>NC_073629.1:22010800-22635800 GCF_029407905.1 Bubalus kerabau | reverse complement strand
CAATGGTGCAGACAGTGTCAGACTGCAAAGAAAACACAACCTCTCCGTACAAGGCACTTAGGTAACCAACACCCAAGGCGTGAAAAACTCAAAGAAAAAAAACTGAGCAAGATAGTGGGGAATAATGTTTAATCCTAGTTGCTGCAACTGTAGGAGGATGTTTGTATAACCTAGGATGTAACCAGAGAGTAAATGATTTCCGTTTCATTGAGGCATGAGGGGAAGAGAGGGCAGGAACTCTCGGCTAACATTCAAACTGAATGTTCCTCACTTTACCCTAAAACTCCATGCTGGTCTGCAAAACACTTTGAACTTCAGCAAGGAGAAAGCAACCTTCCCAGGAAGCTCAACCAGGCATATCCACACATCATGCCCTTGTGAGAAATGCTGCCTCTTCAGCATTTCTGTGTAATGAGTTAGACAAAGAAATCACTAGACTTTTGTTGGGCTTCCCTGGTGGCTTGGTTGGTAAAGAATCTGTCTGCAATGCTAGGAGACCTGGGTTCAATCCCTGGGTTGGGAAGATGCCCTGGAGAAGAAAATGGCAACTCATTCCAGATTTCTTGCCTGGAGACTTCCATGCTCAGAGGAGCCTGACAGGCAAGTCCACGGGGTCACAGAGTCAGACACAACTAAGTGACTAACACAGACTTTTGTTGGAAAACTACGACTGGTAGAGACTGGTGATGTTATGTCAGCACCTATAGACCATCAGAGAATCCTCTATACCTGACAGCCCTGATCACGGGCTTCTGTGCTGGGCCAGGTGTGTCTTCTTTCACAGCCTGCCTAAGAGCCTTGGGAGACACTGTTTCTTCCAACAACATAGAAGAAATCCTATTGTATCTCAGTTGGTATTGACAGATGTCTCAAGCAAGGAAGAGATAAATGAAATTCAATTTCATCCTTCTTCAAAAATATTTTACCTAGAGCAGATTCAATATCTTTGCTGCAGATTAAGCCAGCTGGATTCCTCCTTTAAAAAGCAAGAGGTGTGGAAATTCAAAACACTCCAGTGTATTAGTTTTAAATTAGTATCAAAAATAGAAAAATAAGTAGGGCTCCAAGATAAGTTTTTGCTAACTGTACCTTCCCACTGTAAAGATTACTGTTTGGTCTTCAGTTCAGTTCAGTCGCTCAGTTGTGTCCAACTCTTTGCAACCCCATGAATAGCAGCACACCAGGCCTCCCTGTCCATCACCAACTCCCAGAGTTCACCCAAACTCACGTGCATCGAGTCGGTGATACCATCCAGCCATCTCATCCTCTGTCATCATCCCCTTCTCCTCCTGCCCCCAATCCCTCCCAGCATCAGGGTCTTTTTCAATGAGTCAACTCTTCGCATGAGGTGGCCAAAGTATTGGAGTTTCAGCCTCAGCATCAGTCCTTCCAATGAATACCCACGACTGGTCTCCTTTAGTATGGACTGGTTGGATCTCCGTGCAGTCCAAGGGACTCTCAAGAGTCTTCACCACGACCACAGTTCAAAAGCATCAATTCTTCGGCACTCAGCTTTCTTCACAGTCCAACTCTCACATCCATACATGACCACTGGAAAAACCATAGCCTTGACTAGATGGACCTTTGTTGGCAAAGTAATATCTCTGCTTTTTAATATGCTATCTAGGTTGGTCATAACTTTCTTTCCAAGGAGTAAGCATCTTTTAATTTCATGGCTGCAATCACCATCTACAGTGATTTTGGACTTAGGCAGCCATAAATTTCCAGTATGGGAAATTAATGAAATGTGTTCCGGTAGAGAAGAGTGCTCAGAGGCTGTGAATGATTCTTGTTTCTCTCTTATGATAAGGAATGGAATCTGCTTATCTGGAAATTCATTTGGCCTGCTGGCACTGAATGCCCCTCCCCCCACCCACCCATCATGAAGGATACTTTGTCCTAGAAGACAGGACTCCTTGTTGGAGTTCAAGGCCTTCCTCACTCTACCTGCTGATCTAAGAGTTCTGCAAGTTGGGAGAGAGACGAAGTCAATATCATGTGGAAACAAGAGTCACCCTTGGAGAAAGGATACTTTGTGCTGCTGACAAAACTGGTGCCTGAAAATAGCCAAACTATCCTGAGGATTGGCCAGATGAGAGTGTCTCCCAAAGTAGGTATCTTGCTTTTCAATACCTTTTGAATCTGCATTTCTGCCCCCTGGCTTTTTTCCCTATAACTTAAAGTCCTCTGGCCTCTCCCAGTCACTGCCTCAAGACAAATTGCCTGGTCTTTCTTTCACCATGTTAGTCTCTAAAAACAACACTTAAGAACCTAAAATCCACTACAGATTGTCATACTGAGAGAAGTCAGACAGAGAAGGAGAAATAGCATTTGACATCCCTTATATGTGGAATTCAAAAAGAAATGATACAAACGAACTTACTTACAAAACAGAGAACAAATTTTTAGTTGCAAGGAAGTGGGGAAGGATGGGGGGAAGGGATAGTTAGGGAGTTTGGGAAGGTCGTACACACACTGATATATTTAAAATGGATAATCAAAAAGGACGTACTGTATAGCACATGGAACTCTGCTCAATTTTAAGTGGCAGTCTGGATGGGAGGAGGGTTTAGGGGAGAATGGAAACATGTATATATATGGCTGAATCCCTTCGCTGTTCACCTGAAAATATCACAACATTGTTAATTGGTTATACTCCAATACAAAATAAAAACTTTAAAAAAAGAAAAAAAGAACCTAAAATTCCAAACTCCTTGATCAGGCAGGCTTTGAGGCACAACATAATCAAGCCCAACTTTATCCCCCTCTGCTCCTCAGTGTCACCTTTCAGCACGCATGTAGTCACCCACACCCAGCCCGCCCTTTGCTCACCCCACATGCTCTGCCTGAAACACCTCCAGCCCCCACCCCCAATTATTTATTTATAGTAGGTCACATTTTTTTCCAAGTGGATGAATTAAAGACCTAACCATATTCAAGGCTCCGTTCAAATTTTATTTTATTTTATTTTTTATTTTTTTTTTTTAGTGCTAATTATTTTTTAAACCTTTTATTTTCTGTTGGGGTACAGCTGATTAACAACGTTGTGATAGTTTTAGGAGACCAGGGAAGGGACACAGCCATACATATACATGAATCCATTCTGCCCCAAACTCCCCTCCCATCCAGGCTGGCACATAACACTGAGCAGAGTTCCACGGGCTATACAGTAGGCCCTTGTTGATTCATTTTGAATACAGCAGTGTGTACATGTCCATCCCAAACTCCCTAACTATCCCTATAGTTAATTTTTTTTTAATTTTATTTTATTTTTTAAACTTTACATAATTGTATTAGTTTTGCCAAATATCAAAATGAATCCGCCACAGGTATACATGTGTTCCCCAATTTTAAAAGTGAAAGTGAAGTCGCTCAGTCGTGTCCGACTCTTTGCAATCCCATGGACTGTAGCCTATCATGCTCCTCCGTCCGTCGAATTCTCCAGGCAAGAATACTGGAGTGGGTTGCCATTTCCTTCTCCAGGAGATCTTCCCAACCCAGGGATTGAACCCCGGTCTCCCGCATTGCAGGCAGACACTTTACCATCTGAGCCACCAGGGAAGCTCAAATTATAGGTCATATACAAATCCTTGCCTGACCACTACAGTCCGAAGGAATCACTCCAGCCTCTAAATTTCAACAAGAAAAGAAAATGTTTGTTATTTTTATACACATTTATTGAGCTCCTACTAGGCTCCAAGCACCAGCCTAGGTTACATTTTATGAGTTCTCACTTAATCCTAATGGTCCGCTTCACAAGAGAAAAGTCCCTGAAAATGTAAGCTGGTTTTCCATGGCTATTTGGATAAGCAGCAGAATCTGGATTTAAACTCAGTTGAATCTGGGTTCCTCCCACCATCTGCCCAGCCTCCCAACCATGAGGGCTGTGTTAAGGAACCCAAGTAGTTAGACTGGGAGGAGGAAGGCATTCCAGGCAAAAGGAATAGCAGAGGCATGTTCACGAATCAGAGGGGTGGAGGCAGGGGTGCTTCTTTGGTAGCTCAGCAGTAAAGAGTCTGCCTGCCAATGCAGGAGATGCGAGTTCGATCCCCGGGCAGTGAAGATCCCCTGGAGGAGGAACAGGCAACCCACTCCAGTATTCTTGCCTAGGAAATCCTATGGACAGAGGAGCCTCGAGGGCTACAGTCCATAGGGTAGCAAAAAGAGTTGGACATGATGTAGTGACTAAGCAAGCACACATGTTCACGAGTGGTGAATCTCGGACCACAGCTGCCATGGAGCTGAGGAGGAGCTATCTTTCATATTTATCAAAACTCCTCTCCACTGCCTGGGTTCCTTCCTTCCTTGGGGTCATGCCCATCATAAAACTGTCTGATGATCATCAGAATAGTAGCACTTAAGGTGCGAGAGGCACTATGTGCTTCTCCAGTCTCATTCTCATAACGTTAGGAACTAGGTTCTATTACACCCATTTGACAGATGAGGAAATAGGTGATTTCCTCATGAGAGTAAGAACACATCTGTTCTGCAATTCAGGTTTCTAATACTTAATCATTTAGCGATGATGCTCACCAGGCAAAGAGATCATCATGAAGGGCCAAGGAAAGGAGATGCTGAACTCTTTAGGAAAATATGTCTAGTTCTAGCCCTGCCTTGTCACTGTCATCAAATTCCTGTGCAACAAATGTGAAAATCATTTGACCAAGATGTCCAGAGACGTCCATTCCCATTCTATCAGACTTAGGGCCTTCAGGGCCTCCCAGGTGGCACTGGTGGTAAAGAACCCGCCTGCCAATTCAAGAGCCACAGGAGTCACAGGTTCAATCCCTAGGCCAGGAAGATCCTCTGGAGGAGGACATGGCAACTCAAACCAGTATTCTTGCCTGGAGAATCCCATGGGCAGAGGAGCCTGGCGGGCTACGGTCCATGGGTCACACAGAATTGGATACGACTAAAGTGACTTAGCTCACATGCGGGCAAGGACCTTAAGTGCCTGAGAGAGTATCAGAGTTCTTCAGCCTCCTCCTTGATAAAAGCATTATCCAAACATACTGACTCTATTCTTGCAGCTCTCTCCCTGCCACACTAACTTCCGTTTATCAGTGAAGCTAAGCATCTACTCTATGGCAGGTATCGTTCTAAGACCAGGTAACACAAAAGTCAGGACCCCTGCTTTCTAGAGCTTAACATCTGCCAAAGGTGACAAAAAGTAGACAAGATGATTTCTGATGATAAAGGCTACAAATGATGAGATCTGGTGGTGAGGTGGAAGGAGGAAGCTGAATTTAAAAGCCATTCCTGGGAAGGTAACATTTCCATTCATACCCAAATGACAAGCAGGAACCGGCCTTCAAAGCTCCAGTATCTATCATACTTGGGGGGCTGAAAAGCACACCAGCAATCATCTAGTCTCAGCCCCTTACTGATAGATCAGTAAACAGAGACTCAATGAAATGATATGCAAATTCGTTCCACATTTTTAAGGACTTCCCTGTTGGCTCAGACGATAAAGAGTCTGCCTGCAATGCATGACACCCGGGTTTGATCCCTGGTTGGGAAGATCCCCTGGAGAAGGAAATGGAAACCCTTTCCAGTATTCTTGCCTGGAAAATCCCATGGACAGAGGAGCCTGGTGGGCTACAGTTCATGGGGTCGCAAAGAGTCAGAACACTGAGTGACTAACACTTTCAACCAGATTAAAACACAAGATCTCCCAGCTGACAGCAAGGCTGCCCCACTGCTCCACAGGGCCTTTGGAGACACATATTTGAAATGTAAGCACATTTGTGGTTATGCTTGAACACATATTTCTAATTTTATTTTCAATACAGCCTTGGGGGAAAGATGAGAGCCTTTAATAGGCAATAAACTTTAGGCTCCAGTTGGCAAAGGGACTTGTCTAATGGCCTGTCACTAACAACTGAATCAAAGCCCAAGTTATTTGTATTCCAGTCCCATGTTCCTTCCCTGGGATGAGAAAGAGTTGTCTAACCAGTGGTCTATGAACGTAAGACATCATTACTAGCAACTTCATAGTTTATGGTGCAAAGAACAAACAAAAGAATCAAAGATAAGAACAATTTGCTTTGTCATAACACAGAGACTCAAAGTCCCTGAGTTATTTGCTGCAGGGAAGAACATGTGACTCCAGGTGACTAGACAACCATGGCCTGAGACAAAGAGCCCCTGTGCCTTTTGGAAATGGGACTGAGAGTTCATTCATGGGTGCAACGTTGCAGGAACTGTAACTGAGGAGGTGTATGTTCCTGCAGAGCCAGCCCAGACCAGGAATCTCCTCTGCTGGGGAGCCCCGAGACGACAGTCACACTTAAGTCCCTTGACCACTTCCGCTTAGGAAATAAGTTACTAAGTAGTGGCTCCCAGACATCCCTTCCCACAAGAATCATCTGAAGGGATGTTGCAGAAGGAAAAAAAAAAGATTTTTCATGGCCTCACAAGATCCAAAGAACTAGACACTCCAGAGGGTAAAGTCTGGGGATCTGTTTTAAAATTCGGTCAGCCTAAAAATCCACTGACTTTTCTTATTTCTCAGGGCTATAACATGATAAAAAGCCTTTTTATTTTCCAGTGAGAAAGTTGTTAGGTTGTATCTTTTAACAGCTGCTTCCAAAAGAAAATCTCTACTACCCAAAGCCCTTGAACAGTGGGAAGGTCCTGTGAGAGAAAGAATTCCCCTGGAAATCTGTGAAGTTTGTTGTCTCCCTCCCTCTGGCTACACACCAAACGCCCGTGCAACCGTGGGAAACCTTGCTCTGAGGGTCAGATCACCTATTCTCTTGTGAAGCAGACCCCAGACTGTGAGGGTCTGGGTGTCTCATGCACAGAGAACCTCAGAGTGTGGAGAATCCCTCACCCCCAAATCCCACCATCACCAAAGGGGCCTGCCTGGCTTCTTTCCCACCAGGCTCTCTTCTGCCCTGGACAGCCAGCTACTACATAGAAATGGAAAAAGAAAAAGAAAGAAGGGGGTCTGGGCCTAGGTGGTCAGGGCCCTCAGTCACGGGGACCCCGAGTCAATTCTTACCTAGGTCCTGGAGGAAGAAGAGCCACTGGCCTCACCAGGCGGTTCTCTCTCTGCTGGTGAGCTCTAGTTGGAACTCATTGGACTTTGAACAAAGGTTGATTTAAAAGCTGATATATTTAACAGGGATGTGTGGTCTGAGTTCAAATGACCTCTGTCCAGCTTGCTGTCAGCTGGCTGGGCTCTGAGCTGGGCAAACCTGGAAAACCCTCAGCAAACCCAAGGCTCAGGCCCATCTGCTTAGAGAGGGGCGCAGAGCGGGAGGCGAGGCCAGCCAGGAGGGAGGGGCCTTCCGCTCGGCAGATGCCTCAGTCACACCCAAGCAATACCCAAGCCTCAGAGCACCACTGTCCCCCAGGCCAAGGGCAGTGCTGATCGCCAGCACCTGAGCACCCTGAGGTCTTCCTGGGGAGCAGTGCCTGTGCCACCTCACCCTTGGGAGGCCACAGGCCAAGAAGTCCCAGTAAAAGGAGCAAAGCTCCGTGTATGCCCATCCTGCCTCCTCTCCACCTGGCGTTCTTACTTTGCAGGCTCCCTAGAAGCTGAGCCAGTAAAGCCCCTGCTCTTATTTCCCAACTCCCTTGCTCTCCTCATACACTCTCTCCTCTCTCTCTTTTTCCTTTTTCTGTCTCACCTGAGGGTGCTCTGTTTCTCTTCTCCGACAACTGGTTTCCCCGTCCACGCTCAGAACCTCTCAGGCAAGCCCTGCTGGGCAGGTGGAGGCACTTCCACAAGCTCCTGGGCCAGCGCCTGGGAAGCACAGTGGCGTCCTGAGCTCAGCCCCCAGCCCCGAGCACCTGATCCCTATCAGCAGCACCCACACAGGCAGACCCAGTGCTGGGCTTCTCACTGACCTGGATCCTCAGCCCACACTGGAAATCAGGGCAAGAGATTGCTCCGAGCAGTGAAGCAAAGAGAACCACAGGCTGAGGACAGGGTGGCCTCACCCTCCTCCACCTACGTTCCAAAAGCGCCTCTTGTCTTTGCTGGGCCTTGGCTGCTCTCGGGTGAAGGCGTGGCAGGAGCCAGAGGGTAAATGGCCAACAATGACAAACATCTGAGTAGCTAGTTCATATCAGGTCATCTCCACCTTCACATCTACCTGGGCCTCCTACATGTCTTCCAAAGTGGACAGTAGAAGGGGAAAGATCTGGATGTAAGATCAGAACACCTGGATTCAAATTCTGACTCCATCACTTACTGCATGTTTGATCTAGAGGAATTTATTTATTTTGACTGCCCTGGGTCTTCGTTGCTGCAGTCAGACTTTCTCTAGTTGCAGTGATCAAGGGGCTACTCTCTAGCTGCGATATGTGGGCTTCTCATTGAGGTGGCTTCTCTTCTCTTGTTATGGAATTCAGGCTCTAGGGTGTGTGGACTTCAGTAGTTGTGGAACACAGGCTTAGTTGCCCTGCAGCATGTGGGATCTTCCTGGACTAGGGATTGAACCCATGTCCCCTGCATTAGCAGGTGGATTCTTCACCACTGGACCACCAAGAAGCCTTGAGGAATTCATTTTTAACTCTGAGTCTCACTTACTTTCATCAGGTAAATGGTTGTTATAACATTGTTTTTAGAAGTTTTTTTATATTGAATCAAAACATCTCTCACTTCTGCCCCTGAGTCCTCACGGCTCCCTCTGAGCTACACACTAAGTGTACTCTACTCAGCATAGCAGCTCTTCAAATATTTGAAGGCTGATGTATTCCCCATGTGTGTTAGTCTCTCAGTCCTGTCCAACTCTTTGTGACCCCATGGAATATAGTCCACCAGGCCCTCTGTCCATGGAATTCTCCAGGCAAGAACACTGGAGTGGGTTGCCATTTCTTTCTCCAGGGGATCTTCCTAACCTAGGGATCGAACCCCGGTCTCCTGAATTGCAGGCAGAGTCTTTACCACTGAGCCACCAGGGAAGCTGTATCCCCCATAAGCCTTCATTCCTCTGGGAGTCAGTGGATCTCTTCATTCCTTCAGGTGGTCTGCCTTTGCCATGACTTCAATACTTCTTGCCCTGGATCCCAGCCTGTCAGCATCCCTCTTAAAATCAAAGGCCTAAAGGGGAAAGTTGGAGGTGAGGGAATTAGTTCTTTATCTCAAGTGTGGGTTTTGTCTACACTGACCAACCAAACTATACACCTACAAGTGGATGAATTGTGTTGCATTGAAATAATTCTTTAATTTTTAAAGTAGCCAAAGTCAGCAGAATTATTCTTGAAATTTCTAAAATAAAAAAAAAAATTGGATGATTAAAAGAAAAGGCAGCTTCACAGTGCAGTTTACCCTCCGTCTGTATTCAGAGATTTCTCAGACTTACTCTTCACCCCAGGCCAGATGGGATAGATAACAATAGCCTGGAAACTGGAAATAGAAGAGGGCTTGATATACAGAGACACTATTGGTTCAAAGTTAAACAGAAATGAGCAGTTGTTTGTTTTAATGACAAAACTCCTCCCCACTGTTACATGGAACTGAATGAGATTTGCCCTCACTAAAATTTGGATTTTAAAAAATCTCATGGCAATAAGTGGCTGTGATCTGGTTAATGCAAAGCAGAGTAGGTCTTTTTGCTGATTATTTAAATCAGTTACTTAGAGCTAGACATTAAAGATAAGGGAAAATAACATTGTCTATTGTGTGTGCCTGGTAAGCCTTTATATCCATTATTCTGTTAACCCTCAGCATGATCTTATGAGACAATATCCCCATTTTACAGATAAGTGAAGTGAAGTCGCTTAGTTGTGTCCAACTCTTTGCGATCCCGTGGACTGTAGCCTACCAGGGTCCTCTGTCCATGGAATTCTCCAGGCAAGAATACTGGAGTGGGTTGCTATTTCCTTCTCCAGGGGATCTTCCTGACCCAGGGATCGAACCCAGGTCTCTTGTATCACAGGCAGATGCTTTAGGTCTGAGCTACCAGCGATGCCCCAGGATAAGCCCCTTATCTTATTTTACAGATAAGAAGCCTTTAAATCCATCTGGTTAATTATCCTATCAGATCTCCTGGCTCAGAAGGCTTACAGAGCCTGTCTGTCTCCTTAGGTAGAATTGGTTTTCCTCTACAATAAGGCCTCCCACTATCCAAGGAATGTGCTCTCCTTCCCTAGAGGTACTCAAGAAGAGGCTGAGGATAACCTGTGTCATGTTACAGAAAGAAGTCCTGCATTGTTAGGGGATTGGAGTAGGTGATTTCTTGGGTTGCTTCCAACTCTAAGATTCTGAGAACCTAAGTGCTGTGAGTCCTGCCCATGAGGATGTAGTGGAGTCCTGCCCTGGTGTATATAGGGGCAAGAGTTATGAGCATGGAATTTGGCATCAAATAGATGCTGAATTGAATTTTAAATCTGCTATTAACAGTTTTATATTTTTTATTGTGAGCTTAAATTTGCCTGGGCTTTATCTATGGAACACCTGGCAGCTTGGGTGGAGGGTTTTCTGTTTTGTTTTTGTCAAGCAGATCTTCTCCATACACATAGAATGGTAAAGAAAGACACGAAAAACCTTGGGTCAATTTATGTTGGTTACTTGCTGTAGTGCTTCTGCTGCTGCTGCTGCTAAGTCGCTTCAGTCATGTCTGACTCTGTGCGACCCCCCATAGACGGCAGCCCACCAGGCTCCCCCGTCCCTGGGATTCTCCAGGCAAGAACACTAGAGTGGGTTGCCATTTCTAGATCATGCAAAAAATGAATGTCAGTTACAGCACCAGCACCTCCTGAAAGCAGATCCATGGTCAGGAACTTGCAAGAGAAGATTCTTTTTCTTCTCAGAGTCCAGGCCAAGACAGGTGGTTTCCTTCTTATTCCTGATCCATTTTACCCTGTTCTGTTTTTTCCATAAACCTATCTCCTTTTATCATGTTTATATAATGTTTATTAATTATATTCTGTCTCTTCCCCACCAGATTATCCCCCCAGGGATAGAGATTTGTAATTGTTTTGTCACTGTATTCCAGGAGCCTAGCTTGGAATATAAGCCTATGTTATATTAGGCTTAGAATATAAGCCTAGCTTATAGCAAGCTTTCCAAAAATGAATGAGTGAGTGGATAAATGAATCTCCTTTTGCCAACAGGATTGGTTTTTATCCCACCCTTTCACTGAGGTTGTAGCCTTCTGAGATTCTGGGCTCCATGCAGGGTCTCAGTTTCTAGGTCTTAACTCCTGTCCCAAAGTGACCCTGGGAAAATAGTCTACTTGGTTATTGGTTTTTAGCTTTCTCCTCACTTTCTTTCACTTCACTTTCTATTCACTTCTGGACCTTAGCAATTTCTTTCCTTTTTTCCAAGTTCAACTATCTAGTTGAAAACAATTTTTTTTAATATATATTTTACCCAGTATTTCCATGAACTTTGTAGAGAAAGGGATTTCAGATTTTCTAGTCTGCCATGTTTCCAGAAATGATTCTATCACTTAGCATTACTTTGCCTCTCAAAACGTCAGCTTTAGACAATGCTGCAAACACACAATAATCAAAACAGTGTGGTATTGGCACAAAAACAGGTATATGGATCAAAGGAACAGCCTAGAGAGCCCAGAAATAACCCACACACTGATGGTCAATTAGTCTTTAACAAAAGAGACAAGACTATACAAAGGAGAAAAGACAGTCTGTTCAGCAAGTGGTGTTTGGAAAGCCAGGCAGCTGAATCAATGAAGTTAGAGTACTTCTTCACACCGTACACAAAAATAAACTCAAAATGGCTTAAAGACTGCAATATAAGATATCATAAAACTCCTAGAAGACAACACAGACAAAATATTCTTGGACATAAATCATAGCAATGTTTTCTCAGGTCAGTCTCCCAAGGCAAAAGAAATAAAAATAAACAAATAGGACCTAATCAAACTTATAAACTTTTGCATAGCAAAGGAAACCATAAACAAAGTAAAAAAACAACCTATGGGCTGGGAGAAAATAATTTCAAAGAATGCAAACAACAAGGGCTTAATCTTCAAAATATACAAACAGCTTATTTAGCTCAATAAAAAAAGGGGAGGGCAAAAGACTTAAATAGACATTCCTCTAAAGAAGACATAAAGATAGCTAAAAAGCACATGAAAAAATGCTCAACATCACTAATTATTAGAGAAATGCAAATCAAAACTACAGTGAGGTTTCACCTCATACTAATCAGAATGGCCATCATCAAAAAGCCTACAAATGATAAAATCTGAAGAGGGTGTGGAGAATAGGGAACCCTGATACACTGTTGGGAGGAATGTAAATTGGCATAGCCACTATGGAGAACATTATGAGGGTTCCTTGAAAAACTAAAAATAGAACTTCCCTGGTACTCCAGTGGTTAGGAATCTGCCTGCCAAAGCAGGGGACATGGGTTTGATCTCTGGTCCAGGAAGATTCCACATGCCACAGGGCAAATAAGTCCATGCTCTAGAGCCCATGTGCCACAACCACTGAAGCCCATACTCTGCAACAAGAGAAGCCACCACAGTGAGAAACCCACACACCACAATCAACAAGTAGCTACCTTTCGCCACAACTAGAGAAAACTTACAAGCAACAACAAGGACTCAGTGCTGTCAGAAAGAAACGGAAAATATAGTTATCATATGATCCAGCAATCCCACTCTTGGGCACTGACTCCAGAAAAGACTGCTGCTGCTGCTAAGTCGCTTCAGCCGTGTCCAACTCTGTGCGACCCCATAGACGGCAGCCCACCAGGCTCCCCCGTCCCTGGGATTCTCCAGGCAAGAACACTGGAGTGGGTTGCCATTTCCTCCTCCAATGCATGAAAGTGAAAAGTGAAAGTGAAGTTGCTCAGTCGTGCCTGACTCTTTGCGACCCCATGGACTGCAGCCCACCAGGCTCCTCCATCTGTGGGATCTTCCAGGCAAAAGCACTGGAGTGGAGTGCCATTGCCTTCTCCCCAGAAAAGACAAAAAACCCTAATTAAAAAATATACATACACCTCTTCCCCCCCAAAGATACATATACCCCGTATTCACAGTAGCAATACTTAAAATAGCCAAGACATGAAAGAAACCTAAATATCCATCAAAAGATGAATGGATAAAGATGTAGTCCATATATCCAATAGAATATTACTCAGTCATAAAGTAAAAATGAAATAATGCCATGTGCAGCAACAAGGATGGACCTAGAGATTATCATACTAAGTGAAGTAAGTCAGACAAAGACAAATATCATATATGACTTGTGTATGAAATCTAAAAAAAAAAAATGATGCAGATGAAATTATTTAAAAAACAGAAACAGACCAACAGACATAGAAAACAAACTTATAGTTACCAAAAGGGAAAGGGGGGAAGGATAAATTAAGAGGTTGGGAGTTCAATTCAGTCACTCAGTCATGTCCGACTCTATGCAACCCCATGAATTGCAGCATGCCAGGCCTCCCTGTCCATCACCAACTCCCGGAGTTCACCCAAACTCATGTCCATCGAGTCAGTGATGCCATCCAGCCATCTCATCCTCTGTCGTCCCCTTCTCCTCTGCCCTCAATCCCTCCCAGCATCAGAGTCTTTTCCAATGAGTCAACTCTTCACATGAGGTGGCCAAAGTACTGGAGTTTCAGCTTTAGCATCAGTCCTTCCAAAGAACACCCAGGACTGATCTCCTTTAGGATGGACTGGTTGGATCTTGCAGTCCAAGGGACTCTCAAGAGTCTTCTCCAACACCACAGTTCAAAAGCATCAATTCTTCAGTGCTCAGCCTTCTTCACAGTCCAACTCTCACATCCATACATGACCACTGGAAAAACGATAGCCTTGACTAGATAGACTTTTGTTGGCAAAGTAATGTCTCTGCTTTTCAATACGCTATCTAGGTTGGTCATAACTTTCCTTCCAAGGAGTAAGCGTCTTTTAATTTCATGGCTGCAGTCACCATCTGCAGTGATTTTTGAGCCCCAAAAAATAAAGTCTGACACTGTTTTCATTGTTTCCCCATCTATTTCCCATGAAGTGATTGGACCAGATGCCATGATCTTGGTTTTCTGAATGTTGAGCTTTAAGCCAACTTTTTCACTCTCCTCTTTCACTTTCATCAAGAGGCTTTTGAGTTCCTCTTCACTTTCTGCCATAAGGGTGGTGTCATCTGCATATCTGAGGTTGTTGATATTTCTCCCAGCAATCTTGATTCCAGCTTGTGCTTCTTCCAGCCCAGCGTTTCTCATGATGTACTCTGCATATCAGTTAAATAAGCAGGATGACAATATACAGCCTTGACGTACTCCTTTTCCTATTTGGAACCAGTCTGTTTTTCCATGTCCAGTTCTAACTGTTGCTTCCTGACCTGTGTACAGGTTTCTCAAGAGGCAGGTCAGGTGGTCTGGTATTCCCATCTCTTTCAGAATTTTCCACAGTTTATTGTGATCCACACAGTCAATGGCTTTGGCATAGTCAATAAAGCAGAAATAGATGTTTTTCTGGAACTCTCTTGCTTTTTCCATGATCCAGCGGATGTTGGCAATTTGATCTCTGGTTCCTCTGCCTTTTCTAAAACCAGCTTGAACATCTGGAAGTTCACGGTTCACGTATTGCTGAAGCCTGGCTTGGAGAATTTTGAGCATTACTTTACTAGTGTGTGAGATGAGTGCAATTGTGCAGTAGTTTGAGCATTCTTTGGCATTGCCTTTCTTTGGGACTGGAACGAAAACTGACCTTTTCCAGTCCTGTGGCCACTGCTGAGTTTTCCAAATTTGCTGGTATATTGAGTGCAGCACTTTCACAGCATCATCGGAGTACACTACTATATATAAAATTAACAACAAGGCCCTACTGTATAGCACAGGGAATTATAATCAATATCTTATAATAATCTATAAGGAAAAAGAATGTGAAAATTATATATATATATAACTATACAGAGACAGAGATATATAACTGAATCACTGTATACCAGAAACTAAAACAACATTGTAAATTAACTATACTTCAATTCTTAAAAATTTATTAAAAAAAAAAACTCCAGTTTTTTCTTCTATGAAGAACAGATACTAACAACGTTAGAGTATTTCCTGGAGACTTAAAAAGACATTTGTAGATCACCCAGAACCTGATGAATCCTCAATAGAAAATAACATTATTGTGGTTTTTGCAAGAACAAGACCTCTTAATTTATGGGCACATGTTGTAGAAGCAAGCTCATGGAAATAAACGGGCTAGAAGTACACAGTGGGCAACTCTGTTCGAGAGTTCAGAACATTTGGGGCATCATGGATGGCATTTTTGCCCACACACAACACAGCATTTTGTGCAAGTGGTCAGGAACAGAGAAGTAAAAAGACATCCCAATGCTTTCCATTTTTTTTCCTATCGTGTCACATGGAGAAATTGGTAACAATTGCATAGCTCATCACTAGAGTAAACAGATGAGGCTTTTTAAGGCTGGAGTGACCTGCCTAGGGCCAACTGTCCCAAGCTTTGCCCGGACTCCCCAGAGGGTGAGGGGATCAATATTTGGGTATGCTTGTAGAAAACTAGAAAACATCACTGAGGGCTTCCCTGGTGGCTCAGTGGTAAAGAATCTGCCTGCCTATGTAGGAAACATAGGTTGGATCCCTGATCTGGGAAGATCCCACATGGCACAGAGCAACTAAGCCCAGGTGCCACAGTTGTTGAGCCTACCCTCTAGAGCCCAGGAACTGCAACAACTGAGCCCACATGCCACAGCTGCTGAAGCCCACACCCTCTAGAAGCTGTGCTCTGCAACAAGAGAAGCCACCGCAATAAGAAGTCTGTGCACCACAACTAAAGACTAGCCCTGCACTCTGCAAACGAGAAAAGCCCAGGCAGTAATGAAGACCCAGCACAGCCAAAACACAAATTAAAATATTCTAAAAAATCATTGAGAGCAACTAAATAAACTTAAGCAAATGAAGATTTTACCATATCCATTGATTGAAACTTCAGCACTAAGATAGTTCTCCAAACTGATCTACAGATTATTGTATTTCTAATCAAATTTCCCACAGGGATTGTTTGGTCACATGTTTGTTTTTTGGTGAAACTCGACAAGCTGATTCTGAAAAATAAGAATAAGGAAGGAGCTGTTCTCCTGGATAACAAGATACTAGAGAGACAATAATTACAACAATATGACATGGCCACAAGGTAAACTGTAACACTGGAACAGACTAAAAAGCCTCCAAGCAGACCCATACAAATAGAAGCAATATGACAAAAACAGAGGAAGAGGCAGGTCTTTTTTCAATAAATTGCTCTGGTGTATTCCTTTCGGGTCTGGCTTATTTCATTCAATATGATATTCGTGAGATTCATCCATGTTGTTGTGTGCAGTTGTAGTTCATTTGTCTTCATCCAGGGATTCTGTTATGTAATGTCCAAACAGCAGTCAGAACTTGGGGTGATGCCTGCTCAGGTGGCAACACAGTATCCACAGTTGGAAGGGATCTCTATCTTGGCATTGGCATACTTCAAGAATCTTGGATCTCTCCACCTCAATTGTTTTTATTGTGGTAAAAGCATACATAACATAAAATTTACCATTTTAACCCTTTTTTAGTGTCAGAGGCATTATGTACTTTCACAGTGTTGTGCAACAATCACCACCATCCATCTCCAGAACTTCTTTATCTTCCCAAACTGAAACTACATGTCTATTAAACAACTGTCCATTTTTATCCCCCGAGGCTCCGGCAACCACCATTCTACTCTTTGTCTTTATGAATTTGACTGCTCTAGGTACCTTGTACAAGTGGAATCACACGGTATTTGTCTTTTTGTGACTGGCCTATTTCACTTAGCAAATATCTTCAAGGTTTATCCATGTTTAGCATGTATTAGAATTTTCCTTTTCAAGACTGAATAATATTCCATTGTGTGTATACACCATATTTTATGTATTCACTCAGTGTTGAGTGGATTACTTTTGGCTATTGTGAATAATGTTGCTATGAACATGAGTGTACAGACATCTGTTCGAGTTCCTGCTTTCAGTGCTTTTGAGTATATGCCCAGAAGTGTATTTGCTGGATTATATGGCAATTTTATGTTTAATTTTTTGAGGAACTGCCATACTGTGTTTCCACAGCAGCTGCTCTATTTGCATTATCATCAACAATGCACAAAGCTTCCAATTTCTCTGTATCTTCACTGACACTTGATATTTTCTGTATTTTTTAAATAACAGTCATCCTAATGGGTGTGAAATGACATCTTATTATGGTTTTGATCTGTATTTCCTGAAAGAATAGAAATGTGCTTATTAAACCTTTGTATATCTTCTTTGGAGAAATGTGTATTCAAGTCCTTTGCCCATTTTTTAATCAGATTGCTTGATTTTCTGTTATTGAGTTGTACCAATTCAATTTTTTTACTATGCAAAAAGACTCAAAGAGATGAAGTGACTTAACCAAGTCAATTAACCCCAAGTTCAGAGCAAAGCCATGGATAAAAAAACTTGTGATTTTAGGGATACAAAGATGGTTTAATATCTACAAATCAATCAGTGTGATAAAACACATTAACAAAAGGAAGGATAAAAATCACATGATCATCTCAATTGACACAGAAAAAACATTTGACAAAATTCAACATCCATTCATTTTAAAGTCTCATCAAAGTTGGTATAGAGGGAATATATCTCAACATAATAAAGGACATTTATGACAGACCCACAACTAACAGCATACTGAATGGTGAAAAGCTGAAAGCCTTTCCTCTAAGATAAAGAATAAGACAAGGATGCTCACTCTCACCACTTCTATTTAACATAGTATTGGAAGTCCTAGCTACAGCAATCAGAAAAGAAAAAGAAATAAAAGGCATCCAAATTAGAAGGGAAGAAGTAGAATTCACTATTTGCAGATGACATTACACTTAGATAATACTTTGACAATACTTTGGCTACCTGATGTGAAGAGCCAACTCAGTGGAAAAGACCCTGATGTTGGGAAAGATTGAGGGCAGGAGGAGAAGGGGGTCACAGAGGATGAGACATTTGCATGGCATCATCAACTCAATGGACATAAGTTTGAGCAACCTCCAGGAGACAGTGAAGGACAGGGAAACCTGGCATGCTGCAGTCCATGGGGTTGCAAAGAGTGGTACGTGACTGAGAGACTGAACAACAATGACAACAAATGACACTAGAAAACCCTAAAGTTTCTAACAACAGAAAGTTGTTAGAACTAATAAATGAATTCGGTAAAGTTGCAGGATACAAGGTAAATATATAGAAATTTGCTATTTTTCTATACACTAATAATGAACTATCTGAAAGAGAAAATAAGAAAACAATCTTGTTCAAAATTTCATCAAAAAGAATAAAGTGCCAAGGAGTAAACTTAATGAAGGAGGTGAAATAACTGGAAACTACAAAACACTGATGAAAAAATTAATGATACAAATAAATAGAAAGTTATCTCATGCTCTTGCGTTGGAAGAATTAATATTGTTGAAATGTCCATACTACCCAAAGTAATCTACACATTTAATGCAATCCATATCAAAACACCCATGACCTTTTTCACAGAACTAGAACAAATAATCCTAAAATCTATATGGAACCACAAAGGACCCTGAATTGCCAAAGCAATCTTGAGAAAAAAGAACAAAGCTGAAATTATCACCCCTAGCTTCAGACTATAGACTGTACTACAAAGCTACAGTAATCAAAACAGTATGGTACTGGCACAAGACATACACTGGAAGAGAACATAGAGCCCAGGAATAAATCCACACACGAGGGCAATTAACCTAGGACATACAATGAGGGAAAGACAGTGTCCACAATAAGCAGTGCTAGGAAAACTGGAGAGCTACATGCAAAAGAATGAGATTATAACATTTTCTCATACCTTATATAAAAATAAACTCAAAATGAATTAAAGACCTAATTGTAAGCCTGAAACCATAAAACTTGTAGAAGATAACATAGGCAGAATACTCTTTGACATAAATTGTAGGAATTTTTTTTGATCTATCTCCTAAAGTAAAAGAAAAGAAAAAAAAATTTTTAATGAGACCTAATAAAGCTTAAAAGCTTTGCACAGTAAAGGAAACCATCAACAAAATGAAAAAATAATCTATTGAATGGGAGAAAGTATTTGCAAATGATATGACTGATAAGGGATTAATATCCAAAACAGATAAACAGCTCATACAACTCAATATCAAAATAAACATCCTGATTCCAAAATGGGCAAAAGACCTGAATAGACATTTTTCAAAAAAGAGGAAATATGGATGACCAACAGGTGTATGAAAACATACTCAACATCAGTAATCATCAGAGTAATGTAAATCAAAACAATAATGAAATCCCACCTCACACCTGTCAAAATGATTATCATCAGAAATTCTACAAATAATAAATGCTGGAAAAGGTGTTGAGAAAGGAGACCTTTCAGCTGTTGGTGGGAATGTAAACTGGTGCAGACACTATGGAGAACAATAAGCAGTTCCTCAAAAAACTAAAACTAGAACTACTATATGATACAGTAATTCTCCTGTTAGGCAAACATTTGGAAAAAGTGAAAACATTAATTTGAAAAAAAATACATGTACCCCGATGTTCATAACAGCATTGTTTATAATAACCAAGATATGGAATCAACTTGAGTATCCATCAATAGATGAATAAATGAAGAAAATGTGGTATATAAAATGGAATACTAGTCATAAAAATGAATGAAATTCTGTCATTTCCAACAGTGCAGATAGACCTAGAGAGCATTATGCTTAGTGGAATATGTCAGACAGAGAGAGACAAATTGTGTGTTATCACTTATATGAGGAATCTAAAAACCAAGACAAATAAATAAATATAATAAACCAGAAACAGACTCACAGATGTAGAAACAAACTAGTGGTTACAGGTGGGAGAGGAAAGGGGGGAGGGGCAAGATAGGATATGGGATTAAAAGTTTAAAAGTACTATGTACAAAATAAGTAAGCAATAAGAATATATTGTACAGCACAGGGAAATATAGCCGTTATTTTGCAATAACTTTAAACGGCATATAATCTATACACATATTGAATCACTATGTTGTATACCTGAAACTAATATTACAAATCAACTATAGTTCAATAAAAAATAAATCCAAGGCCAATGTCCTTCTACTACACCAATCTGCCTGGTTTAGTACAAGATTCTAGCCTCCACCCTTTGCATTTCAGATATATCCCTGATATGTTCATATTTTTACCCCAACTTCAGATCTGATTATCCTTGTCTTTTTAGTAGCTCATTAACTTACCCGGAGCCTGATATTTTAAGCTCCAGCGGTTTTCTGCCCCTGAGTCAATGTTTATGACAATCTCCTCTGTTACTCCCTAGATTACTCTGGCCTCATCCAACACCCGAAGAAGCATTCTGTTTAGTCTGCATACCTTTGGAGGAATTTATTAGGCCAGGGTCCAGATACAGAATTGAGATAAATGTTTTACAGCAGTACCAGGCAATGGGCAGGAGGAAGGGCAAAGTCATGGTCCTCAGCTGGTTCCCACACTGTGGCTCCACATGTTTGCTGAGTTAAACTTTCGAGTGTTTTTTCAGTAACCAGGTAGCAGGTCAAGGCAGGTCTGAGGACCCCTAGAGAGCTGTGACTTATTAATACTTGCAAGTAGGCTACAAAGGATACTTTAGTAGTTATTCCCTCCCTCTTCCCTTTCCCAGCTGAGGGGTCAGAATACACAGTACTTTTCCACTGGTGGGGGCGGGGGCGGAAAACAGGTACAGAGCAAGAACTGGCCATGTCCTCCGTTCCTGAATGTATCAAAGTCTGGGCACTCTTGGAATACCGATTATGGTCTATCCTTACCTCTTTCTGAAAGACACAGAAATGGAGGATCAATGGTCCTTGGGAAGTTTCCAGCTTCTCAGGGGCCCCAAAGGGACAAGCTTAGGGACAGGTAAACAAGGAAAGTGCCAGAGACTTCAAGGCCACAGCCTCAGCCTGACTCCAGCCCTCACAGGGAGACTGAGGACCATCCCATTCAGGAGTGAAAGGCCAGTGAGACAGAATCAAGACAAGGAATAGATTAATGAACCCAAGTCTGTGGCATGATTTAAAAGACACCCCTGCCTCAAAGTACTGCCTCCTTCAGGATGGTCTCAGGACTTCTTGACACTCTAGTTAAGAGAACCAACTAATTCATGTGCATGCTATTTTTCCCCATTGCTTAGAATTTTAACATGCCAGAAACACACACACACATACAATACTCACCTTCATTATCCACTGAAGAAAGTACCTCTTCTCAGGAGCCCCAGTCAGATTAAAGATGATCCCAACTGATATGCCATAAGGTGGTATACAGCCTCTATGCCCCCAGCTACACAAGTGCTGAAATCCTACCCTCAGCAATGGATCCCTTGCTAAACAGTATCTTTTTCCTTTCCCCTAGATCAGCCTGGAAATATTCTGGAGGACAAAATGTTAAGTCCCTGATTCAAAGACTCGGGCATCAGGAGGCCTGAGATTCCTAGGTGCTGGAGGAAGGCTGAGGAAGTGCAGATGTCACAAAATGCAGGAGGCTAGTTTCCTCGACTCCTTTGGCCAAAGACAGAGCTAAGCAGAGCTACAACAGAGCTCAGGACTGGAACTCACACCTGCCACTTGCGGAGCAGCTGTCAAGAGGCCATAAGCAGGGAAAGATGGGGATCTGCAGCTTCAAAGCCACATGCTGTGTGACTCTGCTGTCTAATAGGCAGTGAACTGCAGAAAGGAGCTGTCTTCCTATTTGCTCAGATGGCACAGTGTGGCTTTGTGGTGGCAGTGAGGGGGCACCCCAGCCCAGAAGACACACAGAGCTGTGACTGCAGCCATTTCTGCCACCAGGCTGCTGTATCCTGAAAAAACCTGGTATATCGCCATATGGATCAGCATGTGGAGCAGGTGGCAGTGTTCAGGCTGCCAAGCCAGCAGTTCTGCAGGAGGGAGGCCTGGCTGCAAAGGAACTGGTGTCCTCTGTGACCAGGAAGAGGTAAGACTCTCTCTTGACACCAGTGACTTGGGCAGATTTTTTTCTGCCTTCAGTTTAAAACTTGAGGTCATTATTCCCAGTAAGCCATTCGCTACAGACTGGAAATTGGGATTGAAACTGTGAGAGGCATTGCTCCCAGAGCCTGCCTGTCACCCTAATATCTACACCCGTGAAGCTGCCACACCATCCCCATAAAAAACAGCCCTGACTCTCTCCTCATGATGTTACCAAGGACTCTGGGCAAGAGGCCAGTAGAGACAGAGGCAGGGGGTGGGGATTGAAATGCCTACACAGCTTTGCTCTAAATGCCCTCTGGCCCTGAAGTTTGGTTTCCTTCCAGAAAACTATTGGCTGTACCAAAGGGGTCAGTTCACCCTTCCCCAGGGGAGACGCTGGGTCTCCAACCAGGCCCATGGAGGCAGGAGAGGCAGAGGCCAAAACAGAGAAAAGAAGTAGATCCCTTTTCTCTGTCAGCCTCTGACATGCTTCTTCACATGGCCTGTTGCCCAGGTTGCTCTCACAGCAGTCACAAAGCAAGCGTAAGCCCCAGGCCAGACCCAGGATCAGAGGGATGTCCCCAGCCAACACCCCACATACAGTAAGAGCCCCATGCGGAGGCAGCCAGGGGAGCTTCAAGGGGAAATGTGACAGAAAAACAAATTTTTCCTTATGTGCAGATGTGGCCTCAGGCATTTCATTGCCTAAAAGTCTGATGGGGTCAAGTGAAACGTGGAAGTTAGCCACAAAAGCTAAAGTGATCTTTGGCGGCACTGAGTATACTAGGCTCCAACTATGCTGAGGCCAGTGGCAGGTCTGAGCCCCATGCACACTTGACAAGGGAACTTTACAAACCAGACTCTGTTTGGAGCAGAGTAACAAAAATGAAGGAAATATTGACACTGTGCCATAAGGAATAGGTGAAGAAACTAAAGATATTTATCCCAGAAAGCAGAAATGTTAGCTAAAATGATTAACTTTCTTCAGTGATTTGATGAGATCCCAATAGAGAAGGGTTTCCCTGGTGGCTCAGACAGTAAAGAATCCACCTGCAATGTGGGAGACTTGGGTTCAATCCCTGGGTTGGGAAGATACCCTGGAGAAAGAAATGGCAATCCACTCCACTATTCTTGCCTGGAGAATCCCATGGACAGAGGAGCCTGGTGGGCTACAGTCTATCAGGTTGCAAAGAGTCGGACACGACTGAGAGACTAAGCACACACATGGAGAAGGCAATCCGGGGAATGCTAAGACTCAACATTTATTGAGTACTTACTATGTGCCCAAAAAACAAGCTAATTATGTTATACACACTTTCTTATTCAATCTAAACATCTTATTTAGCTGTTTTAGAAACATATTATTTCCATTCTACAGATCAGGAAAATCCAGAAAAGCTGAGAGACTTGCCCAAGGTCACATACCTAGTGGGAGAGTAAGGAGATGAGCCTAGGCCTGTGACTCAACCACCATCCACAGACACGTTCTGTGTGGTGCTCTCAGCAGAATTAGGAGCAATGGTTGGGTGGAAGTAAAAGGAAGGCAGTTCTGAAGGCAACAGGAGGGAGAATTTTCAAACAACTGGAGGGTTCCACAAAGAATAGTGGGTGGGTGCTGAGAGTGGTCATGAGCCACACACAACTAGAGATGGAAGCCGAGGATTCAAGAAGTATTAAATAACTTAGTTGTCAAGAATTACAGCAACAGCAGCACCTGGGAACTTATTAGGAGCCCAGATCCGTGGACCCCACCGCAACCCTACTGAATCAGAAACTCTGTGGCTGGGCCCAGACATGTGTATTTTACCAAACTGTCCAGGTGATTCTGATACACGCTCAATTTTGAGAACCACTGACAAGGAAGCTTCTACACCCTGCCAGGGACTGGACTAGATGACTGTGTTCGTCCCTTCCATCTCTAAGACCTCACAGTTCTACAGAAGTGAGATATAAGTATGATTTAACAACTAACCAGATTTTCTTTTAACATGCAGCACTTTATAGTAATATCTTGGAAACAATATATCAGCTGTTAAATTGTGTGATTGGACTCAGGTACCTCAGACACGTGAAAGCTGACAAGATAAACATCTGGGAGACTGTGGGCAATGGGGCTGCCCCTCCAGCCAGCAAGCAACCTATGTTCTAGCCACCTCAGCCACTTCACTGGTTTCCAAACAAGCCCTGAGTGTCCCCACTCCTTGTTCATTCCTGTTGTTCTTCTATCTAAAAAGCACTTACCTTTTGAAATTCTCTCTTCTTTAAATGCTCAATTCAAATGTCACCTTTCATGAAAGTGCCCAGCAGTATCTGGTGCATGGGTCGGCCTCTCGTCCCGCTTTCCTTCCTGGGTGTCCTCTCACTTCTGGGTGACTTGCAGCACCTGGTGCAGTCAGTCGGTCTGGCTCAGGGGTGGGGCCTCAGCAGAGCGTGTTCTCCTGAGAGGAGGCCGGCACTCAGGCACGTCAGCCCCCAGTGCCTACCATACAATGATGCTCAGTGGGGAGGGATCAGAAGCGGCATCTTAGGAAAATGATTTAGGCAACTATTTACAAGATGCACAGATGCCAACTCACTGTGAGAAAGAAGCCCTCTATGATTCAGTTTCTAGCCCTCAGGTCTTTGCAGAACTTTGAGGTTTTTGCAGTAACCAGTGTGAATACATATCTATGCTGTTGGGGCTCAGGGGGCCCACCTTTATGCATCTACAGCCCTGTTATGTTTAACTCCTTTTCACATTCATAACAATCTTTGTTATATAATCGCTGGATGATGAGAAATGCTGAATGCCCTCACAGCCAACCTTCTAAGTACCCCACAGAGACAAGCATGGACAAATCTCCTTTTTAGGGAACAAGGAGGTCATAAATTTGACCACTATTGTATGGACAACAAAGAAGGATACTGGGTTACCAGATACCAGGTCCAATTTAAGAGTTTATGTCAGCAGGGCCAGGTGTCCTGTGGGCCGTGGTGGGCTGGCCTTGTGACCAGGATGCTGGTGAGAGACATGGAAAGGGGATGAAAGACCCCCCTTCTCAACAAGGGTTTCTATACCGCAGGCTCCTGGAATTGACTCATTATGAATACTGAAAGCTGAATACTTCGATGGAATAACAAGATGTTCCTGATGTATGTCTCACCTGACAAAGCCCAGACAATGGTTTCCTTGTCCACTGAAAGGACCTCAAACTCCAGAAGTCCTGTTACTATTTGGGGGTGGGGCACAGAGTACTACAAAACAGGAATTCCCTGTCCACACAAGTGGAGAGGTACTCTAGTCATGAAAAACTTCCCCCAACCCAATTAGGGCTCCTGGGTAGCCCAGCACTGGTTGGCAATCATGGAGAGTTTGCTGCAGAGCCAGGGGACTTCCTGTTGTGCTGGGTTCCTCTGGCACAGGGCCTGGCCCAGCCTTGCAAAGGTTAGAGCCCAAAGTTTCTCATTCTCAGACCAATGCTTTTTCTACCAAAGTACACAATCTAGAGTTTAGGAATAATCGTCGCAGTCTCCCCAGCCATCAACAACCAAGGAGGAATAGAACTGAATAGAAATGGGTGAGGGGGTCATGAGTGAAGAAATAAGGTCAGTCACCCACCCCCTCACCTCTACGTACAGGACCATTTTGACTGCCATCACCCCTCATCTCCCTTGCTCTCCCCGCCTCTCTGCATCACTCCTGGCCCATCTTCCCCTTCATCCTGAAGCAGCTCTGTTCTCTGTCCTGTGCTGTGCTTAGTAGCTCAGTCATGTTGGACTCTTTGCAATCCTATGGACTATAGCCCACCAGGCTCCTCTGTCCATGGAATCCTCCAGGCAAGAATACTGGCGTGGGTTGCCATGCCCTCCTCCAGGACATCTTCCCAACCCAGGGATGGAACCCAGGTCTCCCACATTGAAGGTGGTTTCTTTACCATCTGAGCCAAGACCCAGTAATTAGACTGATTGTGGAATGTGGCTTAGGAATGAGCCCAGGACAGGAAGGTGTTGTCTAGAGAGTCAAACGGCAGACTCAGGATATTTGGAGTCAGCAGAAGCAGCCCCACATAGATTAACAGGCCCATCTGGAAAGTAAAAAGTAAAAGCATAGAGAATACAGACATAAAAATGCCATCACTTAGTCTGGGTCAGGATGCTCCCATGAGTCAATTTTTGGCACCTTCAGAGCTGAGGGAGAAGAAAGAATAACCTGGTAAGGGCCTTCCCAGAGGAGATTGACCCCAGATCCCAATGTCTTTATCAGGACCTCGGTGTCCTACTCCTAAGCCAAATCTTCTCTCAAGAAAAGACTAGGCACCTTACTTTATACTTGAGGGCACATTCTGTCCTTATAGTGACAAGATATTAAGATATTCTAATTTCAGTCTTATCCTTATAGTGAGCTACCAAGTAAAAAATCTTTGTCCCTCAAGGTGAAGAAAACAAAGAGTGGTTTTTCTCAGCCTTTTCAGCACCTTAGTCTATTTCTAACACAGGCCAAAAAAAAAAAAAAAGGAAAAAGAGAAAGTGGTAGAGAAGGAGGTAGAGGAGACAGAGAAGAAAAGATTTCACAGTTGGGGTGGAGGAGGAAGAGAAAAGTAGGAAGACCCATGATTGCTACTAAAGAACTCATCTCTGGTGTTAAAAGACCATATATACTAGTAATGAGGGCACCAGCAATGACAGAAGAGGGGGATGGGGCTTCAACAAAAATGAAGAGCAAGTTGGGGGCTGAGAGCTCATTCACAGAGCTTTCACCAGAGCCCCCAGCCTGAGAGCAGGAAAGAACTTCTGTCCTGAAGTAAAGAGGCCCACTGGGGACCTGGGGCCTGGGAGCGGGGATGGGACAGTCAACAGGACCGGTCAGGCAAGGACAGGCTTCCAGTGAGGTCCCTGGGAAGCCCCATGTCTCAAAATGTTCTTTGCCTTCAAGAGCCTGGGAAGAGAAGTGTTCCTCACGCCCACGAAGCCAGCGTGCTCAATATTCCCCAGGAGGCATTCAGGGGCACACCCTGTCCTGACAACTTCCTCAAATGGGAAAGAACCACACTGTGTGTTCATGGGAGGGAAAGCCAGGTGAACTCCTTGAAGTAACTGTACCTGTACTGTTACTGTACCAAAGTCTAAACTGTAACTGTACCAAAGTCTAAATTGCTTATGTACTTCTAAGTCCTCCAGGCTCCTTTCTTCTGTTCAGTCTTGAGGAATGAATGACAAAGGGTCATTCTTATCAATAAAAAGGAGACAGTTAGCAGAGGAAAGTTAGCAAGGCTTGAATCAATTCTCCTCTGGATCCCAAGCCTAGCCTGGGAAAAGACACTAGGCTCCATGGAGCTTGGAGCTGGCCCTGTGAGGTGCCTTGAGAGGAGCTCACATCCCAGATGTAGGCTCTAGGGGTGATGCAAACAAGGGAGGCTTTGGCCACTGCATGTTTCTGGCAGAGTAAACCTGGAAATTCCAGGGTGAAGATATTGGTTTGGAGATAGTTCTTCCCAAGTTCCAGAGTTATGCACTTTAGTGGGAAGACCCTTCACCTAGGAATCAGGAGACCTGGTTGCCTCAGTTTCCCCACAGGCAAAATAAGGAGCCTGTCCTGCAGGACCTCTTAACTGGGGAGTGCATGGATTCACTCATGAGATCGTGAATTAGGGAGAAACGTTACATCTTTATCTTCACCAGTCTCTAGTTGAAAGTTAGCATTTGCTTCCATTATGAATGTAGGCAACAAACCACATTAGAATTCGCAATCAATAGAAATTACAGTTATTTACAAATCTCTTTAGGCTTGCCGCAGATTTTTTAATATGTCATATATGCTCATCACTTCTGTGAAATTACAATTGTTTATTTAGACTGATGCTAATTCTAAAGAAGCCCATACACCACTCTATCACACATTCTTCTAATGTTTGGACAACTGTTTTTATATAACTTGTTTCCTTTGTTATTCTATATATATTATTTTATGAATTTTTAAACGTTATTTTGAGAAGATGATCCACAGGCTTCACCAGACAACAGAAGTGTTCATAGTGCATTTATGTTAAGGTTGAGAAGGCCTCTGCTCTAGTGTGTTGAGAGGGGTCAGAGTGGGAGGCCTGAGAAAGCAGACAAGTGATCCAAGGGTCTCCTGCCTGAACTTTGGCTGACTTACAACTCTGCCTCTACTCTAAGGAAGTTGTGGTGACTGATGAAATCCTGTCTCTGGGCCTCAAGTATTTTTTTCAATGTTGTGGGAGATCTGCAAACAGAGGTGTTTGTGAAGTGGATTGCTAACCTTCCAGCTCCTCTGAGAGGCTAGGTCTGGGCTTTGGTAGAGGAGAGAATGGAGCCTCTTCCTTACAATCTTGTCCCCACCAGTAACAGTCCACATATCCCAGAAAACCCTGGGTACAGCTTCACGTGCCATTTAATCATCACATTCCCATGATGCAGCTTGAAACACAAAAGGAACGTGAGCCTGCTTTAGAAACGTGCCTTCCATCACAGAAAGCTTGCATCTGAATCCAAGACTCAGTGGTCTCCCATTTGCAAAGGTCAGGGAAAGGAGTCCATGCCCTGCTGGCTGTGGCTGAGGTCACTCCATACTGAGAGTCCACAGGCCCTAGGCAGCCAAGGGAGTTCAGGAAGCCCCGAGAAAAGGCCAAAAGGTGAGAGTGCCAGTCTGGTGCCAACCTAGTCAGCATCCATGTCTTTGCCCACTCTGCTCTATGAGGGAGATAAGACTTGTCCCCACACAGGTGGTGGACCCAGAATGTCCCAACTTCCCGCCCCACCACTTTTCCTGCTATTTAGTGCCAGCTGCAACTCTAGTACAGGCTGTGACCCCAGGACCCATCAGGCCCGGAATTGCATACCCCTACCCTAGACCTCTGCCTCTAGGTTTTCCTGGGTGAACCCGCAAGCTCCACCCCGCGCCCGGCTCAGGGGGCCAAAGCCTGGGTTCAGGAAGACTTCAACCGGAAGGCAGCGCCCTCTAGCGGTCAGAGTGCAGAACCAGCAGGGCTCTGCCTCCATCACACCAAGATGCTCACAAGCACCAAGGTGACTTACTCCAAGAGCATCCTTGTCCCACGGACCCCGCCTACCCAAAGCCTTTCATAACGGCCCATGACAGACTTACACGCTCTGCTCCAGCTCGGCCCTAGGCACCACGAAGCCCGGTGACTCTTGTATCAGCTCCTGCAAGCTTGCCAGACTTGTCTGCCGCTCTCTTCTTGGAAGCAGCCCCTACACTGCCCCCTCCTGTCCCGCTGCACCACTCCCTTAGGAAACGCGCCTGGAAAAGGGATATGACCTTCTCAGTATCTCACAGCTAGCTAGCGCAGAGCCAGGTGTTTATTCATTAAGTCCTGTCGGACTCTTTTGTGACCTCATGGATAGTAGCCTCCCAGGCTTCCCTGTCTGTGGGAGGGGAGGGGGCAGTATTCTCCCTGTCACAGGCAAGAATACTGCAGTAGGTTGCCATTTTCTTCTCCAAGGGATCTTCCCAACCCAGGGATCAAACCTCTGTCTCCTGCATTGTCAGGCAGATTCTCTACCACTGAGCCACCAGGAAAGCCCAGTGCAGAGCCAGGTCTGGAAGCCAAATCTCCCCTAGTCCACTCACCATGTACCCCTAAGGCAACAGCAAACATCTATCAAGCCCTAATTCCACTGTCACCTTGAAGCCTTTCCAGATCCCTCATCTAGAACTTCTCCTTCCCTATTCCTTGATACACTTTACAACCTTATTATTGTTATCAGAGTCCCTTGTGTTGCAGCTGTTCCTGAATGGCTGGATGGGTGGGAGAAAAGAGGCAAAGAAAATTCCAAGAGAAAGACCTCATAACTTAGGAGTTAGAATCCTTGCTCCCCTATTTAGAAGCTGTGATTTTAAAGTGGTCACAATGCCTCTCTAAGCCTCCATGTGCTTTAGCTCAAATGACAAATTTTTAAATAACCATAATACCTCAGTGTTTGATAAGAACCAAACACAGGACTTCCCTGGTGGTCTAAGAGGTTAAGAATCCACCTGCCAATTCATGGGGCATGGGTTCAACTCCGGGTTCAAGAAGATTCCACAGGCTGTGGAGCAACTAAGCCCCTTCACCACAACTACCAAAGCCTGTACACCTAGAGCCGGTGCTCAGCAACAAGAGAAGCCACCACAATGAGAAGCCCACACATCACAACTACAGAAAGCCCACATAAAGCAACAAAGACCCAGCGCAGCCAAAAATTTTTTAATTTTTTAAATGTAAAGTTAACAAAAAAGAACTAAACACAGTCATGTATGTGTATGTGCTTGAGACACTGTAAATTGTCTCAAATGTGAGGAACCATTAAAAACATAATCATGGTTAACATTTTTTGAGCCCTTACTCTATGCCAGGTGCTATAATATGTAGTTTACACAGGTTGCTTTGTTTAACCCACACAACAAATCTGGGAAGAGAATATTATTATCACCATCAGATCAATAAACTGATTTTCAGAAAGGTTTAAAAACTTGCCCAGCATTATACAGCTAATAATTGTCCAAGCTAGATCACAAACCTGTCCTGATTCTACAGGCTGCATTTAACCACTAAAATAGTCTGTCTCTGCGTTTTAGCTATCTTTCTGTGTCCTGTGTTGCCTGACACATCATGGGTGTTCAGGTTTGTCAAAGGTATTCATTTATCAAGGACTTAGTGTAGTGCCTGTCCCAGGAGCCTAAGAAACTTACTTGTCACACAAGTAAATTTTGGGATCAAGAGTTGGACACAAGCTGCTGGACTTAACCACATCCTCTGGTGGAAAGAATCACTGCAGTCCTCTTTATCTTTCTTTTCCAATCAGATAATGCTTGGTAATGAGACACAATGGGCTACCTTGGTGGCTCAGTAATAAAGAATCTGCCTGCGGGCCCAGCTTTGATCCCTGGGTTCAGGAAGATCCCCTGGATAAGGGAATGGCTTCCCACTCCAGTATTCTTGCCTGGAGAATTCCATGGACAGAGAAGCCTGGTGGGCTATAGTCCATAGGGTCCCAAAGAGTCATAACTGAATGACTAACATTACATTTTTAATATCCTGCTGAATTGGTTTGTTATCTTTTCTTTTGTATTTCCATGTGAATATTTAGTACTTTCACATGAACAAGTGACATTGGTCTGTGGACCTTTATATGCTTTCTTTTAGGATTAGAAAGTGAAAAGTGAAAGCGTTAGTCACTCAATTGTGTCCAGCTCTTTGCAATCTCATGGATTGTAGCCTGCCAGGCTCCTCTGTCCATGGAGTCCTCCAGGCAAGGGAATGGGTTGCCATTTCCTTCTCCAGGGGATATTCCTCACTCAGGAATCAAACCCAGGTCTCCTGCATTACAAGTGGATTCTTTACCATCTGAGCCACCAAGGAAGGTATTAGTAAAAAGAAATGAGATTTCTTCCTTCTTCTATGCTGCCAATTTGAATAGCATCAGAATCCAGAGTAGTGCTTTCTGAAAAGATAGTTCAGTTCACTTGCTCAGTCATGTCCGACTCTGCAACCCCATGAATTGCAGCACGCCAGGCCTCTCTGGTGGAGAGGTCTGACACAACGTGGTCCACTGGAGAAGGGAATGGCAAACCACTTCAGTATTCTTGCCTTGAGAATCCCATGAACAGTATGAAAAGGCAAAATGATAGGATACTGAAAGAGGAACTCCCCAGGCCAGTAGGTGCCCAATATACTACTGGAGATCAGTGGAGAAATAACTCCAGAAAGAATGAAGGGATGGAGCCAAAGCAAAAACAATACCTAGTTGTGGATGTGACTGGTGATAGAAGCAAGGTCAGATGCTGTAAAGAGCAACATTGCATACGAACATGGAATGTCAGGTCCATGAATCCAGGCAAATTGGAAGCGGTCAAACAGGAGATGGCAAGAGTGAACATCGACATTCTAGGAATCAGCGAACTAAAATGGACTGGAATGGGTGAATTTAACTCAGATGACCATTATATCTACTACTGCGGACAGGAATCCCTTAGAAGAAATGGAGTAGCCATCATGGTCAACAAAAGAGTCCAAAATGCAGTACTTGGATGCAATCTCAAAAACGACAGAATGATCTCTGTTCATTTCCAAGGCAAATCATTCAATATCACAGTAATCCAAGTCTATGCCCCAACCAGTAACGCTGAAGAAGCTGAAGGTGAACGATTCTATGAAGACCTACAAGACCTTTTAGAACTAACACCCAAAAAAGATGTCCTTTTCATGATAGGGGACTGGAATGCAAAAGTAGGAAGTCAAGAAACACCTGGAGTAACAGGCAAATTTGGCCTTGGAATACGGAATGAAGCGGGGCAAAGAGTTTTGCCAAGAAAATGCACTGGTCATAGCAAACACCCTCTTCCAACAACACAAGAGAAGACTCTACACATGAACGTCACCAGATGGTCAACACTGAAATCAGATTATATTCTTCGCAGCCAAAGATGGAGAAGCTCTATACAGTCAACAAAAACAAGACCAGGAGCTGACTGTGGCTCAGATCATGAACTCCTTTTTGCCAAATTCAGACTTAAATTGAAGAAAGTAGGGAAAACCACTAGACCATTCAGGTATGACCTAAATGAAATCCTTTATGATTATACAGTGGAAGTGAAAAATAGATTTAAGGGCCTAGATCTGATAGATAGAGTGCCTGATGAATCATGGACAGAGGTTCGTGACATTGTACAGGAGACAGGGATCAAGACCATCCCCATGGAAAGGAAATGCAAAAAAGCAAAATGGCTGTCTGAGGAGGCCTTACAAATAGCTGAGAAAAGAAGAGATGCAAAAAGCAAAGGAGAAAAGGAAAGATATAAGCATCTGACTGCAGTTCCAAAGAATAGCAAGGAGAGATAAGAAAGCCTTCCTCACAATCAATGCAAAGAAATAGAGAAAACAACAGAATGGGAAAGACTAGAGATCTCTTCAAGAAAATTAGAGATACCAAGGGAACATTTCATACAAAGATGGGCTCAAGAAGGACAGAAATGGTATGGACCTAACAGAAGCAGAAGATATTAAGAAGAGGTGGAAAGAATACACAGAAGAACTGTACAAAAAAGATCTTCATGACACAGATAATCACGATGGTGTGATCACTGACCTAGAGCCAGACATCCTGGAATGTGAAGTCAAGTGGGCCTTAGAAAGCATCACTACAAACAAAGCTAGAGGAGGTGATGGAATTCCAGTTGAGGTATTTCAAATCCTGAAAGATGATGCTGTGAAAGTGTCACACTCAATATGCCAGCAAATTTGGAAAACTCAGCAGTGGCCACAGGACTGGAAAAGGTCGGTTTTCATTCCAATCCCAAGGAAAGGCAATGCCAAAGAATGCTCAGACTACCACACAATTGCACTCATCTCACACGCTAGTAAAGTAATGCTCAAAATTCTCCAAGCCAGGCTTCAGCAATACGTGAACCGTGGACTTCCAGATGTTCAAGCTGGTTTTAGAAAAGGCAGAGGAACCAGAGATCAAATTGCCAACATCCGCTGGATCATGGAAAAAGCAAGAGAGTTCCAGAAAAACATCTATTTCTGTTTTATTGACTATGCCAAAGCCTTTGACTGTGTGGATCACAATAAAGTGCGGAAAATTCTGAAAGAGATGGGAATACCAGACCACCTGACCTGCCTCTTGAGAAACCCATATGCAGGTCAGGAAGCAACAGTTAGAACTGGACATGGAAAAACAGACTGGTTCCAAATAGGAAAAGGAGTACGTCAAGGCTGTGTATTGTGACCCTGCTTATTTAACTTATATGCAGAGTACATCATGAGAAACGCTGGGCTGGAAGAAGCACAAGCTGGAATCAAGATTGCCGGGAGAAATATCAATAACCTCAGATCTGCAGATGACAGCACCCTTATGGCAGAAAGTGAAGAGGAACTAAAAAGTCTCTTGATGAAAGTGAAAGAGGAGAGTGAAAAAGTTGGCTTAAAGCTCAACATTCAGAAAACGAAGATAATGGCATCTGGCCCCATCACTTCATGGGAAATAGATGGAGAAAGAGTGGAAACAGTGTCAGACTTTATTCTGGGGGGCTCCAAAATCACTGCAGATGGTGACTGCAGCCATGAAATTAAAAGATCCTTACTCCCTGGAAGGAAAGTTATGACCAACCTAGATAGCATATTGAGAAGCAGAGACATTACTTTGCCAACAAAGGTCTGTCTAGTCAAGGCTATGGTTTTTCCAGTGGCCATGTATGGATGTGAGAGTTGGACTGTGAAGAAAGCTGAGCGCTGAAGAATTGATGCTTTTGAACTGTGGTGCTGGAGAAGACTCTTGAGAGTCCCTTGGTCTGCAAGGAGATCCAACCAGTCCATTCTGAAGGAGATCAGCCCTGGGATTTCTTTGGAGGACTGATGCTAAAGCTGGAACTCCAGTACTTTGGCCACCTCATGTGAAGAGTTGACTCATTGGAAAAGACTCTGATGCTGGGAGGGATTGGAGGCAGGAGGAGAAGGGGACAACAGAGGATGAGATGGCTGGATGGCATTATTGACTCGATGGATGCGAGTCTGAGTGAACTCCGGGAGTTGGTGATGGACAGGGAGGCCTGGCGTGCTGCAATTCATGGGGTCACAAAGAGTTGAACACGATTGAGCGACTGAACTGAACTGAACTTGGCTACATCATGGTAAGGGTAGGACAGTGAGCAGGTACTAGACTTTGAAGAAATTTCACTAGTGAGTATTATTCCACTGTCACCTCATTTTTTACCGCACATCCTCAAGAGCCAAAGGCCTGATGGGAACATCCCATTAGTCCAATTCCATCTTTCAGAGGGTGAGAAAAAGGTGTATCTGGTCTTTTGGGCTCCTGGAAGGAAATCGGGGCTCTGCCTTCTACCAACACTCTCACAGGGAGATAATGAGGGGAGAAAGGAGGATGCAGCTGGTTCCATCAAAAGATACTATTGAGTAGCCAGAAGAATGACAAACACCCACTACATGGAATCACTGAAATCTTTCAACTGGGGAGAAAGCCAGGTTCAAATCTGTGTGTTTGTTTTTTCAATATTTAGAAGTAGGCAGCCTCCTCACTTACAGATGAGGAAATAAAGTTCAGGAGAGGACCTGAGACAAGCCAAGGTAACAGTCATCAAGAGTTGAAATCAGGAAACCATAAACAAAATGAAAAGACAATGTATAGAATGAAAGAAAATATTTGTAAATGATGTGGCTGACAAGGGATTCATCTCCAAAATATACAACTCACATAGCTCAATATAAAAAACAAACAAAACACCCAATCAAAAAATGGATGGAAAATCTAAATAGACATTTCTCCAAGGAAGACATACAGATGGCCAAAAGGCACATGAAAAGATGTTCAGTGTTACTAATCAGTAGAGAAAGGCAAATCAAAACCACAATGAGGTATCACCCACACCAGTCAGAATGGGCATCATGAAAAAAATCTACAAAAATAAATGCTGGAGAGGGTGTGGAGTAAAGGGAACCCTCCTACACTGTTTGTGGGAATATAAATTGGTACAATTGTTATGGACAACAGTATGAAAAGTCCTTAAAACATTAAATACTGAACTACCATATGATCCAGTGCCGGGAGCCACCACGGGAGATCCCACCCATGACAAAGGTCATGCAGAGAGAACCTGACAGGCAAAGGGATTCCCTGGATCTGCTCGATCATCTACCTCAAAACCAGAATCTGTCTGTCTTACTATTTTGTGCCTTTCACCAACTCTTCTGACATTAACAGGGGGCGTGGTGTTGGAGAAGACTCTTGAGAGTCCCTTGGACTGCAAGGAGATCCAACCAGTCCATTCTGAAGGAGATCAGCCCTGGAATTTCTTTGGAAGGAATGATGCTAAAGCTGAAACTCCAGTACTTTGGCCACCTCATGCAAAGAGTTGACTCATTGGAAAAGACTCTGATGCTGGGAGGGATTGGGGGCAGGAGGAGAAGGGGACAACAGAGGATGCGATGGCTGGATGGCATCACCGACTCGATGGACCTGAGTCTGGGTGAACTCCAGGAATTTGTGATGGACAGGGAGGCCTGGCATGCTGCGATTCATAAGGTCGCAAAGAGTTGGACACGACTGAGCAACTGAACTGAACTGAACTGATCCTCGACCACCTTTCCCTGGAAAAGGTCAACTTAGGGCTTTAGTTAATAAGTCTCCTGGGTATGATAGGACAGTTTCAATTCAAACCCCTCTGATGGCTTTCTAGCTTGCCTGACAGGTTTTTCACAGCCTTCCAACCGTGAGAGACACAGGAAGCCTAAAACATTCTAAAAATATAGAGCCTTTCAAAGAGTTAAAAACTATTAGAGTAGTGCTGGTGTAGGATTTCATTGTTGAGCCAATGCTTGCTGCCAAGTGCCCATATCCCTTATCCATTGTGCACCTGGAAGTGCATTAGTTAACATAGCTGGAATGTAAGAAAAACAAGTAGTAGCCTTGGAATTAACCACTTCAGACCTTTGAGCTATTTTTCCCCAAATAAAATAAACTCACAACTCTCACAATTGTGCATTTTTTTAAAGTCAACACAGAGAAAGACAAATACTATATGATATCACTTGTATGTGGAATCTAAAAATAAAAATGGTACAAATGAACTTTTTTTGATGGTTAAAGGCAATTAATAAAGCATTCAATATTTATTCTTGATATCTTAAAAATTCAATAAAATAGAAATAAACATATATTCCTTAACATAATAAAATACTTAGCACAATACTTAAAAAGGAAACAATTGAAGAATCCCCCATTAAACTAAGGAAAAAGACAGGACTCATTATCACCACTATTTAATATTTTCTGAAGATATTAGCCAACACAATTAGACAGGAAAAAGAAATCAGAAATATAAAACTAGAAAATGAAGTCATTATCACTGTTTACAAATAAGATGATTATATGACTAGAAAAGCCACAAGTCAACTGAAAAATGATTAAAAACAATTATAGAATTGAGTAAGAGACAGTAACTAGGTATGAAATTAATATATAATCATCAATAGTCTTTCAGGTGTGAAAAACACTGAAGAGATAAAAGATATAGTGAATGATAACAAAATTAAAATGACAAACATAAAGGATACAATGGGGAAAAGATAATATTTTCAATAGTGACTTAAAATATAAAATACTAAGAAATAAACTTAACAAATGGACAAGACCTTTGTTTTAAAAACTTCTAAAAATGCCTGAGAGACACACATAACAAAATACAAGACTTTTTAAAATGGTAAGGAATATCATGCTCTTGGATGAAATAAAATCAATGTCACTGGAAGCAACCTAGATGTCCATCGACAGAGGACTGGATAAAGAAGATGTCATATGTATACACAATGGAATATTATTCAGGCATTGAAAAGGATGAAATAATGCCATTTACAGCAACATGGATGGACCAAGAACATCAACCCTATAGAAGATGAGCAATTTCACAGAAAGGGATAAACAAATGTCTCTTGAATATATAAAAATGTGCTTAACCTAGGTCATGAAACGGTAACTGTAAGTTAAAACTGTATGAAGACCATTTTTCACTTCTCAAATTATCACTATGCTGTTGGCATAGGTATGAGGAAGCATTTCATATGTTGCTGGTGGAAAGGTATGCTGGTGCAACCTCTGTGGAGGACAATATGGCAACTTTCTCAAAATTGCAAACGCATATACCCTTTGACCAGCAATGCCATTTCTAGAGATTCATCATTAACAAAATAATGCACGTACAAGGTAGGGTTTAGGAAACCTCCATCAGACTAACCAAGGATCTCTGTCAGGCCTTGTGTAGGAGATCCCCTTGTGCTTTCAGGAAAAGTGAAGCCAAGGACACCAGCAGAGCCAACATCTGCTATTCCTGGGGCTGCTGACAACATGCAAGATGCAGATGGAGAGGCTGCTGTGCCCTACCCATTCTTCTGGCAATTGTGGACATCTAACTTTGTGGTGAGCACAGCCCATCCAAAGATCCCCAGAGCAGAGACAGTCAATAGGGAGAATCCTGGGTTCATGAGGAATGGAACCCATAATTTTTTTTTTTTTTTTTTATGGTGGGGAAGAAAAGGCCCCATTTTTCCTGACACTAATGAAAGGGTGAAAAATATAGTTTATTTTTCTTTTTTTTTTTTAAGAACTAATACTATTGCCCTTCCCATCAGACATCTGCCTCTACTATATGTTGCAAAAAAGCCTGGTAATCTGGCCTTTAGGCTCTCATATACTATAAATTTATAAAATCCAGGTTTGATATCCAGATACTCCAGTATCTGTCAACTTTCAGTTCAGTTCAGTTGCTCAGTCGTGTCCGACTCTGCGACCCCATGAATAGCAGCACACCAGGCCTCCCTGTCCATCACCAACTCCCGGAGTTCACTCAGACTCGCATCCATCAAGTCAGTGATGCCATCCAGCCATCTCATCCTCTGTGGTCCCCTTCTCCTCCTGCCCCCAATCCCTCCCAGCATCAGAGTCTTTTCCAATGAGTCAGCTCTTTGCATGAGGTGGCCAAAGTACTGGAGTTTCAGCTTTAGCATCATTCCTTCCAAAGAAATTCCAGGGCTGATCTCCTTCACAATGGACTGGTTGGATCTCCTTGCAGTCCAAGGGACTCGCAAGAGTCCTCTCCAACACCATGGTTCAAAAGCATCAATTCTTCGGCGCTCAGCCTTCTTCACAATCCAACTCTCACATCCATACATGACCACAGGAAAAACCATAGCCTTGACTAGACGGACCTTTGTTGGCAAAGTAATGTCTCTGCTTTTGAATATGCTATCTAGGTTGGTCATAACTTTCCTTCCAAGGAGTAAGCGTCTTTTAATTTCATGGCTGCAGTCACCATCTTCAGATTTTGGAGCCCAGAAAAATAAAGTCTGACACTGTTTCCACTGTTTCCCCATCTATTTCCCATGAAGTGATGGGACCTGATGCCATGATCTTCGTTTTCTGAATGTTGAGCTTTAAGCCAACGTCTTCACTCTCCACTTTCACTTTCATCAAGAGGCTTTTGAGTTCCTCTTCACTTTCTGCCATAAGGGTGGTGGTGTCATCTGCATATCTGTGGTTATTGATATTTCTCCCGGCAATCTTGATTCCAGCTTGTGCTTCTTCCAGTCCAGCATTTCTCATGATGTACTCTGCATATAAGTTAAATAAGCAGGGTGACAATATACAGCCTTGATGTACTCCTTTTCCTATTTGGAACCAGTCTGTTTTTCCATGTCCAGTTCTAACTGTTGCTTCCTGACCTGCATACAAATTTCTCAAGAGGCAGATCAGGTGGTCTGGTATTCCCATCTCTTTCAGAATTTTCCACAGTTTATTGTGATCCACACAGTCAAAGGCTCTGGCATAGTAGCAACCACTTAATCACTCTGTGCCTCAGTTTATCTGTAAAATGAGAAAAATAATGCCTGTCTCTAGGACTGTACCATAAATGTATACAAAAGAACTTTTTAATAGTTAAAGGGCCTATAGAAGTTCCAGTTGAAGAATAGAAATAAAATATAAACCACTTCAGAATTAATGAAGAACTGGGATTGCAGACCTCCCTCAGATACAGGTATAGTCTGTAGGTTACTCTTCTAACAGGGTGGTATTCAGTGTCTATGGAGCAGCCCCATCTCTGCCTCAACATTTTTATGTGAGTGGATTTAGTTAACCATGTATATACCTGTCTTCCATGGCTAACACTTTCCTTCCTATTCCAGAATGAATGCACACCCTCAGCTCAACTTCCCAGGAGGGAAAGCAACTGTATGGCTTAAGAAAGAAGAAAATGAGGCGGGAACCATGTTTTTTTGTGCAAGGACAAGTTTTGAGATTGTTCCCTTGAGACAAGCTTAAAGCAACTGAGACTTAAATAGGATCCTGAGAGAGATGGTATCAGTGAAATATCATCTCAGTTGGTGCTCACCATAAACCAAGCCATTCCATTGGACAGGGAGACCTACCAATGTTGTGCCAGAAACCAGAAGCTGGATATCCACCTTCAGGGCCATTTTTGTCTATGAGTCATAGCTGAGCTTCTGATATCATCCCAATGCTACCAGGTGAGATAGTAAGCAGGGTCACAGATAGAGACAGTAGTTATTTCAGTTCCTGGATAGGCAGTAACCTTGGAAAAAGAGTCCTTCCCATTACTTAGATCCTTTGCCATCACTCCCATTGGCAAATGCTGCCTTTCCTCAAAGCATGGATACAAAGGTATCTCATTTTGTCTTTAGTTTATAAATGGATAGGTGTCTTGAAGAGCATTTAGTCATAAGAAATAGAAACCTGGAGTTGCCTAGCGGCACAGTGGCTAGGAATCCACCTGCCAATGCAGGTGACATGGGTTTGATCCTTGGTCCAGGCAGATCCTACATGCTGCAGAGCAACTAAGTCCACATGCATCAACTACTGAGCCCACAATCTAGAGCCTGCAAGCTGCAACTACTGAGCCTGTGTGCTGCAACTACTGAAGCTGGTGTGCCTGGAGCCTGTGCTTTGCAACGAGAAGCCACCACAATGAGAAGCCTGTGCACCGCAATCAACAGTAGCCCCGCTCACCACAGTTAGGGAAAGCCTAGCAGCAACGAAGACCCAGCACAACGAAAAAAAAAAATTTTTTTTTAAAAGAGTAAATCTTAAGAACTGTCATTAGAAAAAAAAAAAAATCTATTAAAAAAAAAGAAAGAGAAACCCACTCAAATTGTCATAGATTTGGGGGGCAGGGAATAATAATAAGTACAGTAAGCCCCCGTGAGTTCTGGAATCAGAAACCAGAAAACCAACAGAACCCCAGTTACTGTCTCAATCTCTCTGGGGTAGGAAGCCCTCTCATCTCTGCACATTTCCTTCGTATATGTTCCCCTGCTTTGTCACTGCTTTGTGTGCATGTGCTCAGTTGTTTCAGTCGTGTCCTACTCTTCACGGCCCCGTGGATCATAGTCAGCCAGGATCCTCTGTTCATAGATTTTTCCCAGCAAGAGTACTGGAGTGGTTTGCCAGGCCCTCCTCCAGGGGATCTTCCCAACCCAGGGATGGAACTCCTGTCTTTTGCACTACAGGCAGATTCTTTACCTCTGAGTCACCAGGCTTTAGCACAGCCTAAATATGGTCACTCCAACTTCAACTTTATATATGACTTCCTCCTATTCCCAGACAAGGGAGCAAGTCTTCAAAACTAAACTATGTTCTAGCTAGAATTCTATACCCAACCAAACTACCAGTTAAACACGAGGAAAGAATGAAGACAGTTTGACACACAATGACTCAAAAAAAAAAAAAAAAAAAAAAAAAGTGCTTCAGTAAACCAAGAAGGTGAATCAGTACAGCAGATCAAATGAGATTCAGGAAATGAGAAAACTAATAGGGGGAAGGGGATAAAGAAATTCTAGAATGAAAAAGGGCCCAAAAGCGTAATTGGTCGTGAAGAAAGCAAATGATAGAGGGCTTGGAAAGATCTCTAGAGGGTGAAATGGAATTGACAGATCATCTTTCTGAAGGTCTATGACAGATCTGATAAAGGATTAAAGATATGGATACGGAAAACTTTGCCTATTTAAGATGACCATCATCTCCAAGGAAAACACTAAATTTCACAAAAGGAAGCACAATGGTAGCTCACAATTTGGCTCTGTAATAAGTAACATTTACAGAATTCAAATTATGTAAAAATAAACTAAAATTTGTAATATAATGATTTTTGAAAGATGCAGAGAAGGGTAGAGGTTTAAAAGAACTATACCCTCATTTTCTATAACACAAAGTCAGTAGACAATGTCTAAACCTTATCATCAAGAAGTGGAAGTCTTAGGGCTTTGTGTAGGAATATGGTAAAACACCTCAAAGAGTTGATAATGGATAAAAGGACACTATTATTTTTTATGAACTTTCACATACTATCTTTTTGACTTTAAGAAAAATAGATCTAAAGTACACCTACCCACCCCCAAATAGAATCTACTTACAATGCAGGAGACCTGGGTTTGATCCCTGGGTCGGAAAGATCCCCTGGAGAAGGGAATGGCAACCCATTTCAGTATCCTTGCCTGGAGAATTCCATGGGCAGAGGAGCCTGGTGGGCTACAGTCCATGGGGTCACAAAGAGTCAGACATGACTAGTTGACTAGCACTTCACCCCCAAATAAAAACCTATCCCAGAGCCTTTTAACAAATATTTTCATCATCTCCTACAGTTACTAGTTAATCCAAATTTTCTACTTCAGCCTAAGGGAATTTGTTTTCCTCCTAGCTTTCTGGTGTCTTCCCATCTGACCTAACTAGCTTAACATTCAGCACTTTCATTCTCTCCCTTATCAAACTTGCATCTCTATTGGCTTCTGTGACTGCTTTCTGGTTTTTCTACCTTTATGGCTGTTCTTTTCTTTCCTCTGCCTGTTTCCTCCTCTCGCCTCTCAAACATGAAAATTCATTCAAGGCTCATTCCCCACTCCTTCAATCTTTTCTACTATCTCTCCCAACTCTCACCCACCCTCGATTTAAACCTGCAACCCCTTGCAACTGACCCACAAATCAACTCTAACCTCTTTTCTAAGTTTCAACTAAAAAATATACCCTGACAACTGACTCCTTGTTCTTGAATGCCCTACCATTTCCTCACTCAAAATCAAACCTGAGACCATATTTTTGTCCATGATTCACAGTCATAACCTTGGTTCCTCCTTTTTCCTCTTCCCCTATCTGGTCAGTAAGTACTACTAGTTCTTTCCCATATTCATTCCTTTCTTTCCAAAGGTGTTTTCCAGGTCTTCCACATCTCACAGTATAGTCTCCTAAGTAGTAAACCCCAGATCTCAAATCTGCCCATGTCTTTTTCAATATTTAACATCCCACACCTACCTCAGGGCCCTGCACCGAGCTACTGCCTAATAAATGGTCCAACATCCCTAAATACGATCTCCACCTCTAATCCATACTGCCACCAGACATCTAAAATGCAAATCTGTACAAACTACACACCATTCAGAGTTTTGATGGCTTTTCACTGTCATGCGGCAGTGAATTAGTTTAGCCTGGCCCTGGAGGTGCTCTATGAAATTTCATTCTACTACTTATGTGAATACTGTTCTGGTTAATCTCCCTAATGGAAACTCATCTTTTATTCATCTGAACAGACTGATTACATATCCCAGGCACAGTGCTAAGCCTTGGAGAACAGAATGGGAGTATAAGGAAGCCACTGTCTTTATAATCCAGTATTTGTGTTCTCCTAATACCCCTTAAATATTTCTATTAATACTTGTGACAGTTCTCCTCAAGATAGAAAGCTTTCTCATCCTCTCAGCATACTTAAGTACTATAGTCAGTAAATATGGATGCTCACCAAATGTGGAAATAAGGTTTTTTGGAAGGTGAAATAAGGCTAAAGAGGTAACAGATAATACCAATAAACAATGTCTACCATTTACTGAGTGTTTACTGTGTGCCAGGCATTGTGCTAAGTGATATATTATTTCATTTAATCTTCATGGCCTTTTGAGGTAGGCAGTATTCTTGTCATGTGACAGGTCAAGCTCAAAGGTAATCTGTGTAAGTTCACTCAGCTAGTAAATAGTGGTAAATAAAAATCCAGATCTATTACAAAACCCAAGATTTTAACTTAGACTAAACTGCTTGATTCACTCCAGAAGATGGTTTTGAAATGAGATTTGGGGACACTCAAATCTAAGGTAACTAAGCTATTTTAGCTGTTTCTCTGGCCTTTAGAGTTCCTTCAAGGTAGGCCGATTTGCATCCCCACTGTGACACACATAGATTCTATATTTATGTACTGTTGCTTAAGTACGTCATCACCACCACCCACAAATGTTAAAAAATACTTATGTGGGCAACTAATTATACTGAGGTATCCTTGGAGATCATGAAAAAGATGTCCTGAGATTATGCAAAAGGAGGTATTAATTTTCAAAACTTTCTCCTGATCCACTGATTCTCTTCTGGACTGCAGTAATGGTACTGAAACACAGAGGACACCCTGAGTTTGGCCACAGTAAATGTGTTCTCAGCTCAGGCTTCCTGAAAGAAAAGTCTGGATGATGCTGTTCACCAGCCTGGTGACCCTTCAAGGTATGTTCAGAAGAGCCTTAAGCGCCACAAGAAATGAGGGTCCTATACCTGTAACATCTTGATGCCTCTCCAGGAGTGGAAAGGAAGCCCAGAATGGGACAGTGAAATGCTCCCCAGGCCCTGGCTGTCCACAAGAAAACATAACATCAGTATGAGGGCAGAACTGGTCCAAATGGACTAGTGACTTCATACTAACTAGGGGAGGTAGATGAATCAGACTTTCCATTGGGCAGGTCACACCTATGAGGAGAGAAAGCCTGTGGGAGAGGCAAGCAAACACCCCCAACTTACTGGATGAACAAAAGGCTATAAGTTAAGGCAACAGATGTTTGGCTACAGTGTGAAGATGAGAAAGGCAAGAAACAGACTTGGTCTGGAGGTGGGTTTTAAACAATGCAGCTCTTTAGCAAAGGATGATGGCCAGTCTGAGTACATAAAACACTTGTAGTTGAGTCCCCTGAGCATCAATGTGAATCAGTTTTCCCTATTAGATAAAAAAAGACACTGGAATTTGCAATGATTTACCATTTCATGTCTGTATAGTCGGTAACTGATACAGCTTTTTGCCTCTCCTTGACATCCTTAATTTCAAGCCTATTGAAGCCTTCCTCAAATCAGTAAGTAATACTTTCCAAGTGCCACCAGAATGCAAGCTCTATTAATATGGTAAGGACTTTGTCTTTTTTACCCCAACAAAAAAACAGTATCAGGCACATAGCAGGCTCTTAATATATTTGTTTAAAGAATTTGTATGATGGGCTAGGCTTTATAAGGTGCTTCTAACCTCACAACCCTTCCAGGTAAATATTCCCTGATTACTCACCAGCAAACAGGTATAAAGAGGTTAAAAGTTGCCCCAGTGCACAGGAATTAATACAGGACCATCTCACTCTAAAATCTGTGCTCTCAGTGATCACCTACTACATGCTAAGCAACTTTTCTCTCAACTCCATCACCACTCTCCCCATTCTGAGACTGCCTCCTCCCATTTCCAGAAACAGGACTACTTAACACTCTTACTTCAGCCCTTAACCTAAACTATCAAAAGAAAACAAAGACCTAATCTGTGTTCCTTGGCAAGCATCTGCCAAACGTAAGCCTATGCCAGCTTTCAGGAGGAAACTGGTGAATATCAAGCAGTCTGACCCTTCAGATATAATTCTTTATTGAATCCAAATCCTCTCAGATGGCTATTTTATTGACAAAGTTAATTTTAATTATTCATACAGATTAAAAACTTTAAAGAGGAAATTTATTTTAGCCATACAACCTACTACCATTTATGACTCCCAAGTTATGCTAGAGGAAAAAAAATCTCTAAGCTCTTTTCCTTTTTCTAGTCAGGTGAAGAAAATGAACTTTGATAGTTCATTCCTTTCATCCCTCTCTCCCAACTCAAGACTCAGCAGAATTATGGATATGGTAGTGTTCAGTAAAACAAAAACACACATTTTCTCAGACCCAGAGAAATGACATAGGTCAAGTTACTATGCATACATGTGACAAAAATGAGGGAACTTTCCTGGATCTCTATGCCTCCCTCAGTTCATGAAGCTAATTTCAGTAAGTGTCTCTGTCGTTTCATTATGCCAGGCATTCATTGCTATACATGGAAAACCTACCTTGAAATTGAATGGCGTCTATTCCTTCTTTGATTGTCCTACTTTCCAGCCAGGAGAGATCAAAGGTAGGCTTCTTCCCCATTTCCATGAGGATCATGCAGATGTCATAAGATCACAATTACAACTTTAAGCAGTAAGACAAAACACATGTAAGACTTTCTTCCCTCCTTTCCTTGTCCATTCCCTCCAGTCATAAGGGTCTATCAAACACACATCCCAGCATGAAGTACATCAGGTATTTTGTTGCTATTCTTAAGTTTGTAGCATAATACAAACCTTCCTTTTTCCTTCTACAGCTTTGTAAGCTTTGTGCCAGAAGAAATTTTTTAAAAAGCTACAGCAAGAGAAAACTGACTTTCTTTAGCTTGGTATCTTTCACATCACAGTATACAGAGAAGGAAATAACAGGGAACAGGTGAAGAGACGCTAAATATGCCAAGAATATGGGAAATATAAGATGGGCAAGTAAATGTATTCCTTCACCTCCCCTCCTCACTGCCAGAACAAACCTAACTTTTTTCCTACCTCAGTCACCAGTAAACAGTGCAGTTCTCACAAAAGCAGTTGGTATACAGTTCTCATTTAAATACTGGCTAAGTGTGTTGTGTTTTTGTAACCTGGAAGAACTTTTCCTCTATGTCCTCCGAACAAAGTCAAATAAAGAAGCAAGTCAAACAAAATGAGAACACCAATGTTTTTGGAAGACATTTTATTTGACATGGTTAAGGGAAAGTAGATGAAACAAGCAAACATAGTTAGGATAGGAGAAGAACGCCAGACCCAGTAACTGACTTGGCAGAAAATGAGGAAACAAAGACACCTTGGTGTTGAACAGCATCCACGTAGTGGTACTGGACGAAGAGGAAGGTTTATTTGTGTAGACCAGGTGCACCACAGATCCTAACTGTCCAGCTTCAATGAAATACTTGTCAACCTCTCTGATCATTTCTCTCTTTTTAAATAAACATCAAAGCAGTATTTGCAGCCTTTTCTTTTCTCCCTAAGTTCACAGATCCTTTTGTCTCTCTTTGGACAGATAATCTCTTATCATAGTTAAGCAGAGAGGTGGGGGCAGGATATTCCTGATAGGAGAACTATATGAATAAAGAGGTGGGAACACAATTCAACCAGGGCTAAATGGCAAACCATCAAAGGGAAACAGACACCTTACCTGTGATCCTTGGCCAGGACCTGCAAAATGTGGGAGCTAAAGTTTATAGGAACAGAGGGAGAAAGGCTGAAAACAGATGGGTTAAGACCTTTATTAGTGATAGCACTGAACCCCAAACTAAGGATTTTGGATTTTGTCTTATGGAGGTAAAAAGACTAGGCATGAAGTCAAAAGCCTTAATTCAAATTCTGACTCTGCAACATACAGGCTACATGTCTACGTGTCCTTGGGCAAATGAAGTTTTGAGATACTATTTCTATCTACTTATCTGTAATATGGCATATTTCCTACTTTATCTTCTGTTTCCATAGGATTCCTCTGAGAATCAAATGAGATTCTGGATTTTAAACCCAGAACCACTGGAATTCTGACTAAAGTCTCCAAAGCTTTCTCCACTATAGTACACTCACTTTAATCTTTATCGACCTGTTTTATGTACTAGTGCTGTTCTTTTTACTGTATTTTAAGTTTACATGAGTGGAGATGTCTTTTACTTTTTTACTATTCAAAGACTCTTCTGAAACTGCTCCATATTATACAATTGCTGGAAGTCTCACAAAGAAGCCATATCCAACTATATAAAAAGTTTTTATCCATTGTGCTGTGCTAATTATAGCCTACATAAAAAAAAAGTCTGCAGAAAGGACACATGATTACTGGCCAAGTTTATCAAGACATTCAAGAGCATTAGACTACTAACTCTGACTTGAACTAAGCAGAATAAACAAACCCAACAGTAAGTCAGGGGTCCCACTTCTAAAGAATTTATTTATTCTGCTCATTTCAAGACAGTTAAACAGAAATTTGAAACACTTATGTCTTGACTTTCAAAGTGTATTAATTCCACTGATTTCAAATAAGCCTATAAATTTCCATGCATGAATATTCTTCTGGACACACATCTAAACTTCAGTCTATATGAGTGATTCATAATCCAAGGAATTTGAACCTCTGTAAGGCCATGCAGTTACATAAGAAATCTGTGTAAGTATTATCTCTAATATATCTTACAAATAAGTAATACTTCTCTTCAACTGGATGTAGATTCTTGTGTGACTAATAAAGACAAATTGATTTAAAAGCATTACTGAAAGCAGAGCAGCTTTTTCCTGTGTGTTTGTTCCAGCAAGATACTAAAACTACAATTATAATCTTGTTGGGAGGGAATCTAATAATTTTTGGATCTCAAAAATGATACATCTTATTAGAAAAAGAATCATAAGCTTACATTTCATGATTTATAGATATTAAGTGTTTCAGGTGAAAGAGGAAAGGTAGCATATAGACTTCACTTCTGGGAACACCTTAAGTGTAATTCGGCAAAACACAAAGTTTATATGTAAAAAATTTGAAACTTGAGTGCCTATAATTCCACTTATCTGGCAGGTATATAAGAGATCAAAACCTCAATAGTGTCCATTGGATAAGATGTTTTAATCCTCTCTTGATCCTGGAAAAGATCTCTGGTTGTACACTTTATATTCTATACATTCTATTTTAAAACCCATGGCACAGCCTGCTGGGATGCTGACATTACTGCAATCTACAATTCCCTGCCCCCAACAGGATGGACACCTGTGATATGTTTACCTCAGTGTTCCCCAACCTTTTTGGCACAAGGGACTAGTTTCATGGAAGATAATTTTTCTACAGATAAGGGTGGGGAGATGGTTTCAGGATGACCCAAGAGCAGTACAATTTATTATGCCTCCACTGATCTGACAGGAGGCGGAGCTCAGATGGTTATGTGAGGGGGACTGATTGTAAATACAGACAAAGCTTCACTTGTTTGCCTGACACTCACCTCCTGTTGTGTGGCACAGTTCCTAACAGGCCATGGACCAGTACTGGTTCATGGCCCAGGGGTTCAGAACCCCTGGTATACCCCACCAAATCCTTCCCCCAACTCCCTACATCAGAACTTACGTTAGATTCATTTGGAAACTTATAGTAAGAGTACTCTCTCCTGCTAGTACCCTCAAACTCCCCAATCTCCACTGGTAAATTTCTGCAAACTGCACCTTTATCTTCCTGCTTCTCTACCACAGAGACCAACGGGATTTCCCCTAACAATCAGATATCAATTCATCAGCCCTGCTTCTTCTCCTAAATCTGTCTTCCTTCACAGATGTCAGTGGCCTTCCTAAATCAGCTCTAAAAATCAACTCTGAGGTGGTGTCTCTCACTTCTCCAAACCCCAGAGGCTGTTTTGTTATTGTTTAAAACAGACAAACTATGATCCCCTCCTGATTAGTTTTTGTTAAGTTCTGATAAACCTGTATTCCTTGAGAAACAGCACTTGGACACCAAGAAGAATGAAACTGAAGCACACAGAAGGTCATGTGAGAAGTCAATTTGTCATCAATCATTTATCAAGAAAGAAATTTTAAAAACAAGACAAATGTGTTAGAGTTCACCTAATTATAATACAGGAAAAACAGATAATGAACACCCTTTCCTCAAATCCATTTATTCTCAACCTTCAAAAATGATAACCAGACTTTTAGCTCTAGTGAAACCCTTTGCCACATACCACATAACAGGATGTCCGCCCAAGCCAACAGTGCCCCAAAATAGAGAAGTATAGAGACACATGGGCCTAAGGCAGGTACAATGAGGGAATCAGACTATGAGGCGCCAGCCCTCTGCTGTACCCCTGCTCACTTTATCTATTTCAGTGCCCACCAAATCCCTTCTTCCTCCAGAGTGAAATGTGCATATATGCATGTGCCTATGGACACACATACACAAATGTTCAATATAAAGACATAAACAAGGAATTTTTCTAATAATTATTTAATCCAAGTGAGACTTGGGGGGGGAACAAATTCTTCTCACCAAATCTTCCTTCTAACTTGAGAAGTAACTATCGGACCAGACAGTACTGCTTAAGGAAAACACTTAACAAGTATTTGCTCATTTGTTATGTAGCAAATGTTCACAACTAAGGAAGCTACTTGGACTCTCCAGGTTTCCCAACTCTTCAGAGAACTGGCAATAAGAGGAATTTTGAGGGAAAATTAATTGTGAATACCAGGATTATTCCTTCTCTCTGTTGAAGATAACAGTTAAATGTTCATCACTTTGCCCTGCCCACCCAACTGCCTAGTTCTAATTCATCTGGAAACTACCCGAGAAGCAATAATCATTCAGAGGCCAGCACGGAGCTGACCTATATAACCTCTCAACTTTCATGTCTACCAATCTCTAGGAAGTCTCTCCTAATTATGTGCTAACAAAATTATTTCCCTTATTTCAAATTATAATGAAAAAAGATTAAGAAGAAAAAGACATTTATGAATGAGAAAACAATCTGCTTATCTCTGCATGGAACTCAAAGGGTAGGCCATTTAATACAAATGTAAAGGCCTCAAGTCTAATGACTAAGATTTGAAATTGCAACTTTCTTCTACTTGCTTTGATAATGAGTGAAAGCTGAATCGTCTCTCCTAGTAAGGCTGACTCCTAGTAAGGCTCCAGTTTCCTGAGTCTGTAAACTTTCAGGCTGTAAAGGAATGAACACCTGAAAAGTCTGGGTTATGGAGACTTCTGCTTTGGGCACTGTATCAAACTGTGTTTGGATCCATAATCATGTGGCCCAATTCTTTATAATAAATCTCTATATACATGTACACACAACCTTATGGTTCAGCTTCTCTCAGTTCAGTTCAGTTCAGTCGCTCAGTCGTGTCCGACTCTTTGCGACCCCATGAATCGAAGCACGCCAGGCCTCCCTGTCCATCACCAACTCCCGGAGTTCACCCAGACTCACATCCATCAAGTCAGTGATGCCATCCAGCCATCTCATCCTCTGTCGTCCCCTTCTCCTCCTGCCCCCAATCCCTCCCAGCATCAGAGTCTTTTCCAATGACTCAACTCTTTGCATGAGGTGGCCAGGGTACTGGAGTTTCAGCTTTAGCATCATTCCTTCCAAAGAAATCCCAGGGCTGATCTCCTTCAGAATGGACTGGTTGGATCTCCTTGCATTCCAAGGGACTCTCAAGAGTCTTCTCCAACACCACAGTTCAAAAGCATCAATTCTTCAGCACTCAGCCTTCCTCACAGTGCAACTCTCACATCCATACATGACCACTGGAAAAACCATAGCCTTGACCAGACGGACCTTTGTTGGCAAAGGAATGTCTCGAGGTGGGTCATAACTTTCCTTCCAAGGAGTAAGCGTCTTAATTTCATGGCTGCAATCACTATCTGCAGTGATTTTGGAGCCCAAAAAAATAAACTCTGACACTGTTTCCACTGTTTCCCCATCTATTTCCCATGAAGTGATGGGACCTGATGCCATGATCTTCGTTTTCTGAATGTTGAGCTTTAAGCCAACATCTTCACTCTCCACTTTCACTTTCATCAAGTGGCTTTTGAGTTCCTCTTCACTTTCTGCCATAAGGGTGGTGTCATCTGCATATCTGTGGTTATTGATATTTCTCCCGGCAATCTTGATTCCAGCTTGTGCTTCTTCCAGCCCAGCGTTTCTCATGATGTACTCTGCATATAAGTTAAATAAGCAGGGTGACAAAATACAGCCTTGACGTACTCCTTTTCTATCTGGAACCAGTCTGTTGTTCCATGTCCAGTTCTAACTGTTGCTTCCTGACCTGCATACAGATTTCTCAAGAGGCAGATCAGGTGGTCTGGTAACCCATCTCTTTCAGAATTTTCCACAGTTTGTTGTGATCCACACAGTCAAAGGCTTTGGCATAGTCAATAAAGCAGAAATAGATGTTTTTCTGGAACTCCCTTGCTTTTGCCATGATCCAGTGGATGTTGGCAATTTGATCTCTGGTTCCTCTGCCTTTTCTAAAACCAGCTTGAACATCAGGAAGTTCGCGGTTCACGTTATTGCTGAAGCCTGGCTTGGAGAATTGTGAGCATTACTTTACTAGCATAACCCTAAAACACTCCTTACCTAAATTAACCTCAAAGTCTGAGATATTTCCTATTCTTTGAAGAAACACTACAGATTCATTAAGTAGGAGGGGTCCTGGAAACCGCAAAAAGATTTATCTCCTTTATCTAAAAGAATTAAAAAAAAGTGAAGGAAATTTCAGATAAGATTGATGCTCTCTGCTATTCTTATATTGAAAAGTTAAATCCTTATCCAGCACTTTGTTTGCATACCTTTGTAAAGCCACTCAAGTCTTTCTGGTTGTCTAGATTAGTTCAGTCGCTCAGTCATGTCTGACTCTTTGTGATCCCATGCACTGCAGCACGCCAGGCTCCCCTGTCCATCACCAACTCCCGGAGCTTGCCCAAACTCATGTCCATCGAGTTGGTGGTGCCATCCAACCATCTCATCCTCTGTCGTCCCCTTCTCCTCCTGCCTTCAATTTTTCCCAAAATCAGGTCTTTTCCAATGAGTCAGTTCTTTGCATCAGGTGGCCAAAGTATTGCAGCTTCAGCATCAGCCCTTCCAATGAATATTCAGGACTGATTTCCTTGAGGACTAATTGGATCTCCTTGCAGTCCAAGGGACTCTCAAGAGTCTTCTCCAACACAACAGTTCAAAAGCATCAATTCTGCACTCAGCTTTCTTTATAGTCCAACTCTCACATCCATACATGACTACTGGAAAAACCATAGCTCTGACAAGACAGATCTTTGTTGGCAAAGTAATGTCTCTGCTTTTTAATATGTGGTCTAGGTTGGTCATAACTTTTCTTCCAAGGAGCAAGCAACTTTTAATTTCATGGCTGCAGTCACCATCTGCAGGGATTTTGGAGCCTAAGAAAATAAAGTCTCTCACTGTTTCCATTGTTTCCCCATCTATTTGCCATGAAGTGATGGGACCAGATATCATGATCTTAGTTTTCTGAATATTGAGTTTTAAGCCACCTTTTTCACTCTCCTCTTTCCCTTTCATCAAAAGGCTCTTTAGTTGTTCTTAAATTTCTGCCATAAGGGTGATGTCATCTGCATATCTGAGGCTATTGATATTTCTCCCAGCAATCTTGATTCCAGCTTGTGCTTCATCCAGCCTGGCATTTCACATGATGTATTCTGCCTATAAGTTAAATAAGCAGGGTGACAATATACAGCCTTGAAGTATTCCTTTGCCGATTTGGAACCAGTCTGTTGTGCCATGTCTGGTTCTAACTGTTGCTTCTTTACCTGCATACAGATTTCTTCGGAGGCAGGTAAGGTGGTCTATTATTCCCATCTCTTGAAGAATTTTCCACAGTTTGTTGTGATCCACACTGTCAAAGGCTTTGGCATAGTCAATAAAACAGAAGTAGATGTTTTTCTGGAAATCTCTTGCTTTTTCTGTGATCCAAATGATGTTGGCAACTTGATCTCTGGTTCCTCTGCCTTTTCTAAATCCAGCTTGAACATCTGGAAGTTCATGGTTCACGTACTGTTGAAGTCTGGCTTGGAGAATTTTGAGCATTACTTTGCTAACGTGTGAGGTGAGTGCAATTTGCGGTACTTTGAACATTTGATTGTGCAGTGGTTTGAACATTCTTTGGCATTGCCTTTCTTTGGGACTGGAATGAAAACTGACCTTTTCCAGTCCTGTGGCCACTGCTAAGTTTTCCAAACCTGCTGCCATATTGAGTGCAGCACCTTAACAGCATCATCATTTAACTGGCATCATTCTAGTTCTCTAGTTGTAAGTAAAAATACACCTGCCTGTCCTGGCATCAGTTCAGTTCAGTTCAGTCATTCAGTTGTGTCCAACTCTTTGCGACCCCATGAACCACAGCACACCAGGCCTCCCTGTCCATCACCAACTCCCAGAGTCCACCCAAACCCATGTCCACTGTGTCGGTGATGCCATCCAACCATCTCATCCTCTGTCGTCCCCTTCTCCTCTTGCCCTCAATCTTTCCCAGCACCAGGGTCTTTTCCAATGAGTCAGCTCTCCGCATCAGGTGGCCAAAGTACTGGAGTTTCAGCTTCAACATCAGTCCCTCCAATGAACACCCAGGACTGATCTCCTTTAGGATGGACTGGTTGGATCTCCTTGCAGTCCAAGGGACTCGCAAGAGTCTTCTCCAACACCACAGTTCAAAAGCATCAATTCTTCTGCGCTCAGCTTTCTTCACAGTCCAACTCGCACATCCATACATGACTACTGGAAAAACCATAGCCTTGACTAGACAGACCTTTGTTGGCAAAGGAATGTCTCTGCTTTTGAATATGCTGTCAAGGTTGGTCATAACTTTCCTTCCAAGGAGCAAGCATCTTTTAATTTCATGGCTGCAATCACCATCTAACAGTGATTTTGGAGCCCAGAAAAATAAAGTCAGCCACTGTTTCCCCATCTATTCCCCATGAAGTGATGGGACTGGATGCCATGATCTTAGTTTTTTGAATGCTGAGCTTTAGGCCAACTTTTTCACCCTTCTCTTTCACTTTCATCAAGTGGCTTTTTAGTTCCTCTTCACTTTCTGCCATAAGAGTGGTGTCATCTGCATATGTGAGGTTATTGATATTTCTTCGCAATCTTGATTCCAGCTTGTGCTTCATCCAGCCCAGAGTTTCTCATGATGCACTCTGCATAGAAGTTAAATAAGCAGGGTGATAATATACAGCCTTGACGTACTCCTTTTCCTATTTGGAACCAGTCTGTTGTTCCATGTCCAGTTCTAACTGCTGCTTCTTGACCCGCATACAGATTTCTCAAGAGGCAGCTCAGGTGGTCTGGTATTCCCATCTCTTTCAGAATTTTCCACAGTTGATTGTGATCCACACAGTCAAAGGCTTTGGCATAGTCAATAAACCAGAAATAGATTTTTTTTTTTGGAACTCTCTTGCTTTTTCAATGATCTAGTGGATGTTGGCAATTTGATCTCTGGTTCCTCTGCCTTTTCTAAAACCAGCTTGAACATATCTGGAAGTTCACGGTTCACGTATTGCTGAAGCCTGGCTTGGAGAATTTTGAGCATTACTTTACTAGCGTGTGAGATGAGTGCAATTGTGTGGTAGTTTGAGCATTCTTTGCCATTACCTTTCTTTGGGATTGGAATGAAAACTGACCTTTTCCAGTCCTGTGGCCACTGCTGAGTTTTCCAAATTTGCTGACATATTGAGTGCAGCACTTTCACAGCATCATCTTTTAGGGTTTAAAATAGCTCAACTGGAATTCCATCACCTCCACTAGCTTTTTTCGTAGTGATGCTTCCTAAGGCCCACCTGACTTCACATTCCAGGATGTCCAACTCTAGGTGAATGTGAGTGATCACACCTTTGTGATTATCTGGGTCGTGAACATCTTTTTTGTACAGTTCTTCTGTGTATTCTTGCCACCTCTTCTTAATGTCTTCTGCTTCTGTTAGGTCCCTACCATTTCTGTCCTGGCATATCCAGATAATAACAAAACTTCCAGGCTAACATCATTTTTTGAGACAGCTGATACTGTCAATATTGTTTTACTTGAAAACCACAACATATTCCAACTTCAGTTGAGCCTATCTCAACCTAAGCAATGGCCGTTCACAATATACCTCTTATGTCCCCTCAGACTCATCATCTCTCCCCATTCAAAGCCAATGTATATCTCTGGGTTACATTTCAATAACCATAGTAAACAGTTCACATTCTCCAAAAACACTCTCTCTACAGAGGTATAACATAAGAGGCTCATGAGAAAACATCTCATTCTCTTTGGGGCAAACCTGCATCATACCTTATGGTCACAACTTTTAGAGGCAAGCTATTAATTCAGCATTAAATTCTCCCACTTTCTCTCTTCCCTACCCTATTCCTCTATCCTCTACTAAATTACAAAGATATCTCTAACCCCACCCTCATGCCCAAAACCAGTGTGTGACAGACTCCTAGCCAAGAAAGAGACTCACCAAAGACTCACCTTCTTGTTTTGATCATTCCAACCATGAAGGGCTGATTAGACCACACCAATGGTGCCCCTCTTGTCACCATTTTTGGTGCACCAACTGTGGTTACATGTTCCCATCATTTATTTTTAAGACTTTGAAGTTCCAACAACATTCTTAAGCTTCTCCATTTATTCAACTTTAAACACTTAAATGCACCAAAGAGCATCTGCATGTACATGGGACACAGGCTGAAAAAAGAAGGCCTATCTCTCCTAGGCCAAGTTGTTTCAGCACGATCACAAAAATCAATATCACTGCAAGTATAGCCAGAACGAAGCAAACAAAAAGGTTTCAGAGATGATAAATGAACTTTAAAAATTAAAATGAAACAACATAAAGTCTCAATTCCTGAAGACCAATGAATTATTAAAAAAAACATGAATCAGCTGTAAAAGCAGTAATAAAATAATCCTATTTCTGTGAGGGAAATTACTTTAAGGTCCCCAGGATAAACAATGAGCTGAGACTCACTAAAAAACCTTAGAACCAGAGATTTCAAACATCTGTCTTTTGTGCCTTTATCCTGCCCAACTTATTCCCAAAAAGGAACCACAATCAGATTCCTACCAATGTAAGACTCTTTAAGATATGTCATTTGTCATGTTGGTTTCTGCAGAAGCTGCATCTTACGAAGTAGTCTTTAAAAATAAAAATGAGAAAACCAAAGAGTACAATTAGAAGCCTTCCCACTGTAACTTTGTTTTGATTTGCTCTCTAAAGATTTAAGGAAAAAAAAAAATCATTAGTCTCAGATTCCTGATTTAATATGACCTCACTCCATGGCTAACGTGGCCAAGAGTAGATGCTTCTGTACAATTAAAACAGAAGCACTTTATCAGCAGGACTTTACGGCTCTGGTTCCACTGTATTTACTATAAAGTACACTAACGATGGTGGAGGTTGAAGAAAGAGGTGAAAACAACTGTCACAAGGTAACATGACAGACAGCAGGACCCTAGGTAGACTTTAAGGAACCAATTCTATTCTGGCAGGGGAAACCCACATAATTAACCAATTCTATTCTGGCAAGGGAAACCCACATAATTAAGTTTCACACTTACAAAATTTTATCACTCTGAATTCAGGAATAAGAGGCATTTGGTTCTAGATATAATTCCATCTGTAGACACTAACTTTAAATTTAAAGAAAAACACTCAGTGAATTAATATTATAAGTTGGGGTTTCTTAAGTGATTCCTAAATCCACCTACTATTTTTTTTGCATTGATACAATTAATAGCTGTGATAGGAGGTCTACCATAGCCCTGGCTCAGACGTGGTCTTTAGTTTCAGAAAGTCCATCGGTCATGTAGCTGGCTGTCACTGCTAAATCTGTTGCTTGCAGAAGCCCCGGATCTCTGTGTTTGCTGAGTAGAGTCCTCACCATTTAAGCTCTTCCTACATACAGGACATGCGTCATGCTGAAACAGAAAGATATAAGTCCACATGAACATGCCTGACCTGAGAAGCTGGAAGAACCAACTAAACACTTAAGAAACCCTGACAGTTAGCAGGTAGATAAACAAAAAGGGCATGCATTCTCACAGAGTACCCGCTGGGCTTCAAGTGTAACCCCAGGACATCTCCCAAATAGAACTTTTAACAGAACTGACAAAGAATTCAAGGCAGCAACTTAACAATAGCTAACACATACTATCAAACAGAACTAACTAGAAACAATGACCTGAGATGGTCTAGAGCAGGGGTCAGCAAACTTGCTCTGTTAAAGAAAAAATAGTAAATATTTCAGACTCTGCAGGCCATACCGCCAATGTTGCAACTACTTAACTCTGCTAAGGGAGCACAAAAGTAGCCATAGACCATATGTAAACAAATGAGCATAGCTGTGTTCCAATGAAACTTCATTTACAAAAATAGGTGCCAGTCCACAGAGACCTATAGGCTGTAGTTTGCTAACCCCTGGTCAGAGAAGTTCTGAACAGATTAATAATCTAAAACACAGTAATGTTGCTACTAGGAGTTAGCCAGAAACTAAAATCTGATTTGCTTGGCTCTCCACTAACTGTTAATTATGCCCTTACTGATCCCCCCAAGACATGACTGCCACAGGGCCCCATCACAGATGAGAGCTGTCTGTACTTACGAGTTCTAACCACGGCACAATACAACTGCTGTGAAAGTAGTGGTTGCAGGGTAACTGCCGGACTTCCTCCTCGACTGTGTAATCCTCTTTGCATACTGGACACTCTAAGCCCTTATCTGTTAGAGGAGGAAATGCTTTTAAAATAAGCAAAAAGAAGGAAAAAAACCTAGCCTAATGTCTTTACCACCCAAAGGGATACAAAGAAAACACAAAGTGCATCTAGGGTGGAGGCAGAGAAGCAGTAGAATTTTACTTCAAAAGGGGGACAGAGGTGGTAATAGCCAGGGATATGAAAAGGACTGATGAATGGGCCCATTCCAATAAGGTCCAGACAGCAACTCTACGAGGTCTATTTTTCAACATAAAGAGTTGGAAGAACCGGGGCTTAGATTATCTGTTAAGTAAAACAGGAAAAACATCTTCTCAAATGTGTGAAAGCCTTCTGGCAGTTTCTACTTAGGAAACACTGGCAATCTGTCCACCACAACCAAAGGACTCATCTTGACAATCTTAGCAGTTCTCATTCAGTGCGTCAAGCCACTTTCACTCTACTACTTTCGACATTACACATCCTATTTCATCATGGTTACCCTAAAGCCTTTTTAACAAGTTGTTTATTACAAGTTGTACCAAGAGGTGCTGCTACAGAACTGCAAGGCCCAAGGGTAAATCAGGCTCCAAGTCCAGAGACCGGAAACTTTCTTCTGAGAGATAATGGCTACAAACTGAACTAGGATTACCAAGCTGCAAATTCCAACTTTCCCAAGTTTGGCTAATAACACCAGCTAGTCTATCTCTCCGGAGAAGGCAATGGCACCCCACTCCAGTACTCTTGCCTGGAAAATCCCATGGACAGAGGAGCCTGGTAGGCTGCAATCCATGGGGTCGCTAAGAGTCGGACACGACTGAGCGATTTCACTTTCACTTTTCACTTTCATGCATTGGAGAAAGAAATGGCAACCCACTCCAGTGTTCTTGCCTGGAGAATCCCAGGGACGGGGGAGCCTGGTGGGCTGCCGTCTATGGGGTCACACAGGGTCGGACACGACTGCCGCGACTTAGCAGCAGCAGTCTATCTCTCCAGCAGCCGGGGTATGTATGCTACATGCTCCACAATATTCACAGCATTTGGAGTAAAATACCACTTAAAAGATTCACTCTCTCCTCTCTACTCCCACGATGTCTGCCCTAATTTCAGCTTTTACTTCTCATGCCTGCTGCTGCTGCTGCTAAGACGCTCCAGTCGTGTCCGACTCTGTGCGATCCCATAGACGGCAGCCCACCAGGCTCCCCCGTCCATGGAATTCTCCAGGCAAGAACACTAGAGTGGATTGCCATTTCCTTCTCCAAGGCATGAAAGTGAAAAGTCAAAGTGAAGTCGCTCAGTCGTGTCTGACTCTTCGCAACCCCATGGACTGCAGCCCACCAGGCTCCCCCATCCATGGAATTCTCTAGGCAAGAACACTAAGAGTGGGTTGCCATTTCCTTCTCATGCCTAGTTTACTGCAATAGCCTCTTAGGTAACAACCCTGACTCCAGGCCTGCCAAATATATCCTATACTTTGCTACCAGTTGGTTTTCCCTAATACCAGCTCCACAGCAATTCCCAGCTCATCTTTTCTTGGATTCTCAGTTGGGATCCCCAAAAGCAACAGATTCAAAATTAAAAACATCACATCACCTCCTTATCCAAACCAGGGCCTGCTCATAATTCTTCCATTCCCTGATGATGTCAGCACCACCTCTGTAGTTACAGAGTTGCAAAACCTTAGAATCATCTTTCCCTCTTTCCCCTCCTTATCTTATGCAACGATGAAAGCCTTTCTTCAAAAAGTGTCTGAGTCCACCCTTTCCTTTGCAGCATTGCCATCACCTGAACCCCACCAGAATGCTGCAAGAGCCCATTAAGAATATTTCTGCTCCTTCCCTCTTCCAATCTATTGTAGATACTATCCTCCAAACTAATCTTCCCTAAAGATCACTCAGATTTCCTCATTCCTCCAGTTAGGGACCTACAGAATTTACCTACTACCTAAAACATCCAGCCCTAACTCCTCTGCCAGTTTCAGGGTCCTCTGCAACAAGGACCTATCCAGTCATACCTATCCAATTATACCTCCAATTCAAACATACCTCCCATCACTCCACAAATTAGATTCTATTTCAGATCTAATAAGGTTACACTCCTTATACCTAATGCAGACTCCACATTCATACTGACATTCTTCATTGGTTCATACTTTGCCATAAACAGAAAAATGTCTCTAAGATGGCCCATCCTGTCTTTTAAAATCTTCTGACTCTCTAAAGTAGAATTCATGGGGAAAGAAACTCCAAGTCCAAACTAATGTCCCTCAATACTAATTTTTTTTCATGCTTATAAATAAAATAATATCTATGTCTAATGTACCTAAATATAGGGTAGATGTGAAACAAATTCCTAGCCTCCTATTTTTTCTCTTCCTTTTCCCCTAGAGTATCATTTGCTCAAGTACTTTTTATAATAATGTCTAATCATTTGGTGAGTTTTGCTTCCTCTAGTAAGTTCTTCAAGAAATCAAGTTTTATATACCTTTGCACTTCTTTATTTCCTGCATGGCAGCTAGAAAAATAGCATGGTAATTGCTCAGGAATTAGCTGGTGACTAACCCTAATGAAGGGATAGGTACCTTTTATATCTGGCACACAGGTAGGAACTTTAGGAGTCCTACAGCTTCATGGAAGATTTTTAATATAGTACATGGCTCAGATTCTGAACAGAGATAATAAAACGACAACACACATATGAAAATGAACCTACCAACTTGTTCCTGAGTTACTGTCACTGTTGGAAGAGATGTGATCTTTTCCTTGTCAGCTGGGGGAGGCCCTGTATTTTCCAGTTGTCCTAAAAGCTACAAAAAAAAAAAAAAAAAAAAGGCAAAGAAGAAGTGGCAGACATCGAACTATCCCTAGGAGGGAGCTGCTCCATCTGAGAACAGTGCAGACATTAGAAATGTTAGTTGCTTTTGCTTCCACAAGGCTCTGAGAGGCTTGGGTTTGCCCTTTCCTGCTGCCAGAATAATTGCTTTACAATTTCAGAGTGACATTAGTATAAGCCTACAGACAGATCCATCATTGCAAGGCTCACCTCTGGGCATAAAGCAACTTTGGAGGCAGCAAAAGGGTTGTGATGTCACAAATAAAGCTACACCTTAACAGAAAGTGATACTTAACCAGTTCAAAAACTTCATTTTGCTGAAAGAAAGAAAAAGGTGAGAGTATGGAAAGTAGCATAAGGTAAGCCAAGAAATAAGTAAATTACTGCCTACAAGAAGACCTGGATATAAATGACATGCCTTCTAGTCTCAGCAATCCACAAGGGAAATGAAAAACCAATTAAATTAAAATAAACAGAAACAAGTGGAAGCAATTATACATGGCATGGGAATACCTTTTTCTCTGCTTCCTTCCCCTACTTTGCTCCATCTAGCAGAAATCCCTGCTTCAACATGTGAGGAGACCTTTCTTTTTTGTGAAGTACTTGTCAATAGAATCCTCAGAGGAATGAACAAGAGGCCAAAACAGAAAATACTGTTTGTTACAGAAGTTTTTTCCTTTGGAGTTGAAGCTATCTTCTAGAAAGTCCCTAGGACCAAGAAAGTACATGGATGCTGAGCTAAACCCATAAACCATTTATCTCTTTAGTAAAACAGAAACCCACAAGCTCAAAATATTAGGGAAAGCAGAGTGACTGCCATTTCAGAAAGTAGCAGAAGGAAAGCAGGAAGCCTGTGGAACCATGAGACACACTGAACAGACACCCTCAAAAGGCAGCTCCTCACCTGGGTTACAATGGCATCAAGCCCTGTCTGACCCCAGGCATAGTCCCCAGGGTTGGAGTGCAGCATCCCGCTCCTATACATGAGATGAGACAGACAGCATTAGATGGAGTGACCAGGCTCCGCCTTACACCACAGAAAAAGTTGGCAGAGGAATCCTGCTCTCTCTCAGAGCTGGCAAGTCACTAGTTCTCTAGAACCAAGTGGCAAAGAATTTCTCAGTGATTTCAAGGTCAAACAGATTATCCAGAGGCAGTCTCTCATTCTCCAGGAATTTCTGCTTAACTGTATGGAACATAAAATGTGAAGCTACCTAAAATACCACCTGACAAACCAGAGCAAAAAGAGTGACTCATTGCCTGTTGGTTAAAAGTTTGTCTCCTCTGTGCCCATTTAAATTAAACATAGATGGAACTGCTTTTTAAGGAGATTTTTCCCTTCCTGAGTGGCCAAAATTGACAGCAAAGTTCCCTCATTCTAAGGAGCAGCCTGTGGCCTTACACAATGAGCAGCTTTCAAGTAGAGAAGCAGCCATAGCAGTGTCTCTGAATCACAACTTAGAGCAGTTACAAAAGGAATTTGGCAGCACCTCTTTCTGGAGCTGTTGGTGTACCACCCTGCATGACAGATATCCAGACTCTGGCTGGAACATGCTTAAAGAAACTAGAGGCTGGAAAACAGGGTAACTGTGTGGAAGGACCAAGGTCCCTCTGAGCAAAGAAGCCTTCTGGGGTAGAGTCAGAAATGGCAAATAATTGTCCAGACAAGAAGACATTACATCTTTAACCTGTACAGTAAGTGACTGTCACTCTGTTACTGAATTTAAGCCTTTTGTTTCTTCTGAAAAAACCTTCTTACTTTGAGAAAAGGAAGTGAAGCAATGTTTTCAATTTCAGAAATTCTTAAGGAATAAAGTCTTCCCATATAATCTCCAAGAGAAACTCACAAATCAGACACCAAACTTGGTAAGGACCACCTCACTCCCTACCTCAGCACGACCCTCAGACCTGAGTATGAATGGAATCAGACACCCTGCAGGACCAGGATGGCCCTCATCAGCCTGAATTATACAAAAATAAGTTCTGATTAAGTTTGGGCTCAGCAGACAACAGCAGTCTTGAACAGCCTGCCAATCACACCTATACACTCACCTGTGCAGCTCCTTTTCTCTCATTATGGCACAGATACTACAGTACTAGAAATTATGCTACTCCAGGAGAGTGAGAAGGCAATTAGTTACTTACCAAGAAAATGGGGATCCAGGAATGAATCCTGCAATGATCTGTTGTAGTACTCTGTTGAAGAAAAAAAATTAGGTAAGACAACAGACTCATGAAAGTACTCTATAGATGTCCATGGCTGACTCATCACCAACCCCTTCCCTGTAACACAATGGCTTTTCACTGTATACAATAGCACCAGAAATCAGTCTGCTATCTGGTAGACTGCTACTTTGCTATTATGGCTGTCTTCCTGAGCTATGCTGCCTTATATAATAATAGATTTTTATGAATTAAGCAGGAAAGGACTCTGACTGTATGGTTGGTGTTCAAACTATGATTCCTGGATCCTTGGAAGCAACATGAGAGGCTTAAAGAGATTCTAGGCCAGTAGGATTCTGGACCCACCTCCCTGCAACAAGAGTAGTTCCATTTTTATGTGCTATATACATTGTGCAAAATACTATTTAAAGGTACGGCATCCCACCCATCCCTTTATTTGGCTGTGCTGGGTTGTCTTTGCTGCTCGGGCTGTTTTCTAGTTGTGGTGCTGTGTCTAGAGGTTTTTCATTCTTGTGGCTTCTCTCATTGCACAGCACAGGCTCTAGGACATGTGGGCTTCAGCAGTTGCAGCTCCAGGGCTCTAGAGCACAGGCTCAATAGTTGTGACATACGGGCTTGTTCCTCCATGGCATGTGGGATCTTCCCAAACCAGGGATTGAACCCTTATCTCCTGCATTGGCAGGCAGATTCTTTACCACTGAGCCACCAGGGAAGCCCTAAAGAGCCCTTTTAAAAAAAATTCCATGATAGCTAACTAAGACGTTCACAAGTTATTTTATACTCCTCTTTTGGGTATAGGTTGGACTTACTGACTTTTCTTTTTTTTTGATGTACAACTGACATATAACATTGTATTTTTTTTTCAGGTACAACATGATTTGATGTTTGTATATATCGCAAATGATCATAATAAAACTAGTTCACATTCATTACCATACATAGTTATAAAATTTTACTTTCTTATGATCTACTCTCTTAGCAACTTTCAAATATACAATACAGCATTAAAATAACACTGTAATGTAATTAACAGTAATGAACTATAATCTATCTCATTGTGAGTCTCATTTACATTTCCCTGATAATACAGTCATTGTGCTATACATTATATCCCCAATATTTATTTTATAGCTGGAAATTTGTATCTTTTGACCCCCTTCACTGATTTTACTTATCCCCCAACCCCTCCTATGGCAACCCACCAATCTGTTCTCTTTTATCTATGAACCTGGATACTGAATTCTTTTTTTTTTTTAAGATTCCACATATAAGATTATATAGTATTTGTCTTTCTCTCTCTGATTTATTTCACTTAGCATGTCCTCAGGGTCCATTCATGTTGTTGCAAATGGCAAGATGTCAGTCTATTTTAGAGCTGAATAACATTCCTCTGTATATGTGTACCACCATTTCTTTATCCATTCGTCCATCAGTGGACCCTAAGGTTGTTTCTATGTCTTGGCTATGGTAAACAATGCTGCAACGATCATGGGATGCATGTATCTTTTCAAATTTGTGCTTCTGTTTTCTTCAGATGAATATCCAGAAGAGGAATTGCTGGATCATGGGGTCGCAAAGAGTCGGACATGACTGAGTGACTGATCTGATCTGAAGGTAGTTTTATTTTTTTTTTTTTGAGGAACCTCCATATTGTTTTCCACATTGGCTATACCAATTTACATTCCCAATAATAGTGTAGAGGGGGCTCATTCCCTTTTCTTGACACCCTCATCAACACTTGTTATTTCTTATCTTTTTGATTATAGCCATTCTAACGGGTGTGAGGTGATAGCTGACTGTGGCTTTGATGTGTATTTCTCTGATGGTTAGTGACGGCAGAGCATCTTTTCACGTGCCTGTTGGCCACCTATATGTCTTCTTCAGAAAAATGTCTATTCAAGTCCTCTGCATGTTTTTTAATTCAGTGTTTGTTTTTATTGTTGTTGAGTTGCATGAGTTCTTTGTATTATTTTGGATATTAGTCTCCTGTTGGATATATCATTTGCAAATACTTTCTCCAGTTCAGTTGGTTTCCTTTTCATTCTGTTGCTTTCCTTAGCCATGCAGAAGCTTTTCATAGTCTGATGTAGTTCCACCTGTTTATTTTTGTTTTTATTGCCTCTGCTTTTGGAGTCACCCAAAAAAATCATCACCAAGACTGATGTCAAGGAGTTTCCTGCCTGTTTTCTTATTGGCATTTTACAGTTTCAGGTCATATGTACCGGTCTTTAATCCATTTTGAGTTAATTTTTGTATGGTATAAGACACTGATCCAATTTCATTCTTTTCCTTGTGGCTATCCAGTTTTCCCAACACCACTTATTAAACAGACTTTTCTTTCTCCACTGTATATTCTTGGCTCCTCTGTCATAAACTAATAGACCATATATGCATAGATTTATTTCTGGCCCTCTGTTACCTTGATTTAGATGTCTATTTTCATGCCAATACCATACTGTGACTTACTTCTTTTTTTAATTATTAAAAATTAAATTTATTTCATTACCAAAGTTAAGGGAGTCAAATAAGACACAAAGACTTAAACAGATTCTTGCAAAAGATTCTTGTCTTATCCAACCCCCTGTTCCTGCTCCCGGGAAGGAATCACTTTCTGTGGTTGCTTCTGGCATTCTTAAATATTCATATTCCTAAGTACTATCATGATTCATTTGTCTCTTTATCAATCAGTTGTAGTCATTCACTTATTGATTTACTGATTTCCTCTTAGAATAGATGAGCATTTAGTTCTATGAGCTAATTACTCCAATCTCATCCTGTCCTCCAGCTACTCCGCTTTCCTGTTCCAGACAGAGTCTGGTCAGTGATTCTGGCTATATCAGTATCAGTTGTGACTTACTTCTTAACAATAGAATACGGTAGGATAACTGTGACTTCCGAAAGTGGAAGTGGAAGTGAAGTCGCTCAGTCGTGTCCAACTCTGTGACCCCATGGACTGTAGCCTACCAGGCTCCTCCATCCATGCGATTTTCCAGGCAAGAATACTGAAGTGGGGTGCCATTTCCTTTTCCAAGGATAGGTCATAAAAGGCATTGTGGCTTCTTCCTCGCACCCTCTCATGGATTACTTTCTCTGGGAAAGTGCCATATCAAGCAATCCTGTGGAAATGCCCACATGATAAAGAACTAAGGCTTCCTGGCAATACCTAGAACAAACTTGCCAAAATCTGAGTAATTCCCAATTGATTCTTCAGATAACTACAGCAACGGCCAATGAACCGACTGTAAAGCTCATGAGATCCTGGGCCAGAACCACCCAGCTAAGCTGCTCTCAAATTCCTGACCCACTGAACCTATGAGATAATAAATGTTTGTTGTTTAAGCCTCTAAGCTCTGGGGTAATTGTTATACAGCAATAGATACCTAATACAGATTTTGATACCCAGAAGTGAGTGCATGCATGCTAAGTTGTGTCCAACTCTGAAATCCCATGGACTGTAGCCTGCCAGGCTCCTCTGCTCATGGAGTTTTCCAGGCAAGAATACTGCAAGAGGATTGCCATTTCCTACTCCAGGGGATCTACCAGACCCAGGGGTCAAACATGTCTCTTGTGTCTCTTGCACTGGCAGGTGGATTCCTTACCACTGGGCCACCTGGGAAGCTTGCTGTGGGAAAAAAAAAAAAAAAAAACACCTAAAACGTGGGAATAGCTCTGGAATACAGCAGAGGGCAGAGCTGGAAGGATTTTGAGGAGAGTGAGTAAAAGTTTGAAAAGCCTTGAAGAAATAGTAGACGCATGATGGCTTCTGAGGAAGAGTGAGTACTTAAGGGAAAGTGAGGAAAACAGGAGGGAAAGAGATCCTTGTTATGTAGTGGCAAAAGCCTGCCATCATATGGGAAATAGAAGTTATGGCTCATGAACGGGATGATAATCTAGCTAATAAGATTTCCAGACAGGAATGTTGAAGGTCCCTTTTGGTTTCATCTTGATGCATTAAAATGCAAAAGAAGAGGAATACATTTAAGGAAGAATACTTAAAAAGGAGTTAAGATTGGATCATTCTGAAAATTCCCAGACTCTCCAGATGGCAAATGATACTAAAATTAAGAAATGGCTTTTAAAAAAAAGAAAGAAAGAAATGGTTTTCAAGCAAAGATCAAATCATGGGCATTGCCAGAAGAAAACAGTTAAAGAAGCCAAGAGTGTGGCTATAAAAATTCTTTGGGAAGACCTCAGAAAGATAGTGCCTAGAGAACTATTCAATTAAACAACTGTGGATGTCCTATTATTAATAGTTTCCTGGGGCTGCCATAACATATTCCCACAAACTGGGTAGCTAGAACAACAGGAGTTTGTTCTCTCATAATTTTGGAAGTCAGAAATCTGAAATCAAGATGCTGTCAGGGGCTTCCCTGGTGACTCAGTGGTAAAGAATCCACCTGTCAATGCAGGAGACATAACAGACGCGGGTTTGATCCTTGGGTTGGAAAGACTCCCCTGGAGGAGGGCACGGCAACCCAGTATTCTTACCTAGAGAATTCCAAGGACAGAAGAGCCTGGCAGGCTACAATCCATAGGGTTGCAAAGAGTCAGACATAACTGAAGCATCTGAGCACACACACACATAAAAGACCTTATTTCCAAATAAGATCATATTCACAGCTAAGTTAGGAAGTTAGGACTTGAACATTGGTGGAGTATACAGGTCTACCTACAACAAGTATTGTCCTTCAGCAATCCCAGCAGAAGTTCACGGTAAAAAAGAGTATCTAAAAAAGACTTGTGAGCGTAGCTCTTGTTAACGGCATGAACTTTACTAATACTCACAGGAGACTCAAAGTTTTCAAAAGAAACACTACCAGCTTAAATTGAAAAGTACAGAGGCAGTACAAAACGAAAAGAGATCTTTTAGGCCCTCAAAATTCTATTGGTAAGATGCACGCTAAGAAAACTATGGAGCTGCAAATTTGGACTACTTTTCACGGAAAACAATGACTCATTGGGTGGAATCAAGAGCCAGGAAGGAGGAAACAAGAGCCACAGAGAAGCATTCCTGGGCAGAAGTAGAATGAAGTCCTAATCAAGGACTGTCCAACATTTATCCAGACAAACATCAAAATTGCTATGAATCAGTAACTTCTGTGTGCCTTACATCTTCTCCCTTTCTAAACAGAAATCTCTATACCTGTTTATTATATGCTTCTCCCATCACTATATGTTGTATATGTGAGGGGTAAAAAACTTGTCTTTGTTTTCTAGATCTCCACATCAAAAGGAATTCTGTCTATATCCAAAGAGCCTCATCCATACTCAGACCTAAGTAAATGACACCTGGATTTCAAGTTAATGCTATAAAGGGACAAGACTTCTGGTGGGTCTTGGGAGGAGGTGAGTATATTTCTCACATGGGAGAAATTTCTGGCCAAAGATTAAATTGTGGTAGTTTTAAAAAAATATGTCCGGGGCTTCTCTGGCAGTCCAGTGGTTAAGACTCTGCTTGCACTGCAGGGAGCACAGATTTGGTCAGAAAACTAAGACCCCCACATGCCGTGCAGCATGGCCAAAAAATTAAGGAAAACAAATTTTTTTTTAATTTTGTAAATAAAAACATGTACACAAATTCTTTAATATTCTTCCTCATGAATGTGGACTAGACTTGGTGACTCACTTCTTACAGATAAAATATAGCTGAAGTGACAGCGTTTGTCTTTTAAGATCAGGATATAAAAGGCATTATGGTTTTCCCATCTTCCTTTTTCTCTCTTGAATCACTTACTCTAGGGGAAGCCAGCTGCCAAGTCATGAAGACACCAAAGAGTCCTATGGAGACGTCCACACAGTGAGGAATTGAGGCCTCCTGCCAACAGTAATGTTAGTTCACCCATCTTGAAGTGGATCTTACCAATCCCAGGTAAGTATTCAGATTACTGCTGCCACTGCAGACATTTTGATTACAACATCATGAAAAACTTTACCCAAAACACCTAGCTAATTTGCTCCCAAATTCCTGTCCCTCAGAAACTGTGAGATGATAAATGTCTGTTGTTAAAAGTTCCCTGATAGCTCAGTTGGTAAAGAATCCCCCTGCAATGCAGGAGACCCTGGTTTGATTCCTGGGTCAGGAAGATCCACTGGAGAAGGGATAGGCTACCCACTCCAATATTCTTGGGCTTCCTTTGTGGCTCAGCTGATGAAGAATCCACCCACAATGCGGAAGACCTGGGTTGGATCCCTGGGTTGGGAAGATCCCCTGGAAAAGGGAGAGGCTACCCACTCCAGTATTCTGGCCTGGAGAATTCTATGGATTTTATAGTCCATGGAGTTGCAGAGTCAGACACGACTGAGCAATAATTCTATCATAAATTGCTAAATTCTGGTATAATCTGTTTACCCAGCAACAAATGACTAGTATATCCTCGCTTGCTAGTAAAGGCATATCTCAGCAATATCACAGGTGTATGGTTCCAGACCACTGCAATGAAGCAAATGTTGCAATAAAATCACTCTTATGAATTTTTTGGTTTCCCAGTGCATATAAAAGTTACGTTTACACTTTATTGTTGTATACTAACTGTGTGATAACATTATGTCTAAAACAATGTACATACCTTAATTTTAAAATATTTTATTGTTTAAAAATGCTACCCATCATCTGAACCTTCAGCAAGTTAGTAGTAACACCAAAGACCACTGATCAAAGCTCACCACAGCAAATACAATAATGAAAAAGTTTAAAATATTATGAGAATTATGAAAATGTGACACAAAGACGTGAAGTGAGCAAATGCAGTTGAAAAAAATGGCACCGACAGATTTGTTGGATACAGGGTTGCCACAAACCTTCAATTCGTAAAAAACGCACTATCTGCTAAGAGCAATAAAGCAAAGTGTAATGAAAATTGGGAAGCTGTACAGTTGGCCTTCTGTACCCACAGGTTCTGCATCTGCAAACTACGAGGGGAGGGGGGGAAACTCAAGAAAGCTCCAAAAAGCAAAACTTGAATTTGCAGTTCACCACCAACTATTTATATAGCATTTACATTGTTTAAAGTGTTGCTATTTACATAGCATTGTATTAATTGTTACAGTAACCTAAAGATGACTTAAAGTATACAGAAGGATGTTTGCAAATACTGTTTTATATCAGAGATGCGAATTCTCAGAGTTGGGTACCACCGGGGGGCGCAGGGTGTCCTGGAACCAATCCCTCCAACAGATACTGAGGGATGACTAACTAGAACAGTTAATCACATACTTGAACTAACCAATAAGTAAGTGGTAATAATCAAGTTTGAGAGAAAGACAGAAAGACTCTAGTTCCCTGAGGCTCTAAAGCAGACCCTATATAAATACTTGGAATTGCCAGGGACACCTTAGGGGATCAGCTGCTGATTTTGCCTTTATCAGCTGCTCACTCTCCAGAAGTGAGATGCAGGTTCCATCTCAGCAGCTCAAGGTGACCCCAGTAAGTGTATGAGCTGATGTCAGGAAATTATCTTCAATAGATACATACATAGTACTTACAGTGAACTTTTTTTAAACAAACACTTTCTTGTTAAAGTAATAGGAGCTAAAAGGAGTGGGGGAAGAGGTTTATGTATTTAATTTTAGCAACCCACAGAAGAGAGAAATAAATCCACAGGGTCTGGAAGGGAAGATACATGCTAAAACCAAGAGTAGTCACTTAGTCTCCAGAGCTATATTCTCTCTAGGTTTTCCTCCTAGCTCCCTTCTCAGTCTTCTCTACTTATTCTTCCTACCTTCCAAACTTCTAATCAAGGAGGGCTCAGAGCTCAATTCCCTGAGCTCTTCTATTTTCTATCTTGACTCTTTTGGCAATTTCATCCAGTTTTATATTTAAGTACCATATATAGGCAACAACTTCCAGGTTTTATCTCCAGCCAAGATCTCTCCCTACTCAACATCATCACTTGAATGTGTAGTAAGCACCTCAAACTTATTAAGTCCAAAAGTGAACTCTTAGATCTTCTCCCCCAAACCTATCCCTTCTAGCATTCCCCATTTTAGCTGATGGTGGCTCCATTTTTCTAGTTGTTCAGACAAAAACCTTTGTCATCCTTAACTCTTCGTTCTGTTACACCTCATATCCAATCTGCCAGCAAATCCTATCATGCCCAATGTCAATCTTTACCTAGAATCCAACTTTTTTTTTTTTTTTTAAACTAACCCTCATCCAAGCCACTGGCATCTCTAATGCAACAGCCCCCTAACTGGTTTCTCTGCTTCTGTCTTTGCCCCCGTGCCCCTCGTACACACACATACCACTCGCCATTCTATTATCAACACAGCAGTTACAATGATCATTTAAAGGTGTAAGTTAGACCATGTCATTCCTCTACCCTAAAATTCCTACTGGACCTCCACTGCACTCAGAATAAAAGCCTTTATAATAGCCTACCAGTCTCTACATGATCTCAGACTCACCTCCTGATCTCCGGCCCCAACAAGTTCTCTGTGACCTCATCTCCTACTATTTCCCTCACCCATTCTGCTCTCTTTACATTAGACTCTCCTTGTTGGCACATTCCTGGCTCATTCCCTCACTACTTTTATGTCTATTCAAATATCTTCTCAATAAGGCCTTTGCTGACTACACTTTTTGAAGCTTCACTTCTCCCACACTCCCAAACTCCCTCCTCCCTTTTTTTTTCTATATCATTTACTGCTGTTTAAAACTCTATTGATTAGGTTTATTTTGCTTGTCTGTCATCCCCCATTAGTATTTAAATTCCACAAGGGCAATCTTTTTTTTTCTTTTCACTCTTTTGTTGACTAATGTAAGCCCAACATCCTGAATAGCACTTGGCAGTAATACATAAATGCTTACTGCATGACTTAAGAGACCTCAAGATGGGGCCCAATCAGATAGTCATTGAAAGATATATTCAATCTATGAAGATTAAAAAAAAGAAATTATAAAATAGGTATAGTATGATTTCTTTTCAACTCTATAGATGTAGGTATCTCATATATATGTATGTAAAAGGTCTACAGGATTACGTACCAAGAAACAACTGTGGCTAATTTCTGGGTAATGCTGTTTTTTCAATCCAAGCCAAAAAAACAAAACAAAGTAAACCTACTATTTTTAAATAACAAAAAAAGTCAATTCTCAAAATTTGAGTTCTGAGTAGTGGTCAATAAACAATGGTCCCATAATCTAGGGTTAACTTCTGCTGCTGCTGCTAAGTCGCTTCAGTCGTGTCCGACTCTGTGCAACCCCATAGACAGCAGCCCACCAGGCTCCTCCGTCCATGGGATTTTCCAGGCAAGAGTACTGGAGTGGGGTACCATTGCCTTCTCCGAGGGTTAACTTTAGGAGAACATATTTTAGGTTGAAAACCTGCTGCTGCTGCTGCTGCTGCTAAGTCGCTTCAGTCGTGTCCAACTCTGTGCGACCCCATAGATGACAGCCCACCAGGCTCCCCCATCCCTGGGATTCTCAAGGCAAGAACACTGGAGTGGGTTGCCACTTTCTTCTCCAATGCATGGAAGTGAAAAGTGAAAGTGAAGTCGCTCAGTCGTGTCCAACTCTTAGTGACCCCATGGACTGCAGCCTACCAGGCTCCTTTGTCCATGGGATTTTTCAGGCAAGAGTACCGGAGTGGGTTGCCATTACCTTCTCCAGAAAACTTGATAAGCAGGATAAAAAGTTATACTACTTCTCAAATCAACAGGACAAACTGTTATCAGGAAGAAGCCAAGCCAAAATTCAATCAATAAAAAACTTATAAAATATGAAATTGTATAGTACTTTCAAAACACTGGGTAACATTGTAATGATAACTACTGTAAAGTAATAACAATCATGTGGAACAATCTGGGTTGACCTGCTAAGAAGGCAGAGCAATATGCCCCAAAGATGTGCTCCATTTACACTTACATGAATGAAAAGAAAAAATAAATTGAACATAAAACTCCTTAAGTTTTACTTACTGATACACTGATATGTGTCCCTTAGAAGGAAAATTTTTGACAAAGTTAGGCAAATGCTTAATTCTTTTTTTTTTTTCCTAATAGTGAAGACTATAGAACACTATTAAAATTTCTTTAAGTATTTTGAAACATTCATAATCCCACCAACTACAAATATCATCATTTTTGCCATATCCTGGCTCCAATATTTAACTGGCTTCATATCTTCAGGCAATTTACCTAACCTCTCTGTGCCTCAATTTCTACTGTAAAATGGAATATTCATAGTAACTTATCCAGAGTTATAATAAAGATTAAACAAATAATTGTAAAGCAATTGTAAATCAAACTACTATCTGGCCCAAACTCTTAGCTATTATTACTACTAATTCATATGTTCCATATACCTCTTAGAAACATAATTACAATTATTCATTCATTCAACACAAATATATAGTGTGTGTATTGTGTGTTTGTGCTCAGTGGTGTCTGACTTTGTGAATTTATAGACTGGAGTCTGCCAGGCTCCTCTGTCCATGGGATTTCCCAGGAAAGAATGTTGGAGTGGGTTACCATTTCTTTCTCCAGAAGATTCATTCAACACAAATATATACAGTATTCACTATAAAACAGACACTAACTAGAAGCTGGGAATACAAAAATGAATAAAATGCCACCCTAAGCCACTGGTCCCAGAAGTAACTGAAAAGGTTGTAACAGATCTGGTCTCCCAAAGATGCTAGGCTCAGATAAAAATAACAGGTAACTTTTATCAAACCTTTAAAAAATAGATAATTCCTGATTTAAACTATTCTCAACCATAAACACAAAGCAAGATTTCCCAGTTTATTTTACCAAACTAAAATAACCCTGATACCAAAGCCTGATAAAGATTATACAAGAAAATTACCAGCTTCCGTATAAATTGATGCAAAAATCCTAAAAAAGATTAGGAAGAAATCAATTCCAACAATTCATTAAAAGATCAATGCTTCTTTGTCAAAGTAGTTTTTAATTAAAATCTGATGAATTCATAGTGTTCATTCAATGTTAGAAAATCTATTAGTTAATAAAATGCACTAATTGTTTAAAGGAGAAAAACTATAAGGGCAATCTTCACAGGACTGCAAACAGCATTTGATAAAATCACTCACCATCCTCAGTTAAAAGCCCATAATAAATCAGGAATAAAATAAATGTGATAGTGCACATATTAGGAACCAAAAGCAAATATGCTTAATAAAGAAACACTAATTCACTTTTACTGAAGTCAGGAAGAAGACAAAAATAACTATTAGGTAACTTTGTTTTGATAATAAGTCAATGCAACAGATAAGAAAAATAATGAGGCATAAACACAGGGAAAAAATACAATCAATATTTGTAAATGATACACCTGTTAATCTAGAAAATTTAGAAAACAAAATGAATAACTATTAGAGCTAATAAGACAACTAAATTAAGGAGCAAGGTGTTGGGTAGCAATCTAACAATCAGTTTAAAAATTAAGTGCAACTATAAAATTTTACTGAATACATCAAAAAAGAACTATACAAATTGAGACATGAGCCGTGGGTCCAGATGAGAAGTTTCAATATTATAAAAAGTACCAACTGTCCCCAAATAAATGAATTCCAGTCAAAATTCCAACAGGATAAGAGAGGTCAGAGATTGACAAATTACATTTAAAATTCATTTGAAAGAGTAAATGTAAGAGAAGCATTCAGCAGTTTTTAAAAAGGAATAATAATGAAATAGACTTTCACTACTAGGTATCAAATCATACTACAAAATTATAGAAAGTAAATCAGGAAGACACAGGCATCGGAGCATACAAAAAAATATCAGATCATAATACAAAATCCAGAGATGAATATGAAACTGTATACATAACAAAGGTAACATTTCAAGTCAGATGGATTATTCAGTAAATGATAATGAGAAATAATTATATACTCATATTCAGAGGGGACATATTACTCAAAAAATGCACGAGAATTATACCACTCAGTACCAGAAGTATGTGCACAAAACACAGAAATCCTCCCTGGAAGTGGATAGAGGCACATATCCACTGGGATGAATGCTCTAATGTTCTTATAAACTTGGAACTACCATTAGCTTTCATTTTACATAGGAGAGCTATCTAATAATGATGCCAACAAAGAGAGGACAGAGACAGACAGATGATGATAACATACTGACCAACCACTTAGTTCCATCTAAGAACATCTAATTTACATCAGTGGTCAATACTGTCCCCACACAGTAACTGAGAAATCCAAAGAGATGGTTTTGCTAGATTCAATAAATGGGGTAGTACCATTCATACTCAATAGATAGGAAGGAGCAGTACTAGTCATTCTGACAAGAAATGGGAAGACAGCCAGGACCAACATGGAACTGTCTTCCAACATGTGTAATTTGTGAACATCCTGCCTGGACATTCATTTGGGGCATGTCTGTTTAGAATTAACTGAATTTTCTAGTAACACATCTACTGTGAAAATCAAGGGAAAATTATACATTCCCGCCCCCAGCACTTTCCCAGGAAGTCTTCACCACTTTGGAAAATTCTAACACTAGCAATCACAGGTTCGATCCCTGGTTGGGGAAGATCTCCTGGAGTAGGAAATAGCAACCCACTCCAGTATTCTTGCCTGGGAAATCCCATGGACAGAAGAGTCTGGCAGGCCATAGTCCAGGAGGTCGCAAAGAGTCAGACATGACTGAGCACATACAGATGCACACAACTCTAGCAATGCTGCTTGTGGTAGACGGAGATGGTAGATATTACACTCTCATACCATCTGCCTATCATATTAATTAAAAAAAATTACAGACATTTATTCTTTAGTTGAAAAATCCATACACATAATCAGAATATACAGTTTAAGGTTTCTTTTTAGTGCAAAGGAATCCAACGTCTCAAGAGCTTTGATGAGCCTGCAACATGTTTTCTGGAAATCACTTAACTGAGCCTTTTGAGACTCTGGAACAAAACAGAAGAAAAATTGTCTCAAGAAAATCAGCACTTAGATTTTGAAATCAAACTGCTGCTGCTGCTGCTGCTGCTAAGTCGCTTCAGTCGTGTCCAACTCTGTGCGACCCCACAGATGGCAGCCCACCAGGCTCCCCCGTCCCTGGGATTCTCCAGGCAAGAACACTGGAGTGGGTTGCCATTGCCTTCTCCAATGCATGAAAGTGAAAAGTTAAAGTGAAATCACTCAGTCGTGTCCGACTCTTCGCGACCCCACGGACTGCAGCCCACCAGGCTCCTCCGTCCATAGGATTTCCAGGCAAGAGTACTGGAGTGGGATGCCATTGCCTTCTCCGTGAAATCAAACTACCTATTCTTAATTCTATACATCCAGAACTGGAAAGAACTGGGACAATTCTCTTCTATATTTCCAACATGCTCGGATTTACCCTAGCAAAGAGATGCCTGCTCTACTGGAAGACATAATGCAAACAGAATAAATTCAACAGAAGATGGTGATATGCTTTTTTTTTGGCCACAGATGTGGCTTGTGGGATATCAGTTCACTGACCAAGGATGGAACCCAGGCCACAGCAGTGAAAGCCCGGAATCCCAACCATCAGGCACCACGGAACTCCTGGTACGCTTTTAGGAGGACACAATTGATGGCCTGTGGCAAGTTTATGGAATGGTAAGGATTTTCAGGGTAGGGATGAGAAAAATAGCTACAGAAAAGGTAATGTAAGATTGCAAATAAGAACTTATATTGATAACTGAACTGAGCAATGATATACTTTTAAGCAAAGGTGGACCTCATTTACCTATTATTCAATTTCCAACAGTTTCAATACATACCATTGTGAATACCACTACTGACTACTTTGCATATAATTCAGGATTCCATAGACCCCATGGAGACATGGAATTCAATGAGAAGCCTTCATCTTTTATGTGAAATTCAAAGGCATTGTGAAGTCTGAGGTCAACTGAGCTAACCAGGTTAACTAGGATTTGTTTCATTTGTAAGAGAACCCTCCTGCAACAGTTCTATTTAATTCTCCTAAAAATGGTGGCCTTTTAAACTTTTCTTTCAGAAGCAGCAGTTATATAAATGGGATGCTGGATTAAACCTAAAAATAGGCACACTGGTCAACTTTCATTATTTTTCTACATATAATCATGGAAAAAGGTTAGGAGATCCCTCTTCCCACTCTACACATTTCTAATCAAAATATAATTTGAAAGTTTGTCCTTGCCAAACTATAAAACAGTTACTTGAGAATAAACCAGCAGAGCACTGCAGCACCTCAATAAAGCTGTAGGTTTCATCATATGCACCAACAAATCTACAGGGGTAGTTTCTACACCCCTCTTTTGAAGACTATCTCACACCTCTCATACCACACAGCATTTTAAACACTGACATATAACTCCCTAATAAGATAAAGCAAAGATGAAAGTGTTTATAAAGCCAGGGATGAGCAGCTTCCACATGATTTTTAATTCTTTACAGTCTCAGGATTAAGCTGTCAGTCAGGCTTTGATTCATGTTAAATAGTGTATGGATGATGTTAATGTCGCCCCCAGGCCCCATTTCCTGGCCTACTCCTTAGAACTATTTCCATGAAAATACATTTTAAAATAAATAAATAAAGGGGTGTAAAAGATAAAACTGTTTATCTTATTAAATACACTATCACTTAAGAGTCTTCTAACATTACTGCACTTTAATTTTCATAATTTCCCAATGCATTCATGAAGCAATCTGCAGAAAATGCTTTAACAAATTAAAGAGCTTTTTAAATCTGATATTTGTATGTATTTGTGAAATGATTATCATGTAAGTCTAGTTAATATTCGTCCCCATACAGTTTAAAATTTTTTTTAACATTTGAACTTTTAAGACCTACTCTCTCAGCAATTTTCAAATATGCAATAACATTATTAACTATAGCAGCCATATTGTACATTATATTCCCATGACTTATTCATAATATAACTGGAAATCTGTCCTTTCTGATACCCTTCACCCATTTCACCCACCTCCCACCCTAAAATCCCTATGGCAACCACCAATCTGTTCTCTGTATCTATGAACCTGATTAATGAATTTTTTTTTTTTAAGATTCCAACTATAAGATCATACAGTATTTGTCTTTCTTTGTCTGATTTATTTCATGCAGCATTAATGCCTTCAAGGTCCATCCATGTTGTTGCAAATGGCAAAATTTCATCCTTTTTCATGGCTGAATAACATACACACACATATATATGTGTATCACAATTTTTTTTTAATCTATTCATCCGTCAATGGCTCCTTAGGTTGTTTCCATGTCTTGGCTATGGGAAACAATGCTGCAACAAACATGGGATGCCATTTATCTTTTCATATTTGTGTTTTTGTTTCCTTCAGATAAATACCCAGGAATGGAGTTGCTGGATTATAAGGTAGTCCTATTTTTAATTTTTTTGAGAAACCTCCATTGTTTCCCACAGTGGCTACACCAATTTACATTCTTACCAAGTGTAAAGGGGTTTGTTCCCTTTTCTCCACAACCTCATCAACACTTATTATTTCTTGTATTTTTGATAACAGCCATTCTAACAGGTGTAAGGTGATATTTCATTGCAGTTTTGATTTGTATTCCTCTGATGATTAGTGATGCTTGGCATTCTTTCATGTCCTTTCTGGCCATTTGTATGTCTTCTTTGGAAAAATGTCTATTCAGATCTTCTGCCCATTTTTTAAACAGATTGTTAGGCTGTTTGCCTTTCATTTTGTTGATGATTTCCTTTGCCATGCAGAAGCTTTTTATCCTTTGATGTAGTCCCACTGTTCATTTTTGCTTTTGGAGTCAGATCCAAAATATCATCACCAAGATCAATGTCAAGGAGTTTGCTGCCTATGTTACCTCATAGGGATTTTATGGTTTCAGGTCTTATGTACAAGTCTTTACTCTATCTTGAGTAAATTTCTGTGAATGGTATAAGGCAGTTTCATTCTTTTGCATGTGGCGACTCTCAGAGCCCCACAATGGCATCTAGCTTTCTCCTCAGCAATAGACTGAAGGCTTTCAGCAAATTTTCAGTGCTTAACATCCTGATGGGACAGGCCTGCCATAGGATGCATCCTTAGGAAATGTGCATTTACAGCCACTAAAATACACACAAATCTAATATACAACATAATCTCACTCGGCCTTGTATCCCAGTCTGTGCACTTTATCAAGCCAAGTGGGGCAGGCAGTCTTAGAGAGCTCTGAGAGCTGGCAGTACTGTACCCTGAGAAGAAAGTGCATTAGGTCAACTGCTTCCTCCTCTATAGCTCCTGGATGTATTAATACTTGTACCGACACAAGTACCCATCTTGGTTTACCTAATGGCTGCTGCCAGACAGAAAGGCACTATCACTTTCTTAGCGATTCTCCACACAGAAGCAAGCATCTGGTATTTCACAGTCTCCCAAATCAGTCATAGCCAAGTATTTATAAATTTAAAAACATATTTTTTATGTATTTAGTTCTCTTCTATATTAGTTGGAGAATAATAATATAGGCATAGATGTTTTACTTATATTTTATAGGTTTTATTATGAATAAATTCCAAATCAGGATAATAAGAAATGATATCATATTTGCTAAAAAAGAAGAGATGTTGGGTCTGATATGGCCAAGAACCACTTGAGTTATATGAACCAACACATTCTAATTTTCTCAAGTTATATTAAATTGAATTTCTATTGCTTTTAACAAGAGAGTTCTGACCATTATAACTAAAAAGCACTAGATAAGAAAATATTGGGAGAAAATATGGGAATATTTTAAAATCATGAAATAAGGAGAGAGACTTTCAAGTATGGTATGAAATCTAAAATATGTAATATATAAACAATATATAAAAGATTAAGATCTTTGCTACATAGAGAGAACTCCTATAAAACAATTTTTTAATTCTGTAATAGGAAAACCAAGCAAAGGATATTAATAAACAATTCACAAAAGAAAAAATGCCTAAAGCCCAGAGATAAATCCATGCACATATGGACACCTTATCTTTGACAAAGGAGGCAAGAATATACAATGGATTAAAGACAATCTCTTTAACAAGTGGTGCTGGGAAATCTGGTCAACCACTTGTAAAAGAATGAAACTAGAACACTTTCTAACACCATACACAAAAATAAACTAAAAAATGGATTAAAGATCTCAACGTAAGACCAGAAACTATAAAACTCCTAGAGGAGAACATAGGCAAAACACTCTCTGACATACATCACAGCAGGATCCTCTATGACCCACCTCCCAGAATATTGGAAATAAAGGCAAAAATAAACAAATGGGACCTAATTAACCTTAAAAGCTTCTGCACATCAAAGGAAACTATTAGCAAGGTGAAAAGACAGCCTTCAGAATGGGAGAAGATAATAGCAAATGAAGCAACTGACAAACAACTAATCTCAAGAATATACAAGCAACTCCTACAGCTCAACTCCAGAAAAATAAATGACCCAATCAAAAAATGGGCCAAAGAACTAAATAGACATTTCTCCAAAGAAGACATACAGATGGCCAACAGACACATGAAAAGATGCTCAACATCACTCATTATCAGAGAAATGCAAATCAAAACCACTATAAGGTACCATTTCACACCAGTCAGAATGGCTGCGATCCAAGAGTCTACAAGTAATAAATGCTGGAGAGGGTGTGGAGAAAAGGGAACCCTCTTACACTGTTGGTGGGAATGCAAACTAGTACAGCCACTATGGAGAACAGTGTGGAGATTCCTTAAAAAACTGGAAATAGAACTGCCTTATGATCCAGCAATCCCACTGCTGGGCATACACACTGAGGAAATCAGAAGGGAAAGAGGCACGTGTACCCCGATGTTCATCGCAGCACTGTTTATAATAGCCAGGACATGGAAGCAACCTAGATGTCCATCAGCAGATGAATGGATAAGAAAGCTATGGTACATATACACAATGGAGTATTACTCAGCCATTAAAAAGAATACATTTGAATCAGTTCTAATGAGGTGGATGAAACTGGAGCCTATTATACAGAGTGAAGTAAGCCAGAAAGAAAAACACCAATACAGTATACTAACGCATACATATGGAATTTAGAAAGATGGTAACAATAACCCTGTGTACGAGACAGCAAAAGAGACACTGATGTATAGAACAGTCTTATGGACTCTGTTGGAGAGGGAGAGGGTGGGAAGATTTGGGAGAATGGCATTGAAACATGTATAATATCATGTATGAAACGAGTTGCCAGTCCAGGTTCGATGCACAATACTGGATGCTTGGGGCTAGTGCAGTAGGACGACCCAGAGGGATGGTATGGGGAGGGAGGAGGGAGGAGGGCTCAGGATGGAGAACACATGTATACCTGTGGCGGATTCATTTTGATATTTGGCAAAACTAATACAATTTTGTAAAGTTTAAAAATAAAATTTAAATTAGTGGGAAAAAAAAAAAGAAAATGCCTAATAATTATATGAAAATAAGCTTAATCAAATGAAAAATTAAAGAGACATTAAAAAGTAATATTTAGCATATTACTAGCATATTTTTGTCTATCAGATCATGAAAGATAAAAGACTGAAAACAGTTTGATAAGGATGTTCTGTACATTTCAAATACTATTGGTGAGAATATAATGCTATAGCCTTTCAGAAGGGCAATTGGACAGTATCAATTTTCAAATGGTCATATCTTTGACCCAGCTCTTTCTCTCTTAGAATTTTATACTCCAGCAAGAGAATTTCAGAAAAACATCTACTTCTGCTTCACTGAGTATGCAAAAGCCTTTATTGCATGGATCACAACAAACTGGAAAATTCTTAAAGAGACTGGAATACCAGACCATCTTACATATTTCCTGAGAAACCTGTATGCAGGTCAAGGAGTAACAGTTAGAACCAGACATGGAACAACAGATTGGTTCAAAAATTGGGAAAGGAGTACCCAAGGCTGTGTATTGTTTTCATGCTTATTTAACTTATATGCAGAGTACATTACGCAAAATACTGAGCTGGATGAATCACAAGCTAGAATCAAGATTGCTGGGAGAAATATCAACAAACTCAGATATGCAGATGATACCACCTTATGGCAGAAAATGAAGAGAACTAAAGAGCCTCTTGATGAAGGTTAAAGAGGACAGTTGGCTTAAAAACTTTTTTCTGGCGTTAAGCCAAAAAAAGCTGGCTTAAAATTCAACATTCAGAAAACTAAAATCATGGCATCTGATCCCATCACTTCATGGCAAATAGATGGGAGGAAAGTGGAAACAGTGAACAGTGATAGATTTTATTTTCTTGGGCTCCGAAATCACTGTGGATGGTGACTGCAGCCAAGAAATTAAAAGACGCTCCCTGGAAGAAAAGTTATGACAAACCTAGACAGCATATTAATAAGCAAAGACATCACTTAGGTGACAAAGGTCTGTATAGTCAAAGCTATTGTTTTTCCAGTAGTCATGTGTGGATGTGAGAGCTGGACCATAAAGAAGGCTGAGCGCCAAAGAATTGATGCTTTTGAACTGTGGTGTTGGAGAAGACTCTTGAGAGTCCCTGGGACAGCAAGAAGATCAAACCGGTCAATCCTAAAGGAAATCAACCATGAATAGTCCACTGCAAGGACTGATGCTGAAGTTGAAGCTCCAACACATGGCCACCTGATACAAAGAGCTGACCTGGGGAAAGATCCCAATGCTGGGAAAGACTGAGGGCCTGAGAAAGGGGCGACAGAGAGTGAGATGGTTGGATGTCATTACAGACTCAATGGACCTGAGTTTGAGCAAACTCCAGGAGACAGTGAAGGACAGAGAAGCCTGGCATGCTATAGTTCATGGGATTGCAAAGAGTCGAACATGATTTAGCAACTGAACAATAACAAAATGAGAACAGCAACAACACCTACCATTTTACATGGATTAAATGAGCTAAGTAGAAAAAGCACAAAGCACAATCCTATGCACATGGCAAACACTTAAAAATTTAGTGTTTATCATTCCTACTAAATGGTATCCATGAGATCAAGGACTACTATCTGTTTTGCTCACCATCATATCCCCAGTATCCAGTGAAGTATCCCAACATAAAAGACACTCTATAAGTATTTGCTGAGTGAACGTTTTGCAGTCACAAGACTCTATATTCCTATTAAATTTCATATTAACTCCATCACTGCAATCTATTGAGGTCTTTTTGAATCCTAATGTCATCTAATATATCTGCTATCTCTTTCAGTATCTTCTGAAACTTTGATAAACATATCACCTAGATATTTATCTGAAATATTAATAAAAATGTTAACTAGAGACCTATGTCATTAGTTTTATCATCCTTCAGTTTATCATCATTGGTAAACTGGTACTAGTTGAGTACAGACATTCAATTTGGCTTCATTTTCATTCTGCGTATATATTCTCATCTTGCCCACAAAGTATGAAAATCTTATTATGTCAATTAGATTATGTCAGTATGTCCTTCACTGAAACTACCCTTAAAAGAATTTAAATAACAATTTAGCACTCACCTTTCAAAAGCTGGGGATCTCTCTGGACGAGTACTTCCTCGAGATCTGTATCTCTGAGTCACTGACAGCCGTGGAGGCCGACTTGGTCCCCAGAAGTCAGTGTGAGTTTGGTGACTCCTCTCATTGGCTCTGTTATCTTGGTCCAGTAGACTGCTACTTAGAAAGGGTCTAAAATCTTGGAAAAACATCGTGGGGTCCAAACGGTCCCAGAACTACAGCAAAAACCAGAAATAAACAACATGTTACTTTTTTCAAGAAAAGGTGACAGAGGAAACAGGATGAAAAAATACTGGGAAAAAAGAGAGGATTAACTTTTAAGACTTCAAAATTCAGCAGTTCCAAATGTTAAAAATGTATGCTTCCCAATTTCGTGGAGGAAAAAAGAGAAGTCTTTCAAGTGTATGCACAGGGGGAAAATTTTGTATACCAAGAAATAATTCCCTTCATATAGAAAGAAGCCAATGGCCAGACCTTAATACTGAGCTCATAGCCACATGGCTCTGACCAGTTTCCCAAACTAAAATTAAAAACATGAACCAAAGGTTGATCATGAACTTCTGTCCTAAGTACAATCAATCATCTAGATCAACATTATAACCTTGTGTATTGTAACAATGACATCCACATGTCTACCATAGAATAACTTAAGATTAAACAAAATGGATGTATACACTTGTGGGGGAAAAAAAAGCATCAACACTACAAAGTGAAGACAGATGTCTATAAAACACTTAACTTATAGAAGGTGCATGAGGAAGCTGTGTCGAAACTGTGTCAAAGCTGTGCCAAAGCAGTGCAAGAATGTCTGATAAGGCCATTCTATTGTACACACTTTTTACTAAAAGTGTATTGGCATGGGACAGGCATGTCTAGGGGCGAGGGGGAAGGGGAGTGTTTGTTGGGTTTTGCCAAGGAATCACTAAACAAAGAGTAAGAGGAAAAAATCCAAGTTACCTCTAAAATAATTTAAATTTTTTTATTTATAATTTAATTTATATTTATATATATATATAAATAATTTATATTTATAAAATATATAATTTATAAAATAATTTAAATTATTTGGGCATCAGATATTTCAAGAGTTCCACAGACCACAGCTTACTTCACTCCATCCAACCAAGTACATAACTCTGGTCACATCCTGGTCTTTTCATGTTGTTTTTAAGTTTTAAATCAAGTTAAAAAAAACCTCCTTATTTATTGTATTTTAGTATGTTACTAAAATATTAAACTACTCAATACATGACCTTAGATCCTAAAATCCTCACAGCTCCTCCATCCCAGACTGATCTTTCTTCCAGAGACCCATACTAGCAACAGCCTCCTTTAGAAATACTCAGAGAAGGGTTAGCAGCTCAGTTGCACATTAAGCTAAAGCTGATTCTCAATCTACCTTCCAGTAATTTGTCACATCAATTCTTAAAGTTAAGGGGTTTGTCTACGTTTGTCCATAATGTTATTTTTTGCTAATTTTTCCAATTTATAATTTATTTTCAAAGATGCTTTCTCCCTTTTTAGTTAAAAATATACAATAAATATAAATTATAAAAATACAAGTGCAGAATATAAAATACAAAGTACAATATAGCTTCCATTCTCTCAGCTGTGACCAAACCCTACCCCTAATTCCAAAGAACTATTTAGAGGTTAATTTGATATGCAGAATTCCAGATTTTTTTTTCTTGAGAGGGAATTGTTAAATTTTAATCTTTTGTTTTCCATTTTATATTTTATGACTTTGTTGTTGTTGTTTGTTATAGTTCTAGAACATAGGCACCATTCCACTAATAGAAACTGACAGGACATAGAGACAGAACTATCTGATGAATACACACAATGACTAGAAAAGAAATATAAAGAGACTTAGTTTATGAAAAGACTACCTTAGTTTATGAAAAGACTTAGCTTACCTCTGAGAAATCATCCCCCAAAATAGGTCCTATATTAACAACTGCAAAAACTAAACAAACCCAAATGAAACAAAAGCAAATAAAACTTCAAAACATTAAAATACAGTGCAAAAAAATGGTAAGACAAATTTAAGTCACTTTCCAGCCTTTCAGTCAATAAAAGGCTGTGACTGTGTCTTTGTTTGGATTCAGGTCCTCCTTTTTAAATTATGCCCTAAAGCCCTTGCCCCAAGTGATGGGGGTTGGGGGGTGTTAAGCGGGGCAGTGAACACCCGGTCTGTGACACCTGACAGCATGCGCCTTCACGGTGGGCCAGCACAGCAATGGCGACACTCCCCTATTCTCACTGGTAAAGCTTCAGAATTCCAGATCTTTAATTCTCTATGTGTACATACATTCACCAGGCTTTATAAACATACACACACATTTATTCAACAAATACTTACTGAGCATGTACTATGTCCCAATCACTTTCTGGGAATGATTAGAATACAGCAGTTAACAAGATGTTAAAAAGCAAACAAGAACTTGTGCCCTAACAGATTTCATTTTCAAGTGGGAAGAGAAACACTCTCCCTCCCTCCAAAAAAAAAAACAATGCCATGAAAGGAAAAAAAGGCTTGCAATGAATAACTCAGAACAAAGGCATATCATTCTTTTCAACAATAGCACTGTATGGATGTTTTATGTTTTATATAGTCTTTAACATTTATTATAATATATAGTATTTGACACATGTAAAATAACACAAGAAAGGAGGTGTAAGAAAATAAAACAGGACTTCCCTAGTGGCAGAGAAGATAAGAATCGACCTGTCAATGCAGGGAACATGGGTTCCATCCCTGGTCTGAGAAGATCCCACATGCTGTGGATCAACAAGGTCCCCGCGCCACAACCACTGAAGCCCACACGCCCCAGAGCCTGTGCTCCACAAGAAAAGCCAACACAATGAGAAGCCTGTGCACCGCGACAGAGTAGCCCCAATTCTCCGTCAACTAGAGAAAGCCTGCACACAGCAATGAAGGCCCAGCGCAAACGAAAAAAGTAAAAATAAATTTTTTTAAAAAAGAAAACATATGGTCATGTAACCATCTCTTAGCTCATATGACCAAAACCACTGAAACCCTATGTCCCTCCCTCCTCCAACCTCCAGGGATAACCACTACCCTCAATTTGTTCTTTACCATTCCTTAAATAGTTTTACCACAGATACACACATCCATAAATAAAATGTGCCTTATGAATTAATATGAAAGTGCCTAATGAAAGCACTTGCTTTTCTGTCTCCACATGTTGATACATTTATTTTCATACACACTTTATGTCACACTTTTTAAAATCTTTTCTTCCCTCAATAAACATAAGGACATAATATTTACAGCTTTTTGCCATTACAAACAGCCAGTGCGAACATTCTTATATATGTTTTCTACTATAGAGATAGGAAGTTTCTGTTAGTGGTCTATACAACTTTATATATGGTCTATATTAATGCCAAATTGTTTTCCAAAGTGGTTGAACCAATTTACATATCCACCATGAGTGTTTAAGGGTTTCCACTGTATCAAATCCTGGTGAACACTTGATAATAGGGCTTTTTAAAAAAATAGTTTTTACCAGTCTTCAAGACAGAAAACACTTATATCACTAGAGGTTTCTCTTTTTGTTTTCTGTGTATAAGAATCTATAGGAGGTTGATTTTTTAAATGTATATTTTTTTGTCCTACTGCAGAAAGTAAACTCAACAGGTCTATAGTAAGCCTGAAAGACTCCCTTCTGCATTTCTTGTATAGATGGTATAAACCATACAGTAATGAACTCCCTCAGCTATTGTTTATCTGGGAATGCCTTAATTTCTCCTTCATTCTTGAAGACAGTTTTACTTGATTTAGAATTTCAAGGTGGCCATTTTTTTCTTTCAGCACTTTAAATATGTTATCTCACTGCCTTCTCAGTGTTGTTCAGTTCAGTCGCTCAGTCGTGTCTGACTCTTTGCGACCCCATGCACTGCAGCACGCCAGGCCTCCCTGTCCATCACCAACTCTCAGAGTTTACTCAAACTCATGTCCATTGAGTCGGTGATGTCATCCAATCATCTTGTCCTCTGTTGTACCCTTCTCCTCCGCCTTCAATCTTTCCCAGCATCAGGGTCTTTTCAAGTGAGTCAGTTCTTCACAGCAGGTGGCCAAAGTGTTCAAGTTTCAGCTTCAACATCAGTCCTTCCAATGAATATTCAGGACTGGTTTCCTATGATGGACTGGTTGGATTTCTCAAGAGTCTTCTCCAAAACCACAGTTCAAAAGCATCAATTCTTCAGCACTCAGCTTTCTTTATAGTCCATCTATATTATACTGTCCTCTCATATCCATACACAACTACTGGAAAAACCATAGCTCTGACGAGACAGACCTTTGTTGGCAAAGTATCAACTCAATCCTCATAACAACCCTGAGGTAGGTATTATTATTTTCCCCAATTTACAAAGGAGGAAACAGAGGCACTGAAAAATTCTAAGTAATTTTGCCCAGGTTACACAGTCAGTAAGCAGTAGACCCAGGATTTAAACTCAGGCAATCTGGATCTGGGCATATCACTATGTCATTTGACCTCTTTTCCTAAACATCTTAGTCTTTTCAAAGACTGCAGCACACCTAATCTGTCCTTTCTACTGTCTGTCACATACACCCCACAGTAAGTTTATTATACCCTCTGTACATTCTTTCTTGTATCCATACTTGTTTCATATGTTTGCACTTGCTCCCCAACTAAATTATAAGTTCCTTGCACTCAAGGCAACTGTAACATTGTTTCTTGCCCTAACTTCTAGCAGAGTGCTGGAAGTGCACTCAATATATACTTCTTAGCTGATTTTTTTAATCCTTGACAACTTGTACAATATTAAAAGACAGGTTTTTTTCTATATAAGTGCAAAATATTTTAAAAGGAGAAAACTGAAATATTCCCTTTGATGACAAGGGAAAACTGGGTGTAATCATGCCCTTGCTACAAATCCTGAAGAACATGATGTCACAGGCTATAACTAGGCAAAATTACTTCAACACCTGAAGGATAACTCATGCAGTGTCAGATTTAGCATTACTAAAGTTAGAAAACTGACTAAATATATATTTATTTTTCTTCTGAATGCATCTTCTCCTAGTGAGTCATAACTATAAAACTTGTATTTCCATCTCCTAAAAGAGAACACTTAAGGAAAATCAGATGAAGTTTTTCCTCTGCATATGTATAACCAGTAAGTGACGATCTGTGTTATCAGGAATAGCACACACAAGGAAAAAAAATACTAAAACTGGAAAGACTTTCATGCCTGGTGAGCAGAATCAATTCTAAGTAATGTTTTTTCATCCATCAAAACAAGAAAATGGGAGTTTAAAGACATAATCTATCTTGAATCACACTAATCAACCCACATACCAAGTCAGTTCAGAGTTAAGTAAAAAGCTTAATACCGGATACTGGGAAGTACCACAGACCATAAGTAAAAGAAAATACCCTTACTAAAACAGGATTGTTACCCAAACATTAAGTTTCTTGACTATATATCTAATAACACAAAAAATCTTGGGAGCTGAGAATTCCCTGGTGGCCCAGTGGTTAGGACTTGGTGCTTTCACTACTGGGGCCCGGGTTCAATCCCTGGTTTGTTTGAACAAACCTAGTTTGTTCCTTAGTTCCTTGTAGGAACTAAGATCCTACAAGCTGCACGGTGTAGCAAAAAAAAAAAGTCTGGGAGCTGCAAGTCTTAAAATAATTTTCAGAGGATAAAGGAGAGAAGCTTAGGGTTTTATGGGCTTCTTACTAAATACCAGTTTTCAGACACACCTGCAAATACAGTTTTACTTTATACACAAATAAATACTAAGAAGTTTTGCTTGTTCTCAAAACTTGAATTATTTCCAAAAAAGGTTAATGTGATTCTGAAATACAAAGAAATTCCGATTATGGGATTTAATTTTTTTTTTTTTCTTTTAGCAACTGTTAGCTTTCTAGGGCTAACCAAACTATATGGCAGTAGGAGCAAAAGCAAACCAGTGTTTTCTGTAGGCAGAGGGGTCTACCCTTGTGAGATATAGTCTCTTAATGCTTATAAACAAAAAGTACTGAGTGTCACTTAAAACTGTACACCTTAGGGCTCCCCTGGTGGCTCCAGGGTAAGGAATCCACCTGCCAATGCAGGAGAAATGGGCTCGCTCACTGATTCAGAAAGATCGCACATGTCACATGGCAACCAAGCTTGTGCACCACAACTACTGAGCCCATGCTCTAGAGCCCGAGAGCCACATCTACTGAGTCCACCTGTCACAACTACTGAAGCCCACATGCCCCAGAGTTTGTGCTTCGCGGTAAGAGAACCCACATTATATAAAGAACTGGAAATTAACTATAGGTCCTATCTTGAGACCTGGAAGGCAAGTAAATATCTTATCCTTAATCTGGCACCCAAATTCCAAAACATATATCAAATTACCATATTCATTAAAGGTAATCTCTAGAAACCAGTTCCTCTGTGTAAAACTGTAGACTGTGCCTCAATGTGACTTCAGTTATAACTCATCCCCTGCTCTTTACTTGACTGTCACACCACTAAGAGTCTGCACACAGTTATTAAAAAAAAAACACAAGCTTTACATTCGCACACTATATACACAATATAGAAGCAGAAAATAACTGAAAATACCACCTAATCAAAGGTTTACTAAAAATAACATGCCAAAGCCCCAACTACTGAACACAAACCCTTCTAAGACTACTCCTGCCTACATCTCCCTTAAACATTCTGAGGTTCTGTTGCGCTCTCACCGCTGCAGCGCGAGGCACTGCCTAAAGGACCCATAGAGCCAAAGGGACACTTACCTCGGCAAACTGTGTTGATGTGCTGCTGCCACCACCTAAAAAACTGAAGAGAAAAAGCAATGAGAAGTGATTCTATTTTCTATTCCCAGGAGTAAGCTTCCCTCCCAGAACCTAAATATAGAATGGTACAGTGAGAACAAATCCCAGTAAGGAAAAATAACTCATTCCAATGTGACACCTACAAAGGAAATTATGAAGAACTTGCATGTGGATTAATCTATGGAAAATACTGTAACAAACTACAAAATCAAGGATAAACCAAGTGAAGAAAATTAGAGAGAGGGGCCATCACAGGGAATGAAGAAGGACCCACAGCTAGCAACGCAACTCAAATCTGAGTAAAGGAAGAAAAATATTTATTCTCAGAAGCTAAAAAATAAAACTAGATTCTCCAAATAATATTTCACTAAAAAACCACTAACCATCAGATGAACATACAACATTTGAAACTACTAGAAATGATTAAAAATTAGTAATGCAAGGGGTCTGGTACAATATTTAGCATCTTATAAAAGGGCTCAATACATATTTTTTCTTCTGATGATGAAGAAGCCATCCACCCCTCAGAGCCATCCTCCATTAAGACTTTACTAAACTCACCAAACAAGACTCTTCCACAGCCCTCTGCACTCTTGACTTTGATTCTAAATTTGACCTTGTATTATACATATCCAGAACTTGTTTCATCCATTTCTACTTCTTACCCTTCTTTCAGAAACATAAAGTTCAGAAGGTAAAGACTGTATTTTATTAATACCACAAATAAATGTATTTATTATGTATCAGCCATTATACAGAGCACTCAGCACTTTTGATAACACTGCTTTATTATATCCTGCATTGAAAACTCAAAAGTAAACGTTACTGAATTAATACTGCATGTGCAAACCAACTCCCAAAGACCAGGAAAAAATATTAGATCCCACTGTCCCCATGAAATTTGCAAAGAGAGAAAACTGGCTAAAACACTTTGGCAGAAAGGGGATGGAAAGAATCACAAGAATTGTTGGATATCACTTTTACTTCAAGACACATACAAGGGCACAAAAGTACACACATTAGCACACCAGCATGCACACACTCACCCCAATGATATAAAGTACACAAATTACTAGAGCAGCTTTCATTTTCAGAATTACAATAGTAATCCAGGCGCTGCACTCAGCTCATTGAGAAAACACACACACCCTGGTTAGTCTGGAACCAAAAGTGAAAAAACGAAAGCTAATGCCATTCTCTGTCTATGGCAGCCTTATTCTCTGATTAGAAACCATTTGACAACTGTTATTTGTTTCAGAAGTTAAAATGTCTTTTGTAAAAAAACACTTCCTCTGTAGAACAAGCCCCAAATTACCAGTACCTCTATGCTAGATAAATTACCACTGTGTATCCATCTTATTGCTCAAGCCTAGAAAGGCTTCCAGGGCTCTTACTGCCTTTACCATATATTGATAGCTTCAAGGATTCAGGTATCTTTGGTAATTAAAGTTATCAACTCTTTCTTTTAGGGTTCTTCTATCCCTGCAACTCCCCCAGCCTTCCCTTTCCTTAAAATTCCTTTGTATATTAAGAATGACAGAGCTGGGGTTCCTTGGTGGCTCAGTGGTGAAGAATCCACCTGCCAATGCAGGAGACATGGGTTCGATCTCCGATCCAGGAAGATCCCACATGTAGCATGGCAACCAAGTCTGTACACCACAACCCTTGAGCCCGTGCTGTAGAGCCTGGGAGCTGCAACTACTGAGCCCCACTCTAGAGCCCACGTGCCACAACTATTGAAGCCCACTGGCCATAGAGCCCTTGGTCCACAACAAGAGAAGGCACCACAATGAGAAGCCTCAGCACCACAACTAGAGAGTAGCCCCTGCTCACAGCACCTAGTAAAAAGCCCATGCACAGCAACAAAGGCCCAGCACAGCCAAAAATAAATAAATAAATAAGTAATTTTTAAAAAAAGAATGATAGGGCTAATCATAGAGAAGGGATAGTAAAAACAATTACATTTTTCTGAGAAATGTTACAAAGCTTAAGTAAATTTACAAGATGTTCCTCCAGATGAATGTCTAACAGCAAATGGAACCCATTATCCAATGTTCACATAGGACTTGCTCTCATTAATTTTTACCATCCATTACATAACACTGTAATTGCTAAGTATTCAAATCAGCAAATGTTCATAAACTTTATAGAAGAGAATAAATACCCTGCTACCTCTTAAGACACTGATTCTAAGCAGATTTCTTCAACGATTTAAAACACTGATCTTTCAAAAGACATCACCTTTGTATTGAATATCTGCTACCAGTAGCACCTGTACAAGACGATCTTTGACTCACAAAAGCACAAATAAAAGATTAAATCAAGTGAGAGCAGGATCCATAGAATTCAGTTTCCTTCTAGAAAAGATTCATCTTGTAGAAACCAGGATTAGTATTTAAAACCTTTGAAAAAAATGCTCCCCCCAAAAACAACATGCTCTATAACACATGCAGAGCATACCCTGCTTGAAACAAGTATATGATGCAATTATAACACCACAAATAAAAAGCTATCCCAAGTTAGCATGCCATCCACACAAAATCGCTAATTTTGCCATCATTCTAATCTTATAGATTGAGCTGGTATTGTGTTATTTAAAACCAAGATTATTACATCAAGTGTTTGTAGCAAACTAGATCTTCATGCCATATGTTGCCCCAGAAGCTCCAGGTCAGATTATACATATAATAATCACTGATCATTAATAAAGTTAAACTGATTGTACATACTGTAAAATGTGTAGTTTTTCCTGGTTGTGGAAGGGAACTTCAACTTTATATTCTGCCAACAGCAACAGTAAAGGAATTATTTACTGTCATTAAAACCCCCAACATCACTCCAATATTAAAAGAAGCCCTCCTATCAACACTATTCTACTTTTTATTACACTTTCATAGTTTTACTCATATTAACCAAGAAGGAATATGTAACCTTGTCACTTTCAGAAATAACTTTCCCCTTTTATAGGTTTTATACCATCAGTAAGAGCAATAAGAGCCAATTTCAAGCATTAACAACACACTAATACTACAGTGGCAAGATGGTATGTTTGACCACAATAATCCTAATAAGCACAAGGGATCCAAGGCTTCCTTAAGAATAATAACAGTTTCCCTGGCTAGAACAGCCTGTTTATCTTATTAGGTAATCTTTGTCAGAAGTTGCTCCCCAGCCCACCAAAGGGGTATAAGAGCAATCTACTTTCAGGCAACAGAGTAGTCACTAAAAACCAACCAATAATTCAAGAGAAACCCTAAAGTCTCAGAAAATATATGAAAACTCACCAAATTTACTCTGATAGGGATACAGAGGTTTCCCAGGAACGCCACAGTAGATCTCAAGACACCTACTATCACAACATTTTCCTTATTTCCCCATTTTTCTTCCCCTTTGCTCTGCTACTTTTCTTCTCTCTCGGCAGAGAGTGTAAGTTATAAAACAAATTTCTTTCTATTCATTCAGTTGATGCTAAAAAACATAATTTTGATAAGAGAATGCCTGATTTATTCATGGGCTTGTACTATACCTGGAATCATCTGTCACTTCTTCAATAAAACCTGATTCACATCTGGGACAAGTATATTCCTATAAAAGAAAGGAAGACATAAATGAGAGTTTTTCACCAGAAAGCTAAGTATATAGTTACATAACAATACACAGTACACAAGCTGATGTTGTGAAATGCTGTTTGTACTTGCTGACTCTCAGGATAGTTTTTTCTGTTATACTCCGGCAAGTAATGAATTCCATGTCATAATTATAGAATGGCTTCATAAGTGATTCCCACTGAAAGCTAAAAGGAAGAATGTCAAAGTTTGTTTTTTTAACTTTAACTTTTTTTTTTAACTGTAATGAGTTCATTATCTAATTCTCTCTTCAAATCTAGTGAAAAAGCTCCAAGAGATGTATCAGAGCAGTAAAAGATTGTAATACTCAATGAACATAGAAATTGCTATTTTTTTCCTGCTATGCTATTTTTTTCCTTTATCTACTCCTTGCCTTTTCGCCCCACTATCATAACCCAAGCTAGCACTGGCTCTGAACAATGCAGGAGACACAACTGAATCACAGAATAAATTGATTGATTTAATCACAGAATAAATCAATTCCAGACTAGGAATTTACAGTGAAGTTTTACAATACTTCTAACCTATTGTTTGATTATCAATGGTTCCAAATAAAATTTAAATATTCTCAGGTGTTCTATAGACATGTTAATTCAAATAACCAGAATAATTCCCTTAGATCAGTTTCTATTTCCTTCACTACCAGGAATATTTCTTTTAATTAAATATCAAGCTTTTGGGCCAATTATCTGTGTCTAGAACTTCTGGGTTACCTGGATGGATTTCTCCACTCCGGGGCTCTAATTGGATGGCTCAGACAGTAAAGAATCTGCCTGCAATGAGGGAGACCGGGGTTCGATCCCTGGGTCAGGAAGATCCCCTGGAGAAGGGAATGGTTACTCACTCCAGAATTCTTGTCTGGAGAATCCCATGCACAGAGGGGCCTGGCGGGCTACAGTCCATGGGGTCACAGAGACTTGGACGTGACTGAACAACATTGGGGCTGATAAGAAAGAATATACTTCAGAGGTTGCTTTACCACAATTTTAAAAAGTATATTTTAACTATTAATGCCTATTCAAATAGATCTGGGAAAGACATCTTCAACTATTTTCTTGCTCGCTATATTTTCTAAATCCCAAAGTTTGTCTTATGAGAAGGAAATGTAAGCTGTATTTGCCTACTCAAAGACAGTCAGAAATGTAACTCAAACATTCAAGAATGCTTTCTTAAAAGAGGCGTAAAGAAAAAAACCAATCCCTTCTGTCAAGAAGACTAGTTTGGTGAGCAGTCAATGCAAGAAAAACATTTAAATTTAATAAAACAATTGCTTTAAGCAATGCACACTGGGAATATAAACAAATACCAACGTTCTCCTGAGGGAATCAGGGAAAGCTTTATCTGAAACAGAGACTTAAAATATTAGTCTATCTGCTCAATAAAAATGGAAACTATGAGTTAAAAATTGTAACAATAGAATACAGCATGCATGGTGGTTGGAGGGGAATGGTATGATGAATGTGAATAGGCAGGCTGAAACCAGACTACGGAAAACTTCAGATTACCATGAAATTTATCCTGTAGAGCAGAGACTCTCAACCTTTTTTCTTCTCTACACACATGAAAGATGAGAAACACTAATAATGGGCATACTGTGAATTACTCCAGGCAGGAAACAATCTGGAGAATATAAATTCTGAGCCCCTCCCTCTGCTCCTCATCCCCTATCCTCCCAGGGGAGGATAACTATATTCCTTTGTAGTAGCAGTAACTATATTCCTTTCTCTCCCACAAAGAAAGTTATCTGAAAGCAAGTGAGATGGCCTTTAGAAGGCTAACCTTAAATCTATTTTAATGTTTAAATTTAAAAAGAAAAAAATCAATGAAAAAATGTTGTGATGTGTGATTTGCATCCCAGTGTCGGGCCCTCCTCTTTCTTTTCTATTCCTCTCTCATTCATTCCCATTGCTTTACATGAAAAATAAAAAAATAAAAATAAATAAATATCCTCTAGGTGGAACAACTTCCAAACGTGTTATCTCTAACCCAGGTCACTCTTCTGGACTCCAGATTCATTTATCCTCAAATGTCTTCTCTGTCATGCTCTTTCTCTCTTACACACACACACTTATCAAGAGGTGGCATACAAATTTGTTCATACTGGAAAACTCGGGAGTCACTCCTGACTCCTCCGTCTCTGTCATCTTCTACATCCAACCATCAAATCCCGGTACTTCTACTGCGAACACATTTCTCAAATCTACTCCTTGCCTTTTTGCCACACTATCATAACCCAAGCCAGCACTGGCTCTAAACAATGAATAAGTTCCCTCTTAAGTGCTGTCCTGCTTCTCTTCCAGCCTCTTCCCATCTGTTCTGCATGATAAAGTCACAATGATCTTTCTGAAACATAAAACAGACCATATCATCCCATCTTAAAACCTTTCAACTATTTCCAGAAACACTCAGAATAAAATCAAACTCTTAAAAATGACTTGCAAGGCCTTGATTCAGCTGGTCCCTGTTTAACTTGCCAACCTCATTTCAGGCTACCTGCCTCAGTGAATTCCAGTCACAAAAACCTTTCAATTATTCTAACTCATCAAGCTGATCCCTGCCTCAAGCTTTCACACATTCTGCTCCTACAACTGAAAACACTATTCCCCTAACTCTTTGCATGGCAAGGGACTTCCAGTCTTTTAGGTCTCCATTTTGAGGTCATGTTAGAAAGCCCCTCTTTCACCATTCAGTCTAAAGTGCTTTCCTCCTCTTTTTAAAAAGAATTTATTTATTTTTGGTTGCACTGAGTCTTCCCTGCTGTGTGTGAGCTTTCTCTAGTTGCAGCAAGCAGAGGCTACTCATCGTTGCAGTGCATGGGCTTCCCATCGCAGTGGCTTCTCTTGTTGCGGAGCACAGGCTCTAGGCACACAGGCTTCAGTAGCTGTGGTGCAGGAGGCTTAGCTACTCTGTAGCATGCGGAATTCTCCTGGACCAGGGATTGAACCTGTGTCCCCTGCATTGGCAGGCAGATTCCTATCCACTTGTTTAACACCAGGAAAGTCCCCTCCTCTTCTTATTTTCTCCTTATGGCTCCTAATTCATTCCTTTATAGCACTTATCACAGTTTGTAATTATATATTTGTTTAATGCTTTCTTTATGTCTGTAACCATTCAGAAAGCTTTAAGTTTCATAAAGGCAGGGTTCAGATCAATTTTGTTTACCATTATATCCCTAAGACAGTCAGGTATTCAATAAATATTTACTGAATAAACAAACATGAAATTACTTGCCACACACCTCACAACTAGGAGTCAAAGTACCAGAATCGAATACAATCAGAGAATGGCTAAAGTGGAAGTAAACAACTAAAAGAGCTGGAAGTTTAAGAAGTTGGGGCCTGCTCATGGGATAGTGAGGCCTAAGATTTCAAAAGAAGCAATGTTCTGGATGATCACAAAGTGCAAGATACAGCTATGAGAGTAGGTGGTGTAATAATTATACAATTATTATTGTATGCTAAAGCTGAAACTCCAGTACTTTGGCCACCTCATGCAAAGAGTTGACTCATTGGAAAAGACTCTGATGCTGGGAGGGATTGGGGGCAGGAGGAGAAGGGGATGACAGAGGATGAGATGGCCGGATGGCATCACCGACTCAATGGACATGAGTTTGAGTGAACTCCAGGAGTTGGTGATGGACAGGGAGGCCTGGCGTGCTGCAATTCATGGGGTCGCAAAGAGTCGGACACGACTGAGTGACTGAACTGAATCACATTTATTTCATAATCAACATTAAGCATATATAGAAATATTATACATGTATTTTTAAAATTTTTAATTGGAGGATAACTGCTTTATAATATTGTGTTGGTTTCTACCATACAACAACATGAACCAGCCATAGGTACACATATGCCCCCTCCCTCTTAAATCTCCCTCCCACCTCCTACCCATCCCACCCCCCTAGGTTGTCACGGAGCACCTGATTTGAGCTCGGTGCATCATACAACAAGTTTTCCCTATCTAGTTTACATATGGTAAGTTATGTTTCCGAGCTACACTCTCGATTGGCCCCAGCCACTTCTTTCCTCACTTTGTTCACAAGTCTGTTCTTTATGTCTGCGTCTCCACTGCTGCCCTGCAAACAGGCTCCTAGATTCCATATATATGTGTTAATACACAATATTTGTTTTTCTCTTTCTGACTTACTTTACTCTGTATGACAGGCTCTAGGTTCATCCACCTCATTAGGACTGAATGTAGTCTTTTTTATGGCTGAGTAATATTCTATTGTATGTATGTACCACAACTTTTTTATTAACTCATCTGTCGATGCACCTCTAGGTTGCTTCCATGTCCCAGCTGTTGTAAATAGTGCTGCAACGAAAGCTGGGGTACATGTGGCTCTTTCAATTATGGTTTTCTCAGGGTATATGCCCAATGGTGGGATTGTTGCGTCTTATGGCAATTCTATTCCTAGTTTTTTAAGCAGTATCCATAATGTTCTCCATAGTGACAGTATCAATTTACATTCCCACCATGGAGTAAGTAAGGTCTTTAAAGGGTCATCTACACTGATCCTGAACTTTCAATGATGTTTAGAACTGTGATAAAAAGAAAATAATTTCAGAAGGTAGATATCATAATTGGGAAGACAGAAGTGAGACTTGAAGCAAGAATCACACTGATCTAGAGTAGAGAAATGTACAAGTTCTCGCTTCATGATCCCAGTTCTAAGAACCAGATCACTGAATCTGGAGAGCCCTGTGACTTCTTTACCTATAGAATACTGAGCTAATTCCAGACAATGTTCTTAACTGCCTAACAGTTTCTGCTTTCTGAGTCTTAAAGCCCTGAGCATTCACACAAATCAGGGCTACTCTGCTGGACAGCAAACAAAGAGGAACTAAAGAACCTCTTGATGAGAGTGAAAGAAGAGAGTGAAAAGCCTGGCTTAAAACTCAACATTCAAAAAAAGATCATCATGACATCTAGTCCCATCACTTCATGGCAAACAGAAGAGGAAAAAGTGGAAACAGTGACAGATATTACTTTCTTGAGCTCCAAAATCACTGCTAAAAAATCACTCCAATCAATGACTGCAGCCAAGAAATTAAAAGATACCAGCTCCTTGGAAGAAAAGCTATGACAAACCTAGACAGCATATTAAAAAGCAGAGACAGTAACTTTGCCAAAACCATAGTCAAAGCTATGGTTTTTTCAGTAATCATGTAAGGATGTAAGAGTTGGACCATAAAGTTGAGTGCCAAAGAACTGATGCTTTTGAATTATGGTCCTGGAGAAGACTCTTGAGAGTCCCTTGGACAGAAAGGAGATCAAACCAGTCAATCCTAATGGAAATCAACCCTGAACATTCATTGCAAGGACTGATGCTGAAGTTCCAATGCTTTGGCCACCTGAAGCAAAGAGTCGACTCACTGGAAAAGCCCCTGATGCGGAGAAAGACTGAGAGCAGGAGAAGTGGGCAACAGAAGATGAGATGGTTGGATGGCATCATCAACTCAACAGACATGAGTTTAACAAACTCCGAGAGATAGTGAAGGACAGGGAAGCCCGACATGCTGCAGTCAGTGAGGTCACAAAGAGTCAGACATGACTTAGCAATTAAACAACAACTCTGCTGGACAGAGAAGTCACATAGATGAGCACTGAGACATCAGAGAAGGACTGGACCGTAAGAGAGAAAAACTACCTTGGAGGTCCATCCCAGTAGGGCCTTCAGACGGCTCCCTCCAGTTTTGTGGACTACAAACAGATGAAAGATCTCAAGTGATAACTGGCCAGCTGAACTCTATAAATCCATAGGAACATGAAAGATAATACTGTTTCAAGTCACTAAAGTTTGGGGTGACTTTTTAGGCAGTAACAGAAAACCAGAATATTGACCAAGGGATGAAGAGTTTTGAATCCTGGTCTTTTTTGAATTAAACACCCCATATTCTTTTCATTATACCTCACTGATTGACAATAATTACTCTTTTAAAGAAAGGAATACGAACTATAATTTGCTGATGATTGAATGGAAAAGTTTATGTCAAGGCCAAATGAGGACTGGGGAGATTCAGCAACCTTCCAGACCCCTCCTTCCCTTAACAGGAGAGCATTACCCTGATGAACATACAATCCAGGGTCTGAAACCTTCTATCTTACAAGATCAGAAATTTAATCTAGCACCCAGAGAAGACCTGTCTCTTAAGAGGAAGATTCACATAAAACCAAATTCAGAGGCCATGTATATAAAAACCAGAATGTCAATTTAATTTCAACGAAAAGAGTTACAGAGTGGCTCATTTACTTTTACTATTCAGCACAGTCTTCCTCAATAAATAATTCTACCTGAATAGAGGAAAGACACATGAGTAGAGGAATCACAGAACTGAATTCTAAACTCAAATCTCTATTATTTGTATTATTATAAAGGTTACACTGTTTGCAAATTACCTAATTCAATGATTGCCACATTAGACATATAATATAGCTACTATAGTTATTCCATATTATAATCACCTGTGTCATCAGGCTAAGATAGCCTAATATATCCATTTCCACTATCAGCATAAACCAGATTCTCAAAATCAATGATCTGTGTTTCTTCTCCCTCTGGGCAGGAAGAAAACAGCATATGTTCGCCTCTGACTCTTTTCTATTCCTTCACAGCTGATCTACAATTTCCACACCTTCTTCTAACAGATACATTCTTTCTCCTGTTAGAATATAATACAATTACTTGGCTGTATTTTCTTACTTACAATCACAATTTAGTCCTGCCCTACACTGAGATTACAACCAGACTAGATTTTAAGTATTTATCTCTTGGGTCATTTCTAAAGATGGCTAACTTGGCATTTTAATTTTTCCTAATTTTTTTTCAGAGGTAATGTTAAGTTCACTCTGGGGGAACATCCATGAATTAAGGAGAATTTGTAAGAAGATCAAACAAGAACCAAACATAGTCTCTGACTCTACACTCCTCCCACACCCAAGCCTTGATCTTAGTATATCATCCTGATATATCCAGATTACAGAGTTTTAAATTTTAAGCATAATAGGTTTCAGAGGGGAGGGCAAAAGCAAGGATAAAAGTGAATTAAAGGCTCACTATAGGTCTGGCACTATGCATGTCTTCAAACTAAACTGCTTTCCTCCAGGGTCTGAACATTTACTACATGCAACTCCAATGAAGACACTCAGTAGCAGGTACACTTGAATGAACTACTTTGGATGATCCACTGCCTATTTCATCTAAAAATATCCACAAGGAGAAGTATTTTTCACCATTAACACTCTGAATCGGGGACCACTCCTTAAGTGCAGCTTAGCCCTGATGTTTACTCACTGAGAAGAACAGTCCTAGGAGACACAAAGCACTCAGAATGTAAGTGAAAAAACTTTGGGGCTTTTTCTTTTTGTGTGCGTGGTTCTTAGGGGGAATGGATGGTTTTAATGCATTATTTTATTTTCCTTCTTCTATTTCATGGGCTGACATCACAAAATGTGAGGTCTTGGTAAAACAATAACCTACAAGCCAAGACTTATATTAAATCCCATACTGTGAAATTTATATACCCTTTAACTTTATACAAATTTATATCCAATGTTTATTCATAATATGAAATATAATATAAAAACTTACTATTTACTTTCTACTTCTACACTTTGTTTTTCTATGTGTTCACATAGAAAATTTTTTTTTAGCTAAAAGAAAAGCCTAATTTCCATGTCATTTGACAGAATCCAAATCTAAGATCACAATATTAAGTCAGTCATGTTCTATTGTTCATATTCTCTGCTGCTGCTGCTGCTGCTAAGTAGCTTCAGTCGTGTCTGACTCTGTGTAAACCCCATAGACAGCAGCCCACCAGGCTCCCTGGTTCCTGGGATTCTCCAGGCAAGAACACTGGAGTGGGTTGCTATTTCCTTCTCCAATGCATGAAAGTGAAAAGTGAAAGTGAAGTCGCTCAGTCGTATCCAACTCTTTGCAACCACATGGACTGCAGCCTACCAGGCTCCTCCGTCCATGGCATTTTCCAGGCAAGAGTACTGGAGTTGGGTGCCATCACCTTCTCCGTCATATTTTCTAGAGTATCACAAGGCAAATTATTCAGAAAATCCTAATTAGAAGGATTAGGAATACAAACTGTTTGAAACACACCATAGTTCCTGCCTAGGCTAGAACCCACCACACCATGAATTTCATGTCAACTTACATCTCTAACATCAACCACACTGCTTTTCTCATAGACAAAGTGAAAGTCACCCAGTCATGTCTGACTCTGCGACCCCATGTACTATATATACTCCGTGGAATTCTTCAGGCCAGAATACTGGAGTCGATAGCCATTCCCTTCTACAGAGGATCTTACCAACCCAGGGATCAAACCCGGGTTTCCCGCATTGCAGGCACATTCTTTACCATCTGAGCCACCAGGAAAGCCCAAGAATACTGGAGTGGGTAGCCTCTCCCTTCTCCAGCGGATCTTCCTGACACAGGAATCAAAATGGGGTCTCCTGAACAGCAGGCAGATTCTTTACCAGCTGAACTACCAGGGAAGCCCTTAAGTTTTCTATAATCTCCTATGATTATTCTTTTACAATCCAGGTTACACTTTCTGCCGTTTTACAGCATCAGTTCAATTCAGTCGCTCAGTCGTGTCCGACTCTTTGCGACCCCATGAATCGCAGCACGCCAGGCCTCCCTGTCCATCACCAACTCCAGGAGTTCACCCAGACTCACGTCCATCGAGTCAGTGATGCCATCCAGCCATCTCATCCTCTGTTGTCCCCTTCTCCTCCTGCCCCCAATCCCTCTCAGCATCAGGGTCTTCCAATGAGTCAACTCTTCACATGAAGTGGCCAAAGTGTTGGAGTTTCAGCTTCAGCATCAGTCCTTCCAAAGAACACCCAGGACTGATCTTCTTTAGGATGGACTTGGTTGGATCTCCTTGCAGTCCAAGGGACTCTCAAGAGTCTTCTCCAACATCACAGTTCAAAAGCATCAATTCTTCAGCGCTCAGCTTTCTTCACAGTCCAACTCTCACATCCATACATGACTGCTGGAAAAACCATAGCTTTGACGAGACGGACCTTTGTTGGCAAAGTAATGTCTCTGCTTTTTAATATGCTGTCTAGTTTGGTCATAGCTTTTCTTCCAAGGAGCAAGTGTCTTTTAATTTCATGGCTGCAATCACCATCTGCAGTGATTTCGGAGCCCAAAATATAAAGTCTGAGGCTGTTTCCACTGTTTCCCCATCTATTTCCCATGAAGTGATGGGACAAGATGCCATGATCTTAGTTTTCTGAATGTTGAGCTTTAAGCCAACTGTTTCACTCTCCTCTTTCACTTTCATCAAGAGGCTCTTCAGTTCCTCTTTGCTTTCTGCCATAAGAGTGGTATCATCTGCATATCTGAGGTTACTGATATTTCTCCCGGCAATCCTGATTCCAGCTTGTGCTGGACTCAGCATTTCTCATGATGTACTCTGCATAAAAGTTAAATAAGCAGGGTGACAATATACAGCCTTGACGTACTCCTTTTCCTATTTGGAACCAGTCTGTTGTTCCATGTCCAGTTCTAACTGTTGCTTCCTGACCTGCATATAGGTTTCTCAAGAGGCAGGTCAGGTGGTCTGGTATTCCCATTTCTTTCAGAATTTTCCACAGTTCGTGGTGATCCACACAGTCAAAGGCTTTGGTATAGTCAATAAAGCAGAAATAGATGTTTTTCTGGAACCCTCTTGCTTTTTCCATGATCCAGCGGATGTTGGCAATTTGATCTCTGGTTCCTCTGCCTTTTCTAAAACCAGCTTGAACATCTGGAAGTCCACGGTTCACATATTGCTGAAGCATGGCTTGGAGAATTTTGAGCATTACTTTACTAGCGTGTGAGATGAGTGCAATTGTGCAGTAGTTTGAGCATTCTTTGGCATTGCCTTTCCTTGGGATTGGAATGAAAAACTGACCTTTTCCAGTCCTGTGGCCACTGCTGAGTTTTCCAAATTTGCTGGCATATTGAGTGCAGCACTTTCACAGCATCATCTTTCAGGATTTGAAACAGCTTAACTGGAATTCCATCACCTCCACTAGCTTTGTTCGTAGTGATGCTTTCTAAGGCCCACTTGACTTCACATTCCAGGATGTCTGGCTCTAGGTGAGTGATCACAGCATCGTGACTATCTGGGTCATGAAGACCTTTTTTGTACAGTTCTTCTGTGTATTCTTGCCACCTTTTCTTAATATCTCTGCTTCTGTTAGGGCCATACCATTTCTGTCCTTTATCGAGACCATCTTTGCATGAAATGTTCCCTTGGTAGCTCTAACTTTCTTGACGAGATCTCTAGTCTTTCCCATTCTGTTGTTTTCTCTATTTCTTTGCATTGATCGCTGAGGAAGGCTTTCTTATCTCTCCTTGCTATTCTTTGGAACTCTGCATTCAGATGCTTATATCTTTCCTTTTCTCCTTTGCTTTTCGCGTCTCTTCTTTTCACAGCTATTTGTAAGGCCTCCTCAGACAGCCATTTTGCTTTTTTGCATTTCTTTTCCATGGGGATGGTCTTGATCCCTGTCTCCTGTACAATGTCATGAACCTCCATCCACAGTTCATCAGCACTCTGTCTATCAGATATAGTCCCTTAAATCTATTTCTCACTTCCACCGTATAATCATAAGGGATTTCATTTAGGTCATACCTGAATGGTCTAGTGGTTTTCCCTACTTTCTTCAATTTAAGTCTGAATTTGGCAATAAGGAGTTCATGATCTGAGCCACAGTCAGCTCCGGGTCTTGTTTTTGCATCAAGTGAACCCCAAAACAAAGTTAATAGATCTGAAATAGGCTGAGACTTGGGACCCTTTACTGGAGTGCTTGCACCTGGACAAACTAAGGAACTAAAAGCAAGAGTTTCAGAAAAACATCTGTTTTATTGATTACATCAAAGCCTTTGACTGTGTGGACCACAACAAACTGTGGAAAATTTTTCAAGAGATGGGAATACCAGACCACCTTACCTGTCTCCTGAGAAATCTTTATGCAGGTCAAGAAGCAACAGTTAGAACTGGACATGGAACAACAGACTGGTTCCAAATTGGGAAAGGAGTATGTCAAGGCTGTATATTGTCACCCTGCTTACTTAACTTATATGCAGAAATCATCACGTGAAATACTGGCCTAGATGAAGCACAAGCTGGAATCAAGATTGCCGGGAGAGCTATCAATAACCTCAGATATGCAGATGATACCACCCTTATGGCAGAAAGTGAAGAAGAACTGAAGAGCCTCTTGATGAAAGTGAAAGAGGAGAGTTAAACAGTTGGCTTAAAGCTCAACAATCAGAAAACTAAGATCATGGCATCTGGGCCCATCACTTCATGGGAAATAGATAGGGAAACAATGGAAACAGTGGGAGACTTTATTTTCTTAGGCTCCAAAATCACTGCAGATGGTGATTGCAGCCATGAAATTAAAAAACACATGCTCCTTGGAAGAGAAGTTATGACAAACCTAGACAGCATATTAAAAAGCAGAGACATTACTTTGCTGACAAAGGTCTGTCTCGTCAAAGCTATGGTTTTTCCAGCAGTCGTGTATGTTGGACTATGAAGAAAGCTGAGCACTGAAGAATTGATGCTTTTGAACTGTGGAGTTGGCAAAGACTCTTGAGAGTCCCTTGGACTGCAAGGAGATCCAACCAGTCAATCCTAAAGAAAATCAGTCCTGAATATTCATTGGAAGGACTGGTGCTGAAACTGAAGCTCCACTACTTTGGCCACCTAATTCGAAGAACTGACTCTTTGGAAAAGAGCATGATGCGGGGAAAGACTGAAGGCAGGAGGAGGAGGGGACGACAGAGGATGAGATGGTTGGATGGCATCACCGACTCTATGGACAGGAGTTTGAGCAAGCTCTGGGAGTTGGTGATGGACAGGAAGGCCTGGCATGCTGCAGTCCATGGGGTCGCAAAGAGTCAGACACGACTAAGCGACTAAACTGAGAAGTAATTGCATAAACGCGCAGTTGGGGCAATTATGAACAATAAGATACAAAAAGGCCACAAACTGACTTTTCGGAGATGTAGGCGGTGTTGGGAACAAAAGCACATGGTACCTGCACACAGCATCACCTGAGGTGGGCAGACCACCTAAACTATGCTTCCTGCCCAAGCCACCCATCCACCCCTACCCTTACCTCATTTAAGGAACCGCTAGCTCACCTCACCTCAGAAAATGAGCAAGGGCACCTGTTTCTTACTTGAAGCGCAAGTCCCAATAAAGCCTTTCCTGAACTTCTCATCTGGCCTCTTATCAATTTTAATGAGTCCACAGACCCAGGTCGGTAACAGAACTTCTGGATTCTATTCCCAGTTCCACCAGTTCATGGTCTTTGGGAAGACCTGTTTCTCCATCTATAAAACTAGAACACAGATGTCGTCTTCATTTACTTGTCTCCTCTAACTCTCCTTCAGGAAAACAAGAAGTCTCATTCATTCAATTCTTATATTGAGGTTAATACTGAAGATCTGGGGGCTTCCCAGGTGGCTCAGTGGTAAAGAATCCACCTGCCAAGCAGGAGATGCCAGTTTTATCCCTGGGTCGGGAAGATCCCCTCAAGAAGGAAATGGCAACCACGCCAGTGTTCCTGCCTCAGAAATCCCACGGACAGAGAAGCCTTGCTGGCTACAGTCCATGGGGCTGTGAAAGAGGAGAACACAACCTAGCGACTGAACAACAACCATACTTAAGATTAGGATATTCACAGAAGTTTGTTTTATATGTCTTTACTTCCCTAAGTGGAATTTTATTATTAGAACATAAACTTTGTACATGATTTCAGTGACTTTTAATCCCAGGTTATTTTTCTTTCCCCACCAAGTATGCTTTTCTTTCTGCACAATGCTTAGAATGTAGAGCTTAGAATATAATTGCTGAATGAATGAAGGTTGTCAGTTTAAGCAAGAAGAGTCTATCAGCCTAAACTGAATGTAAGACAAACTCTTCCCTCAGACTATGGTGGTACATGATAGAACTAAGGGCAAATTTTTAGGATCATTTACCATTTTATATCTATGCCACTGAGTTGTTCCCCTTCTTGCTGCCTTTACTGTAAGCAAGCAAAGAACACTATAACTAAACCCTTTCTGGCTACACTGTGTTAACTTTATCTCTGATAATTCTTGTAGTTTAGTCAATTTTTTTTTTCCTTAGAAAATCTGGCTTCTTGTCCACCTGATCAAATTATATCAAGTAACACTTTGTCTCCTGACCTGATTTTCTGCCTTGTTACACAATGAACCAAAGAAAGTTGGTTGATTATACATTCCTGTTTGGAATCCCTGATAATGTCAACCTTTCAGGTCTGGAATGAAGGAACAAAATGATGAAGGTTGTGAATGTTACTATTCTTAGGGAATAAGACCATAAATAAAGGCAGTTCTAATGGCCTGGAACTCAATCACAGCTCTCCAAATATTTAAATTGTATAGGTATCTTTGTATAACACTAAAAAACTCTGGCCTGATGGTAGATTTTTGTTTTTATAAACTGGTTTTCTTCCTGAATAACAGCCAGGGGGACAATCACTTAATACTTAAGTTCAGAGCTAATTCACACTCAGTAACAGATTTCTGGAATCCTTTTATAGCACTAGTGTTGCAAGATAAGAAAGACCAATGTTACATTGCTAACCTTATTAAAAACCTTGGGAACTCTGAATCTGCTCATCGAATACAGATTGTATGCTAAAACAAAATGCTAGCAAGGAACAGTTCTCAAAGCTTTCTAAGAGGCTGTTCCAGGGTTAAAATCCTCAGTTTGGCCCAAATAAAATTTTCCATTTCAAAAACAAATAAAAAAGAACCAAAATGCTAGTATATTATTAAAACAAGTCTCCCTAACTGATTTAGCACCTACATTTGGCACAGAATGATAATAAGCCAATAATTTTAATGATCAGCAAACTAAGGTTGAAAAATTTAGGGAATCAAACACTTTCATTATTCTTATTTGTGAATATTACTTCCAAACACTTTTTAATCATAAATACGCAAATTAAAAACAGCAGTAAAAGCTAATTTGCTGAATTTACCTTTTACATGTTATTAAACAAAAAGTAAAGGTACAATTATAGTTTTCACACTATATCAGCAAGCAAAATGACAGCAGTTTAGGTTCAGATCTGCACAGCATCAAAGTGAGTGGCAAGTAGGTGAATACAGGATACCTTGCCTACTTCCTGTGATACCTGTTGAACTCATCAAGGAGGCTGGGCAATCTATTTAACATACAAGAAAAGTGTGCCTGGTTTAAAATCACCAGTCACTTCTATTTATTATACATGTATCTGTATATCTCTAAGGAACTCCAAAATAACAACTGAACTTAAAAAAAAAAAAAGATTTCAAAAAAATCTTTCAGAATCTAACCTAAACTTCTTTATGTGAAACTATAAGAACAACCTAAAATGTTTCTGCTATGGTAAAGGCCTTATTTCTCTACAAATAAGGACTACTCACTCCTACACAACCTTTCATCAAAGATTACATATCCCCATTTCTCTGAATGCCCACTCAAGCTTTCAATAGGCACACCTCAGTATTATTTTACAGTGGGATACACCAAGACAAACTGAGAGGGTCAGATGACTCAACTTCAATCCTATGAACAAACAGTATTAGAACAAGGCTTGATAACTTCAATTCACCAACTCGACCAAGAATTTGGGGAAACTAAAATTTTAAGCACAAAATCTCCTAAGCTCATGAAAACTTTCAAGAACATTAAGAGAAACAGAGAAAGTAATGCTTAATTAATGCAAAGATGAGCTATAGAAAAACTAAAATTTAGACTTGGTGTCTGCTTTCTACTTTGTTTTCAAACTGGAATTTCCAGATGTCTTACTAAGTTACATGTTGTGTTACTACTTCAATTAATTTCCAACTGAGAAAAAAAATCTGGATACTTTTAGAAGTTGCCCCACAGTGTGTAACTTGAGAGGCGTGATCCAATTCCTCTGGTCTCAGTAACCACAAGGAGAGAAAGTGACCCCAAGAGATACTGCTATAATAGAATGCCTCTTAACTACCTTCTAAACAATCCCTCCCATCAGGGCTTTGGTTAAAATTATCTCAACTTTATCTCACTGAAAATTCTCAATAGGATTCCAAAATTAGAAATCAAAGCTACCCCAGGACAAAACCTTCAGCACCAGTGACACAAGACAATGACTATCCTTTTATCCTTCTACACCTGGGTTCCTGAACCACAGTGCTCTTAACATTTTGGGCCCAATAACTTTTTGCTGTGGGGGCTGTCCTGTTCATTGAAGCAGGTTTAGCAGCATCCCTAGCCTCTATCCACTAGATGCCGGCAACAACCCTCCCTTTCCCGCAGTTGTGACAACAATCCTGCTGTAGAAAAGATCTACAGACATTGCCAAATTTCCTCCTAAAAAGCAAAACTGCCCCCAGTTAAGAACCACTGCTCTACATTATATCCTTTAATAATCAACATTCAGCTGTGGAGAGATGAAAAGAAGTCAGCATTCACAGGCTTCTTATTCTCAGACCCTTCCAATTTGACTACAGAGAATAAGAAACAATCCACATGGTTTTTCCTCTTCTGATATGATGGCTGTCTGAGAGACCTCAGCATCCTCTCCCTTAATGTAAGCAAAGGTCATAAAAAGCCAAGTAAACATAAAGAAACAAAAAGTATTAGCAACCAAAAAGTGTTACTTCCCCTTAAAAATATAAGGAATTTCACCTGTGGTGAGTTTAACTTTAAGGTTTTTGTTCTTCCTCATACCGAAAAAAAAAATCCCAAGATTTCCCCAAGATATACATAAAAGTCAATTTATCAGCAGAATTTCAAGACTAGAACTAGCCTTCTACCCATAAGAACACATATGTCTTTCTTCTAGCTCCTTGCAGGGAATATAATTACTGACAGTGTTATGTTCAAACTTTGCATGGCAGCGCCTGCATTTTGTTCCACCAAAGCCTTTTAGATAAAGATCTCATACCATTAACACCACTACTTTTTAAAAAGAACTACTGGGTATTCAACTCAAGGGCTTGCTTCCTGGTGGTTCAGCAGTAAAGAATCTGCCTGCCAATGCAGAAGATGCAGGTTCGATCCTTGGGTCAGGAAGATCCCCTTGAGAAGGAAATGGCAACCCACGTCAGTATTCTTGCCTGGGAAATCCCATGGACAGAGGAACCTGGCAGGCTATAGTCTGTGGGGTCACAAAAGAGTCAGACACAACTAGCAGCTAAACAACAATTCAACTCAGAATATTTCAAGAGACATTTAACAAGCAACTGCTATAAAGCACAGAAAGACGCTAGATAATCAAGCAGACTTTTTAGATGGTAAGTCACCAACAGCAGAATTTAAGAAATCTAAATAATTAAAACCTATAAAATCCAGCTCAAATCACTAATTCCTTCCTCCAGTTCAACAAAACTACTAATACTACTTAAGACACCATTCTAGGATCTTCCTAAGAATCATGCACTTTTAAAACTCTAGGTCTGACTTCCCTGGTGGTACAGTGGATTCGCCTGTCAAGGCAGGGGACATGGGTTGGATCCCTAGTCCAAGAAGATTCCATGTCACAGAGCAACAAAAGTCCATTTGCCACAACTACTGAGCCCCTGGGCCACTACTACCAGGCCCATGTGCCTAGAGCCTGTGCTCTGCAACAAGCCACCACAATGAGAGGCCCATGCACCCCAACGAAGAGTAGGCCCCGCTCACCGCAAATAGAGAATGCACACACACAGCAACAAAGACCACTGCAACCAAAAATAAATAAGTAAATTAAAAAAAAATAAAGAGCAAGGACAGGGAACTTAAGAGTTTTAAGAATCACAGAGTCTTTAAGAAGCCTACTTTTTAGCTTCTCTTATGGGGTGGTTAGAAAGTTTTCCTGTATTACAGTCATTACAAGTATAGCACAATAACAATGACCTGTATAGTACCTGGTAAACAAACAAATTAGGTATTATTATTTATTGATAAGGATGACATTTTATTAGTCCAAAGGTGATATAATAAGGAGATGGAAGAGGGAGAGAAGTTGGCTACTTGCTTCAGGCAAAGCCTCAGAGGTGAGTAGTACACCTGCAGTCTTTAATGAGATGGTCTCTCTGGGTTTGGATACTCTGATCTCTATAAAACACTTAGGAACCACCCTAGTTTCATCAATACTAAAAGCTGTTTACTCTGCATGATTTATCTCACCTGTTCAATGACTCTACAGAATTTAATCTCATAAGGTAATATTCCCTGACCTTGATTTAAAAATGGGAGAGGATAGTATGGAGTACAGTTGCATGACACAGTCCTCTGTGGCACCACCCAGTGATCCCTCAGGGGCATCTCTCAAGTGTTCCATACTTAACTCCATTAGTCTTGGCTTCACAGTGTCTCTCAATGGATAGACAGGTGAGGCAGAAGCTTCTGCTATATTCTGAAAATAACTTTAAGTTACTTAAGTATTTCCTCTGTCATCTGATGATCAAAAAAATACAATACCAATTTACCCAATGATATTTAATATAAACTTGAAATACTAGGGCTTCAGACCATATAATCAAAATCCTTTATTTTAAAATCCAAGTTTAGAGGAGGACTCACCCTCCCCCTCCCTAACTCATCTGGGGCCGGCAAAGAAGACAGCTGTAAGGCTCGATTCACCCAATGCCAATCAGAGGAAAATTGGCAAGACGAAGCAGACCTGAATGAAGAAGGATAGAGCACATGAATCACTCTGCTTTTGCCTAAGCGCCAATCATGCTGGCCACTTGGAATATACTGACCCATCACTGTCCACTTGTCTTGATTCTTCTAGGCTGGAATGCCTCCAAGAAACCTTCCCTGACTCAGACCCCAGCCTAAGTGATCTGCCTCTCCTTTCCTCTTAAGCTATCAGTGGCTTCCTGGATGCACTTGTTCATAGGCCTCTGGACCCTTCTCTGTTCACTCTCAGCTTGATGCCAAGCAGGGTCCTGTGGGGCTCCTGCACATGGAGGCCATTTTGTGCCCAATTTCTTATAGGCAAGCCTCCAGCCTCCATGACCTTCTCTGAGTTCCACAGGGCAAAACAACTGCTAATCAAAGGAGGAGCAGCCAATGAACCACCTGAGGCAAGATTAAGGGACCAGAGAGGCTCATCAAGATTAGGAAACCTGAACACCTACCATCTAAGACCCTGCACACAAACCCACCCTCTTGAAACCTTGCAGAAGAATGCAAGACTGTTACTGCCTTGATCCTTATCATATACCCCTGCCTAACTATATAACGGAGAAGGCAATGGCACCCCACCCCAGTACTCTTGTCTGGAAAATCCCATGGACGGAGGAGCCTGGTAGACTGCAGTCCATGCGGTCACGAAGAGTCGGACACGACTGAGCAATTTCACTTTCACTTTTCACTTTCATGCATTGGAGAAGGAAATGGCAACCCACTCCAGTGTTCTTGCCTGGAGAATCCCAGGGACGGGGGAGCCTGGTGGGCTGCTGTCTATGTCACAGAGTCGGACACAACTGAAGCGACTTAGCAGCAGCAGAAACTATATAACCTTTCCCTACTCACCAGGGAAAAAGCCGGCTTGAAACTCAACATTCAAAAAACGAAGATCAAGGCATCCAGTCCCATCATTTCATGGCAAATAGATGGGGAAAAAATGGAAACAGTGACAGACTTTATTTTCTTGGGCTCCAGAGTCACTACAGATGGTAACTTCAGCCATGAAATTAAAAGACGGTTGCTCCTTAGAAGAAAAGCTGTGACAGAAGAAAGACTTCTGTCTTTAATACGGAAGAAAAACATAGTGTATTAAAAAGCAGAGAAATCACTTTGCCAACAAAGGTCCCTATGATTAAAGCTATGGTTTTCCCAGTAGTCATGTATGGATGTGAGAGTTGGACCATAAAGAAGGCTAAGAGAAGAACTGATGCTTTCAAACTGTGGTGCTAGAGAAGACTCTTTAGAATCCCCTGGACAGCAAGATCAAACCAGTCAATCCTAAAGGAAATCACCCTGAATATCCTTGGAAGGACTGATGCTGAAACTGATACTCCAATAATTTGGCCACCTGATGAAAACAGCCAACTCACTGGAAAAGACCCTGATGCGAGGAAAAACTGAGGGCAAGACGAGAAGGGGGCAACAGAGCATGAGATGGTAGGATGGCATCACTGACTCAATGGACCTGAATTTGAGCAAACTCCAGGAAATGGTGAAGGACAGGGAAGCCTGGAGTGCTGCAGTCCACAGGGTCGCAAACAGTAGACAGGACTTAGTGACTGAGCAACAACAACTCACCAGGGAAGAGGGCACAGTTCTTGAGGCACTAGCCTACTATCCCCCTTTGCCTGGTAAAGTAATAAAGCCACTGTTTTCTTCTCCAAAAAATTTAATTAATTTAAAAATAAAATCCAAGTTTAGTATTCACTAAATTTTACTAAAACCATTTTCACTGTAAACAGGGAATCATTTTTAATAAAAAAAGAAAATTCCTAAATCATTATTCACTTCTAGAATGAAGACTTTTTTGAAACCTAACAATACCACTGAATAATATTTTCATTTTAAAATCTCAAAAAAACTGAGTAGCCATTGCCCTTTTGTGAAGAACACTTACAACAGAGAAATCTCCATTTGTAAGGGTTTGTCCCTCTTTGCACCAGAAATAGGATAATGAAATCTCAATTCTTATCAATGGAGAAGTCCTGACTTAAATCTGCAAACAATCATGCTTGTTTACCGTGTTTTGCATGATAATCTGCCAAAACTGGTTTCCCCTCTTCCCCAAAGTCTTCTGTTTCTAGGGATGGCTTTACAGTCATTTCAGGGAGAGATTCAGTTTTCCCTGGCATCTCCCCTGTATATAGGAGGTATACATGTTATTAAACTTCTCCAGGAAAAAAATAAAAAATAAAATTCCCTTCACGATTTCCCCCTCATTTCTTCGTATCTCCTTTCTAAAAGAAATTTGTCTTCTTATCTGAGAGGATCCAAATCAAAACACACAAAGTTGAAATAGATAGATCGAGATTAGCAGTGAGGAGCAGTATGGCAAAAATCAGACACAGCCAAAAAGCAGCAAAACTAAAACAGCATGTAGATGAAACTATGACTACAAAATTGGGAGTGGGGCAAATAGTGAAGAAAGAAAATGCTGTAAGAGCCTGAAAAAGCACAACTTTTAGGCAAAAAGGCTATATACCTTTAGGCACTTTTTCCCTGGCCTCCACTGGTGTTTCTAAGAAATAAGATATACAGACACACTTTAGTAGGCTTTCTTACAGATTTTATCAGAGACGCTGTAAACACTGAGGAAAGTTGTTAGGCACCCTGACTTAAGGCTGAACACTGATACTTTCTAAGGAGAAAAACAATCATAACTAGCTAAAGATGACTGGCCAAAGGCAGGATTAACATTCATCCTGGTGGGTCTCCCTGTGGTAGATATAGTCCAAGCCAAAAAAGCCTGTGTGGTTTGGGTGTTTAGCTGGCGAGCTTGCTGCAGAAGCACTTTTTTTCACAGCCATAGCACTACCTCTCTAGGGACTAACAAAATCTGGCAGAGAGTAGTGAAAACCAATTTTACATTAGATGATGCAGTCCCCAGCATTCTGTCCTAGATCTTTTTTATTAAGCAAAGACAGAGAGAACCAGAGGAGGAAGGGTGAGTAAGGCAGGTGGTGCTAAAGACACTGGCAGCATGACAATCAAAATAAGCAAGTTGAAACAATATGTTCTGCCTTCTTCCTAAAGCCATTTCCTTCAATAGTGATAGGGAGCGGAGGCAGTCTGCAAGTCATTAGCACACTGCTGTTTTCACTTTCAGAAGAATATTGGAAACCCCTGAAGAGCAAAATCCCCCTCTCCATCCCAGTTACCTTCCAACCCTCTTTTTCTCTCCGTGTTTTCTTCCTTCCTTTCCTAGGGACGACCGAATAAGGACAATTCTCAGCAATCCGTTATTTTGCTTTAATGAGGAGAGGGAAGGGGGAGGATCTGGTAAAAAGTGGAAAAGGAATAAAGGTGAGAGGCAACAGCGGAAAGAATATCGAATGCAGGAAAAGAGAGGTCATCGTGGGAAGGAGACAAGATGAAGAAGAGTGCATGAAAACAGCGGACGACGTGTCAGAAGAGAACTTGCTAAAGAAGGCCAAAATTATTAAAAATGGAGCGCGGGGGGAGGGGGATGGGAGGAGCTGGTCAAGAGGGGAGAGAAAGTGAAGGGCAGGTGGAACATCCGAGCGAGAGTTGCGGAGCCTGGGCCGAGACGCCCGGGCAGCAGGGTACTTGAGAGACCGATGTCAGGTGAATCGGGGTTGTGTGGGAAGGTTAACCCCCATTCCAGGACATCTGGGAGAGGAATCCGGGCCAATGCCCGAGCGCAGAGGAACCGGGTTCTTACCGGTAGTTTGGGGCTGACCTCGCCCTTGCAAAAGTGGCAGAAAAACCGGTGCGCGGCAACCGCAGAGCCCGCGCCGGCCCCGGCCGCCGAAGCCTCCGCCATTTTTCTCTTTCGCCACGGCTGTCCGAGAGGGCAGCCGGCCGGTCTTTCGCCAGGCCGCTGGCTCCCGGCTGCTGTCGCCTCCTCTGCCGCCGCCGCCGCTTCCTCAGTGCTGCCAGCCTCTCCAGAGCCCGCGCGAGTCACGTGAGTCCGCCCGGCCCACAGAGGCGGTGGCGCGGCTGCTGACCCCGCGGCCCGCCTCCCAGAACCAAAGAGGCGCAGGAAGGAGTCCGCCCGCCGGCCGGCTTCTCAAACAACCCCTCGCCGGTCCTCCAAACTCCCAGCGAGAAGAAGGAAAGAGCGCCCCCGGAAACCACCGAAACGCTGGGGCAGATCGGCACACGTTTTTCCTCTTCGCCGGTCCTCGTCGGTGGCCGTGCTCCTGCGCGAAAGGACCTTGGGCTCCCCCTCTGCCCGGGCGGCCAGCGGGAACCTCACAAAGCAGTCGTGGGGAGCTCGGCGGCGTTACGTTGCATTGACCCAGAGGTTAGTGGAAAATGCGGTCTGAACGAGGCAGCGCTGTCTCTGGACCCGGGGATCCACTCCGGAACCGGAACCAGCGGGAAGGGAGTGAAGAGCCAGGAGCCAGGCTCCCTAGAAATCCTTTTCGAGGATGGCAGAGGGTCTGGGGATGTGTCCCCAAAGACCTGTGGATGGGAATAGTGAAGCTGAAAGGCATACTCTTGGTTGGCTTCTGAGGGATTGGGAGAAATAAATGAACAAACCAGTGTTTGATAGCACTTGTGATTATATAGTCAACCATGTCTGTTTCTTTTTGTGTCTACTTAGTCAAGAAATCGAAATTTCAAAATTAAATACTGCCCTGCTAACAACATGTTTCATCTCTATCTGAAACACCCTGTTGAGAAGCTATCATTTACCTCCTGACTTACTTTGCAAAGTTGTCATTGCCTGTTCACTCCCAATAGGAGTGAAACAATGAAGTATAGAATCTAAGGTCTGTGATAGATCGCAAAACCATCTACACCCAATCTTTCAAGAAAATTAGAATCATATATGATCCCATAAAGATAAATCTCATATACCTAGGTTTCCAGTCTTCTTTTTCGATGCATGCATGTGGGGGGGTTTTCACAATAATTGAACTTTCCTCTACATTTTGCTTTGTAACCTGCATCTTTCCCTTAATGAATAATTTTCTACACTAATACATATTGTATTGTGAATGTTGACATAGAATTCCATTGTATGCATATACCATAATTTATTAAAATAATCACTAGGTTCCTAGAATATCAGTATTCTAATGTGACATATTTTTGTCATTCCCTTGGAACAGAACATCCAAAACAAAAGAATTACATCAAAGATATGCAAGATTTTAAGGCTTTTGGTATATCTACTGTCACATTGACATCTAGAAAGAACATGAATTTACATTCAGCAATTCTGTTCCCAAAATAAAAGAAAAACTTCCTGTCATACTGTCTTTTATTTTTTTCCTAGCTCTGAGAATCCTCAGCATAATGACTCAAGCAGAAATTAAACTGTGTTCTTTGTTGCTGCAAGAGCATTTTGGAGAGATTGTAGAAAAAATTGGAGTCCACCTAATCAGAACTGGCAGCCAGCCCCTAAGAGTTATTGCCCATGACACAGGAACATCACTGGATCAGGTATGTTTGGATCACATCAATTTGCTTTCATTTCATTAATTTTTTTTACCTACCCTTGAATATTGTTATTCAAGGACAGAGGAGCCTCGTGTGCTGCAGTCCATAGGGTTGCAAAGAGTCAGACATGAGTAAGAGACTGGATAACCCCACAAAATGGAAAAGAGCAAAGTCTGCCCTAGGATCAGAAGGGTGTTATTTGAGAGGAGAGAGAGAATGAGACATAGGGCCCAGGGTTCTGCTTCTCAAAGTGTTCTGGCTCCTTGTGGCTTCTTAGGCAAATCTTTGCTCCTCCTATCCCATACTTCATTTATTCATAATGAGTCTATTAATCTCAGTACTGCATTTTAGGAATGAGAATAATAGAGGGGAAGTAAACTGTACTTTGAAAGATAAAGATTGGAGGAAATATGAACATCATAGTAAGGAATCTTCCTGATTTTTTCCACTGACATTCGATTCTTACTAACTATTCCAGTGGAGAGAGAGAGCAATTTGCAGCTGTCTCTTGATGTTTAGGAAACTGTTAGACAAAACTTGCCAGCAATAATGAACTGCATCTTCAGACTTTTCTTCTCTTTCTTTTATATCCTCTCTAGGTTAAAAAAGCCCTTTGTGTCCTCATCCAGCACAACTTGGTGATATATCAAGTGCACAAACGTGGAGTGGTGGAGTATGAAGCCCAGTGCAACCGGGTGTTGCGAATGCTTAGGTATCCCCGGTACATCTATACCGCCAAAACACTGTACAGTGACACTGGAGAGCTGATTGTTGAGGAGCTGTTGTTGAATGGCAAAATGACAATGTCAGCTGTCGTGAAGAAAGTAGCAGATAGGCTCACAGAGACTATGGAGGGTCAGTACTGTATCCACAGCTGTTAACAAAAGCGTAGGTTGACTAGATGCAGGAGTGAACCCTTAGCTACCTGAGGCCATCTCATTTGCCTGTTTCCTCCTGTCATACAGATGGCAAGACCATGGACTATGCTGAGGTATCAAACACATTTGTGCGACTAGTGGACACACACTTTGTGCAGCGTTGCCCCTTGGTGCCTGCCACTGAGAATTCAGATACTGGGCCACCACCACCTGCCCCCACTCTTGTCATCAGTGAAAAGGACATGTACCTGGTTCCTAAACTGAGCTTGATAGGTAAGGAATTTTGACCCCGAGATCTGTGACTTGCCCCGATTGTCGATTCTTTCATGAAAGTTTCATAGTGATTGTTAAATGAATGACTTAATCAATGAAGCAATTACCAAGGATTTGCTCTATGCCAGATACTGTGGTATAAAGTGATGAAAAAAACATTATGGTCCCTGCCCTTATGGAGCTTGAGTCTAGTATAGGAAGCTCGCATTAATCAGGTAGTCTCATGGATATATAACTAACAAACTGTGATCAGTACTGTGAAGGGAAAGTATGAAAAGTGTGTTAGGAGTGTTATGAAAATATATAACAGGGGACCAGATTTACCTGGGAGTTTAGGGCACATGCTTCTTTGAGAAAATGGCATTTGAACCAAGATTTGAAGCAGAAGTAGGAGCCAGTCAGTGACGTAAGGTATGAAGAGGTACAGAGGATCAGCATTTTTGGCAAAAGGAATTGTATGTAATGAGAGAAGAAACAGTATATTTGAGGAATTAAAAGATCAGTGTAGTTAAAGCATAGAGAGCAAAGGAAAGAGAGCCATACGATAAGGTTAGAGAGATAGGCGGGGAATAGATCATGCAAGATCTCATAGAGCACTTGTTCTTTATCCTAGATGTGAAGGAAAACTACTAAAGGATTTTAGAGGAAGTAACATCATCTAATTTGCATTTTAAAAATATGTTTCTGTCTGCAGAAAGGAGGGGGCAAAGGTAAATGTAGACAAACCAGTGAATAATTAGGCATAGAAGGGATGAGGAAAACAGAAATCAAGAATGACATCTGGCTGGCATACATGGAAGGATGAGCGTACCATTCACTGTGAAAGGAAGCCTTGAAACAGGAGCAGTTTGAGGGAGAGAGACTATGAGTTTCTTTTTGAACATGTTGAGTTTCAGATGACTTCATCATTAACTTGAATTTCTTGTAGTTCCTCCGTCTCCTCAACATCTCTTGCCTAGAGGCCACTACAGATGTCTTTGGGATAGTGACACCTGTCACCTTCCACAATTTCCTGTCATCATAGGAGATGTAGCCTATCAGTGCGCCTGTTCTGTTTGGCAGGGAAAGGTAAAAGGAGGAGATCGTCTGACGAAGATGCTACTGGGGAACCCAAGGCCAAGAGACCAAAACAGACCACAGATAACAAAGAGGTAATGATGCTTCTGGACTTGGAGTCCTCACCCTGAGGCCAGCCAGGAAGAGCACTGAGATACCAAGCCCTGAAGAGCTTCAAGGTTCTTGGGTTGAGAAGTAGTGGGATTATGAACTTGATCAAATGTTGGCCAGGGACAGACTAACAAAGAGGGCACTCCATTACTATCTCTATACTGTCCATTACTGTCTCCCTTCTGAGGCTTAACCTCATTGGACAGAGGTAGTAGCTTATGCACAAATAAAGGGCCTAGAAAAAGTTTAAACTGATCACTGTGGCTGGACTGTAGAGACCCACAGGGATAAGTGGTCACAAATGAGTCTAGAAAGATATGTGTAGACCTGAGCTCTTACATTCAAATGCCTTCTCAGCATCCCTATAAAGATGTCTAATAAGCATCCCAAAAGTAGTATGACTAAAACAGAGTAATTGATTTCTCATTATTTCTCATTCCTAGCTATCTACTCCCTCCTACACTTTCCTCATCTTAGTCACATCACCAAGACCAACCACCTAGGATACCATTTGCTTAGACCAAAGTCCTGGGAGCCATCTGACCTCACAGTAAAACCTGTCAACCGAATTTCTACAATCAATTCATATCTGACTGTTTCTTACCATTCCCAGTCACCTTAGTCCACACCACTATCACTGTGGTCAAGACTTCACCAACACTCTCCTAAGCGGTCTCCCTGCCTACATTCATACCTACATAAGAGCCAAAATGACTTGCTAAATTGTTCTTTTAAAAAAAAAACCCATCACTGGTTTTTGACTCCTTTAATAACTTCCCATTACTCTTAAAAGAAAACCAGATCTTTACCATGGATTATTATCCCTTACATAAACTAAGTCTTGGCATGATCTGCTGGAGACAAGGCTCTCCAATCTCAGCTCTTCCTTCCGTCCCTCAAACATGTCATATGTGCTCTTGCTAGCCTTTTGGCTTTCGTCCCTAGGATTTCTTCTGCTTCAAATACTTTCCCTCAGATCCTCATGTAGTTGCCTCTTTTTCATCATTCCGATCTCAGTTCAAATGCTGTTTTTTAAGAACTCAAGCACCATTGCCCACTCTCTACTCCATTCTCTACCACATTTTCCCATTTCATCTTCACAGCATTTAAAGGTAGATAAAATTATTTATTATTTGTACTCCCAATAGACTATAACTCTTTGAGGACAATATCTTGACCCTGGTATCTAGAATACTAGCATAACATCAATAAATATTTTTTGATCGACTAAGAGGTTTACACTTCACCCTGAAGATAAGGGGGAGTTGATGAATTTTAGACAGGTGAATGAAGTAGCTAGATTTAAGTTTTAGAAATGTTACTATAGTACAGTGGTTCATAACTTGTACAACTTCATGGATGCATTTCAGAGAGTCTACCTGTACTTGTTCATAAGTACATTTTCCTATAGAGTACTCATAGCTTTTTTCAGATTCTTCAGGGGGACTGTACCCCAAAAGCTGGAAAAGCACAGCTCTATGAGAAATGGGGAGAACAGTGCAAAAAGAAAAAGATTAAAAATGGAAAACTATCCTCTTTTATAGTGTTCATTAAAAAAAAAAATGAAAATTAGTTAGGAGGCTACTTATAGTCATTCAGGTGAGTCAACATTAGAGCCTAAAATAAGGTAATAACAGGATAAAGAAAAGTAGACCTCTAATTGGGCTTCCCTTGAGGCTCAGCTGGTAAAGAATCTGCCTGCAATGTGGGAGACTTGGGTTTGATCCCTGGGTTGGGAGGATCCCCTGGAGAAGGGAAAGGCTACCCACTGCAGTATTCTGGCCTGGAGAATTCCATGGACTGTATAGTCCATGGGGTCGCAGAGTCAGACACAACTGAGCAACCTTCACTTCACTAAATCCACACAATTGAATGGTTTTTTCCTCCAACCAATTTAGTCACTACTGTATAGGAAAAGAAACAGTGAAATCCAAACTCTTCGCTAGAAAACTTCATTGTATCTAAATGTTTCTTTCTAATACTTTTCTCCTCCTCAGCCCATTCCAGATGATGGGATTTATTGGCAGGCCAACCTTGACAGATTCCACCAGCACTTCCGTGACCAAGCCATTGTCAGCGCAGTTGCCAACAGGATGGACCAGGTGATATCTAAGTGGGTGGGACAGTGGCTATCAGGAACATTACACTGTTTACCAGATGTGGCCACTGGCATATAGCCAGAGCCCACACAGCAGACTGAATTCTGAATTCCAGTTCACTGTTCAAACCTAGACCAGTAGTGAGATCGTGAGGACCATGCTCCGGATGAGTGAGGTCACCACTCCCTCTGGTGCCCCCTTCACCCAGCCATTGTCTTCCAACGAGGTGAGCTTCATGCTGCTTATACTAGTTTTCTGACAGACTCTTGGATGTTATAATTATTATACGTAGAGCCTGGGATTAGGTTAAGGTCTGGACCTTGAAAGAAAGGGTTTTTGCCGTTTGAGGTGGGACAGTGATTAGCCCCAGGTGGTAGGTACCGAAATATTTGGTCTCTTGGGAATTCAACCTTTAAAAACCTAAACCACTGTTTTAGTCAAAGTACAAGCAATTCTTTTTTTTTTTTTTCATTTTGAATATATTTTATTGAAGTACAGTTGATTTACAATGTTGCATTAATTTCTGCTGTACAGCAAAGTGGTTCAGTTTTATATCTATATATATATACACACACACACATTCTTTGCTTTTTCATGTTCTTTTGCTTATTGGTTTATCACAGGATACTGAATATAGTTCCCTGTGCTATACAGCAAACCTTGTTGTTCATTCATTCTATATGTAATAGTTTGCATCTGCTTATCCCAAACTCCCAATCCAAACCCTCCCCTACCCACCTCCCTCTTGGCAACTACAAGTCTGTTCTCTGTAAGTCTGTTTCTTTTTTGTAGATAAGTTCATTTGTGTCATATTTTAGATTCCACATATAAATGATACTGTGTAGTATTTGTCTTTCTCTTTCTGATTTACTCTACTTAGTGTGATAACCTCTAGGTTAATCCATGGCTGAGTAGTATTTCGTCGTATATACATATATGGTACAGATTACTCTTAATTGTTCTAAGTATTCACTGTTTAGAATCTGAGCCTTAGTGCTCAGGATATTATTTGGCTGCTTGTATTTGTTTTTTCAGTATATTATATATATTTTAATTTTTTAATGTTTTGTTTATTAAGTTTTGAATAAAAAAATATTTAATATATTGAATACTTTATATTACTTTTTAACCATACCGATATTTATTCATATTAAATATAGTTGTATTTTTACAGTGTTTAAATTTTTTAAGTTATTATATAACAAAAATTTAAATACAAATGTTTTTCTGATGACAAAAATAATTATATGACCTGTATTTAGAGATCTATAGTTCTTTTTTAAGATTTCTTTGTTTAGCTGCACCAGGTCTTAGTTGCCACAGGTGGGATCTTTGATCTCTGTTGCAGCATGCAGGATCTTTCGCTACAGCATGCACACTCTTAGTCGCAGCATGTGGGATCTAGTTCCCTGACCAGGGATCGAACGTGGGCACCCTGCTTTGGGAGCACAGAGTCTCAGCCACTGGACCACCAGGGAAGTCCCTAGAAATGTATAGTTTTTCAAAGTTGTAGTTCCGCAAACTTTCAGAAATGGCAGGCAAGTGCTGTATCTTGTAGATGGCAGTTACATGGGTATATAAAATTATCAACACTCATCAAACTGAATCCTTACGATCTGTGCTTCTTGTATGTAACATACTCTAGTTTAAATACATATGTAGTTTTGCATAATCCCAACCCCAGAGGTCTTTGTCAGTAGTTTGATACATATCTTTATTCAGACTTCTTATATATAGTCTCACTTAAATGTAGGTATATGTATATTTTTTAACAAAAATTTTAAAAGGGATTATACTCTGCAAACTGTTCTAAACTTGCTTCTCTCATATGACAGTATATATAAACTTCCTTTTCATGATCTATCTCATTCTTTATAATGGCCATATCACATTCCACTTAATGTGGCCATGCTGTACTGTATTTTAATGAACTCCTTATTATTGGACATGTGAATTCTTTCCAGTTTTTTACTCTTACCAACAATGCTGCTGTGCTTTGGGACATTTTTACATTTGTGATATCTAAAATTAAAACATCTTTATTTCAGCAATGTCACCAGTTCTAAGTTCCCAAACTCATTTTCACTGTGTCTTTTTGCTCCATAGATCTTCAGATCCCTACCTGTTGGCTATAACATCTCTAAGCAAGTTCTTGATCAGTATCTCACTCTGCTGGCAGATGATCCAGTAAGTCTTTTTTTTTTTTTCTTTTTTCTTTTTTTTTTCTATTGTGTTTAGGATTAATTTCTGCCGCTGATAACTGGTAGCAGTCTTCTGCAGCTTCATTCTCTACCTAGCCAGCTCAGACAATTTCTCTACCATTGCCTGATGGGAGAGCTTCCTCCTACCAACTCAACCAGATTTGCTCTTCTGGAAACAGAATCACTGGACTTTCCATTCTGATAACACAAGTTCTCTCTCTCTTTTTTTAATAGCTAGAGTTTGTTGGAAAGTCTGGCGACAGTGGTGGAGGAATGTATGTCATCAGTATCCTTATGGGTGGTTATTTCCTTAATAGTCAGGCAGCCTGAACTATGAAACAGAAGCGTGACTTTAGGAAAGATTTGATGATATTTAGTATACTAAGTGGGGAAGGGAATGGCAACCCACTCCAGTATTCTTGCCTGGAGAATTCCACAATCAGAAGAGCCTGGTGGGCTACAGTCCATGGGGTTGCAAAGAGTTGGACACGACTGAGCGACTAACACACGCATATAGTATACTAAGTAAGTTAGAAAATTGAACTAAAACACTAATGATAAAGAAGAAAAACAGACTTTTAACCAACTAAATTTTAGTTAAGCAAAACCCTGACTTAAGCACCTTTAGTTAATTAAGGTTTTGAAATACTTACATAACATAAATGAGACTAATGTGAAAAACAAAACGGTATTTAAATTTTAAATTAAATACTCGGAAATAAAACTAAGAGCACAATATCCAGGCCAAGACATTATGGAGTGACCTTTACCCTCTACATAAAGACCTGCATAAGGCTCTAGGATCTCTAGCCACGGCCACTCTGGAGTCTGTCGTACAAGAGAGGTAAGGCGGTTACCCTGAAAGGGTTGGGGGTCAGGTAGTTCCTTTCCACACCCCATTTGAACAAGTCATTTGATCATTAGGTAACCGACCAGTATAGGCACACCTGGCACATCTTGCCCCATTTTCCACTGGACTACTATGGATCCCATCTATTACTGCTCTTTACCCTAAATACCCTGCTGCTTAATTCCCAGGGATGCCAATTCATCAGCCTTCCTAACACCTTTCCTTACAAATGTAGGAACTGAGGCATTCGAGTCAGCAGTTGGTGACTCTCTTATGATTAGCAGTATTGTCATTGATCTATGGAATTAGGAAGGATTCTCTGATTGCTGTTCCTCTCCACACATAGACACTAAACAACCCTCTGTGACTAAGAACTAAAGCTAATTTATGTTGGCATGCCATTTGCTTCCTTTATTCCTTTCCAGATTTGGATCTCGCTGTGCCAGAATATTCCGTCTAGTTTTACAAAAGAAACACCTGGAGCAGAAGCAGGTAGAAGACTTTGCAATGATTCCAGCAAAGGAGGCAAAGGATATGCTTTATAAGATGCTCTCAGAAAATTTCATATCACTGCAGGTAACAATAATTGCCAACCAGCAGAGTTGATGGATGAGAGAAATTGCTGAAGCAAATATTCTGAACCTCAAACAAACTCTGTATCCATCTTTGAGACAGAAGGAAAAAAAGATTGACAAAGACATACCAAGCACTTGCAAGATAACTGTGGAGCTTTATCTGGCCTTGTAAAAAAGAGGCAGAGCCAAGAAATCACCCCAGAATCACCGTACCTTTTTTTCTTTAGCTCCTTGTTCCTATGATTTATCCTTTCCTCAAGTCTTAAGTTTATTACCGGTCAGTCTATCAATAGCATCTGTTGGGTCCTCACTGCATGCAGAGCTATGTACTCTACCCTAAAAGGAAGTAAGATAGAATGGATTTTGGAATCAGAATCACAGCTCTGCCTATCACCCAGTTACACTAAGCAAATTCCCTACCGTCCTTTTTCCCACCTACAAAATGGTAATAGATGGAGGTAACAGAAATAATATAGTTTGTTGTAAAAATCAAATACAGTCTGCTTGGCACATAAGAGTTGCTCAGTAAATGTTAAGTGCCTTCTCTTTCTTCCCCACTCAGGATGTTGACAATCAAGAGAAAAACAGGACGTCCTGGCCCTCCATATGGCTGATTATGCTATAAACACAGATGCTATATGACTGGGGAAGAGGGAATATAGGTGAAAGAAAGGGCTTAGTAACTCCAGATGGCACAGGTATTTACTTTGCCAGTTCTGAAGGAAAGTAGAATGTCTCTTATTTTTCTTTCTGTGAACAAATAGGAAATTCCCAAAACACCAGACCATGCCCCATCCCGGACCTTCTATTTATATACTGTGAACATCCTGTCAGCTGCCCGAATGTTGCTGCACAGGTGCTACAAGGTAACTCCCCCCATTCCCTCTGCAGACATGTCTCACCCTCACGCCCCCTTTAGCTGTTGTGCCTGAGCTACTTATACAGAAAGAACTCTGCATTTCTTCTCTCTCCTCAGAGTGTAGCCAACTTAATAGAAAGGAGACAATTTGAAACCAAAGAAAACAAGTGAGTAACATTTTCAACTGAGTAATTACATATTTCAAGGCCAAAAAGCTTACGGGGAAATTTCCTATAGAAATGGAAACCAATAGAGATAATAACCTGTCTGGTTGCACTGAATTATTGGCTTAGGTTGGCATAATCATGCATTTGTATACACTTGTCAGATATCCCCAGTGAAATAGTTCTGCAGATTAAATTTATGGGCAACATATAAACTGGCACCAAACTTTTAAGTACAAGTGAGAAGCAGCAAGAGTTTCAGGAATAAAGTCACATTTCTAATTAAACTTGTAGGAAACATCCTTAGAGAGTGACATTGTCCACTTTGACCAGGAACGTGGTCAAGGGGGAGTTATGCCCCAGGTCTGTGGGATGAAAGAATCTCCAGGGCTAGGGGACATGCCTCAGAGTTATATTGTTCTGACAGGCGTCTACTAGAGAAGTCTCAGCGGGTAGAAGCCATCATTGCATCGATGCAGGCTACAGGTGCAGAGGAGGCGCAGCTCCAGGAAATAGAGGAGATGATCACAGCCCCCGAACGCCAGCAGCTAGAGACCCTGAAGCGCAATGTCAACAAGTAAGCCTCACAGACTTCAAAGCTACGTTTCAAAATGCCCTCCAAACAAATCCATTTTGATGTCCTGCCACCCCTCACACTTAACATGAGCAAACTGAAACTATCTTCCTCCTCACCTCAATCAACAGAATTTAATCCACCTATTTTCCTAAGCTCAAATTTCTGAAGATATTCTCAGCTTCTCCTCCCTCACCTCTCTCTCTCCTCTCCTCTCTTTCCTCTCTCTCTCTCTCTCTATGTCATGTTCACCACGATTCTTGATGTTACTTCAGCAGCATGTCCCAAATCTGGCCTTTCGTCTTGCTCTCCATGCACGCCCTTCTCACCTTTTCCCCAGACCTTTGCAGTCACCTCCCTCTTCAAACCATTTCTTATAATGCTTTCAAAGTTAGTTTCTTTAAAGGGATTGATGATAGCACTCTTCTACTTTACATGCTTTATTGACTTCTTGTTTACAGCGTAAAGACCAGCCTCCTTGGTGTAACATATAAGTCCTTTCATGGTCTTCTCCCTCATTTCCTTTCACTCCTCACCATAGACCTTCATAGAGATTGCTTTGAATCTGGGGAAGATTGCCATGTTAATGATACTAAATCTTCCAACCCATGAATATGAAAGGTCTTTCCATTTACTTAGTTCTTCCTTAATCTCTTTCAATGATGTTTTCAGTATTCAAGTCTTATAGTTTTTTTGGTTAAATTTATTCCTGTTTATTCTTTTTTGATACTGTTTTAGTATTTTCTTAAATTTCACTTTTGAATTGTTCATTGCCAGTGTATGGAAATAGAACTGATTTTTGTGTTTTGGTTTTATATCCTGCAATTTTGCCAATTCATTTACTTGATGTGGTAAGTTTTTTGTGGATCCTTTGAGATGTTTCTGTCTATAGGATTATGTCATCCGTGAATTAGAAATAGCTTTACTTCTTCCTTTTCAATCTAGATGCCTTTTGTTTTTCTTGCCTAATTTCCAGACTAGAACTTCCAATGAAATGTTGAATGGAAGTAAAAAGCAGGCATCCTTGTCTTGTTCCTAATCATAGGGAGAAAGTTTTCAGTCATTCTCCACCAAGTATGACGCTCAGTATGGGTTTTTCATAGATGATTTTCATCAGTATTATCAGAGTAGAAGCGGTATTCCCTTCTATCCCTAATTACTTTCAGCCTCAGCCACTCTCAGCTTCTATTTTAAAATACATTTAAACATACTGCAGGGCAAATCATATTTTCTAAAACACAGGAACTACTTTTAGTAAAGAAGCCTGACTGGATACATCTTATTTCAAGATGTTCTGTTCCTCCTCCACTCACCTCAGCTTTATTTAGAATTTCTGTTACCTTTAGTTTCTGTAGGGCTTCCCTGGTGGCTCAGACGGTAAAGCTTCTGCCTACAATGCGGGAGACTCGGGTTCAATCCCTGGGTCAGGAAGATCCTCTGGAGAAGGAAATGGCAACCCACTCCAGTACTCTTGCCTGGAAAATTCCATGGACGGAGGAACCTGATAGGCTACCGTCTATGGGGTCGCAAAGAGTTGGACATGACTGAGCGACTTCACTCACTCACTCAAGTCCTTTTTACACCTGTGCATTTAACATGTGCTTTTTCCTCCTTGCAAATTAGACTATAACTTCTCCTGGGACAGAGGTGTTGTTTTTTGAACCCTCAGCAATTTCCATAGTGCCTAGCACATACGAGATGCTTGGTCAATGGGAGAATGAGCTATTAGTTCTCTTGCTTTCTGCCCAGTACTTTTGAGGGTAACCAGTCCAGCCTCTAATCTTAAATGTGCTGATAAATGTTCAGTCTGGACAAATGCTTTCATTTTTTTCACTCAGGTTGGATGCCTGTGAGATCCAGGTGGATGAAACCATCTTCCTGCTGGAGTCATACATCGAGAGCACCATGAAGAGATAGTGACCCAGAAGAAAAGTCTTCCTCCAAAGATCTGAGGGGATTGGAAGAATAAAGGAGTAGGAGAAAATCCAAATTCTGTGCTGACATTCCTTCTCCCTACCACCCAGAGTACACCAGAAAGAGTGTGACCTGTCTTTTTTTCAACTTTGCTGATCCTGTTTTAGAACCATCATTATATTCTACCCTCATCAAATCTTGGCAGGAGAAAGAACCTTAAATCAACTAGATTAATCATCTATTAGATGTATCAGTTCCCACCGAGAAGTCAGCTAAAGCTGTGTTTGAACGTCCCCGACAGAAAAACTTCTTCCTAAGCTTTTTATCCCATTTTCAAAAATCTGCACCTGTTCTTTACTTTGTTAAACTGTAATATTAAACACACACACAGTGTAGAGAATGTGAAAGACTACCACGGAGAAGGGGATAAAAGCTATTTGTAGGGCTAGCAGGTGGATTGGCCCAAGCAGTCATACTAGAATCTGTGGATAAATGTCACATTTGCCAGCTCTGGGCTTCTAACACATCTGAAATTATGTGAAACTTAGCACAGTGCTTGGCATGTGATAAGCACTCAATAAATCACTGCTTTTTTTCTTCACCATTATTCCTAAAAACTGGCAATTGTAACTTCCCTCTCACAGTACTGTGGATAGATGACTAGTTGGTATAATTTGTCCCAGCAGCTTCATTTCATTTAAAACAGGTCTTATCTTATAATCACTTCAGTTTGCTCCTACCAAGTGTTAGTCCTAATTCGTTAAACATTGGAATGCCAATTAACTGTAGAGACAATATACAAAGATAACTCTTAATACAATACCATCTCTGCCTTCAAGACACTTACATCATTTTTGAGCATCCCCAGTACTAGGATGCAAAGATGAATAGCCTCGAGCACAAACGTAATGAAAGGGGACAAATAAGTACAAGGATGTGTTGGGGGCTGTAGTATAGAAGTAAAGGGGGGAAGGGTCAGGCAAGAAAGGAGGCAAAGAGAAGTGACACAATCTGTATTTTGAAAGATAGGGATTTACCAGGTGAAAGGGGGAAAGACCCCAGAGGGAAGCAGAGCCTGTTTCTTAGGGGACCCACAAATAGGATATGACTAGAAAACGGCATAAGTCCTGCCAGAATTGACAGGCAGGCGCAAGGACTGGTGGGTCCTTGCTATGCTGTAGTAAGTAGCTTAGCTTATCCTGAGAGCACGGAGAAGCAAGATGAGCAGATTTGTGTTTTGGAAAGATCACTCTGAACTGTAGAGAATGAATTGGTGAGGGCAGGACTATTTCAGTTCAGTCACTCAGTCGTGTCCAACTCCGTGATCCTATGGACTGCTGCACACCAGGCCTCCCTGTCCCTCACCAACTCCCAGGGTTTACTCAAACTCATGTCCATTGAGTTGGTGATGCCATCCAACCATCTCATCCTCTGTTGTCCCCTTTTCCTTCTGCCTTCAATCTTTCCCAGCATCAGGGTCTTTTCAAATGAGTCAGTTCTTTGCATCAGGTGCCCAAAGTGTTGGAGTGTCAGCTTCAGCATCAGTCCTTCCAATGAATATTCAGGACTGATTTCTTTTAGGATGGACTACGTACAGATTTGTAATAATATCTCAGGCAGAATATGAGGAAGACTTGAACTAGGGTCTCTGGAGGCTGGAGATTAAGACACAGATTTGAGAACATTTACGGAGGTAGAATCTGGTGGACCTGGCTGCCATTTGAGTGGAAAGAAAGAAGGTGTCAAGAATGTTTCCTGGGTGTCTGGCTAAGAGATAGATGTAATTAATCCGAGGTGTTACCTGCTAGCACAGGTGTGCAGAGTGTCCTGGAGGGCTGCTTACAGAGTTCCACCCATGCCTGGTGGGAAATGACACGTGAGTCCAGAAATCACTCAGTCTAGGGATCATTTTCCTAAACAGAAGATGGGAGGACAAGAGGAGCTGAGGATTTAGAGGCGTTCCGCTTTGTCATTTATTTATTACACTCCTGGATCATCCCCAAGGTTCTTCCCCCAATTTCCCCCTGGGACGTTCCGGAAGCCCGGTTTCCTTCAGAGCCGCCGGAAGGCTCGGAGGGGAAGCGCTGCTGGGCCACCAGAGGGCGCCAAGCGCGCCGGAGCCCGTGATGGCGGCGGCACGGGTGCTGCTACTCCTCTCCGGGCGTCCGGAGTCGGTGAGCTTCGCGCAGAGTGTGTGCGGCCTCTTGGGCGCCGGGTCGGGGCTCGGGCCGTGGCCCACGCACTGCGGCCTGAAGCGGGGACAACTGGTCCTCTCGGACAAGCCTTTCCCAGGCGCGTCGGCCAGGCTTCCGCTCCAGGTGGAGAGAGGAGGGGACGCGATGGGGCGGGTGAAGGACCGAAGGAAGGGACCGGGAGAGGGTGGGAGCTGGAGGCGAGAGGCCTGGGCCGGTCACCTGCCTCGGGCTCCTCCAGTTCTTTGTCTCTTCTGCGATGTTAACCCCAGTGGCTCCCTCTTGCCAGCGACCCCCTTTCTGCCCTTTTGCGGCCCTGGACCAACAGCCCAGGGCTCCGGGGGTTGAGCTGCCCCCGAATGGTCGAGGTGTGGATCTGGGTGTGGCGGTCATTCTGCAGTCCAGCGACCAGACTGTCTTGTTGACGCGAAGGACAAGCACCCTCAACGTTTCGCCCAACCTCTGGGTACCGCCAGGTGAGTGACCTGAGGACAAGGCCCAAGGTCCAGGAAAGAAATCTGCCTCTACCCCACAGCACTTTTCCCAGTCTCAATGACAGAAGTAGGCCCAGAAGTGTGGTAGGTCCCAGAATCACAAGGGGCTACAACTGCACCTGTGTCCACTGGAGGAGGGGGCAAGCGTGAATAGTGAGCGGGGGTCCCTGGACAGGAACACTACCTTTCACCGACTGGTGCCACTGTTGTTGCAGGTGGGCATGTGCAACCTGATGAAGAGGTAACCAATCAACTGAGCCAAACCGCACCCTATGCTGAAGGAGAGACCCTGTCTGGGACCACATGGGGTGTGGGCAGGGGGAAGGGCAAACACAGGACTTGTAGGAGCCAGGCATTGGCCTCTCTGACCTCCTATCCTCTCACCCCCAGCTGCTGGATGGGGGGCTTCGAGAGCTTTGGGAGGAGAGTGGACTCCAGCTGCCCCAGGGCCAGTTCTCCTGGGTCCCTCTGGGGTTATGGGAGGTGAGACAGGGGCCTGGGAGAGGTTCCTTCCTATCTAACCAAGGGCACTTAATAACTACTAACCCACCAAAGCCCACAGAACAGCCCTACTTGCCTTGACCACAGGGGAACTGATGGAGTGTGGGTGGTTTGGAGTCCCCAATCCCATGACTCTTCCCCATGTCCCTCCTACACCATTTCCACTCTCCACTTCCTAAGCTGCATTTCCAAAGTCTCAAAAAGGGACAGGAAGTTCTCTTTTTTTTTCCTTCTTAGTCTGCCTACCCCCCTAAGCTGAGCTGGGGTCTCCCCAAATACCATCACATCGTTCTCTACCTACTTGTCATCTCCCAGGAGTCACAGCAGCAGCTCCAGGTAGGGCTGGCAGTAGACGAAGGAAATGGGGCTGAGGAGGCCCAGAAAGACTGGTTCCAATGATGACTAAGGTGGGGGGAAAGTCAGAGATAACCACGAAATACAATAGCCTCTCCCCTGTCCCTGCTCCAAGTCTCTCCATTCCACCTGTGGGTAGGCTGTGATCAAGAACAGGTCTTCTGAGAGAGGCCATAACTAAAGGATCAACATGTCTGGCCCCAGGCCCGGATTCAACCAAATGCAGGAGAGGTGAGTGCCTTCATGTGGCTGGGACCAGGCACAGCAGCTGCAGTGGCTGCCACAGAGGATGGGACAGAGACCCCCAAACATCTTCCCCAGGACCTACCGTCTTCTGTACCGTAAGTAGGAACTTCTCCCTGTCCCTCCAACACATAGACATTGAGAAGTTCACCTTCTGTCTCCTCCTCAGGGCAAGACATGTGTTGTGGGGGAGATTTAGGGAGGGAGTTGGTCAACTGATAATGAAGAGAGCACATAGATCAAAGACACTGCCTATGATACTCCCAAGGGATCCTGTCTAATAGGCTCCCTGGGTTTCGGTCCCACACTCTCATTGGGGCAAGTCATTTTACCCTCCTTTCTGTAAAATGAGGTTAAGCCCCCCACCCACCCCTCTCCTGTGGTGGTTGCGAGGATCCTATGACCTAATGTATATGGAAGTGGGGCTAAGCCACAAGGCACAGCCCAGACAGGAGCTGTCGTTCTGCAGTGCAGTGGAACTAAAAGAGAATGGAGGAGCCCAGCCTCTGGCCTTGCCCACATCCACCCTGCTGCGGACAACCCCAGCCACGGCAGACAACAGAGAGAGGGTCAGCACTGGCACCAAGTTTGCCCTCACGCTCTGGCTGCAACATCTGGGCAGGTAAGGATGAGGAAGGACATAAGGGCTCCACGGTGTTGGGCTGAAGGGGCAAAGAAAGGAAGAAAGAACAACTGCCCTGGCAAGTCCTCAGTGTAACACCCAGAGCTCACTTGGACCCAGGGCCAGCAAGGGATAACAGAGCGTGGACCTCCCTCCCCACCTCCCCACACCAGGGATCTGGAAAGCCGAGTGCTTAATCACCTCCCCAGCCCACCTCCGTGACACTCACAGAACATTCACAACCTTTATTATGGGTAAGAACTTTGCTACAACTGTGAAAATAAAAAGTAAAATTACAACATAGATCCTGCGCCCCAGAGGAGCCTGAAAAGGGAGACAGGCGAGAGCACAAGGATGCTCCCACCTCCAGGAAAGGTGCAGAATGAGCCAGACCTAACCCCAGGGCCACCGGCCTTTAGAAGCTCAGGCCCCAGGCTGGTCAGTGTGAGCAACGTTGTGAACTTAAATATATAAATAGAGACCCAGGCAGTCAGCCAGGCCCTTCTCCCAAACGCCTGGGGATCCGGGCTAAGGCCTTATCTCCTCCTCAGTCATACTGGGCAGTAAGAGGCAAGGAAGGTCATCTTTGGAATATTTTGGTTTTTCTTGTTTACGCACAAAAGATCTGCAACCCAAAATAGAATTCTCCGTCCATGTGTCTGCCTATCTCAGTTACTCCACTTGTCTGTTTGGCCAAAGAAAACGGAATGGACACGAAGAGATGATGGATGCAGGGAAGGAGCAGAGCCAGCTGTGGGGGCTGGGAAGAGGGGGCATCTGGGGGACACAAGAAAAGCCCCCTCCCCACAAGGCCCTAGACAGTCAAGGCTGAGGACTCAGCCCTTTCCCCAACTCACATCCCATCCCATCTGCCTCCCACTGCCTAGGTTAACGGACCCAAAGGAATGTGCTGGATGTCAAAGAACGTTTCCAAAAGCAGACCCCAAATGTCCTGAAAAAGAGGTTAAATATTAACCCTTTGGGTGCTAGCCTCGTCAGGCAGAGATAAGGCCAAAAAACCGGTGTCCATGAAGGTATTTCTGGCCATTGACCAAAGCTCCCCTGCCCCCGCCCCAAGGGGTCAGAGTGGCCAGGAGTCTAGACTCCACAGCATACTTGTTCAGTGTTGGGAGACTCAGTCCAGGGAAATGATGTCTGACCGACAGCCAGTCAAAGAGGGACCTGAGGGCAGGGGTCCTCCATGGCCCTCCCTTAAGGTGCCCCCAGGGGCCACAATGCTACTGACACGGCCAGGAGGGGGTGCCGGCGTGGCACTGCGGTGAGAGCTCCCCAACGTGGGGGTGAGCGGGCCCAGGAAGTGGGAAGGGGTCCCTCGGTACTGGAAGAAGTGGCCCAGGGCATCCTGTTCATCTAGTGAGGTGATGACGGAGGGACCATAGTGCTGGGAGGAAGCAAGAGTGTGGTGTAAGATTTTATCCGGACCTTCCTTACCCGCCTCCCAGTCACCCATCTCACAAATACCATATGGGATAAATCAACCCCTCAGAATCCCAAAGAGTTCTCTGAGAAGCAGGAGAGCTCTCCTCTGACTCCTTCCCCCACACCCCAGCCCTCTTCCCTGCCCTGAGACAGCCCCACCAGCTCGGCCCTGTGGGCGTCTGAAATGTGTGGAATGTCCGGCTAGGGCAGCCACGGCGCTCAAGTGCACGTGGGTTGGGGGCAGGGTGGGGGGTGAGCACACAAGAGCAGAACTACACCAAAAACTAGAGACAAACAGTAACGGGACAGAGGAAGACTCGGGTGAGAATCTGAGGAAGTCCCAGGCGGGGCCTCCGAGGAAAATAAACTGCCCGTACCACCCCGCCCTTCATGAAGAAGCCGACTTAGGTCTCTCGGGAAAATGAGGGGCCCCATCAGTGCCTTGAGAGGAAGCTTCAGAGATATGAGGTGGAGAAGGGACCACTTACCTGACTCTCGGTCTGAAGAAAAGAAAATAAATCTAAACCTGGTAGGAAAAGAAAAATTAAAATCAACCTCCTATCTAAACACTTCATCACACACACACACACACAAACTCAAGGAAGTTCCCTGGATTGTAGCCCTTTGCAAAATAGCCAAAAAGCTTTGAAGAGGAGCAAGGGTTCTGAACTGGTTTGGGGGAGGACGTGGCAGGCCAGGGCCCCATGCTGTGATCCGTGTCATACCTTGGATATCAGCCCCGAGGGGGAAGGCGGGCGGGTACTCATGTAGTGGGAGACTGGACAGGAAATCCCCTCCCAGCGTGCCCATAGCAGGGCTCCGCAGCACCGAAGATGGCTGGTGACCAGATGTCAGGACTCTGTGGGGGAAGAGATGGAATCACAGGTGCCCTCACCCAGTTCAGCATCCCAAGTCCCCTCTCTGCCCCAGGGTCTGCCCATTCCTGATTTTTCCCTCTGTGCCCTGTGCTGTAGATTCAGCCTGTTTCTTCATACCCTTTGCTTCCAGGAAGAGCCGGGATGGCAGCTGACGTGACAGGACAGTGCTTCTTCGTCGGGGGCAGGTCCTCCTCATCTGATGAGCTTTCTACTGTCAAGTCAATAACTTCAACCTTCTTCTTACTCTCCGATGGATTGCCCTCTTGGACTGGGCTATACTGGAGGCCTGTGGGTGATAAGAAGACTGTGTCTCAGAGAAGAAGCCACACAAGACTTAGCTCAACTGGGGGACAAGGGGTCACTCACCATCCAGCCCATACCCTGGCGGGGGGCAAACCTCAGATGCCTCCTTCTTGGGTTTCATTGGGCACCAGGATCCATCTTCCATGAACTGGATCTCATCACAATCCGAGCAGGAATTAAGAATCTCCATGAATAAACTGGGGGAGAGGAAAGATGGGAATTCACGTGGCTGGGAGGTGGCTGGAACAGTGGCCACGGAGTTCTGGGACTCACCTTCCTGAACCTGTTTCCTCATCTGTAAATTAGGGCTGTTATCCACCCTCCTGACCTCTCTGGGTTGTTGGAATCAAAGCAACGTGTATAAAGAAAGTGAAAGTGAAGTTGCTCAGTCCTGTCTGACTCTTTGCGACCCCATGGACTATACAGTCCATGGAATTCTCCAGGCCAGAATACTGGAGTGGGTAACCTTTCCCTTCTCCAGGGGATCTTCCCAACCCAGGGATTAAACCCAGGTCTCCCACATTGCAGGTGGATTCTTTACCAGCTGAGTCACAAGGGAAGCCCGAGAATACTGGAGTAGGTAGCCTATCCCTTCTCCAGGGGATCTTCCTGACTCAGGAATCAAACCAGGGCCTCCTGCATTACAGGCGGATTCTTTACCAACTGAGCTATGAGGGAAGCCCAAGGTGTATAAAAGAGCTGTGAAAACTTTAAATGCTAAGTTTTAAAATAAATACATGCTAAAAAATCTGTTTCATGTGGTACTAGGGACAAGACAGAAGCAGCAGAGGTACAGAACACTACGAAAGTGTCAGTCACTCAGTTGTGTCCCACTCTCTGTGACCCCGTGGACTGTAGCCTGCCAGGCTCCTCTGTCCATGGGATTTCCCAGGCAAGAATACTGGGGTGGGTAGCCATTCCCTTCTCCAGGGGATCTCCTCGACCAGGGATTGAACCCGGGTGTCCTGCACTGCAGGCAGATTCTTTACCACTGAGCCACCAGGAAAGCCCTCTATACAGAACTCTATAAACCACCTCAAAAAAGGCACTGGGAACAAGAACCGTAACAGAGGATTTGGAAGAGAGTTAGACTCGCTAAATCAGCACATCCAGGCCCTCGAAAGAACCTGACTGCTATGTACAGTAAGAGGTCAGGTAATTGTTCTATGTAACAGTTTGTATACTTGGCTCTGCCACTTACCCTAACTTTGAGCAAGATACTGCATCTTTCTAGGCTTCAGCTTCCCTCCCCTATAATGACAGTACCCATCTCACAGGGTTATTGGCATCTCCCAGGCTTCAGTGAGATAAGGCATGCAAAGTTCTCAGCACAATGTGTAGTGAGTTCTCAATGTGGGAAGATAGATAATATTTCTATAAAATAGACAGGTAAGCGGGTTCAAGGGAGGGGAAGTAAGTTATTGATATGGATTTATATATACGCGGGGCAGTCCTAGCAGATATCCTCAGTAAAAGGAAGCAGAATGCAGAATGGTCCTACCCATCAATGATAAGCGATTCATAGGGAGCTTTCTTGTCACACACAGGACATGTCCACGTTGGTTTCTTCTCATTCATCTGTAGATAAAGGGCAGCATCGAAGCTCTGCAGGTGGGCGCAGGTGAGGGCGCGACAAGGGACAGTCAAGCGCATCTTCCCCAGCTGAGGAGAGACAAGTTCTCTGGTCAGAGTCCCCATGTCCCAGAAAGCTTTATGCCTACCGCCCTACGAACCCTCATCTGCGTCCAGAAGTTCATGCCACCCCTCCTCCCCCTTCTCCTCGCCCTGGTACCCACCGGGCACATGAGTGACACCCGGAGACTCGTAGTAGCCACCTCACTGTCCGGGTCAGCGGTCAACTTCTCCTTGACTGAAACAAGATGGGGCCAGAGCCACAGGGTCAGCAAGGCTGGAGAGAGCCCCGGGAGATGCTGAAGCCAGAAGCAGATGGCCCTGACTGAGAGGCAGCTGGGGAGACAGCCTTTGGGGGCCTATGGGATAGCATATGGGGGTGGCCTGGGACCTGCATTATGAAGGCTAAGTGGGGGAAGGGGATCTGCCAGTCCCTAAAGATGCTTAATCTTCAGCATCTTTGGCAGAGACGACCTAGAGGGAATTGAAGCATTGCCAAGACGGTTGGAGTAGACGATACTCAAGACTCTTTCTAGGGACTTCCCTGGTGGTCAGTGGTTAATACTTCATTTTTCCACTGCAAGGGGCACAGGTTCAAGCCCTGGTCAGGGAACTAAACCTGCATGCCATAAATAAATTAAAATTTTAAGTTTAAAAAAGACTCTTTCTAGTCTGGAGAACCCATATTCCAACAGTTAAGGTCTGTGAGGTACAAAGCAGATGTATAACTGGGAATGCAAGAGTGTCACTCAATGCCTGGAGTGCCCCCATTTTTCAACCACAAAGACTGGTAAGAGGGGTACAAGGGTTTTAGGGTTCATGTAAAAGGTAACAAGGTAAGTTGTCACAAGAAGGGTATAAGTTTAACTATAAAGGCCAGAGGGCCAGGAAAAACTGGATCTGGGTCGAGGGAAGAGGAGCAAGATGTTACTCACTCAGTGCCCGGGAGTGGTCTGGGTTCCGGATGCCCTTTGCTCTGAGTTTTTGTAGCAGGGTCCCTGCCGTCAGCTGCCTCACCAGGTACACGGACAAGGAGTAATTCTACTTGGAGGTGGGGGAAACAATTAGCCTCTGCATTGTACACCTCCACTACCACCATCTCCACTTTGTCACACAAGGGCCAGAGACAGCAAGTTAAGGGAGAGAGACCCACAAAGAGATGGATATTTCCCCAGCCCAAGACACTTGATGGTTCCCTCTCATTCCCTGCAGGCTTCTCCAGGCTCCCTGCCTCAACCATGCTCACCCGTCCAAACTCAGACGACCAGTTGACCACGATGGTGTTGGGAACAGTGGCCGAGAGACGAGCCAGGGGTGTGATATTGATGGGGCGGCTGGGTCTCTTGGGCTCAGCCCCGTTCTTGGTAGGGGGAAGGTAACCCTGGAGGAGGGAGGGGCGGACTGGTCAACACATCTTGTCTTAGGTTACTCACTTTCTGGAGAAAAGGTCAGCTCATTCTCTGACCAAGGAGATGGGGGCCCATTCAGTGACTCAAAAAACTGGGGCACTATCTAGGGTCAGGACTGAGGTTCATTCCTGGGGGAAAAGGAGAGCTTATTCACTAACCAAAGATAAAGGAACCTGCTCACTGCCTTCTTAAAAAGAAGAGTAGGGATACCCAGTTTCTTCTAACCCTCAACTCTAGGATCATCACTTCTGAGAATCTTCTCTGAGTCTTTGGGTTGAACTAATATCCCTCCTGATGCTGGGAAAGATTGAAGGCAAAAGGAGAAAAGGGCAGCAGAGGATGAGACAGTTGGATGGCACCACTGACTCAATGGACATGAACTTGGGTGAATTCCGGGAGATGGTGAAGGACACAGAGGACTGCCATGCTGCAGTCCATGGGGTAGCAGAGTTGGATACAACTTAGTGACTGAACAACAACAACGTCCCTTCTCTGGGTTCTAAGAGAACCTTTGTTCAACCCTATCCTAGTTCTCACCAGACTATATCGATTCAGGCAGTAAACTGAGCACCTACTATGTGTCAGGCACTGTGCTAGGCACATCTCTTTCATAACAGATGTGTAGCTAACATTGAAGAACTCAAACAAGGAGAGGGCGACTGTCAGAAGAAGAAGAGCATTTACCGGCAGGGGGCACAGTTTCCCATTGACCTTGACAAAGAGGTTGGGGGGGAAGTAATCTTCCTGGGGGCAGCTGGTCTCACAGAGACAGAACCTGGTAACAGATAAGAGAAGATGAAAGTGTGGGAGGCAGTTTCTGGAACAAAATCTGACAAAGAGAGGTAGGCAATCTCAGAAAATCAATCAAGGGTATCTTCCAAACAAGAACTTCAGGCGGGTGTGATGGAGCAGGGGTATCTCCTAATAAGGAGCACTCATACCCTCACTTCGTTCCCACCCTCAGTGGGAGACCTGCTGGGAGACAGCATCAACTCACCTTAACTGCACCTGTATGGTATAATCACATTTGGCTCCTGGCAGAACCTCTCTGAAACAGGGAGGGAGAAGGAGAGATGTCAGTGTGTGGTCCCTGGCAGGTAGCACATGAGTGAACAGAGAAACAGAGTTAGATGTCCAGGGGATAGAGACGAGACATACAAGAGAATGAGGGACAGAGCAGGTGCAGGAGGATGGTGAGAAGGGGGGCAAAAAAGAAAAGAAGAAAGTCAGAAAGCAGAGTCTCAGGGTAACCACCCAAGGATGAGGCAGGGGGACTCAAACAGACATACCTGGAAGTAAGAATCTGCTGCACTTGCTGGGGGGTGAGGGCAAAGGTGAAGTGCGCTTCCTCGAACCGCTGGCTAGAAGTGGATGCTGAGGACACAAAGGGGCAGTTATTCCCAAGCCCATGCCCACGTGGCCACAGATGTGGCCCCTATTCCAGTGTGCTGAGCCCACAGGACAAAAGGCTAAGAACGGCTTGAGGAAGAGGCAGGGAGGCCAGGAAGACCCAGGGACCACAAAGATCCATACCGAGGGTGGTAGGCCGGATGAGCTCCCCGTAGATTTCATAGAAGGGCAATGGTTTCATGGTAACGTCAGGGTGCACAGGCTGGGGCAGAGGAGGGTGCATGTCCACTTCACGCTTGGGGCCCAGCAGGGTGCCAGGGGCCAAGAGGGCCGGGGGGATGGGAGCCAGAGGACCAGGAGAGCCTACAGGAGGGGTTCCAGGGGGCAAGGAGAGCAGAGAAAGATCAGAGGGCCCCAGGGTCTTGCGGGGAAAGCGTCGGCGGTAAAGCTCTTTGATCTTCATCTGGACGCTGGGGGCACAGCTGGACTTGAGGAGGTGTAGGGCCTTGGCCAGGAGCTCGTGCTTCCGTCCACTCTTGTTCCGGCCAGCAAAGCCGAGGAGCACCTGGAGCTCAGACACCCGGAAACTCATCACCATGTGCTGTGGAGATCAGAGAAGCTTGAGGATCCTACCTTGCACAGACCTGTCCTGCCAAAGACACTGGGGCTGAGCTATTAGGTGGGCAATGCGCTTTCCCTCCAGCACTGATCTGAAAGATGCTTTGCAGCCAGTGGATTACTGCCAAACTGCCTACCTAGCCAAAAGGACATCTGAGTCCCATTCTAGCAACCCTCAGGTCACCTCTCCACTACCCCCCAGGCTTGAGCAATCCTGTCTCCCCATCCCGTAAGTTGACCAGGTGGGGGCAGGGTGCATGCCACCCTACAGCACAACTCTGAGTCCACTACAGCCTCCTCCCACCACCCTGCCTTGAGCCTGGACCCTCCTTTAAGCCGCTTATCCCCTCTCCTGCTCTTTCTCAGACTCTCAGACCCATCCTAGCCTCCTGAAAGGGAACAGGAGACAGGGAGGAGAGGGAGAAGAGGATTCAGGCCAGACAGCCCCGCAGGGAAGAAAGGGGCCAGGTGGCTGGAGGATTGTGCCTCAAAATCAACTCCTCTCCACACCTCAATCTACCTCAGCTATTTTCCCCAAGCTTTTGTGGCCAGGTCAGGGTTCAATGCTCATAACTTCCCAAACCTTTTCTTGGTGTTATTTACATAACCACTCACCCCTCAGTCCTATTTTTTCTGGGAGAGAAACAGGACCAAAACTTGGGGCAAGGGGTTAACAGTGAATTGTGGAGTCCAGGTATCCTTCCTGTTTACCTGTTTACTCCATCTGCCAGGAACTAATAACCTGCTTCTCTCCTACCCAGAGAAAGTAAGTGATTCTTCCCTTCCTCCACAGGGGTGGAAGAAACAAGGGGAAAGCTCTAAAGAGAGCCCCTGGAAGAATGGAGAGAAGGTGATCAGCCCCTGAGCCAGACTGAAGAACTGCACACTCTCCTAGGAAGCTGGAACCAGTGACTAGACCTCAGGCCTTCCCATGACTCTGGTTCCATTTCAAAAGGCAGAATAAAGCCAGGAGGCAAGGGGGTGAACCCCATGGTTTTTAAAGGTTCTGCAAGATGGTTATTTATCCTCAAGATTCTGGTAGTGGTAAGCTCTCCGCTTAGAGGACTCACTTCTGTGAATCTCCAGGAGACCCTGCCACAGGCCGATCTTACTAATCATCTGCAATTCTTATGGAGGCATTATGGCTTTGGGCCCCTTTTGAGGAGTATGATTAAAAACTTGCTCCTCTACCTTTATCCTCATCCTTATCTCCTCGGTCCTGTCTTTATTTCTCCATTAGCTTTGTCAAGAAATTCTTCTTTTCAATCCCATAGTCTCACACTTCTCTCTCTCTGCCCAGAGATACCGACTCACTAAGGCAGGACCTTCCTCTCAGCCTCCAGGATGCTTCTGCCCCACCCCTTCGATCTATCCCCGTACAGCCCCGCCCCCTAGATCTCAGCCACCTACTGGTACTTCCCAAGGCTCAGATCCCAACAGCAGCCCCAAAGTCTCTATCCTCTCAGCGCCTTTCCCCCAGGAGCCTCCCGGTAATCGGCCCCCCAGCCCCATTCCCATCATCTGCCCCCTACTGTCACCTCTCTAGGCCTCGATCGACTCGCCCGCTTTGCCTCTACAGCAGCTTTTCCTCCCCGCCCTACCCCTACATCTGCCCCTACTACCAAATTCGACTTCTACCCCGGGTCCCCGCCCCCTGAGCCTCGGCCCCCAACAGCTGCAATTCCCCTCGGCCCCACCCCTACATCTGCCCCGCGGCCCCGCCCCCGGAGCCCCGCGCAGCCCCTTCCTCGCCCACAGCCACTTCTCACCATCCCCAGCAGCCAGTCCCCACCACGTCTCCGGCCCCCACCCGAGCCCTCAGCACCCAGTCTCGGTCGCTTCCCAGACTCAGCGTACAGCCGGGCTCAGTCCAGATGGGGATGGGGGAGGGGGCCGGTACCTTTAATTCGCCCAGCTCCGCCATCTTGAGACATCGCAGGCGCCCGAGCCCGAGCCGAAGCTCAGGCCCAGGGACCGGCGCACAACTCTCCACCCCGGCGCCGGCCGCAAATGCCGCCTGCTCCGCCCCGTCCGGCCCCCTACACCTCCCCTTCCCGGCCCCGCCCGCCGTGTTTCGGACGAACCCCAGCCTCAGCCCCTCCCTCCACAGCCGGACCCAGCCGCTGCACGTCTTTGGCCGCGGTGCCAGACCCGTAGACCCGGAGGGAGTGTGCCGCCCGAAGGATCGCGGGGTCCCCGGTAGCATGGGAGAGGAGGTGAACCCGAAGTACCTGGGGGAGGGGGGCCTTGCCACGCCGGAGTCGGGAAGGGATGAGCTTTGAGAAAGCCAAAGATACTTGGGATATGGAGGGAAAAGTCTCGAGAAGGGCTTAATCTCAGAGAAATGGGGGAGGGGGGAGCGAAGTTGGAGCAAACCCCCTCATCTCCCTATCTACAAGTTTAACCAGCCAAATTCAAGAGTTCCACCAACTCGGGAAATGGGTGAGACCTGATCCATTTTAGGGACGCTATGGAGTCGTGAATAGTTTATTTCAAGACGGCTATTCTCAATTCTTCACCCCCTCCCCCCCACCGGTTACATTGTATCTCATGGTCCCGCGGTAGGGCTCAAATTCGCCAGCAAAAAGTTTCGTGCGGAGAGTGGGACTTACCGGCACAGTTGCAAGGAGCGGGGAGGGGGCTCGGGACGCTCAGAGGGGGAGCTGAGGAGATGGGGGGGAGGGGGCCCGGCGCTGCTCCCAAGGTCTGCACGGCTGGAGGTCGGTCCGGCAGCTGGACGTTGCAGCAGCAGCTCCGCCCGGGCGGGAGCTCAGCCCGGCCCAGCGCTGGGACTGGGGCCGCCCCCTCCTGGATGAGCCCGCCAGGACAGCGGAGATGTGGAGAGGGGCGGAGTCTGAGACGGGAGAGGGCGGGACTCTGAGTCTGCGGAGGAGAGATTAACTCCTCTAGAGAGTGGATGGGAGAAAGCAATGGCACCCCACTCCAGTACTCTTGCCTAGAAAATCCCATGGATGGAGGAGTCTGGTGGGCTGCGGTCCATGGGGTCGCTAAGAGTCGGACACGACTGAGCGACTTCACTTTCACTTTCCACTTTCATGCATTGGAGGAGGAAATGGCAACCCACTCCAGTGTTCTTGCCTGGAGAATCCCAGGGACTGGGGAGCCTGGTGGGCTGCCGTCTACGGGGTCGCACAGAGTCGGACACGACTGAAGTGACTTAGCAGCAGCAGCAGGGAGTGGATGGGAGAGACGTTCTTGGATTTCACCATTCTCACTACTGTTCTGACTCCCTACAAGCAAACCCTTATATGCGTTTTGAGTGGAAGTATACTGCAAATAAGGACGGTGTGGACCAGAAATCCGATCGCTAAAAGAGGTAGCTACTTACAGTGAGTCTCTCCTACGGGAAAGAAAACATGAGCTGCTAAAATCCGAAGTGTATCTAAAGCCTACCTCCTCCACCTGTGGTCCCCTACTCCCTACCTCAAATACACAGACTGCCACCAGAGACTTAAGAGCTTTAATGTAGTTGAAGGTGAATGGAAGGGAGCTTTTCTCACCGAGAAAAGGCACTTTTTCTGCCACTCTCTGAACTGCCTACTCTCCTTCCTCCAAAGCCATAGACCTTCTCAACTAAGCTAATCACTCGCAGACATTTCCCTTGAAAATACCAACTTGAGAGCAGTTTACCCAAACTAGGTATTGGAAAAATACACAGCATTTTGTACTTAGTTGGTTGGGACCTAAGTGATAATGTCATTTGTTCAATAAATATTTGATTACTGTTCAAAGATTGTTAGGTGATGAGGACATAAAATCCGTGCAGAAGTTTCCAGTCTAGCAGCAGCCAGATGGTTAAACCAATAATTGGCATACAGAAAGAGTACTTTAGTAAATAATATGAATAATCCTCTCAATTTGCTTACTTTCAATATAACCCTTCCCATGAGACCCCAAAACTGTAAGATTGAAGGTGCCAGCCTACCAACACCCCCAGGTACCTGCTGAGCTGGACCATGCCCAACTACTCTGTGGGTTTTGTCCCTAGGGAGGATGTCTACCCTCTCCTGACATTCAGCTTCTTTCCTTGCTGCTCTGCTGCCAGCAGTAGTGGAACCTCAAGCTCGAATATTTGGTTCTAAATCCCAGCTGCTCCCTCCAACACTTGAGTCTTCATCAGGCCCTGAGCTCATTTTTTTGTTAAGTCCTCTATACCAAAGGAGGAGAAGAGGACAACAGAGGATGAGATGGTTGGATGGCATCACCGACTCAATGGACATGAGTTTGAGCAAGCACCAGGAGATGGTGCAGGACATGGAAACCTGGCCTGCTGTAGTCCATGGGGTCGCAAAGAGTTGGACAGGACTGAGTAACTGAACAACAGCAACAAATCAAAAGTTACTATGGACTAGTTTATATCTTCTAGAATTTTCAGTGGTTTCAGGGGAAGGAGAATAGGAAAGATTTAAAAAAGAGAGAGAGATGGGGAAAGTCTTTGGAAGTGATGGGTATGTTCATCATCTTGGTTTGATGGTTTTATGGGTATATGTGCTGTGCTTAGTCGCTCAGTTGTGTCTGACCCTTTACGACCCCATGGAGTATAGCCCACCAGGCTCCTCTGTCTATGGGGATTCTCTAGGCAAGAATGCTAGAGTGGGTTGCCATGCCCTCCAGGGGATCTTCCCAACCCAGGGATCAAACCCAGGTCTCCCGAATTGCAGGTAGATTCTTTACTGTCTGAGCCATCAGGGAAGCCCAAGAATACTGGAGTGGGTAGTCTATCCCTTCTCCAGGGCATCCTCCTGACCCAGGAATCAAACTGGGGTCTCCAGCGTTGCAGGCGAATTCATTACTGGCTGAGCTACCAGAGAAGCCCCTTATGGGTATATAAATATGTCAAAATTGATCAAACTGTACACTTTACATGCAGCTTATTGTATGTCAGTTATACCTCAATAAAGCTGTAAAAATATAAAGGAAAAAACTCAACCTCACCTTGATTGCTAGTAATTTAATAAAGGAGGGATCTCCTATAATAGTTAATTTGAATCCCCAAGAAAAAGAGGAAATGCTCTTTCAAGGAGGAGCTGCTCAGCACTTAAAGAGGTTGCTGGTAGTGTTGCAGGGAGAAGTCAATTCTGACTCCATGTTGGAACTGTTTCTTTGACTTGCTTTCCATTGTTTTTGTTATTATAATCATACATAAAGTCCTACTTCAGAGAATTCTGCCCCTCTGCCTCACTGTTAAGTGAAAATGCCTTTGTTCATAACCTTGTCCACTTGTAGATTGCACAAGAAAGAAATTAACACATCCCCTTGCCTGAGGCTTGCCATTCTAGAAGATATTTGCAAGATTAATGGCCTTTTTTTTTTTACTTTGTTTCCTCACCTACCACTGTCCCCCCATCTCTGATCCATAAAAGAACCTGGTATCCACACCCAGAACAACATGGTTATTTTGAGATGTTGCCATCTTCTGGATCAACCAGCTTTCCAAACAAAATTCCTTGCCTCAACATCTTGTCTCTCAGAGTCCTTGGCCTGTCATGTGGCAAGCAGAGTGAACTTGGACTCTGTAACAGTAACAAGAGCAGCAGCTCCAAGAAAAAGTTCCAAAAGCTATCCCAAGGAGATTAGAATGGACATTTCCCTGATGGGCATAACTCATGGAGACATTCCCCAACCCATCCCCTATATCTCAAGAAAAACAAATTCACAAGGGGAGAAAAAAAAGTTCATTGCAGTTTTAAGTTCTAGCATCCCTATAGGATAACAAAGAACTAGGAACCAGGGCTCCTGAGTCTGATCCTACCTGCAAGTTCTCTCTATCCCCAGTGCCTGGCACTTAGACCCTCTTCACATCAGTGTAATAAAGTTATGTGACCAGACAAAGGAGGTGAACTGCACATCAGAACCAAGTTTCAGATCGAGGGCATTCAAAAACATGGTCAGGGGTTCAAACCCCATCAGGGCGCACCAAGCTTCACCTCCTTTCATGCGTACACCCCATCTGGAGAAGGAGAGAGAAGTGAAGCAGGAATAGTCCGTTAAGTCCCTACTGAAGTTCTACTAAAGAGACAGTCCAGGAGGAAAGACAGGAACATTACGACTAGGGTTACTTTGAGAAATAAAGATTTATTTATGAAATCAAGGAAAATTTCAGGGCTTGAGTTGTTGGGGTAACAGTTTATGGGGTTGTATAAAGGGAGACTGCTTAGGAAGACCCATGGCTGGAGAAGTTTCTACTTCTGTGTTTTAACATCACTGACCATTCCCACAGCTCAGCCATCCTGGGATCAGCTTCCAGGAACCCCAGAGGAAGCCAAAGGCGTGACTTCCATTACCAGGACTGTTTCCTGACTCGAACTTAGCAAAATGATCTCCCCGTCCCTGGACCCTTCTCTCAGCAGTCTCTTCATTCTTCCCACCCCACACTGCATATACAACAAGGAATGTAATATTCCTTTTCTATTCTGTGGTAACTGGAAGGGCAGGAAGGAAAAGAGAAGTTCTGTTCCCCTTAATAGAAATGACTTTGACCTTCTGATGCTCTTTTGGCAACTGCACCCTTCTTTTTCCCCATCAATTCCTCCCCTCTTCATTCTCCCAACCTTAAAGCAGTCCTGTGTCCATCCGCAAAAACCCTGAAACTGACCTCATCTTCTCTAGGACCTAATCTACATAGCTCCCCTTCTCCTGGCCAAACCCTGGAGACAGGCTCTGCAGCCCGGCATGGCCCCCGGTCTTCCACGACAGCCCCTCCCCACCCTTCTCTCAGCCCAGTCAGTTTTTACTGCCAAACCGCTGCCGCCTGACCTAGTGTAACCCAGCAGGGGGCGGGCTGAGAGAAGGAATTGGGAGGGATCAATGTGGGGGCCACCTAACCACAGTTCAGACGTTTGAGTAACTGACCGCCTCCCTCTCACCTAGCGGTCTGACTGGTAGAGGGGTGAGAAGGGGCGGAGACCCAGAGGAAGTGACCCAGAGATACATTTTCATCAGTCTGAGGACAGAACTGGAGGGAAGAAGCCAAAGCTGAGTATCCCTGCATCCCTTTTCCAGGAATCACACTTTTCAACCCTCTTTGCACCTGGGACAAAAAACAGTGACTTCATGAGACCAGGTACCTCAAATCTAGATACCTAGTTTAACATATGATCAAACATTTTAGACTGTACATACTGAAGAAAATCTAGGTCTCTCAATCTCTTCTTCTTAAGAAAGATAGTGGACTGAGGAGTCCCAAAGTAGAAAGATTAGAGCTGTTCAGTCAGTAAGAAACAGATGTTAGAGAAAGGAAGAGTGTCGATACCCATTTTTACAGAGGGCTGTTTTTCCAACTGTGAGAATGCTGTTTTTCAAACTGGGTCTTGACTCATTAGTGGATGTAACCAATATGTTTTGATGGAATATAGAATAGAATAGAAATAATAAGGGTAAATGGAATGAGGTTCGTGACATTGTACAGGAGACAGGGATCAAGACCATCCCCATGGAAAAGAAATGCAAAAAAGCAAAATGGCTGTCTGGGGAGGCCTTACAAATAGCTGTGAAAAGAAGAGAAACAAAAAGCAAAGGAGTAAAGGAAAGATATAAGCATTTGAATGCAGAGGTCCAAAGAATAGCAAGAAGAGATAAGAAAGCCTTCCTCAGTGATCAATGCAAAGAAATAGAGGAAAACAACAGAATGGGAAAGACTAGAGATCGCTTCAAGAAAATTAGAGATACCAACGGAACATTTCATGCAAAGATGGGCTCGATAAAGGACAGAAATGGTATGGACCTAATAGAAGCAGAAGATATTAAGAAGAGGTGGCAAGAATACACAGAAGAACTGTAAAAAAAAGAACTTCACGACCCAGATAATCACGATGGTGTGATCACTGACCTAGAGCCAGACATCCTGAAATGTGAAGTCAAGTGGGCCTTAGAAAGCATCACTACGAACAAAGCTAGTGGAGGTGATGGAATTCCAGTGGAGCTATTTCAAATCCTGAAAGATGATGCTGTGACAATGCTGCACTCAATATGCCAACAAATTTGGAAAACTCAGCAGTGGCCACAGGACTGGAAAAGGTCAGTTTTCATTCCAATCCCAAAGAAAGGCAATGCCAAAGAATGCTCAAACTACCGCACAATTGCACTCATCTCACATGCTAGTAAAGTAATGCTCAAAATTCTCCAAGCCAGGCTTCAGCAATACATGAACCATGAACTTCCAGATGTTCAAGCTGGTTTTAGAAAAGGCAGAGGAACCAGAGATCAAATTGCCAACATCCGCTGGATCATGGAAAAAGCAAGAGAGTTCCAGAAAAACATCTATTTCTGCTTTATTGACTATGCCAAAGCCTTTGACTGTGTGGATCACAATCAACTGTGGAAAATTCTGAAAGAGATGGGAATACCAGACCACCTGACCTGCCTCTTGAGAAACCTATATGCAGGTCAGGAAGCAACAGTTAGAACTGGACATGGAACAACAGACTGGTTCCAAAAAGGAAAAGGAGTACGTCAAGGCTGTATATTGTCACCCTGCTTATTTAACTTCTATGCAGAGTACATCATGAGAAACGCTGGACTGGAAGAAACACAAACTGGAATCAAGGTTGCCGGGAGAAATATCAATAACCTCAGATATGCAGATGACACCACCCTTATGGCAGAAAGTGAAGAGGAGCTAAAAAGCCTCTTGATGAAAGTGAAAGTGGAGAGTGAAAAAGTTGGCTTAAAGATCAACATTCAGAAAACGAAGATCATGGCATCTGGTCCCATCACTTCATGGGAAATAGATGGGGAAACAGTGGAAACAGTGTCAGACTTTATTTTTCTGGGCTCCAAAATCACTGCAGATGGTGACTGCAGCCATGAAATTAAAAGACGCTTATTCCTTAGAAGGAAAGTTATGACCAACCTAGATAGCATATTGAAAAGCAGAGACATTACTTTGCCAACAAAGGTCTGTCTAGTCAAGGCTATGGTTTTTCCTGTGGTCATGTATGGATGTGAGAGTTGGACTGTGAAGAAGGCTGAGCACCGAAGAATTGATGCTTTTGAACTGTGGTGTTGGAGAAGACTCTTGAGAGTCCCTTGGACCGCGAGGAGATCCAACCAGTCCATTCTGAAGGAGATCAGCCCTGGGATTTCTTTGGAGGGAATGATGCTGAAGCTGAAACTCCAGTACTTTGGCCACCTCATGCGAAGAGTTGACTCATTGGAAAAGACTCTGATGCTGGGAGGGATTGGGGGCAGGAGGAGAAGGGGACGACAGAGGATGAGATGGCTGGATGGCATCACTGACTCAATGGACGTGAGTCTGAGTGAACTCCGGGAGTTGGTGATGGACAGGGAGGCCAGGCGTGCTGCGATTCATGGGGTCACGAAGAGTCGGACATGACTGAGTGACTGAACTGAACTGAATAAGGGTAAATATTATTTCAGGTATGTACACACAGGATGTAAAATGTATTTCTTACTTTGGATCATAATCAAAGTTTGAAAGCAGCTATTTAACAGGGCCATTTGTGATCAAAAAAGAATGAAAAGATTCCTTCCCCATGCCCCCTTTAGAAGAAACAATGACACCCAACACCATCCTGCCTCCCGCTTTATTCTCCATAGAGCTGGCTTCCACCCACACCTCCTCTGATCTCATCCATGCTGATTCCAGGGTTCAGGTTCTCAGGTCTGGGGTCCATAATGTCAGGTGAAGCTCCACCCACACCACCTCCAGTGGCCAACCCACCACCCACCACAGCCTGATGGAGCCTCTGCCAACCAGGATGCTCTGTTCCCTGAAAGAGGAAATTCAAGGATGAAATGCACACATTTCTATACCCTCAGTCTCCTCCCACCCATGCCAAGAGGCTAATGATCCTCACCTATCCGGACTGGAGAAGATAGCCAGCTGCCTGGGGGTCGGGAGAAAGAGAGAGGATGACTACACTTTGAATGAGTTGTGGGGAGTGAAGGAGATTCCGGAATCTGCAGAATCCCACTCTAGGAAACAACCGTGCATCGCTGGCACACCACCACTCATCTTTCACTGGCTTCTCTCCACCCCAGACCCTAGGAAAGTCACTCAACTCCTCTTTCCCATCTCTTATCCCGTAAGTCAGGCCCCTTCAGTCTATCTGCTCACTGACTCCTGACTGTACCCAGGCATTCCCCATATCATGTCTTCTCAAGTGACCTCACCTCAAACAGTCTATGCCCCCACAAGATATGTCCCACTCTACCTCCCTAGTGTCAGCTATCACCTGGGGCAAAAGGAGACTCCAGTTCCCATCGTTAAGTCCCCTTTCTCCCAAGCTCCTTCCCTCATCACCCTGAGCCCATAACTCACAACAGAGAGATCCCATATTCTTCAGGACACGGGTTGCCTCACTCCTGTATGCTGAGGATTCGCAGGAGGATATTATACACGTCCTGTTCCATGTAGCCCTGTAGGTGGCAGGAAAGAAACAAAAGGAGATGAACAGAACATGAGAGGGAGAGTCTGCGGTAGAATGCAACTTACTATGTGCCCTCACTTAGTAGTACTTCTCCATAGCTGTTTCCTAATCTTTACAAGGAAGATAATGACATCGACTTTTCAGGACTGCTGTGAGGGTTACAATTGTGAATACAGAGCAAAGCACCAGCTACAAAAATAAATGTTCGATTCTTTGTAGTTATTATTGTTCCTCATAAAGGAACAAGCCACCCACCTCTTCTTCCTTGGTGAGGGATAAGCTGGCATGGGAGGAAACTGAAAGGGCATGTTCTGTGTACTAAGTTGCTTCAGTCGTGTCTGACTCTTGTGACCCCATGGACTGTAGCCCACCAGGCTCCTCTGTCCATGGAATTCTCCACGCAAGAATACTGAAGTGGGTTGCCATGTCCTCCTCCAGGGGATCTTCCCAACCCAGGGGTCAAGCCCTCATCTCTTACATCTCCTGCATTGGCAGGCAGGTTCTTTACCACTAGCGCCACCTGGGAAACTCCCCAAGAAAGGGCATGCCACTGCTAAGTCGCTTCAGTCGTGTCTGACTCTGTGTGACCCCATAGACAGCAGCCCACCAGGCTCCCCGTCCCTGGGATTCTCCAGGCAAGAACACTGGCCTGGGTTGCCATTTCCTTCTCCAATGCATGAAAGTGAAAAGTGAAAGGGAAGTCGCTCAGTCGTGTCCGACTCTTCGAGACCCCATGGGCTGCAGCCCACCAGGCTCCTCTGTCCATGGGATTTTCCAGGCGAGAGTACTGGAGAAGGGTGCCATCGCCTTCTCCGAAGAAAGGGCATAGGGACAAGAAAAAGCCTTTCAGTCAGTCAGAGAAATGGAAAGGAGGGGCAAACACCTCTTCCCTTCACATTCATACTCTTGATCTGCCTCATGAGGTCCAGAAACCTGGTACTGGAACATTTAAAGTCCAACTTTCTAAGAGATGACGTCTTTGCAGTTAAGAGAAGAGGCGCCAAATGCAATGCCCCCTGCCCAGCTCTCTGTCTCTACCTCCCCCCAGGCTCACCTGAGCAGCATTCAGCAGATGCTTCCTATAGGTAGAGATGATCTCTTCATGGTTCTTCTGGGAATCCTAGGAGTGAGCATCTATGGGAGGTCATGTGACTCACCCTCCTCCCCCAAGCATGAGGAACAACAAAGGGAAGGGGTCAGCTGTGGCAGGTGGGCTCCCTTGGCCCCTGAGCGCCTCAGCCTAGACCACTGCCTGGCCAGGCCTCTGGATCCCCAGAATCTCTCCCACAGACACATCACTGCCACTCTGCACGCTCTTCTCTAGCAGTGCCCATCTCCCGAGGACCAAACATACCTGCAGCTGTAGAGCAAGGCAAGCATTATCTCCCCGAACAGCTAGAACCTCCTCTGAAAGCTGCTCCAGCTTCTTCAACAATTCCTTGATCTGAGGCCAAAAGGAAACGAAGGGAATCAATGAGGCCCCGGTCATTTCCCACCCCAGGACCATTCAAAGTCAAGGTCAGTTGCCATTTATTGGGTATTTAATATCCGCCATGTGCTTTTACACACATTGTCTCATTTAATCCTCAAAACAACTCTTCTATTCTAAGAAAAACAATACTTCTCTGAGGGAAGTATTATCATTCACGTTTTGTAGATAAGGATCCAGAGTTAAGTAATTTGTCAAAATCACACAGCTGATAAGTGATGAAATCAAGATTTGTCTGAATTCATGGTCCACACTCTTAGCTCCTTACTGAATCCTAACCGACTTCTGGCTGCTGACCACTGAAGGAAATGGAGATGAGTTTTTGTGGTTCGTGAGGTTGAGACACAAATGCAGTTAATGATAACCAGCTGTAATAGGAATGGTGGCAGGAATGGCAGGAGTAGCTAACTTTTACTGGGTATTAGCCATTTGCCATGGCAACCCACTCCAGTATTCCTGCCTGGAGAATCCCAGGGACAGAGGCGCCTAGTGGGCTGCAGTCTATTGGGTTGCACAGAGTCAGACACGACTGAAGCGACTTAGCAGCAGCAGCAGCAGCCATTTGCCAAAATTTTTTCTGAGTATTTTAAATGTAATATCTTATTTAATGTAATCCTTATAACAATTGTTATTATTTTCATTTTATATATGAGAAAACTGAGGCTTAGATAACTCACCCAGGGTCAATCAGTTTAGGTTTTTTGTTTGTTTTCTGTTTGTTTGGCCGCTCATGGCATGCAGGATCCTAGTTCCTAGACTAGGGGTTGAACCTGTGCCCCTTGCATTGGAAGCTCCAGTTCTTAACCACTGGCCTGCCAGGGAAGCCCCTCCATCAGTTAGTTTTGAAATTGAAATTCAAATGCAGACAATCTCAATTAAGAGCCCACTACACTATTTTCTTTTGCTCATTTGTCTAATCATCTTCAACACCAACATAAAATTCCTTCTTTAATTAGCCCCACCCCACACTGATTCCTATTCTATATAACATTCCTTCTATGTTTATGTACTTTATATTCTGTCAAATGTAACTCCCTATAGTTTTTAATCCTTCTAAATTTGATCATGTACACAAATTTTAATAAGTCTGAACTCACTCATTGCACAAGCAGTTCTAGAATTACTAAATTCATTTGTAAATTTTTTTTTTAGAATTCATAAAAACATGTCTTTTAGAAATATATAGACTTATATTCACTTTTGGAGCAATCACTAGCAAACTCGAGTATCTAACACAATGGTTTTCAATTTTTTTCCGCTGCATGGCACCCTCTTTGCCAATGAAACTCTTTTGTAGAACCTACTCTGATTGAGGTGAGAGGGGAGCTTCCGAACCCTGAGTCCCAAATTTTAATACCTAAGCTCCCTTCTCTCTTGAATTTATACCTTACTTCCAATTTTCAACCCCAAATTTCAACCCCAAACCCCCTCAGACCCAGGAGAACATTGTGTGGTCCTTGCAACTGACTGGTTCTGCTTGGGGGCTATTCATCTGACTGGCCAAAGATAGTTTCAGGTTGTGCGTGCCTGCCAAGTCACTTCAGTCGTGTCCGACTCTGCGACCCGTGGACTGTAGCTCGCCAGGCTCCTCTGTCCATGGAATTCTCTAGGCAAGACTACTGGAGTGGGTTGCCATGCCTACCTCAAGGTGACCTTCCTGACCCAGGGATCGAACCCGTGTCTCCTGCGGCTCCTGAATTGCAGGCGGATTCACTACCACTGAGCCACCGGGGAAGCCCCAGTTTCAGGGCCACAGACCCTAAGCACGCAGAAACCTGATACTCCCTTCGGCTGGCTGGCCTGCCTGCTCACCTTAGCCTCCTTGTCCCGGCAAGCCCCGATGAGATGCTCCACCTTCTCTTTGAGCAGCTCCGCCGTCTTCTCGAACTGTTCGGAGCGTCCGCGCATCTCGCTGGCCTGGTGCTCGTGCTCCGCGGCGCGCGCGGCCAGGTCCCCGCTCCGGCGCCGCTCCTCTGCCGCCGCCTCCCGCAGCCGACCCATCTCCCGGCAGGCAGTGTTATACTTTTCCAGCAAAGCCTTTAGCTCCTGGCCCCAAGCCTGGGCCTGGGCCACCAGGGAGCCCCGAGTTTTCTCGTGCTGCCGCAGGCTGGCCGCCTCCCGGGCCCTCAGCTCCTCCACTTCCTCGGTGGCTTGGTAGAGCAGCTGCTTCAGCTTCCAGATCTCCTGGCTCTTTCCGCTCATCGTGGCCTGAACGGCCCGCAGATCTTCCTCCAGCTTCCCCAGGTCTTGCTCCAGAGCCGCCACCTGCGGGGAGGCCGAGGCCTCCGAGGAGACGCCTGGCTCCCCGCGGCGGGAAGGGGAGCCCCGCAGCTGCTGGTTTTCCTCTTCCAGCCGAGCCAGCCCCTGCTGGGCCTCGCGGTGCCTGGCCACCAAGGCACTGATGCAGGCCTGCAGGTCTTCGAGGGGCTCGGCGGCTGCGCTCCGTGCACTCCCCTGGCCTACCAGGTCTGGGGGCAGGCAGTCCCACAGCCCCTGGAGGCCTCTGTTCTGGGAGGCCAAGCGCTTCCGCAGCTTCTCGGTGGCCTGCTTCTCCAGGGCCAGTTCATCTGTCAGCAGCCCCACACTCCTCCGCAACTGCTGTAGCTGGTCCTGCGCCTCCGGCCTGGGCACAAACTCCCGCTGTAGCCGCTGGCTCAGGGACTGCAGCTCCCCCTGCAACCGCTGCCGCTCCCGGCCCAGCTCCCCCAGCTCCTCCAGCAAGTTACTGTTGCTCAGTCTCAGGGCGGACACCTCCTTCTCCAGCTGTCCCCTGGCCTGGCCTCCTCCTGGCATCTGGTCCCCTCCAGGAGCCCCTAGAGGCTCTCCCCGGGCCTCGGGGACCCTTTTCTCCTTTTCTTCATCCTCTTGGGTGATGGTCCCTGGGAGTGCCTTGGGTGCTTCCTCTCTGGGCTCCTGGGCAGGGGCCTTGGGTTTCATCTGCCATCCTGCTTTTGCTCGATCCAGTCTCACCAGCACCTGCTCCAACCTGGCCTCCATCTTCTCCCAGGCAGCTGCTGCAGCCTCAGCCCGGGGTGTCCCCAGAGCTCCCTCCAAGACGGATCTTGATAAAGCCCCCCGGGCTGCATCCTTTTCTCGCCACACCGCAGCCAGCTCCTCCCTCAGCTGTAGCAGGAGCTGATTCATGGCTGCTGTGCCCACTGGCTCAGTCACTGTGCTTGTGGGTTCAGACCCTGGAGCCTGGGGCCTCTCCTTCCGGCCAGCAAACAGCTGGTCAGTATGATCAAGGCGAAGGGCCTGCCCATCACTGTTGGTCAGTTGCTGTCCCGTGGTTTTCCCTACAGTTTCAGACTTTGGGCTCTGGGGTGGCTCCTGTTCTTCTGGTTGGGACCTTCCCTGGGCTTCATACTGGATCTCCCCTGGGACTGAATCCTCAGCCTTCTTGGAAGCTAATACTGGGTTGGCTGCCGCTGCAGCTGTGGCCTGCTGATGCTTCTTCAGCTCTTGTATGTGCTTAGCCAGCAGGTTGAGGGCACAACCCTGTTCCATGCCATCTCCTCCAGGCCGGAGACTAGAGCCCTGGTTCCCTGGAGCTCTGGGCTCTTGGGACAGGAGGAGCCCCAGCTCCCGCACCTGTTCTTGTATCTGATTCTCCAGGCCCAGGTAAGCTGTAGCTTGAGCCTTGCACTCTTCCGTCTTTCGCAGCAGCTCCTGCTCCAACTGAGAAACTTTTCTCTTCTCCTCTTCATACTTCCACTTCCACTCCTCTGAACATGGATCCTCGTCCTCTTCTTCCTCCTGCTCCTCCTCAGGCTCTGCTCTCCATGGGCTCTTAGGTGGAGCACCCACCTGAGGCTCAGAGGGAGAGGTCTATGTAGAAAAAGGAACAGTGACATCAACCCAGGCAGCTAGCCTTTCTTCTCTTAGACTGTCTTGATGCCCCAATGATCCCTGCCTGGGAGACATCCCAGCGGGAAAGACTGGGGTGGGTCAGAAGCAAAAGGAGGAGGGGAAAGACTGGGGTGGGTCAGAAGCAAAAGGAGGAGGTGCTTAGGGTCTTACCTGGGATGCAGGATTCAGGTGTTGAACTGGCCCCTGACCTACATGAAAAGACATGGGGGAAATGAGAGAGGAGACAGGGCCCACACTCTGGCTTCAGACTTTCTCTGAAAGGAGTGGCCCCTCAGTGTTCATCCTTAACCACACGTGTCTTTCTGGTGCCAGAAGCCACCTCTATTTGATGGATCCCTAAGTAGCCATCAATGTTGGTTCCCTGTCCCAGAGATATGTTGGCTCATTTATTTGTTTCACTCATTTATGTATTGGACACTGTGCCAATAAGCACTGTTATAGGTAGAAACCAGGAGCCAATGGTGAGCAAAACAGAGGAGGTTATCTGAGGGGGTTACAGTATAGTAGAGGCAAGAGACAGATTGACCATCAAATCACACAAACAGATGTACAATTACAACTCATAAATGCTAGCAACAGTGCTAGCCAGAGTTGCCTTCAGGGAGAGACAAGGTTGCATTAAAGAATTTTGTGACCTTGCTTTTGGGAAGTGGGAGTCATCTCATAGCAGAAGCAATAAATAAGTAAATTCTCCACTAAAGTGACAGTTATTTATCACATGGATTGTTTCCATGGAAACAAATGGGATTCTAAGAAGCTTCTTGGATTCTAAGCTATCAAGGAGCATCTTGGAGTCACAAAAGCGGATTGGCTTTACCCCCTCGGCCCTGCCGGGTCAGGGCCTGCCGCAGCAGCCTCCACAGCGTCCTGTCTTGTGTGCGTAGGGCATAATGCAGAGCATCATGCCCCGTGCTGTCCACTGCCCCCGCATCTGCTCCATGGCTCAGGAGCAGCTCAGCCACCTCAGCACTGCCTTTTTCACAGGCCAGGATCAGAGCCGATCTGTGGGGTGAGACAAATCTGAGCATAGGTTTTTCTCATGACATCCTGGAGTCCTGGTTTAAAAAATAAATAAATAAATAAATAAAAAAATAAAAATCCACTTGCAAGGTCAGCTCTCACTCAGTGTGGTCAGGAGAACCACAGATTGTCACCAGTCAGTGACAAAGCATTAGGCCAGACCAGACCTGTTCAGATGTCATTCCAGGAACTGTGACATCAGAAAGCGGGGAGCCCATCTGAGGGGCTCCATTTTCATCTGCTTTATATGTTGAGGTTCTATATAAGTTCTTTACTGGGTAAACAGATTCTATGTCTTAGAACATAGTTTGAAAGCCAGTCAATTAAAATAGTGGTTCCAGGAGTATTAATTCTACTTTCAGAGTCATCTATGCCAGAAGGATGGCACCGGCAGCAGCAGAATAAGAAAGTATAGGGAAAACATTCTTAACTCACCAAGAGGAAAACAGTGAAGCCCAAGCAGGGCTCTTCTGAACCACCACTGGGAAGGAAGGAGGTTCCCAAGAAAACAGAGACCAATCTCCCCACCTCACACATACATACACACACACACACACATACACACACTCTTTGCCCAGTGGCTCCTTTTTAAATTGTCAGGGTCAGGATATGGGATGGGATGATAGAGGGCTCACTTGTCATTCTTGTCGGTGACATTGACCCGGGCACCTCTCTGCAGTAGCTGTGAGCAGATAGCTGCGTGACCGCCCAGCGAGGCAATCATCAGGGGTGTACGTCCATCCTGCACAGATTGTGGGAATGGGGTTCGTGAGCAGACAGGGGAACCAGGGCTTCGGCACGTCCTACCAACTCCCCTGTTCCCACACCTCTCCAGGCAAAAGAGCCAATCCTGGGGCTAAATACTCCTCAGAGGGTTGGAAACTCTCCAGAAGATAAGCCTTAACCTCTCTGTGTGGAAGAGGAGGAGGGGCAGAGGGAGAAGGAAGAAGAGGTGGTGCCTCACAACCCCTGGTCATGGAACTTGGCTAATTAACTTCAGAGAAAGAAGCAGCCTCCCCATATAGGGCCCTGCCAACACTCACATTATCCAGGACATCCAGGAAGGCTTCATGATCACACAAGAGGAGCACACTTGAGGCACAGCCAGAGGAGGCTATGGAGGGTTACAGGATGATTGGGTTAAGCAGAAGCCGGAAGGGCACCTCTCAGACCATGATGCAGGATCCTCTCCAACCCTTTCAGCAGTCAACTCTGGCCTGCCCTTCCCCCACAAACGTTATCCTCCCCTCCCTCCTCACCTTCTGGTCCCAGCAGCCCCATTTCCCACTAGTCCCCTGGCACACACCTGCCCAGTGCAATGGACTTCGATTTTCTGCATCTACAGCGTCTTCATTGGCACCATGCTGCAAACAGTCACAAAGGGAAGCAGCATGGAGCATGGTGTTAACACTGTCATCTCCCACCCTGTTGTATCTGTTGTATGACCAGCTTTCATCGTACTATAGGGAGGGGCAGAGGGATCATGGCTATGGCCAACTACTAGGCAAGTCCAGTTTATTCCTTGCAGACTATAGGCAGCCTTGAATTTCAGCCCTGCTTGATAAACCTAGGGCCTAAGAAAAATCAGATTATAGGTAAATAAACACCTTAAGGACAATAACGCCTGAGTCCATGTCTGGTACTTTAGGATCATAAATGAGAATCTTGGAAAGAGCTAGGAAGAACAAAGCAGAATATCCATTGGCACAATGGCCTGGTTGAACTGGGCCTTTTGAAATTTGAGAAGCTTATCTCTGAACTGTCCACATGTCATTTCACATGTATATTTCTCTTTGTACTCCAAGACTACAAACTCCTCAAGAACAGACAGCAGACTTTGGGTTTAATATGAACACCTCTGCCATCCTTCCACCCGCCCATCATCACAGCAGTCAGTCTCCGCAGTGGCTCTGCCAACGGTGAAACTCGATACACGCATACTGACTGACTGGGTGTCAGTCCCTGGCAATGCTGCTTTTTGATGTGCCCTAGAGGGCAACATTAAGCTGGGTGCCTGCACATAGCAGGTATTAAATAAATACTGACGAATTAATGAATGAGAGATTACCAGCTCTCTTACTGGGGATGTGAGGGGTACATTTGACCAAATGTTGCTGGCGAGTACAAGACAAAGTCAGGAGTCTCTGGGTCCACTTCTTCCTTTCACAGGAGTAGTATCAGGGTTCTCTCTTACCTGCAGCAGGACCTTGACACATTGTGGCTGGCAAGAAATGGTGGCCAAGTGCAGGGCGGTGCTTCCTAGAAACAGAAAGAAACAGGGAAAGGGGGTAGGTGGCCCCATGGATGCTGATGACTCACAGGGAGGGAAGGCGAGAGACGCACAGATAATCAGAGGGAGATTAGAGAGAGAAACTCTCAGCCACATGGGGCCAGAAATTCCTGTTCCCCAAGTGCCTGGTACCCACAGTGGAGGTGGGAGTGAGAGTGAGGTAGGCCCAGCTTGCAAGGAGGAGAACCCCTGAAAGCAGGCTGGCTGGGACTTACAAGGAGAAAAGCAGGGGGGACTACAGCTTGAATGCCCAGCAGGGCCCAGGACTGCCCTACCCCAACCCCTCACTGCTGCTATAAAGGGAAAAGCAAGCAGCATGGCCCAGTGCTCAGTCTAACTCACCGTCCTCATTCTTGCTGTTGATGTCAGCCCCATTGGCAAGTAGTATAGTCAGACATTCTGTCAGGCCTTTGGAGGCGGCCAGATGAAACCTGCCAGAGTCAAGGCCGGGAGGCAGAAAGATAAAGGGACCTCATAAAGATGAGGAATAGTTTTACTCAGTTAGTCATGTCCAATTCTTTGTGACCCCATGTACCCCACGTCAGCTCCTCTGTCCATGGGATACTCCAGGCACGAATACTGGAGTGGGTTGCCATTCGTTTCTCCAAAGGATCTTCCCCACCTGGGAGAATCTTCTAAGCCCTGCCTGCTATGCTCCATCAACCCAAAGCCAATTCCAAAGGCAGAAAGGAAAGCTCTCTGAGCCTGACTTTCTGAGAAAGAGAAGACTATGTAAATGGCCTACTGTTATAAGGTCAGATGAGGCCATAAGCAAAGGTAGAAAGAAGAGCTATGGGTCTTAAGCAATCTGAGTATCTCAGGGTGTCCAGGGAACACATAATTATCTGTCACTCTGAGCCCAATACCCTTAGCAGACTGGAAATGTCACAGAAAGAGTGGGCCAGAGCAGAGGGCTGGACATTTGCAGGCTGACTTGGGCAGAGACAAGGAATAATATCCCTCTTGTACTAATCACCTCTTCCAGCCACATGATGCTCATGGCCACCACTGTACTCCTAGTGTCTCAAGCATACATACCCTCCAACTTATGCAATGAAGAAATACCCTACTTAGTGTATGTTTCAGTTTTCCATTTATTTCATGGCTTTATTCCTTTCTCAGTCAGTTTTGCTGATGTGGGTCTTGCGGTGTAAGGACCTCAAGGACAATCTCTTCTCTCACTTTGTGCAGCACTTGAAAAGTAGTGAAGATTTATTGATATACTTGCTAATTAAGATAAAAAAGGGCTCTGAAGTTATAGATGTTTCCTAGTCTTACATCATATTCAGATTTGAGGTTTTTAAAGAGAACCGTATACCAAGGGGGAGAAAGAAATGGCAACCCACTCCAGTATTCTTCCCTGGGAAATCCCATGGACAGAGGAGCCTGGAGGGCTACAGTCAATGGGGTCAGAAAGGGTCAGACACGACTTAGCAACTGAACATGACACACATACCAAGGTGGGGATCAAGAGGACTTACTTACGGGGACTGGCCGTTCGAGTCTAGCTTAGTGGGTCGGGCAGATTTCCTGGAGGCCAGGGCAGCCACGCGTCCCACGTCCCCCCGCTGCACCGCCTCCAGCAGCTTCTGATCACGGCGGTTCCATCTCTCCACCTGGACCAGAGCAACACATTGTGAGAATCTAAGAGGTTGGGGTAGAGCCGAGGAAGAAAAAAAAGATGGTTAGGAGACCAAGCAAGGGAAAAGGGACATCCCTGAGGTCCTTTCAGTGTTCCACAAGTCACTCTCCCTAGGTCACTGAATGCTTCATAGTTGGGCCAGTTCAATATTCACCAACTCACATGCCACTGAGGACTACTGCCAGTTACTGCTGGCTCTGGACCAAAAGGGGCTTGGAGTACTGAATTAAAAATCATTGTTTGAGTCCTGAATGCTAGTATTTCAAATGTCTTTTTTTTTTTTTTTTTAAATCAGCATTTTGATTATTTTTAGATGCACAGCCTCCGAGCAGTCCTAGCCTTGACTCCTTCCCTTTTGGTTGTTAGGTCTTGCTGGAGCAAACTGAACCAAACTGACCATTCCAGACTTGGGTTCACCTTGCCTCTCAACCCCCTGTGCTGCTCTGTTTTTTGTTCTTAGATATTTGAGAAATCAGGGCACCTAGCTTTGGGTCACAGTTAGGAGTCCAAGTACCTAGCCATACCATCTCTACCCATTGGCTTTGGGGTGCAAAACTTGGAGGAGAAGCACAAAGTTTCCATGTTTCCCTTCTCATACCCAGGCCCTTTGGCTAGTCCCTCTTCCCCTTCCCTGGCAACACCAACCAAAAGGCCAAGATAGGTCTTCAGCTATGGAGGAGGCAGAAGAGACAGTTGCCCTCCTCCACCCTGCCATCCCTCCTCATTTTCCTGGCGGAGAGCAGCTGTTCCAGACAAGAGCCACACCTGGGCATACATTGTTCTACTATGCCAGCTTGACTCTTTCAGGTGGTGGGGTAATTACAATAATTGAAGTATTACAGGGCATGAAAGAGCTGTGTAAAAGCACCCAGAGCCGAAAGCCTAGAAAAGCCTTGTTTGGTCCAGAGAAAGGAAAGGAGGAAAGGATACAGAAATCTGTGGAATGGTGAAAAGAGCCCTAGGTGAATATTTGTCAGCAGGCCTAAGTTCAGGGCCTGGTTTGACCACTTCCTCAACTATGTGACCTAGAGTAAGCCATTGAACACCTCTAACCTGTTTCCTCATCTATAAAATGCGGATACTAATTACTACTTCACATGTTGTATGAAATGAGCTAATGTATATAAAATCTGTTTGTAAACTGTAAAAAGCCTTACAAGTATATGGCATCCTTATAAAAAAAAAAAACCAGGAAGTGGTGGGGGATTGGTGGTGGTACATTGCATTTTATGAGGTATGATCGAAACAAGAAAGAAGCTATAGGAGGCGGTGGGGAAAAATAGAGTCTCTGGAAGCCAGCTCATTTTCAAATACTGTTTACATAGCCAGGGCAAATTATTAATTAAGAACAGGAAAGATTTTAAATGCCTACACCATAAAATTATCTAAGGTAAGTGGATCCTGAGGTAACACTCCTGAGGTAATTCCGCGTAGCCCTTTTAAGTGCTACTTCAATTAGCCTCTCAACGTTCCTGGAAAGTAGTTAGGGCTGATATTATTTTATCTAGTTGACAGAAAAGAAACTGAAGTGCTCTGAGGTTAGATAACTGTCCAGGGGCACACCACAGAATAGTGGTAAAATTGAGATTAGAACCCAGGCCACTGGATGCCCTATCTTAGTTCTCACCACCAGGTCATATTAATACAGAGCTATGGAAGGTTTATTTATTTTCAAATAAACAGTCTAAGACCGCCTCCAGGGTAAAGCCACCCATGTTCAGACACTAATCCTGGCAAGAGGAGGAGTCTCCAAGCAGGTTAATTCTCAAAGGACAAAATAAGCAAAATGACTGCTCAACAGACTGAGATGTAATAACACATTATCCAATGTCCCCTGGGGGCTATGTCACCCTCAGAAAAGGCAGAGAGCTAGAACTACACCTCCACCACAGGACACCACCATTAACTGACCTCAATCTGAAGCTCTCTGTTTAAAATTATGATTCTAACACTTTCTATCCTTGTGAACTAAGGCATGTAACAACTTCTCTGAACCACAGTTTCCTAATAAAATAACACTATATAAAGCACCTAGCTCTGTCTGTCACATAGGAGGTACACAATAAACATTAGTCCTAATCACTATCCTTCTCAAACTTGCTGAGCACATTTTGGATATTCCTGGGCTCAGAATTCTCCATCCAGGGGAGTGGGAGGAAGGGCTCTTGCTCCTACTGGCCAATAGTCAAGCTGTATAGATGGTAATGGTATTTCTTAGTAATGTAGATAATTCTCTTTCCAGCTAGATAGTTTTAAAATCTATCCCATTTGCCTTCTATAATCTTGTTATACCAAGAAGAATTTAAAATAGGTAGAAATTCTTCATGGCCAAAGCTCTGCAGAGCTAGGGTGTAGTAGAACAGAGGGGAACCTCCCTGGCTGTCCAGTGGTTAAGACACATTTCCAATGTAGGGGGCATGGGTTCAATCCCTGGTTGGGGAAGCAAGATCCCATATGGCTGCATGGTGTGGCCAACAAAAACAAAAACACGGAAGGATGCTTCTGAATCTGAATTCCAAGATCTAGTCTATTTTTCACCTTGGGAAAGAGGCACTGAATAACCATCACAGCCTCAAGGGAGCAATCACCAAATTAATTAGTAGACTTGAAAACAAGGATAAGCTTTGTATTTCTGTAGCCAAGACTAGGGTGCCTTTGTAGAAGTAATTGCAGCCTCTTATCTCTGGCTGTGTGCCCATGAGTGTCCTATGAAGATGAAACATGCCAACAGTAGAGAGAATGGCTACCGCTGTGTAGGATGGGTGAATGGAAATGGTTTTGCTGCCCTGTAGAAACCAGGAGTTGACCCTCAATCTTTAAAACGCAATTGAGGGACTTCCATGGTGGTCCAGTGGCTGAGACTCTGTGCTCCCAATGCAGGGGGCCCAGGTTTGATCCCTGGCCAGGGAACTAGATCCCACATGACAACGAAGAGTTCACATGCCACAACTAAAGAACCTGCATACCTCAACAAAGATCAAAGATGCCATATGCTGCAACAAAGACTCGATGCAGCCAAATAAGTAAATAAATAGTTTTTTAAAAAATAATAAAATGCAATTGACATTTCTCTAACCTGATTCAGTGCCTACTGTTTAAAGCTATTTTCTGGTTTACTTCCTATATCAGCAGAGTAAGCTAACATGGAAGACACTCCTTGGAACCAGAACAAAATGAGATCATAGGAGTTAAGTTTTTGTTTGTTTCTTGAACTTCCTATATGTATTCTGGATGACTTAGATTAATTTTTAAATGAGCACTGATCCTTCAGTTCTCATCTCAGTCTGAGGGTACACTGAACTCAGGGGTTGGAGAGAGGATGGAAAGGGGCAATCTTCTGCCATGACTAGGAAGCTAGGCTTTGGGAGTGGTCAGGAAGGCTGTAACACTACTTCTCTGACAAACTGGTTCGGAGTGGCTAGCCACCCAGGGAGTGGAGGAATTTATCATGAGAAGTGTGGGCAAGTTTCATGAGGAAACAATTTACAGCTTAAAGGAGTCTATTTTCAATCTTATTGGATCCCTACCCTGACTGAGGAAACAGTTTTCTTTCCAGCTAAGTAGTTCTAAATCCATCTAATTTGCTACCTATAATCTTGTTGTACTAAGAAGAGTTTAGAATGGGTAGAAATTCTTCATGGCCAAACCTCTGTAGAGCTGGGATGAAGAAGGACAGAGGGATGCTTTCCAATTTCAATATTCACCCCCATTGTTTAGTCCAGCTTCCTGAAAAGGAGGCATGGACCAACAAATGGAGAATCAGGAAGAATGAAACAGTTTCCCCATTCCTAAGGAGAGGCAGACTCCACAAACCTGAAAGGGAAGGGCAGTGTGGAGGACTTTCAGTAACTAAAGAAGAGTCCATGTGAATAAGAAAATCATCATGAGTTAAGACACTCTGGGTTGCCTCAGTTTCTGGTACCTTTAATAGTCATTCAATAATGCCTTTTGATTGGTTGATTAATGCATGGAAACTAAGGGGGAAGCAAACGTAAGTGGGATGAGAACAGGCCTCGACAGAGTACCTACTCTTGCCTCATAGCTTGCTTTCAGATTTCTGTGACCTGCTCATGCAGAAGATGAGCATTTCTCATGTTTGCTCAATGAATGACAACAGTAAGTCAAGTTAGGCTAAGCAATGTTACTACAGGTAGTTGGCCACATTACTTCTAAATGAGCCACCATCTCAGTGTCCACAGAAAATTTCATCCCCTGATAGGAGGTCTGTCTGTAAGAGATCTTCAGAAAAGAAGCACCTATATCCTCCCTTAGCCACTCCCTTCTGTAGACTTTCTCCCTGTGTCCTGTTCTGGGAGAACCTCTGTTCTGGGAGTCAAGGGAGGGGATTGACTTCTAGGAACTCTCAGAGTGAATCCACTTTATCCTCTTCTTCTCTTACCATCACCGTTTCCCAGCTGAGTCAAAGGAAGCAGAGTACGAGCCCTAAACAACTGGGTGAGGGTTTAGAATGAAGGAAGATTCTGGGGAGAAGCAGGCAAAAGGCCTTGACTGACCCAAGAACCTGTCTGATGACCAGGCACTGCAGTGAACTGGCCAGAGTGGAATCTGCGGACAATTTACCCATTCCTTGGGGAGCAGCCAGGCAGCCTCCTCTGGCAGTGCCTGTCAGTGTGGCCAGACTGGACTGCAAGATTAACCCACAGAGAGCAGGTAGAAAGAGATCGGGGAGCTGAACCACCACTGGACAGAGACGGGCAGAGGTTGAAGGGGGAGAACAGGAGAAGGTTGCTGCTGTGGGAGTCCCAACTGGTAAGAGATTTGGAGTGTTGTTGTCTGAGAGCCAGTGGTGGCGATGAGAGAATGGGAGTGGAAGTGGTTATGGGGTAAGATGGGGACAAGGACAGAGAACATTATGAAGAAGGGCTAGGGAAGGCACAGAGCTGCAAGTAGTTGTTGGACTGAGAGCAAGGATAGGACCATAGAGGAGAGCAGGGTCGTGAGGATAGAGCAGGGGTGGGAAATGGAGTGTGGGGCGGTACTTGGGAGATGGAAAGGAGCTTGGGGCTGAGCCCAGGCTGGGGATAGGACAGACGTCTGATGGCAGTTCAGTACTGGGAAACAGGGTAGAAGTAGAAAACAGCGCCTTTACGAGAGAACCAGGGGCTGCAGGGAACATATCAGAAGTTGGGGTGTAGATTCTAGGAGGGCAAGAAAAGGTCAAGGGAAAGAACCTTGGGGAGGGCAGAGGTTAGGAAGGCAAGTCAGAGGCTAAGGCACAGGGTCTTGAGGAGGGCAGGGCTGGAGGGCTGCACTATGGGAGTGGAAGAGCTAGAAAGATGGATAGAGATAAAAGGCCATGATGCGTGAAGTCGGGACTCAGGACTCTGTCACCACAGGGCTTGGACCCCAGCCCCATGCCCAGCCTCCCAGACATTTTAGCACATACCGCCACCTGTGAGCTGGAGCAGGAGAAGATGCGCTTCATGGCCGGGGCCGGAGCCACGCGGGGAACGGGGACGCGCGGAGAGCCGGGCCACAGGTTCCTGAACCCACAGGACTCGGCTGCAGCTGTGTTAGAGAGCTGTCAAATGTAGAACGGGATTCCGCCCCAGACCCGCCCCAAGACCTATCGCGTTCAATCAGAGACTAGAACCCGAGGGCTGGGCTTAAAACTCCGCCCCTCGCCCAGCCCTTCTCGGCCTTTGCGGAGGCCGAAGTCCTGCAGTCTCAGCCCGAGAAGTGGGCTTGGTCTCAAACCTCGCTCTCCCAAGCCGAACCCGCTCCCAGCTCCGACTTGCTCAATCCCAAAAGGGACGCCAACGGCTCCAGCTAAAACTCCTCCCCTGGCTCCGCCCCTCCCCGCAGTTCCACGCGGCGGTCCCGCCCTCAAGCCCTGCCTCGGGCCCGCCCCTCCGAGCACTAACGCACGATTCTCCGCGTCTGCTCGGATCTTAGCAACTGTCGCATTTAACCGCTCGTGACGACGATTTGATTCTATCCAGAGACCTTTGCCAACTTAGTTACCTTTGCTTCCTCCCTCCATTCCGCGGCCCAAAACCCAGGCACAAAAAAGGGTTTGAAGAGAGCGTTTTGGAAACGGCAGGAGATTGTGGTACCGAGCCAAGGACTGAGCAGGATGACCCACTGCAACCTGAAGACGGGAGACCAGGCTTAATATCCTAACACACCTCTAAATTAGAAAAAGGCATAGGGAGAGGAAGGGTGTTTTTTGTTTGTTTGTTTTTAGCATCCCTTTCCACAAAAATACTCTCAAAACTGTCTTCACTGTTTCCACTGCCCTTTAAATTCAGATTCTCAGCAGTTGGTGCTTGGTCAGTTGCAGCCAGTCTACCTGTCTCTTCTCCTTCATCCAAAGAGAGCACACTCAAGTGCATAGGAAAGCCTACAGAATAAAGTTGAGTTCTCAATGTGATTTACAAGGTTTATTAGGAGCCGCACCCTACATTCACAAGTCTCATCTCTCACTACTTTCACAAATAGCCTAATGTGGAGGCTGTTCTAATCTACAGTTCCCTTTCCAACTGGTGATTAATCCTCCCTGGAATATCTGCTCTCACACTTGGTGGTCCTTCACACTTGGTGGCCCCTCAAGACACAAAAAAATTTTTTCTGTAGACTTTCAAAGTCCTGCCAACCCCACCTAAAAAAAGTATGCCTCTTGTATGTGACACCCTTCTTGTGTGTGACTGTTGTCTAGCAACAAGCTCTCTGTATTTGCCATTATTTGTTTATATGCTTGTTTCCCCTACTAGACTGAGCTCTTTGATGGTAGAGGTTGCATTTTTATATTATTCCCATTGCCTAGCACTTATTTGGAGAAGGCAATGGCACCCCACTCCAGTACTCTTGCCTGGAAAATCCCATGGAGAGAGGAGCCTAGAAGGTTGCTGTCCATGGGGTCGCAGAGGGTAGAACATGACTGAGCGGCTTCACTCTCACTTTTCACTTTCATGCATTGGAGAAGGAAATGGCAACCCACTTTAATGTTCTTGCCTGGAGAATCCCAGGGATGGGGGAGCCTGGTGGGCTGCCGTCTATGGGGTTGCACAGAGTCGGACACGACTGACGCAACTTAGCAGCAGCAGCAGCAGCACATCAGTTCAGTTCAGTGGCTCAGTCGTGTCCCACTCTTTGCCACCCCATGAATCGCAGCACGCCAGGCCTCCCTGTCCACCACCAACTCCCGGAGTTCACCCAGACTCACGTCCATTGAGTCAGTGATGCCATCCAGCCATCTCATCCTCTGTCGTCGGTGCTTAACGTCTTATGAGTGAATAAACAAAGTAATGAATGAAGGAACAAAGGAGCAACAATGAGAAACATTGAGCAACACCCTTCTGTGTGTCTGAGGCAAGCCTGTTGTTCTACAGTTGCTTCTCAAACTGGCTGTGCTTCAAAGGAAGAGGTGACAGGCTTATAGAAGAATAGATTGGAGTTAGAGAAAGGCCCATCCTGGAGCTGAGCAGCAGAGAAGAGAGAGCTCTCTAGGTGGAGAAAAATATTAATCATGTGGAGAGAGAATGAAATGAACCAGTCTTTGAGGATATCCATCTCCCTTTGTGGGCTGACTCGGGATAAGGAGGGGGAATCTGTCAACATAACCATGGCCTCAGTCCCTGACCCAGAAACAGTGTGCTCCATAAAGGTTGATGAAATGATAGCCTATGTGCTGAGAGCCACCGTGGATCCTCCAGCTACAAAATAACACCAGCTTGCCACAGAATGGTTGTCCCTGCCTGACATTGCTTTGCCAACAAACGTGCGTCTAGTCAAGGCTATGGTTTTTCCAGTGGTCATGTATGGATGTGAGAGTTGGACTGTGAAGAAAGCTGAGCGCCGAAGAATTGATGCTTTTGAATGGCGGTGTTGGAGAAGACTGTTGAGAGTCCCTTGGACTGCAAGGAGATCCAACCAGTCCATTCTAAAGGAGATCGGTCCTGGATGTTCTTTGGAAGGAATGATGCTAAAGCTGAAACTCCAATACTTTGGCCACCTCATGTGAAGAGTTGACTCGTTGGAAAAGACTCTGATGCTGGGAGGGATTGGGATCAGGAGGAGAAGGGACGACAGAGGATGAGATGGCTGGATGGCATCACCGACTTGATGGACGTGAATTTGAGTGAACTCTGGGAGTTGGTGATGGACAGGGAGGCCTGGCGTGCTGCAATTCATGGGGTTGCAAAGAGTTGGACACAACTGAGCAACTGAACTGAACTGAATAAGCTAGAACAGCCACTGTTCTCAGGGTTATGCAACAAAGACAGGGACATGGTCTCTAGAAGCCCATTGCTGAAGCAGCCATGTCCCTTGAGGATAACAGAAGAACCCTGGATGTCTAAAGAAATCTAGTCAATCGGATTTCTACCTTTAGAACCTTAAGTTAATCACCTAATTATTGTCTTTCTGGACTTGAGGGCTTATTTCAAAGGGGATGAGGCATAGGGTAAGATTTAGTGGCAGGAGATAATAACCCATAGGAAAACAAATCTGGAGAGTCTGTGAAGAGCAGGCAAGTCACCAGATCATGAGCATCACTTGGTGCTTCAATATACCTCCTCAGTCCTCACAATGCAGGTTATATAGGGTAGGTTATCTTATAACAAATTATTTTTATAACAGTAGTTACGATTTATTGAGTACTTACTATATGTTCACTTTACTTGAATTACCTCATTTAGTTCTCACAATCCTAATACATTTATTTTAAAATATTTGTTTGGCTGCGATGTGTCTTAACTGTGACTTGCAGGATCTTCAATCCTTGTAGCAGCATATGGGATATTTACTTGTAGCATGTGGGATTTAGTTCCCTGACCAGGGATTGAACCCTGGCTCCCTGCAATAGGAGTATGGCGTCTTAGCCACTGGACCACCAGGAAAGTCTGAACCTTAATAAGTTTAAAGTCAAGAAAGTAAAGACTTAGAGAAGTTAAATCTGTTCAATGTCCAACAGGTTTTATGTGGTATGTTGTTTAGTCGATAAATCATGTCCAACTCTTTTGCAACCCCATGTACTGTAGTAGCCCGCCAGGCTCCTCTATCCATGGGATTTCTCGGGCAAGAATACTGGAGCGGGTTGCCATTTCCTTCTGCAGGGGATCATCCTGGACCAGGGATCGAGCCAGCATCTCCTGCATTCGCAGATGAGTTCTTTGCCACCGAGCCACCAGGGAAGCCCTTCAAGTGGTATAGCTTAAACTCAAGTCTGTCTTCATTCTTAACCACTGTTCTACACAGCCTCTTATCTGAACTTCAGGGTAGTCATGGCTTGCCCAAGGCCATATAGCTCATAAATGGCAGACCTGGAATTTCGATCTAGGTGTATGTGCTTACCAAACCAAACCTACACATTTTACACTCTATGCTCACATAAGCAGGTGAGGATTGCAGGAGGCTAGGGCACATCTCCAGTAGGACAGTCACAGAAATCACTTCAAATCCTTCATAACTTCATCTTCCAGGGACTCAACTGTATAGGGTTTCAGGTGAATCAAGGCTCCATCTCTCACAATTTGTGAGCAGTTTATATCCCAGGGAACTCAAGAAGAACCAGAAGTCATTTGATACTGAATTTTATTTGTTCTGACCATCTGATAAACTGTCCACCTTTTTAGGAAACAGAGACAGTGCTGTCTGTAAAAGGTCAGAGACAAGTCAAAATAAACCCTCTCACAAGATCTCAAGAACAGCCCTGGAGGAGAATCTGTGGCTGCTAGTCAACTGCCTGGTCAGGTCCCCTCTCTCCTTGGCTGTAAATGGGTGTTGATTCTCCAAGTGACTGTCAGAGCTGCTCTCTGGAAACCAATATCTGACTTTGGTATCCAGAGTCTTGGTTGCAAAGAACTGCAAGTTACCCAACTGTCAAGGAGAATCCACTTCTCTTTACTGGCCATGACCAAAAAGGGGGAGTTGGGGGTGGGGGTTGTTCAGAGATAGAAATTAACTTGGGAATTTCCAGTAAACATCAAGCAAGGGCTGGTAAACTGATGCCACCAGAGAAGCCTCACAAGGTATGGCTGGAGATGCCCCAGAAATATTTCCTAGGAGCTATTTGTGCTATATAACCAGTGCCAAACAGGTAAGGGCTTGCTTCCCAGAGACCTCTTGCCACCTTCTTCAGCTTCTTCCTTAATTCAGACCCCACTTGTTCAGACCCCTTGGAGCTGCTGCCTCCCAAATCTAGTAAGGTGAAAGGGTTTCCTACCATCAAGCAGCAATTCTGTCCCTTCTCTCTAGTTTCTATAAGGAGGCTCCAAGGAGGGCTCAAGAGGGTGTGTGGCCTGAGAAGAAAAACCACCTGGGGCATCCAGTCTTCCCTGTTATTCCAGCTCTAGCCACATGGGGGCCCCTGGCTCCAGAGAATCCGGGACCCAGCCCTGGCTTTGCTCCCAGGGAAGGCTGCAGAGCTGGGAAACCCTTGCCCAGCAGGCCTGGAGCAGTTCCCTTTCACCAGCACCTGAGGGCGGGCAAGCGCGGGCGACTGCACCACGAAAGTCTCGGGTTTCAGGGGGAATGGCAGTTGCCTGTCTAAAGGCTTCTCTGTTTCTTGGAATTGTACAGAATGTCTCTTGTGGCTTTTCCTCCTCCCTCCTTTTTTCCTGTTGACTCTCCCCATCCGGCCCTCTGAATCACCAGACTCCACAGGAAAGCAGCAGATGTTGACTTTACTTCGTGCAAGCCAACGTCAGCGCACTCCTGTGGAGTGGGGAGAAGGCAGGAAGGTGAGAGATGGGGGAATGGTGGAAGATAACCCTCGTCCTTTCCAAACCGTGAGAGAAGATGTAGTGTGGGAATCTGAAAGAAGTCAGGGACCTAGGCAAAAAAATGCTGATTCTCAGGGACAGGGGAAAAAGGGGGCCCTACACTAAGGCCCCAGTGTAAGCTCTGGAGCCAGGATCACAAGTGGGAAGCACAGGGTGGGAATGTTCCTGGTTTTAGTGCCAGCCCTTCTTGTCTGAGGTGAGGCCTCATCTCTTGCCAGCAGCATCCTCATGACTCAAAAGTCAAGTCAGGCTGCAGGTCTGGGGAGACAGTCCAGAGGCTTTCTTCCTCTTGTACCATCTGAGCCCTCAAACTTCTGCTCTTAGGCAAGTCTTTTGGAGAAGCTGCAGGAGAGGTCTTTATGGACTTTATTCTACGTTCATTGCTCCAATTTATCTTCTCTTTTTTCTTCCTCAGGGATTTTCTTCCGGGCAAAGAAGCCAAGCTGTAGGGAAAGAGATAAGAGTCGTCACCAAATGCCCTGCCTGGAGACCCTGCCAAAGGCCTTTAGAGGTATCTGAAGACTTCAGTTTTGTTCTGCTTCCAAAAATGAGATTCAAATTTATATTATTTGGCTTTGGTTTAATTCAACTAAGATTCGTGGAAGACAGTGAAGGAGATCTGGAGACACCCACAGCCTGCTTAGTTGCCCAGCACAAACCCAGTTTTCCCTGCTGTAATGAAGGCTATCTTAACTTAACAGTATGGGACAGTATGCCCCATACTGTCCACTTCAGCAGTGCTTACCTTCCAAAGGCAGAAAACAAGGAGAGCAAGCAGGAGCAGCCCTCCCAGGACACTGCCAATGAGGATCCACAGAGAGATGAGGACAGGGCGGGACTGAATCACCTCCAGGAGGCTCTGCATAGAGAGGAGCGCTGGTTTTTACTTGCACCCTTTTGCCCAGTTAGCTTCACCCCACAGTGTAGCAAACTCAGCCCCCAAACAGAATAATAAAAGGGAAGAAACAGGTCAGAATGGAGGCAGGGGGATCCACCATTCTGATTGACCACTTCTGACTCCCTGAATGCTGCCTAATGAAGACACCCCTGTTGTGAACAAGCTCATGGGTGCCCTGATGCTATCGCCACCCTTGCTAGTTTCACAGCTCTCAAACTCAGTCTCCAGCCCCACCTCGCTCCACCGGGAGGCTTCAGTCAGCAATAGGACGCTGCCCTCCTCGGTGCTCAGTTCGAAGGTGCTGACCACTGTCAGAGACTTGAATTTGGCCTGTGGAATGGAAAGAGATTTAAAGTGAGCCATGACTAGGCTTCCCTGGTGGCTCAACGGTAAAGAACCCGCCTGCCAATGCAGAAGAGTGAGGTTCGATCCCTGGTTCAGGAAGATCCCCTAGAGAAGAAAATGGTAACCCACTCTAGTATTCTTGCCTGGGAAATCCCATGGACAGAGGAGCCTGACGGGCTATAGTCCATGGGGTTGCAAAAAAGTCAGACACGACTTAGCAACTAACAACAACATCATCATCAGGTGGAACAGGTCTCAGGACCCTAATGGCAAAGATGAGGCTTGGGGGATAACTTCCAGGACCCTCAAGACCAGAGGAAAAGGTTGGAGAGCGATAGGGAAAGAGAAGAAGGGTAACAGATGGAAAGCCTGTGGCCCTTCATAGACTCTGCGTGCTCTACTCCTCTTGAAATGCATTCAACCCCTTTTTTTGGCTAACTCCTACCCTTCCTTCACGTTGAAGTTTAGATGTCCCCGCTGGGAAGCAGAAAAGTGTTTCCTCCCAATCCCCATCACCCTGGACTAGGTTATAATATTCTGCTTATTTCTCTTTCATCTCTGTTGAACTATAAAATCCTTGAGGTCAAATGTTAGTAACTTATGTGTCCCTAGTGCCTAGCACAACTTCTCAATAAACCTTTGTTAAAAAGAGTAAATGAATGAATGAAACAAGGATACCAAAGAGAGAAAAGAGAGAACCGGACTTAGGGAAGGATGGTCTGTCAGACTTAACTTTCCTGAAAAATGCCTACATCCCAGGGATCTTATATTATTCAAAGTAGATGGCACATAGGAAAGTACAATATAAACCCCTAGTACTAAACAGCTGTTATAATTAAGATGTCATTGCCCTGCTAAGGAACTCACACTGACTCCTGACTACCTATCATGTTAAATTCAACTCCTCAGCCTTAAAGAATTTTCATAATTTAGATCCTCTTCACTATACAATATCATTTCCCACTACCCTCCATGCATATCCTACATGTAATATCAACTCTTTACTGGTTCATTTAATAAAAATATATTAAATCAGTATAATGAGTTAACTAGACATGCTCAGTCATGTCTGACTCTTTGCAACTCCATGGACTGTAGCCTGCCAGGCTCTTCTGTCCATGGAATTTTCCAGGCAAGGATACTGGAATGGGTTGCCATTTCCTTTTCCAGGAGATCTTCCCAACCCAGGGATCAAACCCGCATATATTACGTCTCCTGCATTGGCAGGCAGGTTCTTTACCTGGGAACCTTTTACTAGTATCACCTGGGAAGCCATGATGCTAAATGTTGGGGACATTCTCCTTAGTCACAGGGGAATATATACATAACACAGGGCCTTTTATATAGTAGGCATTTGATGGATTGATTGAATTTAGGTATCCTATATATCTTAGTGATAATAACACTGCTGCTGCTGCTGTTAAGTCGCTTCATTCGTGTCTGACTCTGTGCGACCCCATAGACGGCAGCCCATCAGGCTCCCCCGTCCCTGGGATTCTCCAGGCAAGAACACTGGAGTGAGTTGCCATTTCCTTCTCCAATGCATGAAAGTGAAAAGTGAAAGTAAAGTCGCTCAGTCGTGTCCGACTCTTAGCGACTCCATGGACTGCAGCCTACCAGGCTCCTCTGGGGGTTTTCCAGGCAAGAGTACTGGAGTGGGGTACCATTGACTTCTCTGGATAATAACACTAAGAGATGATAAATGGAGGAAAATACAAGAACAGTAACTAGCTTTGAGTGAGTGCATCTCATTAGTTTGTTCTTTACAACAACCTCATGAAGTAGATATTTTATTCCTTATTTTAGAGATGAGGAGAAAATGAAAAATGAAATAACTTTGCTAGTAGGAGGCAAAGCTCAAACCTGAACATGAGTCTGTCTCCGAAATGCCTATGCTAAAGTTCCAGATAGCAGCAGCAGGGGAGAGTAGTAGAAAAGGAAATGTTTACCCTCCGGAAAAATTCATTGTGAACCAGCCTCAGCAGTCCAACAGAGATCTCGGTCCCCTTTGCCAGCCGCCCAAGGTGGCACCTCACAACCTGGCATCGGGTATTGCTCTCATTCTATCAGAAGAAAGAGACAGATCAGGACCCTGGAGGGGGAACAATCCCCATGCCCCGCTCTGGGCTCTACCTTCCACCCAAAGCTCTGAACTCCACTGTTCATCCCTCCATTCCTGCTCTGGACACCTTCTTCACCCCGCTGTGACTCATACCAGCCTGCTTGTGTGCTGAAGCTCCTCTGGATGCACAGGTGGCCCTGGGGGTTCGGTCAGGTTCTGCACTGTGCAGCTGGCCTAGAGGAAGAGCAAACTTGAGGGATCCCCTGGATGGCGATAGGCCGACCCCTCCAAGCTGAGCAGGAGCACACCACCCACACTCTTGAAGTTCTTCCCTGGGTAATCCCTTTCTTTCTTCTCAAAGAAGGTACATATGGAAAAGAAATTCCCCTCCTCACCAGAGAGGGAGGATCCCTAAGAGCAGAGACCCAGCAGATGAGGAGCTGAGGGAGTCACACGGCGAAGACAGAAATGACATATGACACAGACTTGGCATGGCCACATCTCACCACCCCAGCTCCAGCCCCCAGGGCCCAGATCAAGGTGGCAGGGTTCCATAGGCCCCCAGGCCAGACTTACATTGTTAGTGATGACTTGAGACAGTGACAGGAAGTAATTGCCCCCATAGGCCACAGCTGGAAGGAGGGCTGAGACAATGAGGCCTCTGACCACATAGCAGCCAAGGTTCTGAACCTAAAAGGAGGATTGGAAAAGGAAGAGGTGAGAGACAGAGAAAGACCCTTCCTCACCTATTCTGCTTTACCCTCGATGCCACTGAAATCTAAGAGAGACCCTTCCCATCCTTTTCCCAGGACTCCTCTCCATCCCTCTGCTCATGCCAAGGCCCCTCTGGCTTCTCACCCTAAGAGTGGTTTTGAATTCAGGGCCAGGGCCCACTGGGAGGGTTCCATATGGGTGGACCTCATAGCGGTGCAGAGTGGACTCACTGCGTGGACACCAAGTCAGGAAGTACATGGTTACAGCCATGACACAGAAACACGGGCACACAATCAGTACACGGACAGATTTGTGGTAGGAAGGGCCAGCACATGGATAAAGATATGGGGGTACACGGCGAAGACAGAAATGACATATGACACAGACTTGGCATGGCCACATCTCACCACCCCAGCTCCAGCCCCCAGGGCCCAGCAAAGCCCTACAACTAGGATGTATAGGTATAGCCATACCTAGGAAAGAGAAATGCTTAAAAGAGAAGGTTTAGCATGAGTGGGATTAAGGCTGAAAAGATGGGGCAACCCAGGGGTTTGGTGTTCGGAAACACTGAAGCACATGGAGGGAGAGGGAGCGAACATAAAGAGGATGAGTCTGGGTTCCGAATGGGGTCCCAGTGAGGAGCTGAGCCATACCTGGAGAATAGGAGGTGAGGCTCATACTGAATGTAGGCTGAGGTCTGGGCTGTGTTATCTCGAAGAGTTCCGTTTCTCTCCAGGCTACTGCTGTAGGGTCAAGGGGAGGCTCACATCCCAGCCCTGTCTCAGACCCCCTTCTCTGGAGTGAGGGAGTCATGGTGCTTCCACCCCCATTCTCACTCCCACACCACCCCCATCAAGACCTAACAGGAGAGGGCTGGGAGGAGATGCCCACTCCTCTCACCTGGTGGCCGTCAGCCTCACAAGGACCTGGCTCAGGAGAAAGGAGCAACTAAACTCAAACTCTAGCAGGAAGGTCACCTAGGGGCAAGGGACATGGGGACATGGTAGGTTTCTCTTCATGGGACAACTACAAAGGAATGGGAGCCCATCTGTGAGCCTCCTTCCCTAAACTCCCAGGCCCCACAGATTCCAGCCCCTGATCTCTCAAAGCCCCCTTCTCATCCTGGGCCCCGACTCACCTTGGCTCCTGTCTGGAAGACAGGATGCCCCACGCTGCAGAGCCGGGCATGCGGGGTGGGGGCTGCACACTCCACCTTCACTGGGCTGTTGCTCTGAGAGCAGAGGAAGCAAGGTGAAGGCCGTGCTGGGGCTGCGACTGCCCTCTTGCCTGCGGCCTCTAAACACAGCCTTTCCCAGAGGCCCTCATAGCCAGCACTCCAACTCCCTTCCCCAAGGGCACCTGCGGAGTGAAACTGGATAGGTGGAGGTTTCTGGAAAAGTTGAGACTCAGGCTAGTGTTGTAGGCATTCTCCTTCTTGTTCTCCAGAGTTGCTGACACCAGCACTTTCCGCCGACCCCCTCGAACCACGAACGGGTCCTTCCTAGGAGTGGTGGATAAAGGGCAGCCCAGAGTTGAAGGGGAGCCAGAAGCCTCATTTCTGTTTTCCTAGGCAAGAAACAACCCTCCATCTCCCTTCAAGTCCCTTCTGGTCAGTCTCAAGTCAGCCCGGTTTGGCCCATTCATGTCCATCCCACCTGGAGCCTCTGATGTCCATATTAGCTTGAAGTACCAAATCTGTGACACATTCATTATCAGGGCCACAGTCCTTGGAGAAGGGGACCTAGAGGAGAGAGAAGGGGCTGAGGACTGAGAGGAAGACATGGGAGAAAGGAATGGGATTGGAGGACAAATGAAAGAGAAGAGTGGGTGCCTAGGTCAGATCCCACTGTGATCTCATGTCTGCCCCCACCCCTTTCTCTTGAATTCCCTGAGAAGCGCAGTGTGGTGATGCGGGGGCAGAGCGGGGCTTGGCACCGCTGACCAGCTTTCGGATGGAGGTGGGTGAGCCCTCATCCAGCACGGGCCCTGGCTTTGTGGTGTTGTCCAAAGCAAAGGTCACAGTCAAGGACACTGGCCGGAGGTAATCTGACGTATCCTGAGAGAAACCAGAGTGAAGGCTCATGGGGAACCAGGGTAAGGGAGAACGACCCAGGAATCTTGGTAGAATGTGATAATTACACTGATCATTTACTGAGCACTTCCTGTGTGCTAGGTACTGTCCTAAGGTTTTATCAATACTATTACATTTAATTCTAAGACAACTCCTATAACATTGTTATTATTAATCTCCCCTTTTCAGGCAAGGAAACTAAGGTTTGCAGGTGATGCGACTTGCCAGAATGCACAGGTGCTAAATGGCAGAGCAGGATTCAAACCCAGATCAGCCTGCCTCCAAAGTCTGAACTCTCTCACTTTTCCCACTTCAGATTTCTTGCCGATCCAACAGAATCTCCCCCTCTGATGCAGCCTTCCTCTCACTCCCAGGCCCTGATGCCAAGCAGTTCCTGCCCCCTCCTCACCAGCACGTGGAAGTGCAGTTGCTCACAAGTGATGTTCCCCACACTGAGCCGGAGCCGCCGAGGGGACAGCCTCTGGCCAGAGCCGTCAAATGCTGCCCGGGCTGCGGTTGTCCACTCATCCAGCGATGCTGTGAACCGCACATCTGAATGGGGTGGGCAAGAGTGCGGGTGGAGAGGGGTCCCAAGACTAGGGCAGGGAGGGGTTGGACTGCTGCCCAGTCACTCACGGAATCGGCGATCCCAGTGGCCAGGAGTGCGGGAGGTCACTTGGAAGCAAAGGGCTGCGGACAGGCAGGTTGCCTCCTGGCCTCGCCGCTTACAGTCCCTCTGAACCACGCTGATGGCAGGCGGGGTCACATCTAGTGAAGGGGCCAGGTGGACAATGGGCCGGGAGCTGGGAACAGGGTGGGAAAGAAAGTCTAGCCATGGGAGGAAAGCCCTTAGAGAAAGGCGATCTCCAGTATTTGCCTCCCTGAGGTCAAAAGAAAGAATAAGGAGCTGGGAGACACACGAGCCAGCCTCCCCTGAACCTTTGGACACAAGTAAGCTAATAGCTGATATTCAATAAGCACCTGCCATGTGCTCTAGGCATGGTGTTTAGATCTTTGTACGGATTATCACATTTAATCCTCACCACAAGCCTATAAGGCAGGTATAGGTATTATTCCCATTTTATAAACTAGGAGAATGGAGGCGCAGAGTAAGTTGATGTAAGCCAGATATAAGTCCGTGACTCCAAAGCCCTTGCTTTTAACAGCTGTGCCATGTTGTCCACTGCTGCCTGAGCTGCGACTGCTCACCTGAGCAGGATGGCTGCCCCTTGGGCACCCACAGCCACATCGACCAGGTCATCACCATCTAGATCCAGCCGGCCATCCACACTTCGGCCAAAGTAGCTGAGGGCCTGCGGCATGGAGACAGCGGCAATCCGCTGAGAGGGAGAGAGGAGAGACTGAACAGGGACTCACACACCTGGTTTCTGAGGCCTCCCATCCGGCTTTTTCTAATTCTCCCCTCAAGCATGAGGAGGAAGGAAAAAAACTTGTGTGTGTTCAGGAGTCGCTAGTATAGCGATATGTTTCCTGCCCCCATTGCCTCACCTTTTTGACTACTGATTAAAAAAAAAAAAAAGGCACTTGTTGGACTTCCCAGGTGGCTAAGACTCCACCTGCCGATGTGGGGGACATGGGTTCAATCCCTAGTCCGGGAAGATTCCACATGCTGCAGAGCAACTAACCCCATGTGCCACAACTACTGAGCCTGTGCTCTAGAGCCCGAGAGTCATAAGTACTGAGCCCTCGTGCTGCAACTACTGAAGCCTGCACACTCGGACCTGTGAGCCACAGCTACTGAGCCTGTGGGCCACAACTACTGAAGCCTGAGAGCCTAGAGCCTGTGCTCCGCAACAAGAGAAGCCACCAGTCAGAAGGCCGAGCACCTAAACCAAGAGTAGCCCCCACTCACCACAATGAGAGAAAGCCCTTACAAAAGCAACAAAGACTCAGCCCAGCCAAAAATAAATGAATAAAAATAAACAATCAAAAAAAGGCACTTGTTCAGCTTGGGTCTCAAGCCCAGGGGAACAATGATAAGAAAAGGATGTGTACCCCCTTCCCCTCACCATGCCCCTGCTTCATCGGGGCTCTTCTGACCTGTGCAGGACGTGGCCTGACTCCTCTCTGGGCCCCGTGATAGAGGTACAGGGCTCCACGGTGCCCATCCTCCAGCGGCGCCCCCACAGCCACATCAGCAAAACCATCTTGGTTCAAATCAGGAAGAGCACCCATGGCAAAGCCAAACCGAGCATCCTGGGGGGGTTCTGGCTGAAGTGTTCTCTGGAGTGTCAGCAAGGACGGCTGGTGGCGGTGAGGAGAAGACCGAAGGTGCTGATCAGAGAGTCCTGACCTGTCGGCCAGCCCTCAAATGTGTGTGCCTCCCCTCCCTCCTCTACCCCCCACAGACAAGTTCTAGGGCACCCCAGCAAGTCTCACCTGGCCCACTAGATACACATAAACACGTCCTGTCTCCTTGTTCTGGGGCCCCAGGAACATGGGGGCAGCTACAAGTAAGACATCAGTTGTTCCATCCCCATCGATGTCCAATGGGCAGAGTTCACTGCCAAAGTACGAGCCAATCTGGAGAGTGGTGGGCAGTGGTGATCCCAGGGGAAAGGGAAGGCAAGATTATGGACAAGTGGGAAGGACCTGCCGATCTGGTCCTCAGACCCCTGACAACCAGAATTCATCACACATTTCTAAGGCCCCTCTCTTGCCCCTTCACCATCTTCCCCCACAGCTGGAGTCCCTCCCCCAGCAGCCTGGAGTCCCTGGGGACTCACGGGCCTCACCCTCCACCTTGGATGCCCTACCTGCTCCCCCTGGAGGCTCTGGGCGACCCTCACAGCCCCATCTTTCTTAAGTTGGAAGGCGATGACCTTTCCTCGATGACTAAACCGAGGAGCCCCTGAGAGAAAGAGGCGGCGACCACCCCGCAAAAACATGGAGGAAACAGAGTAACCTAGAAGTGGACAAGGAATTAGGGGTGACAGGGAAAGAAAATGGGGTCAGAGTAGGATGGTTCCCTAAAGGCACAGAAGGGGGTCCCAAGGAAAGTAGCAGATCAGTGAGAAACTGCATGAAGTTAGCAGTAAGTACCTGATAGCCCCTACTGGGGAAGCATTTTTTCCCCGCCACCCTCTAATCCTTTGCAGCTCTCTGCTACTCACCCAGGTAGGCTGCATGGTTCTGCAATGCAGGGGGGAACTCATCTTCCAGGGCTGTCCGTGGTGGGAAGAGGCGGCGACCTTCTTCAAGCCATAACACTGAGCCCCCCCAGTCATAAGCCCCCACCATTCCAAAGAGAATCCCATCCTGTAGGGCAGAACCAGATGGGGTCGCTGAAAAGACAGTGGGGAATAAGAAGAAAAAACTCTCCAGGAGTGAGAGGGTCACTGAGGGCAGACTGGGGTCAGTTGGAAAGGCATGGGAAGGTCAGCAAGGACATTAGTTAAAGGGGCAGTGTAGAAGAGCACTGGGATTGAAGTTGTCTGAGTTAGAGGCTGGAAGGAGTCAGATGTTGAGAGGGGTCATGGGGGGGCAGTCAGAGTCTGTCCAACCTTTAGCTGATGAGTAGAGAAACCAATCTGAGACATTTCCAGCCCAAAGGAGCTTTCATTTTCTCCATGGGACCCTGGAGTGTAAGAAAACATTGAGGCAATATAAGGGAAGATGGTTCCTCCTTTGACCTAATAAACTTTTTCCAGAACCCCACTTATACCCCAGAACTCCCCCTGCCCTGTCCTTTTTCTCCAGGGTAATCATTACCCTCAAGGCCAAAAATCCGGTCCCCTAATGCATCCACAATGTCAGTCAGTGCCGCTTCATCTGTGACATTGAAGAAGAATTTCTCGTCTGGATCACTGGCAATAGCTCTGATTTCTCGCAGGAAAGAACTGGGGTCTCGCTGCCGCCGGAGGTAGTGACCAAGGACCTGGGGTGAGGAGATCAAGGTGGAATCTGTTAGTTGTATGTTGTGAGTGGTCTGGGAAGTTATCAATACCTGTTTTCCTTAAGTTCCCAGTCCTCAGTGTCACCATCCCCACCCCCTTCCATCTTTGCAGATCCAGAGTTGATTCTCACAGCAATCCCATAGCGTGTCACTCTTCCAGCCTCACAGGCCTGTAGTGCTGTGGGAAGCTCTTCTCCGTCATGGGACTCTCCATCAGTGACAACCACCAGTAGCCTGGCAGCCTCTGGTCGGCCCCCGCGGGACTGACTGAATCCTTCTGTGCTGAGAAGAGAAACAAGGGAGTGAGGTGTGATCAGATGTGTGCAGATAGATACACATACCCAGTACTTAACATTGCCAGCCGTTCACTGAGGTCAGACCTTTTGCCTTTTAGCCCATTTCCCCAACTGTCTAGCATAGAGACTGGCACATAGTGTTGGGGTGTCCTATAACATACAGAGCAGCATATCATCAGTGCAAATAAGTATAAAATCCATCCACTCACAGATTCATTCAGCAAATATTGTATTTAGGGGGATAAATATTAAGGGTGAGGGAAAAAAAGTGAAAGTGTTAGTCGCAACCAAATCTTTAGACCCCATGAAACATGTAGCCTGCCTGCCAGGCTCCTCTGTCCCTGGAATTCTCCAAGCAAGAATACTGGAGTGGGTTGCCATTCCCTTCTCCAGGGGATCTTCCCAACCCAGGGAATGAACCCAGGTCTCCTGCACTGCAGGCAGATTCTTTACCAGCTGAGCCACCAGCACATAGAATAAAGAATGGTCAGGTCAGGGGAGTCTTCCCAGAGATGAGTTTTGTCAAGTTCAGAAAATGGGTGAGAACATGAGTGGTGGAGAACCCAAGGGCCAACATCAAAGTGGGAGTGAGGGGCTTCCCTGGTGGCTCAGTGGTTGAGAATCCACCTGCCAGTGCAAGGGACACAGGTTTGATCCCTGGTCCAGGAAGTTTCCACATGCCACAGAGTAGCTAAGCCCATGAGCTACAACTACTGAGCCTGCGCTCCAGTGCTCTTGAGCTGCAACTACCGAAGCCCAAGAGCCCTACAGCCCGTGCTCCACAAGAGAAGTAACCACAGTGAGAAGCCCGTGCACTGCAACGAAGAGTAGCACCTGCTTGCTGCAACTAGAGAAAGCCTGCACATGGCAACAAAGACCCAGAGCAGCCAAAAATCAATCAATCAATAAACAAATAACAAATAAATCTTTTTTTAAAAAAGGGGGAGTGAAGGTATATAGACAGAATTCCATCTGCAGACGTAAAGCAGAAACGTGGAGAGACACAGACAGATACTTTGTAGAAAGGCAGTGAGGAATGCAATGATAGGCAATTTAGACTCACCCCACCTACCATCAGCATGCAAACAAACATAAGCAAGCAACACGTGTTGGGATGTACACATTGCACTCCAAACCTTCCCCTAACCCTTCTGGCCGCCCAAACTCCCCTTCCCAGTGTCTCACCAGGCCATCATTATTGCTTGAGCAGTCTTTGTTTCTCGTCCCTCTCGCCGGCTCAGGTTCCTTGCTGCTCTCACCACTTCTTCCTTGGTTCGGAAATCTCCCAGGGACCACTCGTGGACAGAGCTCTCTCCATACTGTACCAGCCCCACCTGAGAATAAAGTGTGCACTCTAATGGAGTGTGTGTAATGGGCAGGGGGACGGAGAAGAAAGTATGTGAGGGAGGGGAGAAGAGCACCTGGATACTACTGAAGATACTGCCTAGATTTATCTTCTCTCTCCCCGATTCTTCCCTCCATGCCCATCCATCCTGCCTTCTCTTACCTGTATCTGTTCCGGGTCAATAAACAATCTCCCTACCAGTCTTCGTAGGAAGGTCTGAACTTCAGACCAAGGGTAGATGCTGTTGGAGCCATCCAAGACAATGACGACATCCATGTATGTGGGGCAGCCTAGGAGAAGGGGTAATGGTGATGGTAAACAGAGGGGCAAAGAATATTGGGCACGGGGACAACAAGGAAAGAGGTCACAGGCAAGTGTTAGTCATTCAATTGTGTCTGACTCTTTATGACCCCATAGACTTTGTCCATGGATTTTCCCAGGCAAGAATACTGGAATGGGTTGCCATTTCATTTTCCAGGGGATCTTCCTGACCCAGGGATTGAACCCACGTCTCCTGCACTGGCAGGCAGGTTCTTTACCACTGTGTCACAGGAGGGCACATTTAATTCAAACTATTAGGCACTTCTTACATACAAGGAAGATTACCCAGTCCTAGATAAATATAGAACTGAATAAAAGAGAAGATGGGAATACATACAATTGACTCAAAAACAACGAAGATGGAATTAAGCGCAAGTAGAAACTTAGCACCATTTTATGTTATGAGAGAACAATAGAGGATCAGTTCTGATGGTGGGGAATAAAAGGAGGTAGCAGCTGAGAAGATATTGAAGACTGGAGATGTTTGAGGAGAATATAAGGAAAGGCATCTGGGTGGAGAACACTTTAAATAAAAGGAGATGGAGGTATAAAAACAGGTGACATATACAAGAAAAGTGAAGTGAAGGCTATAGCCAAGGTGTAAGGTATGGAGGAATATAGTGAGAGTTGAGTTCTGAAGTTGGTTAAATCAATTCGGACACAACTGAGTGACTGAACTAAATCAGTTCATGGAGTCTTGATGCCCTGGTAAAGAGTCTGAATTCTAATCTGTTAGGAAACATGGAACCTTTACACACACATTAGGTCGCAGTGAGGATAGCCATGCAGGTCCCTGGTCAAGCATCATACACTGAAGCTCCATCTTTTTCCCACCCTGCACCCCCTATTCTGGGGACTTGGGCCCTTCTGGCTCACGTTGTGCGGTGGGTGCCAGGCTTCCCTGGGGCTGGAATGAGGCATCTACACGGGCACATAGTCCAGAACTGAAGACAGATGAGCCACAAGCACGAGACCAGAGAGGGGCGCAAGCCTGGGGATTGGTAAGGGAAACAGTTACTCGCAGGCTTGCGAGGGCACTCTCAGAATACGCTCCTTGTCAAAGGAGGCAGTGAGACCACTCCCCGAGATTTCCCTTCTTGCTTTCTAGGGTTTTTAACTCCTTGACCTCTCCCCATAGACCAGCTTCCCTTGCCAGACTGCCCTTTTCTCTACCACGAACCTTCAGAGACCCTACCAACACTCTTTCCTTAGCTTACCATGAATCCCCCATTGCCATCTGTCTCTAACAGAGACATCCCCAGGTGCATATTCACAGCAGGACGAGATGAATTTCCCAGTGGATGGTCACCTGGTTGAAGGGGAGTGGAAGAACATGAGGTCACGAGGTCACAGATGGGGTGACTGAGTTCAAGGTGATTTTGGAAGAGGAAGAGAAGGGGTCAGGATCAAGTCAGGAATGAGGAGTGTGTGGGATATGGAGGTGAATAAGTGAGGTGTGATATCACTCATATGTGGAATCTAATTTTTTTAACTATATAAATGAACTTGTTTACAAAGCAGAAACAGATTCACAGACTTAGAAAACACATTTATGGTTACCAAAGGGGAAATGTGGGGTGGGGGATAAATTAGGAGCTTGAGATTAACATATACACACTATTAATATAAAACAGATAACCAACAAGGACCTACTGTATAGCACAGGGAACTCTACTCAACATTCTGTAATAACCTATATGAGAAAAGAATCTGAAAAAGAATGGATATACGTGTATGTATAACTGAACCATTTTGCTGTACACTTGAAAATAACACAACATTGTAAATTAACTATAATCCAAAAAAAATTTTTTTTTAAAGAAGTGAGATGTAAGGGATCAAAGCCACTAGATTATTAAGGTTAAGGGTTAGAAGAGTGAGGAATCTTCTTACCCAAGTGGCCCTTGGCACATGGGGCACTGTGGGAGCCCCCTACAAGGCAGCGATAAACATCCCCCCTTCGGTCACCTGAAGGCCCATCCCAAGGGGCACCCACCAGCATCCTGGGGAGAGGAAATGAATACAAGCACAGTGTGAATATGACACTTAAGATAGGCCAGAGGGAAAGGGCGTGGTGACGGCGAGTCTAGAGCCCCAGTCACTTCCAAAGAACCAGGTTAGTTTATATTTCCATCCACCTTGCCTCCCCTTTAATAGCTCTACTCCAGTCCCAATCCCTTGGCCCTCTGGTTTCCTCCTCACCATTGTCGTCCACCCCCAACATGTTGTAAGACACTGTATCCAAATTCAGCCTCCGGTGGGCCTAGAAATAGGCGTGGGCGATGCACATCCAGGTTAAAGGAGGAGCAGAGACCTGGGGGGGCCAGGATCATAAGGTTAGCAGGAAGCAGTCAGAAAGGCTAATGAGTACACAGAGGAAAAGCCAGAGGGAAGCTGCAAAGGGAACATACTGATCTCAGCCTAACTCCCTTCGTCTTACAAGCTGCCCTGGACTCCATCAATGTCATGCACTCAGAGCTCCAAGCAAGGATGATTTCCTTCCTGTGTTTGGGTAGAGATGTCTAAGCTGTGGCCCTCTGCCATGCTGTTGCACAGCTGTATTTCCATTCCTATCCTTGAAATCTCATTCACAGACATGCCTGGAAGAGGCAACTTCCTCTTTTCTACATCATTCCTCCTACACATCCTCCTCTCCAGGCCAAGTGAGGGTTGCCTTTCTGCAGCCCCACAAAAACTATTCTTTCCAAATTCTACCCAAACCCAGGACCATAGGGAGAACAAGAGGAGGTTAGAGAACACTGCATGTTTGGGTCTCGTTTCTTCTTGACTCCCAGTATCATTGTTACTCTCTTACTCTCTTTCTCCAGTGTCTAGGTCTCTGGTTGATTCCAGCCCTGGAATCCTCAGTGGCAATTAACTGGGTGGAGCCACTTGCCTGCCTACACACATGGTCTGCCATCCATTCTTTCCAAGGGTCCCATCACTCTCAAAGTTTCTCACCATCTGCTTCCTAACTCATCCCCCTCCTGATGCCCCCTGCCTGCTTGCATTTCTTCCTTAACTCTCAGCCCACTCTGAAGACCCCTGCAATCATGTCCTGGCTGACTCTACCCTCCCAACCCCAACCCGCTTAAAATCAGAGCTGGTATTTTAGGAAACAAAGATTACAGGGCACTGATGTGGAAAAATTCCAGGCCTCTTGTCCCTCCCATGCTTCTTTCCCTGAGACTTGCTCCTTGAAGTAACCCCTCTCAGGCCACCCCACCACCACTTTCACCAATGGCTATTGCTCTGTCTCAAAACATGCTCATTTTCAGAAAGATATTTTGTATGTGAGCCTTACAGCATCTGGGAAGCTGGTAGGGCTGTATGACCAGTAACTGTAGCTCATTGGTTAGATAAACCCAGAGTTCTGACCACACTGTTAGCTAGTTTATGCCTCAGGAGCCCATAGACCACCAAGGATAGGGAGAATTAGGGAGGGGTGGGGGCGGGTAATAGTAATCAGACTAGCCACGTGGAAGTTCACATCATGTTTCTTTTTGGTCGACTCCAAGGTTTAGGACAAAGTTTTATATAATTGGACACAAATATTACACAAGGCAGTGGACAGCTTCAGCCTTTGCCAGGCAGTCATATGTGTGGGCATGAGAACACAAACCCATGCATGCATGCGCACGCATGTACATACATACACACACACACACACACACACACACACACAACATAGAACCAGTTAACCTCTCCACCTAACTCCCAAAGAATTTTAACCGTAAAGGTCCCAAGGCCAAAAATCTGTGGATCTTCCATTCCCACCAGAAACCAAGAAGTTAACCTCCCTCACCTGTCAGGAACATCAGGGGCAAGAACAGGTGAGGGATGAGGGGGAATTCCATGCCTTGATGTTCTCTGTCCGTGTGAGAAGTCCTCTCTGCCTCTGTCCCTCTCCTTCTCTGTTTTCTTTACTTTCCCTCCCATCCTGCCCCCTCCCACCGGCAGCTAAAAATAAAGTTGGAAGGAATGGGAGGAGTGATGGTGGGGAACTGTGGGGAGTCCTAGCCCAAGGAAAGGAGGAATGAGAGATTTTAGTGTATTTCTCTGCCTTGGTGCTGCCCCCTGGAGGCATCATCTCAGTTTCCAAAGAGAACATAACTCTTGACTTTCTGTCATTTCTTTCTATTCCTTTTTTTCTGTCCTTTGTTGTTGGAAGCAATAATGCTTTCTCCGAGTTTGGAATAGAAGATAGGACTGGGAAATAGATTCTTTTTACTTCCTAACCTTACTTATCTCAATCCGGAATATGGAAAACAAAAGAGTTGATAACAGTGATACCATTTCCCCACCTACTCAAAGAGTCTGAACAAGTGAAGACACAACCCACCCACAAACCAAGACTCACCCACTCCACTTAGTTCTGCTTGTGACTCTTGGTCTATGCTACCTAGGGTATTACAGCTTTTGGAGGAAATATAAACCATAAATTGGTATGGGGTATGTTTTGTGGAACCAGTATAATTACTTTACCATTATACCCTCATCTCCTCAGCTAGGTTATAAACTTCTGCAGTTGGGACCATGGTGCCTCTTAGCTTTTTATATCTTTACTACTTAGTATTATGACCTACATACTGTAGACACTCAATAAAAGTCTGCAGGTGATGATGCCAGTGGTTAATCCCATGGAAAACCCAAACCAAAGTAACAGAAATAGGGGCCTCAGATGACCAGAACACACAGGACCAGACCAAATATCAATGAGCAAATTGATCTTTAATCTGCTAACCTGGAAGGCTTGCTGTCCATCATGGGCTTGGGCCTCAGCTATTTACACAGAATCATTGTACAATATTTACAAGATGCTAAACATAGCATCATTCTGGATAGGCAAAGAAGGGGTATGGAAAGGCTAGAACAAAGCCATGAAATCAAAGTGTAAGCAGAAACTTGCAGGTGTGAGTAGAAAGAAGGGGAATGGCAAATCATGAGGGAGGGCAGTGAGGTAGACATGAGCGAGGAAAAGGAAGCATGAAAGTACTTCTGGTGCACGTGGGAAGAGCCCACTGGGACGCGAAGCCTTTAAAATTATGGTCTGGAGTCTGGAGGCAAAAATAACTGCCACAAGTCACTTTTGTGAGGAAAAGGAAGAAGGCAATTAGAACATTACAGACCATACCTTCTACTTCCCATACCAAAAAGTAATTCTGCTGATTAAATTCCTATGACAGGGGGCTGAGAAGGTACAAAGGGGATACAGAGACAGAATCTTAAACAGACTTAAGAGACAGTAAGAAGAGTCAGGAGAGACACAGGCAATGCAATGAAGGAGGAAAAGAACAAAAGCTCCAGCAGATCTGAACATCTGAATCATCCAGTTGATTTCACAAATCACCTTTCCTCATCTCATCTTCCCCAAAGCTCCTTTCTTTTATTCCCAAATCTCTGGATTTTTAACTTTAACCAAAGAGTGGAGTTAGAATGAGGCTGGGACACAGGGACAATCTATAAAATTCCATCTCACCAATTCCGGTCCCCTCCTTATCCTGTACCAGCATTTCAGGGCTTGAGTCGTAGCCAAGGGCAGATTAGGGTGAGAATAGACAGGATGGAGGACACGAGGCCACAAAGCCCCACAGTCCCAGGGCCACAGCGCCAGAGGCCTAGTTTGTCCAGTGGGATGAAGAGATCACAGGCATTTCTGACCACATCCAGCAGGAGAGGGGGATGACCCCGCAGGACCCGAGCCAGCAGCAGGACCCGGAGCCGAAGCTTCAGAGCCACCTGAGGCAGACCTCTTCCTGGAACCCCTGGACCCCCAGGTCCTCCAGTTTCAACTCCTCCTGGGACTCCTCCAGAACCTTTCAGTCGCCGGCTACAAGCTGAAGACTCTTGTTCCATCAGTAGGCGGATCTCATAAGCATCACGGCTCAAATTCATGATGAGGGAAAACAGATAGTACCTGGGATACACAGGGAAGAAGGGTCAGGATGGGTACATATACCCACCTAGCAAATCCAACAGAACACTTAAACTTTTTTCCCTCATAGTGCAAACAGATTATACATTAGAATATCAGAAGTAAATGTTATTACCATTAGAAATGTCCTTCCATCTTTCTGTAACTAATGTGTTTATGTATGTGTACCTTAAGATCTTGGTTTAAAAGTAATGAAGATCATGATATAGTCCAAGATTAACCTCAAATTTCACTTTTCCACTTGGCAACCCATTAGCACACATGTATTCAACCTGAACTACAATAATGCAACTTTTTTTTTAAAAAAAGAACAGCCTCAGTTGTTTCAAAGATTCACACACATAATTTAAATCCAATCCTTTTGTTAAAAGGAGAAAAAAAAAAAAAGAAGCCAAGCTTGCCAAATGTTTTAGATTATAAATTCCTTAAGAACAGCCTACATTAAAAAAAATTTTTTAAATCATTCTGAAAACAGTGGTCTGTATTCAGTATAACTGTCCTACCTCTAATATAGACCCTGAATTCAATCACATCTATCTATTATACTCAGACCATAGTCTAAGCCAGGGGTCCCCAATCCCTGGAACCGGGCAGTACAGCAGGAGGTAAGTGGCAGGTAAGCCAGCAAAGCTTCATCTGTATTTACAGCCTCTCCCTATTGCTTGCACCCCCTTGGTCTGTGGAAAAATTTTCCACAAAACTGGTTCCTGGTGCCAAGAAGGTTGGGGACCACTAGTCTAACCAACCATCATCTCTTGCTTGAACTACTACTTCAGTCTTTTAACTGGTTTCCCCATGGTCACTCTTGCCCACCACACCTAACAATCTAATTTCATATAACAGCTGGCATAAATGTATATCACAATATACCCTTTCTTAAAATTCTTGATGGTTTCCTTCCTATCACATTTAGACTAAAATACTACAGAACCTAACAAGTGACTCTGCCTCTCTAACTCTATCTTGTACCATTCTTTCCCTCAACCACTAGGCTCCAACCACGGTTTCTTTTTATATTTTGATCCCATTCAGTGATCCCTGCTTTAGGACCTTTATATTACCTAGTCCCTCAATCTGGAATATTCTCCCTCCAAAACCTTCACATGGCTGGCTCTTCCTTGCACTTCATGTCTGAGTGTAAATGTCACCTCTTCATAGAGGTCTTCTCTGACCGCCCACTCTAAAATAGCAAGCCATTTACCATCTTATCACTTGACCCTATTTTAATTTCCTGCACAGCATTGACCACTCTGTGATGCTTTTCTTATTTACTGTGTCTTTGTCCCTTCCCATTACAATGTAAGCTCCACAGGAGCAAGGATCTTGTTTGTCTTTACCACTGCATCCTTGTGTCTAGACTTAGGCCGAGCACATAGTAAGAGCTAAAGAAATATTTATGGAATGAAAGAGTAGACAGGGCATAGAAACTCTTCTAGAGAGTTGCTTTTCCATACCATTCTATCCATGCCTCTGCCCCCACCCCTCATATACCATAAGCCTTGTTATAACTGTAAATCACCGAGAAAGATGAAAAGCAGGACATAAGCAGAGATGGAAAGAAGCAATATAATGTAAAATAACAAAGTGAATCATAGGGAAGCAAAAAACAAATATAGGTAATATATAGACAGAAAATTTTATTCTCAAATCATATTCCTTTCCACCTTCACTACCAGCCTGCTCTTTAATCCAAGCCAACACCATTTCATGGTCACATTAGAGAATCTTCTCCTCTTTAGTGCTACTGCAATCCATTTTCCCCAGTACAGAAAGACAGATCTTCTAAATGCAATTTGAATCATGTCACATACCTGCTCAGAACCACTGGACTTAAAATTTAAACAAAACTAAATGAAAAAAATCCTACCATTACCTAGACGACCTTGCATGAATGATCTGGCCCTGGTCTACCTCTCCAGTTTGAATTTATGCCCTTCCTCAATACTGTCAACCACACTCTTTCTTTCCACCTCTTTAATTCCAAGAAGTCTTTCTTGCCTCAAGGCCTTAGAATGAGTTATTTTCTGTTTCTTCTTTCTACTGCTTGCTTTGTATAACTTCTACTCAGACTTCAGGTCTGAAATAAAATTTTTCTCAAAGGGTTCTTTTTTTCCTGACCTTTCTATCCAGATTAGCTCCCCCTGTTATAAAGCTCTAATATCCTATATATGTGCTAAGTCGCTTCAGTTGTGTCCAACTCTGACGCTATGGACTGTATCTTGCCAGGCTCCTCTGTCCATGGAATCCTCCAGGCAAGAATACTGGAGTGGGTTGCCATGCCCTCCTCCAGGGGCTAACATCCTATACTTTCCCACAAATATTCGGTTTGGTGATTATTTGTTTTAATATCAGACTCTCCTACTAAACTAGAAGCTTCATGAGAGCAGGAACCATATCTACTTAGCTCTTTGCTTTATTCCCTGGCTCACAGTAAGCAGCTACTAAGTATTTTTAGAATGAATGAATGTGTAGACAGTGAGGGGCATAAATCTGTGGTATAGACAGAAGAAGAATTGAAGCAATATAATTAATATCTAGTATTGTCCAATCTTAGTCATTCACCATGAAAGAGCATCTGTCTTCCATCTGCCCCCATTCATTATTCTCTGATGGTTTAAGATCTAAATGAAGATTGGAAGCCAACTGATTCAGATGTGTATATTCTGGGAAGACCCTAAAAGATCGTTCTCTCATGAAAGGCAAGGTAGGTAGTATGAAGAATACGATAGACCTTGTAGGATAAAAGAATATCAAACCTGAAAGAACGCTGGGCCCACTTCTCCTGATCCACACGGGGAGCGAGTCCAGACTTCCCAGCCCAAAGGACATTGTCACAGGCGAAGTACAAGGCTCTGTTGAGATGACTAACAGTGATGCAGAATCTCAGGACAACATCTGACAGGTGCACAGCTCGTTTGGCTGACTCAAGGGCATCTGCTGAGTTACCGAGGCGCAGAACTTGTGGAGATTAGCAACGGAAAGCAAGGATTTGAAAGTAGAAAGGCAAACAGAGAGCAAGATACAGAGAAAGAGAGAAAGCAAGAGAATCAAAGTCAGGCAAGTAATAGAAACAATAATAAACAATTTTTTAAAAAACAGCAGAAAGTTCAATCCTTTTTAGTTCAAATTTTTTATTAATTTGTGTCCCAGTTTAGCTTTCTCAAATCTGCCTCGTTCTCTCCAATCCCTCACTGACCTTATCCCTGCTCTCTTTTCTCAGCTGGGAGGCCTGCACAGGATAAGTACAGATAAGGCAAACCATGATGAATTGGCACTGGTCAAAAATAGGAAGGAGGGACTAAGGAATAATGGCTGGGGATGGAAGAAGTGTGGAGTAATAAAAGGAAAGGCCTAATTACTTACGCTTTCTTCCTAGGCTCAGATGACCTTCCAGTTGTCGAATCTGTTTCTGTAACTCAGGACTGGCCCCATGTTTCTGCAGTGCATGGCCAAGAAGGGAGCAAGCATATTGGGCAGCCCTGGAGGACAGGTAAGGTAAGGTAGAGACCTCCTTTATCTCCCCCTCAAAGATGTCCTCCAAAGGGCAACCATGGATCACCCCCTTCCCAGTTTGAGACCATTCCCTTTCCTGCTCTTCAGGCCTATATCTTAGTTTCTCCAAAGGGCATTGAGGATATAAAGGAGCCTAGTAGGGGCTGGGAAACACTACGAATTGAAGAAATAAGGGATTTAACAATGATGCAGCCTGAAGAGGACAGTGAAGAAGGCAGGAGGACCATCGCAAGATCATAAGCACCTCAGTGTGAGTGTGTAATGTTCTGTGAGGGGGTGAGAGATGGCTGAAGAACAGGTTAGTCTTCAAAATAGGTGAACTAAGGCCCTTGAGATGAATGAAGACTAGAAGGCAGGGCGGACGTGGAGGAGCTCGTGGGTGACAGTAGGGTAAAGGGGCCAACGGGAACTCAGGAGTGCCTCCTTAGCTCTGAGGACACAGTCCAGATCGCTATCTGTCACAGGGAGAACGCTCCTCCTCCCACCGTCGCCCAGGGAGGAAAGTGTTGGTCTTATATGAACACACAACCCTGAGCCGCCTCCCCGCTAGCCCACTCGTGCCTCAGTTTCCCCATCTTTCTCACGAGCAGGAACGAATCAAGGCCTCGCGGCCGGCTCAAATCAGCCCCTCGCCGTCCGTCCGGGCCCCCGTAGCCCGAGTTGACCCTTTTTGACCCCCGTAGTGTGAACTGACCTCGCCTCACGAGGCTCTTCCTCTGCCCTCCCGCCCGCCCCCCTTTCCTATTCGGGCCGCACCTACACAGTCGCTCCCGGGCCTGGCTCTGGGCGCTGAAGCGGACCCAGGCGTCCATGACAGCGGCAGCACCCGTTCTGCAGCTCCGCTCCCGCCTCGATTCCCGCCCCTAGTCACGCCTCCCGGACGACCCAACGGTGCCGCACGAGGGACAAACATCATCAGAAAATAAAGCGAGTGGAGCCGGCCCCTGAAACGTAATTTCAGAACCAGAAGCACTTGTCTCTGGGCCTACATCTGCATGGTTTGTGTGTTTGGCAGGGCGTACTGGGGGAGGTGGAGGGGTGTGTGTGTGTGTGCGTGGTCTCCGTCGTCTCGTTCTCTAATCAGAAGATCTCTATTTCCTGAGCAAGTCTCCAGAAGCACAGTCGTCTTTAAATATTCTGGACCAAGGGCGAGGCTTGCAGGAGTCGGGGCGGAGCGAGAAGGCGCCGCAGTGCTCTCTCCAGCACCACTAGGATGGGGTTGCCCCTGACCCAGGGGTGCTTACAGCGGAACACTCGCAGCACACACACACACTCCCTCTCACGCTCCTATCGAATTCAGGGCTCCAGGGGCTAAAGGAGCCTGCGGAAGTAGAAGCCAGCACCAGATTCCTTCCTGGTCCCTACAAGCCCCTGACAGTTGGACAGGTGACCTCCAGATTACAGACGGAGTCTCCAGAGATAGAGGCTTTAGTGGACGAAATTCGCAAAATAACCATCTCAGATCCTGAGAAGGAGGGAGAAGAAACTGGACGCAGCTCACCTCTTCAGATCCACACTTCATCGCCCCGCCCCTTTTCTTTTCAGGTCACCATGTCTGCAGGCAACGTCACCCCTTGGGGTCATCAGCGGCGGGGGAGGAGGTCTGGGTAGGATCAGGAGTAGAGGTGGAGGGCGCAGAGCTGCCCACCTTCTCAGTTGCCGCCAAGGTGCGAATGGGAGTGACTGTCGTGCTGTTTGTTTCTTCGGCTGGAGGGAACCTGGCCGTGCTGTGGTCAGTGAAACGGCCGCAACCCAGCCAACTCCGTCCCTCTCCGGTACGACGACTGTTCGCCCATTTAGCAGTTGCCGACTTACTGGTCACTTTTGTGGTTATGCCCCTAGATGCGACCTGGAATATCACTGCTCAATGGCTGGCCGGGGACATTGCATGTCGGACACTCATGTTCCTGAAACAGGTGGCCATGTATGCCGCAGCTTTCCTGCCTGGTTATTGGGCTCGACCACCAGGCAGCCGTACTCCACCCGTTTGGACCGCGCTCAGCTGGAAGGAAACTTCTTGGGGTAGCCTGGGGACTCAGCTTCCTGCTCGCCTTGCCCCAGGTGAGTGACTTGGGACTCAGGGCTAGACTGGACAAGAATTTGAGTACACAACATGAGCCTCTGGATTTAAGGGGTGTGCTTGGCCATGGTCAACATTAATCCTCAGAGTGGGAGCCTCTGCTCTTTTGCTAGTTAAGATCATTGCATGTTAATTTGTATTTCTATTGAGTCTTTGTTTTTACTACACTTGGCTTCCACCTCTTTGCATCATCGTAGGCCCACCTTCTTCAGATTATTGCAGGAAAGCTTCAGAGCATGGAGTTTCCTCCATGGGAAGACATTAAGAAGACAGTGACAAGAAAACTAAAAAAAAAAAAGTGAAATCCAGGACTTTGGGTAAAACTTTGTGATACCTTCATTCATCAATTAAAAAAAAAAAAAATGCAGTTCCCCCAGGTGCATTAAATGCTCTATCAAGGATAGAGCAACAAAGTCTTGCCTTCAAGAAATTTACAGATGAGTGCAGAGTCAAATAAGTAGGCAATTACAATATAATGTCCAGTTAAGTGTTATGCTAAAGCTAAGCATAAGGAGCTAAGGAACAATGGGGGGTATCTGACCCACTTTTGGTCATTCAGGGAAAGCTTCCTGACTTCCTAGAGATATCAAAATTTCATTCTTGAAAGATAGGTGTTAAGACAAAGCAGGAGGAATGCTGGAGAAGGTGGAGGGTAGAAAATCTCAAAAGTAATCGCAGTTAAAGTTGAGGGCTAGAAAATGGCAAGTAATGAGCCTGGAGGGGAAGGAAGAACCAATTTCACAAATATTAAGCTTGTACTTTATCCTAAGGGCAGTGGGGAAACACTAAAGTAAAAGGTAGAGAGTAACATAATCAGATTTGCATTTTTTACTCTAGCTTTATTGTGTCAAAATGGAAACAAAAGGGTGCATCTGAACTTGAGTACCAATTAATCAAATCTCAGTATTGAAAACAAACTATAAATCTAGAAGAAAAAAAAAGCTAAATATAGAGCAATTCCTTCAAAACAAAACCACTACCACCATCTGGGAAAAGGGAGTAAAGCAGCGTCTCTGAGCCTGTGGTTGGGATTATGTCAGGGAGAGGGGTAACATTTCAGTCTCTGGAATAATGCATTGTAGTCACATTTAAGATTGGATTCTTAAATCCTCAAATATTAGAAATGTAACTACCAAAAGTTAGTCTGACTGCAGTTCTAAGACAAACAAAAAATACTGCTTCCAACAGTATGTTGTAAACAGGACCCCTTTGCCTGTTGCCTCAGTGCAAAAGAAATTAATTGGGTTTATATGAAATGAATTTTAGAAGTGGACTGGGAATTAGAATTAGGACTGTTTTTGTTGTTTGTATTAATTTGCTCTGTTTTTTTCTGAGTCTAGGCTCTACCACTAACTAGCTGGATAACTTTGGCTAAATCACTTGAAATCCATAGACCACAAGATTATGGAATAGATGAATTTCATCCTTCCTTGGAGACTGACAGTCCAATAATGCAATTTCTATTTGCTTCAATAGCAAACTGATGGTAACATGATTCAGGTGCAAAAAGTGTTCTTTTGGGTTCCAAATTATCAACCTCTTTAAAAAAAAATTATCAACCTCTTGTATAAATTCTGCAATGCCATATGTTGCATTTAAAATATGTCAATTAAAAATTGTTAGCATGGTCAAGGGAATATTGGTGTAGTTAGAAATTATTTTCGTAGACTCATTTCCAAGTATCAGAAATAAAGGTTTCTATAGTAGGTGGTAAAATATAAAATGCATATAAAATAGTCAGAGGCTGGACTAAAATGTAAGTCCCCAAACCTTGCCTATTTTTAAACCTTCTCACAAGTCAGATGTTTCTAGGTATAGTGCCAAGCCATGCACACACACCACCCTCACCACAGCGCTCCCCCCGCCCCCGCCCCCCAGCCCCACCACCAAAAGAAAAAAAAAAAAAACCCATCCAGGAATATATGGACTCAAGATAGGAGTAAAGGAAAGACCACTCCCCAACTAGAATAGCCTGGTCTAACTCCAATCAGTTCATAAAATCATGTCTGTGACTAAAACTATTCACTTTTCCTAAAAGTCCCTCATGCCAGCTGAAATCCCTTTCTGAAAGGCCTCATATCTAGGAATTTGATACCTACTAAATTTGCCTTTTAGCAAACTAATACTGACTCAATCTACCTTACCTGAACTAAGGTACAAACCCTGAAGCTCTCAACTGAAAAATGCTCTTTACTGATTCAAACCAAAAACAAGTTTACCAAAAAAAGGAGGGGCAGCCAACAGCATTTGGAAAATGTTAAATTTTATTGTTATTTCACCATTATAATTATTGTACATAGGACTATTACTAAAGTCACTTTAGAGAGTGACCGCAAAATAGCCTGCAACTCTAGCACCTCCCATTTTATACAAGATTTCTTTTTCCCACAGAATTAATCACAGACACATCAGGAAAATAATTTCAGCTAAAAATGGTGAGGGAAAAAAAAATGTGGGTGAGGTGGTAGAGATATACTCTTATAAAATGGTAGATAGTACTCAAAAGACAGGATCCTTTAAGTTCTGGATTTAATAAGCATAGCCTAAGAGGAAAATAGAGATTTTCAAGATACATTTCTAACCTTTTAAATATGGCACCACGGATGTACCATTACTCAGCACTGCAGGGAATTAAGAATGGATTGAGATTATGCACTGTATTAGCTCCCAAATTTCTTAACAATCACACACACACAAAAGAATGAATTAATCGGGAGACAGTGTTGAATTGGTAGGTAGCTTGGCAGGGGAGACGGGAGACCAGTTCTAATAGTCCTTGACTCCAATCTAGCTGTTTCTGTTCCATCCAGTCTGACGCGCTGGTCCAGGTCCCTTCACTCAGTGTGTCACCAAAGGCAGCTTCAAGACTCAATGGCAAGAGATCATCTATAACCTCTTCATCTGCTGCCTCTGATTGCAATGACCATCTGCTATAGCCACATTGTCTGCAGTGTGTCTACTCCCCAGACAAGGAAGGGGAACCATGGTGAGACTCCAACCTCCAGGCCCTAACCCATACCCTAAAACTATTGTCTAGCCTCATTAATATGATAGCTATCTATCAAACCAAGGGGCTTGCCCAGTGGCTTAGTGGTAAATAATCTGCCTGCACTGCAGAACATTCGAGTTCAATCCCTGGGTTGGGAAGATCCCCTGCAGAAGGAAATGGCAGCCCATTCCAGTATTCTTGACTGGGAAACCCCATGGACAGAGGAGCCTGGTGGGTTATAGCCTGTGGGGTCACAAAAGAATTGGATGCAACTTAGCGACTAACAACAAACGGTATCTCTAGCAGCTAATGCCACACTAATTTCATTGAATGCCTTCAATTCTAACCAGCCACTAGCCATCATTCTCTGAAGTTGAGTTAGCTAGGCAAGAATTAAGAAGGGTGATCAGTATTCTCCTTTGCTCTTGGACACCAACAACACTTCAAACAGACTTTGTAGCTTCAGTGTACCATAGCACCTCAAATTGAAACCTTTTTTCCAGCATGTCTGTCATAATCCCTGATGGGAAGGGAGCATATAGTCCCAGGTTGGGAAGGGGAGGAGGGCTTGCAGCTTCTCTATTTATAGAGGGAAGAGCTCTATCTCACAATTTCTGCCTATCAATTTAGAAGCTGAGTGGTTCTGAATTTGAGTGAATTTTCTAAATTCCCAGCCCCTGCAGGTGAATTTGCCCTCTGCCGCTCCTTATACAGTCACTCCTGTGTTCATCATCGGGCCCTAAGACTGGCCCTACTTATCCTGCTGACCTTCATCTTCTGCTGGACACCTTATTACCTTCTGGGTCTTTGGTACTGGTTCTCTCCCACCATGCTAACTGAAGTGCCTCCTAGCCTCAGCCACATCCTTTTCCTCTTTGGCCTCCTCAGTGCTCCTCTGGATCCTCTCCTCTATGGGGCCTTCACCTTTGGATGCTGAAGAGGGCATCAAGAACATAGTATAGACTCCTCCAGGGAAGGAGGTTCTGGAAGAGTGCCCCAACAGGAGATTCAAGCTCTTAGACAGATAGAAGTACAAACAAATGTGGCAGTAAGAAACACAGGAGAGAAAAAAGAGACATTTCTATGATACCACTTGCTCAGGACAGCATATATAGGAACAGAATGATTATTCCTTACTGTCATGAGAATATCTTACTTCTACCCTTGCTCTCTTAGCTTCGAAGAAAAAGAAATACTGAGCAGTGTCTCTACTTGACCCTAGCTGACACTGGAGACTATCTAACATAGAAACTCACACAGAATTCAGTCCCTGGGAGAAATATCTTCACAGTGACCCATACTGCCTCACTGTAAATAGTACTCCAGAGCTTGCAATATTAGAAAAGGGAAGTTAAGTAATTAGAAAACAAAAATTGTACATTTATTCATAATTCAAAAGAAACACTAAACAGGGTAAGAGATTAAATATAAACACAGTGAGTTCCACCCCAGCCGTATTTCTCCAAGGTTGCATGGTCAAATGGAATCTCTGGAGAGAACACCTGAACAACAGAGGATGGGTCAGCGACGTCTCCGGTCTGGACTCCTGCTGCGTCTTCGACCACCTCTACAAAGAAGGAAAAGGGGCAGGGCCCATGAGACGAACATAATACTATGTCCTGCTTTTATAATATTTATAATATTCTGCTTTGCTCATACTCCTTCCACTAAAATAATGTTTTTCCCTCTGCACTTTACCTCCTCTTGCCCTTGGGTGGACCCCGAACAAAACACCAGTCCACGCTGATTGGCTGTCCCATCAAATCCTGGCCATTGAGTCCCTCCATAGCAGCCTGGGCCTCCTTGTATGTTTCATACTCAACTAGAGTATACCCCTGGAACAAGAAAAAGACAGATTATCAAAACTCCATCAAGCTTTTCTCTACTCAACTAGAAAAACCTATCAACCTTAAACAACAAATGCATGTCACATCCCTGTTATACATACTATTTGTCTGTCTGTTTCTGCCTCTTTGCTATGTCTAACAATCAATTCCCAATCTCATTTTATTTCAACTCTTGGCCAACCACAGCCAACTTTGAAGAACTACCAATGCTGTCTAAGGGTTATGGATGAAGAGAGGCAATGGAGTATGGCTCAAGATACCTTTAGATATCCTGTACGTCTGTCCAGATTGAGATGGATATTTTTTATTTCTCCATACTCTGCAAATTTATCATGGATGTCTTCTTCCGTGGCTTCCTCATGGACTCCAGTGACAAAGAGAATCCAACCTTCAACAGCTGTAGGTAGGGGAACGAAGGAAAGTTGTTTGAGCACAAGAAACACTTAAGCAAGATCACACAAGTAGAGTGTGTGCAGGCTCCGCAGAGATTGGTTAAGCGACCTCTGACTACATTTCTCAGTTCAGTTCAGTCGCTCAGTCGTGTCCGACTTTTTGCGACCCCATGAATCGCAGCACTCCAGGCCTCCCTGTCCATCACCAACTCCCGGAGTTCACTCAGACTCACGTCCATCGAGTCAGTGATGCCATCCAGCCATCTCATCCTCTGTCGTCTCCTTCTCCTCCTGCCCCCAATCCCTCCCAGCATCAGAGTCTTTTCCAATGAGTCAACTCTTCGCATGAGGTGGCCAAAGTACTGGAGTTTCAGCTTTAGCATCACTCCTTCCAAAGAAATCCCAGGGCTCCATTCCTACTGGGTTTTATTTCATTGGTCCCTAACTCTGTACAGACAGATCCCTACAGGTTCCATTTACTTACAGCGTTGTGGTCCGGGTTCATCGCCATCCTGCTCCACGCTGTCATAATCCTCACGCATCCGCGCTCGAGACCCCTCTTCTATTAGAAACACACAGCAGATCACCGGAAATCCCCCTTCTCCCACTGTTCACCGTAGGTCTGAATGGGGATTCCAAAACTCGTAGCTCTCTCCATTCGACCCCATTCCACCCACAAACACTCACCGGAGCCAAAGCCACGGCCCTTCCGTTTCTTCGCTTTTTCTTTTAGTTTGTGGATGCTCTCTGGAGCCCCAGAAGAAAAGGAATAAGTGAAAAAGGTAACAGTTGTTTACAACAGTATTTTCTCTGCAAGACATTATCTGAAAGCAAACCCCCTTCCCGGCCCGCCCCTCTTCCGCCCAAAGGGGGCGGAGTCTCCAACCAACAGAACCCGGTTCCCTGGCTCGTATCCTCCCCACTGGGGAGAAAGATTATATTTTCCTAAAACGTCCTTTTCTCGCACCTTCCCCGCTTCCCGCAGCCGCCTCCACTGTCCTCACCGTCCCCATCCTCATCCATGGCGAAATCCTCGCCCCCAGCCTCATGAAGATCAAGTACGTCCGCCATCTTTCCTTCCTTCCAACTCTCGTCCGTGCCGCTCAGGCACTTGGCTCCTCGGGAAACTGTCGCGGAGGGAAAAGGTCATCAATCAAGTTGACCAATTAAAAACTAATACTAGGTCCCGCCCTCGGCGCGGTAAAAATACGCAATGGAGGCGGGCCTAGTTTGGGAAGATACCGGAAGTGTTACTGTAGCCATCTTGAGCGCGTCAAGAGCTGATCGCTGCACCCGTGTGCGGCGAGGTAGGGGGTAGGCGGGGCTAGTGAGTTCCTCTTAACCAGAGTTTCGGACAGGACTGAGCCCCTAACACTAAGTAACTTAACCAGAGCAGCCAACGAAAAGAAACTACTAACAGTGAAAAAGTGAAAGTGTTAGCCGCTAAGTCGGGTCAGTTCTTTGCGATCCCATGGGCTGTAGCCCGCCAGGCTCCTCTGTCCATGGAGTTCTCCAGGCAAGAATACTGGAGGGGGTTGCCATTTCCTTGTGAAGCCCAGCCGAATTTTTATTAGCGGGTTGCTTTTCGTCTCTTTTCATTCCATACCAGGAAATGGAAGCTGAAGAAAGTTTTTTCTCTAAAAACTTGCAGGCCTATACCGAGGAGCAGCTGGATCTGTGATGGAAGCATTAAAAAAAAAAAAAGTCAGCAATGCTACTTCAAAAAGCTGCTTCTGGAACGTACTCTTCGTTTGAGTTCAGTTCAGTCCCTCAGTCGTGTCCCATGAATCGCAGCACGCCAGGCCTCCCTGTCCATCACCAACTCCCAGAGTTCACTCAAACTCACGTCCATCGAGTCGGTGATGCCATCCAGCCATCTCATCCTCTGTCGTCCCCTTCTCCTCCTGCCCCCAATCCCTCCCAGCATGGGCTTTCTCTCAAGAAAATCAGCCGACCTGGTTTCCCGTGAAATACTACTGATGAGACACATATCAACTTTTCTTTTTTTATTTAATAATGTCTCAGGAAATTCCCTGGCGGCTCCACATTTTTACTTCGGGGGCCCCGTTCAGTTCATGGTGGGGGAACTAAAATCCCGCAAACCCGGGGTCACGCACCCGCCCCCCAAATTAAAAATAGTCTCTTAAATTCTACCCACCGCTTCTGGGAATTAAAAAGAAAAAGTCGTGATTTTAAATAAAACAGAGGCTTTAGCTTCTTTGAGGATAGTACAGACATTTCACGTTTAAAAACCCAGGAGTTGAGGCGAAAAAGAATATTGCCCCCACATTCTGGAATCCGACGTAGGCCTTAAAAAAGTAGTGGATAAGTAGTCACTTATTTATTAATTTTTAAATCAGTTGTGAATGCCTATATGTGTGTCTAATACTAGAAGAGGTGCTAGCAATACAAGGGGAAGTACAGCATCAACAATCACTTTATAATAACATTATGAAAGTGATCATTGATATTACAAGGTACTACAGCAATACAAGTTTCTAATAGGACTGGAAATAAGGAGAGTGCATTTGAGGGAGGGCTTCCATTTAAACTGTGCTTGTAAGGCTGTTTTGCTTTCCAGGCAAAACAGTTGTATTGAAACTAAGAAACAGTAATCCATTCTCTACAGTACATAGTATGATCTTTAAAAAAAAAAAAAAAAAAGTCACATCTCTACTGATACCCCCTTACTTATTTTTGCACTTAGAATAAAATTCAGACTCACAGCCTGCTCTGTGTCTCCATACTGTTTCACCACCATTCTTCCCTCTCACCTATTACTTTACTATACTTTTCTCAACTATGTTTACTCCCTATACTCAACTATCTTGTACACTTTCTCATCTCTGGACATTTTGTAACTTTCTGTTCCTGATGAGCTTCCGCCAGCTTTTCAACATGGCTGGTTCAACCCCATCCTGTAGGTCTCCCTACAGTCAAAAATAGTATGGGGGCTACCCCATCCTGTAGGTCTCCCTGAAATACTGCTGTCACTCAAAGGAGTCTTCTCTATTCTATTCTTCACTCTTATTTCCTTCACAGAACTTAAAATCAAATCTTGAATTACTTTATTTACGTTCTAGTTTGTTTATTGTCTTTTGCATTGGCAGAGATTCTTATTTACAACTATATCCTCAAAGTTCAGACCAGTGCCTGATTCATAGTAGACAATTGCTAAATACATATCCAATGAATATCAGGAGGGCAAGAAATTTTTTATGCCTGATGCTGTCTAATTAGGAAACAAAGTTGGAAATACAGTTTAGGGTCAAACTGTATGTCATGCTAAAAATTTGGAACTTACCCTACAGGCAAGAAATTTTTCTAATTCAATATTTTAGTATTCATAATTTTTAACATTTGCAAGTAGCCCCCATACTATTTTTGACTTGTGTTTTTCATTAAATAGACTGGCATTTTAAATTTACGTGCTGTGCTGTGCTCAGTTGCTCAGTTATGTCCACCTCTTTGCAACCCCAGGGACTGTAGCCTGCCAGGCTCCTCTGTCCATGGAATTCTCCAGGCAAGAGTACTGGAGTGGGTTGCCATGCCCTCCTCCAGGGGATCTTCCCAACCCAGGAACTGAACCTGAGTCTTTCCACATTGCAGATAGGATTCTTTACCATTGAGCTATCAGGGAAGCCCCAAACAAATTTATACTGTTTAAATATCACTGCCATCAGTGGAGACCATATTTTTCTATTACAAATTCAGATAAAAGCATAACTAGTAAAAATGAAAAATGTTTGGCCATCTACCACCGAAAATCTTGTCAGATAATGCCAAGGGTTCACATATAAAACTTTGGGAAGTGCTGCTAAAGGTAAAGATAGCTAGATGATAGTTTAAGCAAGGGAGTGGTGCAGTGATAAGTATTTTAGAAAGAAATCTGATAGTAATGTAGAGGATGTGAAGAATGAAGGTAGAGATAATTAGGAAGCTGTTGCAGTGGTCCAGCCCTGAGATGCTAAAGGAATGAACCAATTCAGTAGATATGGACAAAACAGATTAGGAAGTTTATATAGGGGTAAACTCAACAGTAAGTGATTGATTAGATAATGGCAAAGAGGAATTGAAGGATCTCAAGGAAAACTGAGGTTCTAGCTTAGATTGCTGGGCAGTAATTTCAGTAACGTGGGGAGTCAAAGAGGAGCATGTATGGAGAAATGGGTTTTATTTTAGATAAGTAAGTTCAAAGAGCTTGTGTCATTCATGTGGTAATGTGCAATGTGTGGAAATACAGATATAAAAGCTCAAAAGAGGTTGGGGTGAAAGGAACAGGTTTGAGAACTGGGTGTATGATAGAGTTTAAGCCACCACAGTGGGTGTGACTGCTAGTGAAAAAGGGCAGAACTTGAGGAGAAAGGGTCAAGAACCAAATTCAGGCTTCTTAAATATCTGGAGAAGGGGAGGCAGATGCCTTCTCCCGCAGTACAATCTTATTTCTTCCACCCTAAAAATACTAAAAAAAGTTATTTTTTGAACTTTTTAAGAGGGTCATTTTAGAACGTCTCTGATACATGGGTCTCAAGAAAGAGTCAATATGGCTCACTAGACAAAAATCTATTTTTAATTATATAAAATTATACATTTAAAATACATAGAGAGTACTAAAAAGGTAAGTAAAAATTTAACACCAAAGGTGGACATATCAGGGAACAATTTTTCTCCAAGTTCTTTGGGATCTTACTGGTTGGTATTTGAGAAAAATAATCAAGGAGATGCGAAGACAAGTTCTTTCCATAACTCACACCCCTTCCCAGAGAAAACAGCAAAGGAGAAATGAGGGTTTGTGATTTCTGGATTATAAACATAAATAACAACTGAATAGACACACCTATTATTTAAAAGTAGGGAGCCTCTGCTCCAACCTTACATGTGTTTCATGGAATACAGAGATGGGGCTTGGAGAATTCAAGGAAATCCCTTTCAAGTACTAATATAACTGTTGTTAGATTCCTTACCTCTGATCCCATATATACTGGTCACTAAGATGATTTCAAAAGCAAGAAAGCTGACTTTCATCTTTCCCCTATCTGATCCAAATGTGCAAATTGTAGCCTGTTTCCTAACCTATTTCTAAAAGCAAAGTGTATAATTGTTAAACGGAAAGTGTAATTACAGGAATATTAAATTTCCCAAACTCAGTTTAGGAAGTGCACTGAGCTATAATATAGTATTAAGGTGATTACAGAAACAAGAAGAAAATATATCTTAGAGAAATGTACAAAAAATTCTCCCAAAGGGGAATGCTTTAGCTATACTCCAGATCATCTTTCTCCTGTTTTACCCAGGAAAGAGGTAAGGGAAGAGAATAGTATTCATATTAAAAACATAATTAGCTGATCATTGATTCTCTTTCCCCTCCTGGAGTTTCTCATGGTTCCCATTAGGAAGTGCCATAATGCCAAAGTATCTTCTAATTTTCCTGATCGGCTCATGCTCTAATAATAATTGTGGAGGAAGAGGAAAGAAAAGAGGAACACCAATGTGAATCTAGTTATATACATCTAAGGTCATAAACAGTAGCCACTTCATGGGAGTAGGAGGAACATAGCCCTCACCAAATTGGACAGATGTTTCCAAAAACCAAAATGATGGGAGGAGGTTTTTAAGAAAGGGAAATATGTTTTACCTTCTACCAATCTTTGCAGCAGGAAGATCTATAGACAGGGCTTAACTAAGCTTGGTGAGCAGGGGAGGAGGAGTGAAAAGAGAATATTGAAAGATAAGTAACTTCAACCCTTACCCATTCAATAGATTCTGGTATGGTATGGTATCTAGGCCCCAGAAGCAACACAGGTGATAAACCCCTGCAGGTTGTGTTTATAATTCCTCTCTTGTTCCTGGGAAGTTTCTCAGCAATGATTTTAAAATTAAGAAACAACCAGCTCTCCATTTCCCTTTCAAATAATAATGTGAGGAAGCCCTAAAATGAAGTACCATTTGGAGGCAGAAGAGGAGTAAGGTGGTAGTGTGGTGTGATGTAGGTTATGAAATAACCTAGTTACTGAGGGAACAACTTGGTACCAAGTAGGCCCAGCTCAAGATAAAACCAAAGCCAAAGTTTTCATTTTCATGCTCTGTTTGGTCCAAGAGAAAGCAGGAATGAGGGTAAGGGTGGGGCTCACAGTCCTTATTCAAGCTCCTTGTTATCTTAAAAGGAGACATGAACACCTAGTAAGTCATTTTGTGCTACTGAAATGACTACACAGAGTTACTGGCAGTGTAAGAGCCCACAAAGCTCTGAAGACAGCCTGCTCTTCTTGTAAAGCAGTGTGGATATGTTTCAAAAGCAACTACATCCAAAAACTAGAAGTAAGAAAAGGGATATCTCAGCAAATAGGAATCTAGATGTAGAATTTATACATACACATATATATATCTCTATATTTTAAAGTATAAAATTGAGAAAGTATGTACAGAAATCACACTAAGTCTTAGAAAGGACATATAAAAAATGGGCCTGGAGATGATGCGAGTATGTGGGTAGATGCCTAGCAGTTGGAGGAATGCATATTGCCCAACTGCCCAGCAGCCAGCATGAGAATATCTTTCTTCTCCTTGTGGAAGCGCAGCTCCTTGCCTGCCAGCCGGGCTTCATCCAGCTCCCGCTCAGTAGAGGCCAGCTCTCTAGACAGTGCCCCTGGCACACTCTGCTCCCGGCTCACCCAGTCCAGTGCCATTTGGTGGCGAATATCATCATCTAGGGCTCGGTGTGAATAATGAGCCAACACTTCCTGGAGGGGGAGAGGAATGTGAAAGTCACGGACAAAGTAAAGGTTCATTCCTCATTAACCCTCTGGGACTAGGAACCCTCAGCCTTTGAGTCCTAACCAAAGTCAGCACTGGTGTCCTCTGAGGAGAGTCTTACAGGAAAACCTCCTGGTGGGAGAAGCAAGGCAGGTAAAAGAATCACAGTTAAGATTATAGGAATGAAGTGGGCACTTTATGTAAGCCTTTCAAGACTCACAAACTGGTAGGCCTGCTTATTTATAACACAACAGCCACCTCAAAACAGCCCTTCTGCCAGACTCCCCTCATCCACAGGAACTCTTACCTGCCGAGAGCACTGTCTTTCCCTCATGGCCTTAAGGCTGCCATTCCAGTGCAGCAGCTGAAAAACTGTCATTAGCTCCTGGAGGAAGAAAATATGAAGTGCCAGGACTGGTATATGGAGGTTGCATAAGAATTATATATGAGAGGGGAGGAGTACTTTCCCGGTGGTCCAGTGGTTAAGAATCTGCCTTGCAATGTAGGGGATGCAGGTTCAATCCCTGGTCAGGGAACTAAGATCCCACATGCCACAGAGCAACTAAACCTGCTCGCCACAACCAGAGAGTCTGTCCACCCCAACAAAAGATCCCACACAACACAATGAAAATCCGGCATGGTGCAACTAAGACCTGAGGCACCCAGACACACAATTAAATCTTGTTGTTGTTTTTTTAAATAATTAAATGGGGAAACTTTCACAAAATGTATTTGTGGCAGCATGCCTTATACCAACTCTGATATGTCCTTGGGGCCTTGGGGGAAGGAAGATATTTATATTTTGAAAAATATTCTATAAACTTTTCTCCTTTCCTTTCCAACTGAGTCTTGGTACGAGGTGTGTGTGTGTGTGTATGTGTGTGTCTATGTGTGTGTGTACAGTCTAATCCATGTTATTAGAGCAAGGGAAGTAGGTGGAATAGTATAGTACCTGAAACTCCAACATTGACTTGCCCTTGTTGGATTCCAACATGAATCGAAAAGCACCAATCCCTGTATTGGGGTTGTCAGCTTCCTCCCTGTTGCCCTGGTAACAGAGGAAAAGAAAAGACAATAGATTTTCAGTCAGGATTATCACCTCGATCAGGACTGTCCAGGAGAAATATAATGCAAGTCACGTGTTTAATTTAGTTGCCATATTACAGTAAAAACAAATAGTATTAATTTTAATAGCATATTTTATTTAACCTAACATATTTAAAATATTATTTCAACTATAATTAGTATAAAATTTATTAATGAAACATTGTTTTCCTTATACTAAGTTTTCAAAATCTGGTGTCTGTTTATCTTACAGCATATCTCAATTCAAGTGCTCAATAGCTACATGTGGCTAGTGGCTATTCTGCTGCTCAGCGCAATCCTAGAGGCCTCTGGAGCCATCACACTTTTTAACTTAGGTGATAGAGACAAGTCAATCTGATTTTCCCTGTTTTAGAAAAGGGAGAGCACTGAAACATAGAGGAGAGTCTTGATTTAGCTAAAATAACAGAGTGAGTTCAGCATATAAGACTGGACTAACCTAGAGGGCAATTAGCAAATGCATTTTAAAGAGTGACTGTAAAAGTCACAAGCATGGCAAATTCTGGGTAGCCGTTTGGCCTCCTGGACATTTGCCTCGTGTGTCTTCTACTGGCAACATGACCCTGCCAGGGTCGAGTTAAGATACATTGACCTACCTGTAAGCCTAGAGTGTATGAAAAAAATACAGTATAGAAGTTAAGAGCATGGACTGGACTACTCTTATGGTCTTGGTGAAGTCATTTAACCTCTCTGTTCCCCAGCTACCTTATTTGTAAAATGAGAATAATCATGGATCTATTTTACAGGATAATTTTAAGGATTAAAGATATTCTTTTAAAAATTTAAATTAAAAAAAGATAAATTTAGTCTAACAATTCTAAGCATATAATGTAGGTGCATTATCATATTGGACCTGATATCCAGTTACACAATCCAAATCCATTCTGGTACGGGCTCTGGTTTGTGCTATTTGGTTGGTGGTTTCATATTATTAAAGATAATTCTAGGTCCAGGGTCTTGTGGGGACTTCCAAAATGAGGGCATCTCCTGGTTTCCTAGTGATCCTTTTTATCAACCCGATCTAGAAACATTAGGCCAGGAGACTACTGGGAACACAGGGATCCAGCTTTCTCCTCTTGCTTCCTAAGAGGTTTCCTGCTCTTTCTAGCCAGTTCCACACACACGCCCCCAAACTCCCAAGAAATGAACTTCATTCTGCTCTTTTTGAGCAAAGGGATCAGGTAGAGTTCAGGAACCAATTAAGTTATATCCAAATTCAGTTTATTGTGGGATACTTTATCATGGGGTTTTACTGTATACGTATCACACTTAAATAATGTCAGGCACTTAGTAAGCATACCATAAGTGCTAGTTTATTATCATTCTTTGCCTTCACTGTGCTAGAATCAACAAGAAGTCAGAACTACTCAAAATCAACCCACTTTGTTTTGTGGCTCATGAGAAATAATCATGCCATGCATGATTAAATCTTTGTGGTGAAACAAAGATCATAAAATTTGGATTTAGAAGTGAAAATCTAGAGGAAGGGAGGGAAAAGGTGGTGATTTTCATTATTAGGATTTAGGGCTCTGAAGCAAGCAAGAGTCTTCATTCTTATCTAGAACTGTTCACTGCGATACCTTATTCAGTGCCTCCATGATACAGCACAGAACAGCTGCCAGCAGAGGCTGCGGGGCAGAGTCCATCTGCCCCATGCCTTTCTCAGTTCCCCTGAGAGTTGAGGGGATCAGTATCATGGCACATCTGTAAACTATCTGGAGTATACCAAATGGCATGACCCAACATTGGCAAGTTCCGTCTCATAGGATACTTCTACACCTACCAAGGTTATAAATGAACTCCATTTATTCAATAAACATTTAATCACAGAACACTTGATTAGTGATAGGAACATTAGAATATAATTGGAAAGGAATTAGAATTAATTTAATTTAACCTACTTATTTTACAAATGAGGAAATTCAGAACCACAGAGGCTAAGTGATTTGTCAAAAGACAGAATACAGTGTTAGATTCAGGACTTTTAAAGGACAAAAGTTAAAAGCAAAAAATGTGGACATCACTCTTTCAGTTCAGTTCAGTTCAGTCGCTCAGTCGTGTCCGACTTTTTGCGACCCCATGAATCGCAGCATGCCAGGCCTCCCTGTCTATCACCAACTCCCGGAGTTCACTCAGACTCACGTCCATCGAGTCAGTGATGCCATCCAGCCATCTCATCCTCTGTCGTCCCCTTCTCCTCCTGCCCCCAATTCCTCCCATCATCAGACCATGGGCTAAGACCAAATGAAAATCTTTTTTTTTTTGGAGAAGGGGAATTCCCCTGGGATATTAATGAGACATCCACTAAGTTCTCAATTTGAGAGGTTAACAAAAAAAGAATAGTGGCATGAAAATAATAATAGTTTACATTTCTTAAACACTTTGTAGCAGACACTGCAGGTGACCTATCCAATGTCTATTTCCTTCTTCCATACTACAGGGCCTACTCATCTCCAATTACCTCAGAGAAGAGTGATTTTATCCTAACTCCAAGTGGGTAAATCCTAATCTCTTTTGCCTGTAACTGACTTTAAGGTGAGAATTCTGGGCATGGGTGGTAGAGGGAAGGTCTGCCAGAGAGCTTCTGGGAATAGAGTCCTTAATACTAAGGAGATACTAGAAAAGATGGTCTCTTTCTGTCTCTGAATGTAGTTTTCTCTGTATTTGACAAATGGAACTCTGTCTCTGTCTTGTACCCTGAGGGGAGTCAGCCCAAGGGCAAAGCCAATATCTAGAGGATGGCTGGGTGGAGAGATGGAAAGAATTTTGGCCAGTAGATGATACTCTTTTTTTTTTCTCCAGGTTAAAAGTCTGTTTTGATGCTTCCCTTGTGGCTCAGTGCTAAAGAATCCGCCTGCCAATACAGGAGACACAGGTTTGATCCCTGATCCGGGACGATCCCACATGCCACAAAGCAACAAAGCACCACAACTATTTTTTTAATTAAATTTATTTATTTTAATTAGAGGCTGATTACTTTACAATATTGTATTGGTTTTGCCATACATCAACATGAATCTGCCACGGGTGTACACGTGTTCCCAATCCTGAACCCCCCTCCCACCTCCCTCCCCATACTATCCCTCTGGGTCATCCCAGTACACCAGCCCCAAGCTTCCTGTATCCTGCATCGAACCTGGACTTGCGATTCGTTTCTTATATGATATTATACATGTTTCAATGCCATTCTCCCAAATCATCCCCCACCTCCCTCTCCCACAGAGTCCAAAAGACTGTTCTATACATCTGTGTCTCTTTTGCTGTCTCCCATACAGGGTTATCGTTACCATCTTTCTAAATTCCATATATATGCATTAGTATACTGTATTGGTGTTTTTCTTTCTGGCTTACTTCACTCTGTTTAATCGGCTCCAGTTTCATCCACCTCATTAGAACTGATTCAAATGTATTATTTTTAATGGCTGAGTAATATTCCATTGTGTATATGTACCACAGCTTTCTTATCAGTTCATCTGCTGATGGACATCTAGGTTGTTTCCATGTCCTGGCTATTATAAACAGTGCTGCAATGAACATTGGGGTACACGTGTCTCTTTCAATTCTGGTTTCCTCGGTGTGTATGCCCAGCAGTGGGATTGCTGGATCATAAGGCAGTTCTATTTCCAGTTTTTTAAGGAATCTCCACACTGTTCTCCATAGTGGCTGTACTAGTTTGCATTCCCACCAACAGTGTAAGAGGGTTCCCTTTTCTCCACATCCTCTCCAGCATTTATTGCTTGTAGACTTTTGGATCGCAGCCATTCTGACTGGTGTGAAATGGTACCTCATAGTGGTTTTGATTTGCATTTCTCTGATAATGAGTGATGTTGAGCATCTTTTCATGTGTTTGTTGGCCATCTGTATGTCTTCTTTGGAGAAATGTCTATTTAGTTCTTTGGCCCATTTTTTGATTGGGTCATTTATTTTTCTGGAATTGAACTGCAGGAGTTGCTTGTATATTTTTGAGATTAGTTGTTTGTCAGTTGCTTCATTTGCTATTATTTTCTCCCATTCTGAAGGCTGTCTTTTCACCTTTCTTATAGTTTCTTTTGTTGTGCAGAAGCTTTTAATTTTAATTAGATCCCATTTGTTTACTTTTGCTTTTATTTCCAATATTCTGGGAGGTGGGTCATAGAGGATCCTGCTGTGATTTATGTCGGAGAGTGTTTTGCCTATGTTCTTCTCTAAGAGTTTTATAGTTTCTGGTCTTATGTTTAGATCTTTAATCCATTTTGAGTTTATTTTTGTGTATGGTGTCAGGAAGTGTTCTAGTTTCATTCTTTTACAAGTGGTTGACCAGTTTTCCCAGCACCACTTGTTAAAGAGATTGTCTTTTCTCCATTGTATATTCTTGCCTCCTTTGTCAAAGATAAGGTGTCCATAGGTGTGTGGGTTTATCTCTGGGCTTTCTATTTTGTTCCATTGATCTATATTTCTGTCTTTGTGCCAGTACCATACTGTCTTGATGACTGTGGCTTTGTAGTAGAGCCTGACTGAAGTCAGGCAGGTTGATTCCTCCAGTTCCATTCTTCTTTCTCAAGATTGCTTTGGCTATTTGAGGTTTTTTGTATTGCCATACAAATTGTGAAATTATTTGTTCTAGCTCTGTGAAAAATGCCATTGGTAGCTTGATAGGGATTGCATTTAATCTATAGATTGCTTTGGGTAGTATACTCATTTTCACTATATTGATTCTTCCGATCCATGAACATGGTATATTTCTCCATCTGTTAGTGTCCTCTTTGATTTATTTCACCAGTGTTTTATAGTTTTCTATATATAGGTCTTTAGTTTCTTTAGGTAGATATATCCCTAAGTATTTTATTCTTTTTGTTGCAATGGTGAATGGAATTGTTTCCTTAATTTCTCTATTTTCTCATTATTAGTGTATAGGAATGCAAGGGATTTCTGTGTGTTGATTTTATATCCTGTAACTTTACTATATTCATTGATTAGCTCTAGTAATTTTCTGGTGGAGTCTTTAGGGTTTTCTATGTAGAGGATCATGTCATCTGCAAACAGTGAGAGTTTTACTTCTTCTTTTCCAATTTGGATTCCTTTTATTTCTTTTTCTGCTCTGATTGCTGTGGCCAAAACTTCCAAAACTATGTTGAATAGTAGTGAGCACCACAACTATTGAGACTGTGCTCTAGAGCCTGGGAGCTGCAACTACTGAAGCTCAGCACTCCCTAGAGACTACTCGGCAACAAGAGAAACCACCACAGTGGGAAGCCCACATACCGTAACTAGAGAGTAGCCCCCACTCACCACAACTAGAGAAAAGCCTATGTAGCAACAAAGAGCCAACACAGCCAAAAGTAAAAAAATAAACAAAAATTGTTTTAAAGCCTGCTTTGGACTTCCCTGGTGGTCCAGTGGTTGAGAATCTGCTAGCCAATGCAGGGGGCTCAGTTGGATCACTGGTCCAGGAATTCCCACATGCCAAGGAGCAACTAAGCCTGTGCTCCACAACCACTGAGGCCCATATGCTCTAGGGCCCACGTACCATAACTACTGAGCTAATCCACCAAGAGCCCACGTGCCACAACTAGAGAGTAGCCCACACTCGCCACAACTAGAGAAAGCCTGTGCACAACGGTGAAGACCCAGTACAGACAAAAAAAAAACCCAGTCTGCTTCATTTAGATCTGTTGACCAGACTCCCAGACAGCTGATTTTGCAGGAAATTTTGCACCTGAGTGTCTCCCCACTTTACCCTCCCAAGAGTGTGCTCCTGCAGATGGGACAACAGAACTCACCCTTTATGTCAAAATGGGACTGGTCTTCAGGCTTGAAGTCCAGGTTGGAGCTGCTGTCCTAAATGATAACATTCTTAATCCATGGAGTCATCCAGTCCTGAAATCTGCCCTACTTCTAGACTTCTTATCATGTTAGGTAATAAATTTCCTTCCTTTATTTATTAAGTCAATTCGAAGTGAGATTTTCTATTACTTGCATCCAAAGGCACCTAAACAGATAACATGTGCTAAATGCTGGAACATAATCTCTTTTATCCAAGAATCCTATGTGATAGGTATAACTGTTATCCTATTTTACAGATGAGGAAACTGGAAAAAACTAACTTGTTCAAAGTCACATAACAAGTAGAACCAAAATTTCAAAATAAATTCAGAGCCCATGCTCATAAGCACTGCTTTCTATAATCCAAACTAATGTTTCATTTTATAATGTCGATACATTAGATGATTTAAGACTGAAAAACGTGCTTTTAAAATTTTAACTGATTTGATTAATATAAAATGTTTTATTCCCTGCAGACACTGCTTGACAGGGTAATAGGAGAAAAACAGATGGGTCCTAGGTAACGGATTATGAATCAAAGTGTTCAACACTAATCTCCAAAACAGGTAAGTGAAGCAGTTTAGTATATGTAATTACATCTTAAATGTAAAGAAAACAGAAACAGAAAATTGATCTGACTTTATCTCCCTATCGATGGTCTTTTGAGAGGAAGGATGAAAGCAGTGCTAATTTTTAAGATGTATCTCTAAGCTAGAAAAGTTTGTAAGCTGACTTGGGTTCTAGTCTTGGTTCTACCATCTACAAGCTATATTACTTTAGGCAAAACTTCACTTCTATGTTTTTAATTTCCTCATCTGTAAAAGAGGGGTATCAATAGTATTTCTACCTCATAGGGAGGGCTTCCCTCATAGCTCAGTTGGTAAAGAATCTGCCTGCAGTGCAGGAGATCCAGGTTCATTTCCTGGGTTGGGAAGATGCCCTGGAAGGAGGAAATGGCAACCCACTCCAGTATTCTTGCCTGGAGGATCCCATGGGCAGAGGAGCCTGGCAGGCTACAGTCCACCGGGTCGCAAGAGTCAGACACAACTTAGCGATTAAACCACCACCACCACCATACCTCATAGGACTGTTGTGAAGATGAAAGGAGATAAACTACATATAAATCCCCTAGAATAGTCCCTGGTACAAAATAAATACTCAATTAGGATTTGCTATGGTTATCATCATCGTCATCATTTGAAAGAAGAGATGTTCTTTTTAAAGACAGTAAATAAATTATCCTCCACATTCCTAGAAACATGAAGACAAGACACTTATATTGTAACATGTTCTTTATTAATAAGATGAAGTAATGGAGGCAGGAAACAAGTGACAATGAAAACAGTTGTATAAAAAAAGAGCGAAGGAAAAAGGGAGTAAGGTCTTAAACCAAAATTGGGAAAAGCAAAATTCTGGTTCAATTTTTATTTTATAATATCTCTAAAAGTCCATAAATCTTGAAATAAAGATTTCTAGATACCAGAGGCATAATGAAAGAGACAAAATAACAAAAACAAAAACATACATAGATTTAGAGACTGAAGCATTTGGAGCATGTAATACAAAAGACTGATAGAAAATAAACAGAACAGAAATGTAGACAGGAAAGAAAACCAAGAATTCATGTTCTGTTTCCCAGTAATACACAAGATTTCACAATCAGCCAATTCTCCCATCCCCCACTCTCCTCCTTTCCAACTCCAAATAACTTACATTGAAAGATGCCAGGGCCTCAGAGACACTCTTCTCAATGAACTCATCAGTGATTCTTCTGGAAGGATGTTCATTAAACACAGAGTTCATTAGTGCAATCTTTGCAGCACTCCGCCGGGCTTCAGCTTTTGTGGGGCAAAACTAGGCAGTAAACAGAGAAAATATGTGTATATGTGTATCTGAGAGAGAGGAAGGAAGAAGTGGAGGGAAACACTTGGCATAGACAACACTTGGATACTCTTTGGAAAAGTCAGTTTGTTCTAGATGCTGTCCAAAGTTTTTATTGTAAAATGGTCAGGGCACTTGGAAGCTTAAGTTTGATTCAACATCCTGGAGTCATTAAGGAACTGGAGACAGCTGTAGCTCATACCAAATTGAAGGCAGTATGGAGGAGATTGCTGAAGTCAGCATATAATCACTGGATACAAAAAGTACCTCTGTTTGAACTGTCAACAGAATTAATTACTCAAAAGCCAGATTCTCGCCAGTCTGTTAGAAATCTGTATCTTGTTCTTTTATTCTGTAGACAAGATGGACAAGATTTTTTTTATCCCTCTAGATAACCTAAGATTAGAACAAAGCTGTTTCTAGGCTGCTTCTGCAGAGGAGCCCTCTAGTCTCTATCCAAAGCACCCATTTGGGATTCTTGGACTTTACCCTTAGCTATGTGCAGGCAGTTTCCTCACTAATGCAATGAGCCAGGGAACTATCCCTGAATGGAGTCTAAGGTCTGAGGAAGGATTATATCATCTCTAACCCACCCCCTCCCAGTGGAGGCAAAGAGAAGAGAGGTAGCTAGGGAAAGGAAAGCTGACTCAAGGAAAACAAGAATAAATTAAAAATTAACTCATGTTTTTACACTGGATCCAACATATGTATCAAAAAGAATGTCTGATTTTCAAAAGTCTTGAATCACTCAACTTCAGATCCCTAGCCACCTTTAAAATTCATTTTTACTGGCTGTTTCAAAGGCCTCTATGCCCTTTGTCATTTATGATTAGGATTAAAGAAAAGAACGTGATGTAATTTTTAAAAGTAGACCAGATTATGTTTGCTACTTAGCCATCCTTAATTTCAGTAATTCCCAATTTCCTTTAGCTGACAGGTCTCTCTGCGACAACATATGGAGTTTGGTACGTTAATCCTACGTCTTCTTGCTTATTCAGTTTCTGTTTCCGCTTCTCTCACTATTTATTAGCCTGCTGCCCATGCTACTGCATGGTGCTCTTTCTGAAAAATCATCTATGAAGAAAACCAGCAGGAGAAGTATCACCTGCCACAGTGCATATAAAAGATGTAAGCTAAAAGAGGCCAAGAGAGATAATTCTACTCTTTCAGGAAATAACAGAAATTGAATGCCCCAGTTTGGGGCATCCTGGAGAAGGGAAAGGCTACCCACTCCAGTATTCTCCCCTGGAGAATTCCATGGACTGTATAGTCCATGGGGTCTCAAAGAGTTGGACACGACTGAGCGACTTCCACTCACTTGGGGCATCACCATAAGATTATTAAATCTTTATTCAACGATATGATGAGGTAGGAGAAGGAAGGAAAGATCTTATTTTCTAGAAGCAAAAGATAGACATTAGTTATCTTGGGCACATATTTATTTCTCTGAAATGGCTGGGGTTCTGAGAGAAACATTTAGTCACCTGATTTGAAATGAAGCTCTCTTTGGACAGTTTCTATTTGAGACTGCAACTGAGCTACAATGGCACTCATTTGTGCAACAGATTTATTAAATGTCTATTCTGTGCTGGGCACTGAGTTGGACGGTAGAGATTTAAAACTGAATAAGAAAGAAGACTGACACTATCTCTGCCACCATAGAGCATAGTCCACTAGGACAGAGAAACACTCAATAATGATATGTTGTGGTAAGTGATTTGATACGGGAAGTTCAAGGTGCTATGGAAGCACATAGCAGAGGGTATAACTTTGTGTAAGGGTTATTCAAGCCATACGGAAAACAGAACAAAAGTGTCTAGTCCCCTCCCTAAATTCCTATTCAGGCTCTAAGTTGACATTTCAGGAAGCTACTTTCCTGTCTACAATGTGAAAAATTCATCTTTGATGTAATATTCACACTGGTCAAATTTCTTGTTACCCTACAATAGCATCAACTATTTTCATCATCATATACAAGTCTTTTATATAATTGTAGAATGTTAGTACCAGAAATACTGGCTAGAAATAATCTACTCTGTCTCCTTCATGTTATAGATGGAGAAACCGAGGCCCATAGAAATTACTTGACTTGCCCTGCTAGCAGTCAGGGGAATGAGAATTTGGATCTGCTAACTCTTAGATGAGTACTATTTCCACCATACATAGTCCTTCTCCTTTGATTTCTTGGAGAACTCAAACACTGCTTTCCTTGGCCATAGCCTATGAAAAAGTAGTGCGGGCAATGGATATTATCCTATGTCCTCAAAAAGAGACAGCAGGAACCTGGAAAGCCAGATCAGAACATGAGTTAGGTGCTAGTAGTTTGCTTTTCTTTCAGCTTTCAAAAACTCAAACCCATTTGACGAAAACAACAAAATTCTGTAAAGCGATGATCTTTCATTTAAAAATTAATTTAAAAAAACACTCAAACCCACTGGAGGAGGGCATGACAACCCACTCCAGTATTCTTATCTGGAGAATCCCATGAATAGCGGAGCTTGGCAGGCTCCATAGGATCTCAGAGTCAGGCACTACTGAAGTGACTTAGCACACACACTAAAAAGAAAAGCATGCTACCAAGGTTGTTTTCTGGTCAAATGAGCCTCAGATGCTTATTAGAATGATTTACCCAGAACTGGTCCAAGTCCTCAAATAGGTGACTTTGGACAGAGATTTAATGATCAAAGTGATAGAGAAAGCCACTACTAGCACTACGGATTTATCTCGGCTACATTTGCCTCCCAGCTCTTACCTGGAAACTCCCAAAGCAACTTCCCCCAGGCAGGGTGACATAACAGACATAGGGAGGACTGTTGGCGGGAACCATCTCATAAACCACTAGGGCCCCATTCTTCAAGTCAGCCCCTCGTGACTGTTTCATCTGCCAGAATTCCTGAAGTGCCTCCACCACATTCACTATAAAAAGAGAAGTAGTTCAGTTCAGCAATAAGAATGCTTCCAAATGGTGCTCTGCTTCAATACACTATCTGTAACCTGTACTTACATTAAGAGACTACCCCGTCTTAGATCCCCACCTATCACCATTTAAAAGCATTTAAAGTAATAAGCCAAGGCTGTAATTAAGTTCATTTGCATAGGAAGACCAGAATATACTTCCCTCACCTCTCTAGTTCACATTTTGGTTAGTCTTAGACACCAAAAGAGAATAGCATAAATATTGGAGGCCAGAGTTTCCAAGGTCAGCATACCATTGTTACTACCTGATGAAATACAAGTAGATTATTCCACAATTAGTCAGCTGGCCAAGAATAGTAATAACCACCATGATCATAAGTGCTGACGTTTACTGAACTTACTGTATGTCATATTTCTCAGAGTGCTTTACCCATACAATCATGAGGCAGGTACTTTTATTATCCCCATATTACAGATGAGGGAAATGAGGTATGGAGAGGTTAAATAACTTGCCCAAGGATATAACAGAAAGTAGAAGAGCAAGAATTCCAACCCAGGCATTCTTGGTTCCCAGGTGGTTTCCTGGCGCAGTGGTAAAGAATTTGCCTGCCAATGCTGGAGACGCATGATATGCAGATATGTGGGTTCAATCCCTGAGTCAGGAAGATCCCCTGGAGGAGGAAATGGCAACCCACTCCAATATTCTTGCCTGGAAAATTCCATGGACAGAGGAGCCTGGTGGGCTACAGTCCCTGGGGTTGCAAAGAGTCAGACATGACTGAGCATGCATGTATGTCATGTCATTCTTGGTTCCAGAGTCAATGTTCTTAATCATTAAGTAATACTGTCACTTAAGGACATATGGCCCTATTAGCCATTTTCAAGGCTGTGCTTCTGGTGAGCAAACCCCTGGCTAGATTCCTTTTCCACCCTGAAATACTATATGTATACTATATATATGAGAGAGACAGAGAGATAGGGAGAAAGAGAGGGAGAAGGAAGGAAAGAGAATGAACTCTGAGGCTTTCCCTAGCATAAATGATTTTAGAAAGGACTGCATATTGGGAAACATTCCTCCACAAGTCTCTAGCACTACTCTCCATCTTGCTAGGTACACCGAGATTTCAAGGTCCTGACTACTCTTTACTTGGATAATTTCTCAGGATTGAGTTTGCAGCAAGAAACCTTGAGGAATAATGTCTCTGACTAGGATAAGGGACAAAGTTTGCTTACTATTACTATAAAATGGCAGGTTCCCCAAGCTCAGTGTTCCTCTCTTGTAATGCAGCCCATGGCCTGTGCAAGCATCTACCTGAACCCTCCTTGTCAGACAGGGGAGGCAAGGGAAACCAGTGCAGGCAAACAGGAGGCTCATGCTACATGCTGTGCTGTGAGTAATAAAGGCCTTTGTCTCTGACCCAGAGTCTCTTGGCTTCTGCCAGCATCCATGAAATAGTAACCATCTACATGATATGTTTTTGTTATTCAGTCGCTCAGTTGTGTCCCACTCTTTGCGACCCCATGGACTGTAATACACCAGGCCTCTCTGTCCCTCACCATCTCCCAAAGTTTGCCCAAGTTCATGTCCATTGCATCAGTGATACCATCCAGCCATTTCATCCTCTGACACCCTCTTTTCCTTCTGCCCTCAATCTTTCCCACCATCAGGGTCTTTTCCAATGAGTCGGCTCCTCACATCAGGTGGCCAAAGTATTGGAGCTTCAGCTTCAGCATCAGTCCTTCCAATGAATATTCAGGGTCAATTTCCTTTAGGATTGACTGGTTTGGTCTCCTCGCTGTCCAGAGGACTTTCAGGAGTCTTCTCCAGCACCACAGTTTGATGGCATCAATTCTTTGGCGTTCTGCCTTCTTTACGGTCCAGCTCTCACAAATAGTAATTAGTTGTAAACAGGGTAAAATCAAACTCCAGACTTGACACTGTATTCAAGGACAGTTCCCCTCATCCCCTAACACCTAGATTCAATTATTCCACAAAAATTATTGAATACCTACTCTGTGCTAGACTGTGTGCTGGTGCTAGGCTACAATCATGAGCAAAACCCTGTTCCTTTTCCCTTGCAGCTTACAGTCTAAACAGGGAGAGGGAGATTAACCAAGTAATCTCAAACAAATCAAACACTACAACTGAGATAAATGCTATAAAGGAGTGGTAAATGGTGGGAAATGTAGGAACATGTGACCTAATTAAGAAGGTCAAAGAAAACTACCCTGACAAGGTAATATTTAAGCTCGGATATAAGTATCACTAGGCGAAAAGGTGAGAGAAAAGTGCTCTGAACAGAAGAAATAGCATGGACAAGGGCTCTGTAGCAGCAAGAAGTACAATGAATAAGGGGACCAGTGTGGCCAGAAAAGAGACAGTGAGGGGTAATATAATGCAAGATGAGGTTGCAAGAAAAAAAAAAAAATAAAGCCAGGGCCAGATCAGGTTAGATGTGATGGGTCATGTTAGAGTACTGGCTTTATCCTGAGCAATGGGAAGCTACTGAGGGCTTTTTAAATGGATGGCAGGATAAAATCAGTTTGCCTTTGGAAAGGATCTCTTTGACTCTAGGGTTCCAAAATTTCAAATGGCTTTAACTAAAAGCCTCATAACAATAAATTATCACACACATTCACCAATATCTTCCATGAGCACTCTCCACCCTTTGTTACAAGGACTTGTTAATTCTATTATATTATGTGAGTTAAGGTCTGACAAGGAGAAGACACCAAGATGGGTCAGACATGCAAGAAATTTGTTGGGGAAGAAGAAGGAGAAGGGAGAGCCTTCAGACCAGGTTCAAGGTCTGACACCTGTGGAAGAAAAGAGGCAAGGCAGGAAGTGTGGATATGAGAGTCTCAAGACTGCAGCACAGTTCCAAGAAAGGTTTGGCCAGAAACCAAAGGAATCCCACATCTCAGGATGTGCCTGAGTTAGCACCCCTGCTGCGCTCAGTCACTGACAGAGCAGCCTACAGGATATATGGCCTCAATGCAAACATGGTGATGAACTCAGAGGGAACAGCAGTTTAAGGCTGTCAGTCAGTTATGCTCCCTGCAGCACCAGATATTAACCAGCACATTTTCATGGCTGCCACATACACACTAAGCAAAATGTTGAGCACTCAATAGGTGCACAGCTCTATTCCAGACATTAGAGATGCCAAGACGAGTAACATATATTTCATGCCAGGAAGATGTTCAAAATGTACAAATACAAGGTGTTCAAAATGAACAATAAAAACTTATCTTACTGCTCTGCAACTGAAGCAAGCACTCCATGTACCAACCAGGGTTTGAAAAGCAGCATAAGCTCTTAACTAATACCTTATATTTAACTGACTTTTTAAAATGTTCATTCTTCCATTAAAAGTCAGCATGAAAAGGAAACTTTCTCTTTCCCACCCTTAGTTTTAGCAGGGACTCTTCAAAGGTTATTGCTGCCCAGAAAGCTTAGCCACCTTTGTTCTTTTCATTGAGATCTTTTCAGGCTCAGTTCCCTCTTTGAGGTAATCTAGCACAATGTGCTGGGTGACAGGTCGCATGACATTCAAACAAGGAGAATACTGAAATAAAGAGGAAGGGGAGAAGACTGCTATAATGGGGAAGGTCCTATTAAAAAGCACATGACCATTCTATATCCAGTTAAATCCCTTTTGGCACAGACTATAGGGCTTTTTTAAAAATAATTATTCAAAGCCAAATGAAATAGGGAGTCTTATTTCAGAAATGTGAGTATGAAATGACAAACTGGGCAAATGATTAGGGAAAAAGGCAATGAATTGTGATCTGCATTTGAAAATGCTCATAAGTGTTAGTCGCTCAGTTGTGTCCAGCCCTGTGTGATCCCATGGACTGTAGCCCACCAGGCTTCTCTGTCCATGATATTCTCCAGGCAAGAATATTCAGTCTTCCCTGACATTTCCTTCTCTAGGGCATCTTCCCTGGCTAGGGATCAAACCTGGGTCTCCGGCATTGAAAGCAGATTCTTTACTATCTGAACCACCAGGGAAGCCCATGAGGCTCATTCATTTCTAAAGCTAAAAAGGACTTGAGAGATTATCTAGTCTATCTCAGGCTAAGGAAGGGTAAGTGACTTGGTTGAGGTTACATAGCTGTAGCAGAACCTGATGCCGATGTTTTTTCCAATTTGGGAATCTTAATCCAGGGTCCAAAGTCCACTCTGTGGTTGAACTTCATAGGGCTTCACAAGACCTTTAAAACTCTAAGTAAAATTAAGCATGTCTGTGTGTGTGTGTGTGTGTGTGTGTGTGTGTGCGCATATGAGTATTTATTTTTGAACAACATCAAAGAGAATACTTTTGGTTTTTCCCTTGGGAGATAAAATATTAGATGAATGTCTAAGTGGTGAGAGAGACAGAGTGCACATACACCAGAGTAAAAATACTAAAATGACACATGAAACTATAATAAAAAAAGTTTATAAAAAAAACAATTTTATAGTGGGGCAGCATGGATAAATAGATAATGAAATTAAGTGAGTGAGAAGGTTCTCTCTGATCATACAAGATGGTAAGAATAGTGTCTGTCAGTTAGTCAGTTTATTCGCTCAGTTGTGTCCGACTCTTTGCGACCCCATGAATCACAGCACGCCAGGCCTCCCTGTCCATCACCAACTCTCAGAGTTTACTCAAACTCATGTCCGTCGAATTGGCAATGCCATCCAGCCATCTCATCCTCTGTCATCCCCTTCTCCTCCTGCCCCCAATCCCTCTCAGCATCAGAGTCTTTTCCAATGAGTCAACTCTTTGTATCAGGTGGCCAAAGGATTGGAGTTTCAGTTTTAACATCAGTCCTTCCGAAGAACACCCAGGACTGATCTCCTTTAGAATGGACTGGTTGGATCTCCTTGCAGTCCAAGGGACTCTCAAGAGTCTTCTCCAACACCACAGTTGAAAAGCATCAATTCTTCGGTGCTCAGCTTTCTTCACAGTCTAACTCTCACATCCATACATGACCACTGGAAAAACCACAGCCTTGACTAGACGGGCTTTTGTTGGCAAAGTAATGTCTCTGCTTTTGAATATGCTATCTAGGTTGGTCATAACTTTTCTTCCAAGGAGTATGCGTCTTTTAATTTCATGGCTGCAATCACCATCTGAAGTGATTTTGGAGCCCCAAAAAATAAAGTCTGACACTGCTTCCAGTGTTTCCCCATCTATTTCCCATAAAGTGATGGGACCAGATGCCATGATCTTCGTTTTCTGAATGTTGAGCTTTAAGCCAACTTTTTCACACTCCTCTTTCACTTTCATCAAGAGGCTCTTTAGCTCCTCTTCACTTTCTGCCATAAGGGTGGTGTCATCTGCATATCTGAGGTTATTGATATTTCTCCCAGCAATCTTGATTCCAGCTTGTGCTTCTTCCAGCCTAGCATTTCTCATGATGTACTCTGCATAGAAGTTAAATAAGCAGGGTGACAATATTCAGCCTTGATGTACTGCTTTTCCTATTTGGAACCAGTCTGTTGTTCCATGTCTAGTTCTAACTGTTGCTTCCTGACCTGCATATAGGTTTCTCAAGAGGCAGGTCAGGTGGTCTGGTATTCCCAATCTTTTAGAATTTTCCACAGTTTATTGTGATCCAGGCAGTCAAAGGCTTTGGCATAGTCAATAAAGCAGAAATAGATGTTTTTCTGGAACTCTCTTCCTTTTTCCATGATCCAGCGGATGTTGGCAATTTGATCTCTGGTTCTTCTGCCTTTTCTAAAACTAGCTTGAACATCTGGAAGTTCACGGTTCACATATTACTGAAGCCTGGCTTGGAGAATTTTGAGCATTACTTTACTAGTGTGTGAGATGAGTGCAATTGTGCAGTAGTTTGAGCATTCTTTGGCATTGCCTTTCTTTGGGATTGGAATGAAAACTGACCTTTTCCAGTCCTGTGGCACTGCTGAGTTTTCCAAATTTGCTGGCAGCACTTTGAGTGCAGCACTTTCGCAGCATCATCTTTCAGGATTTGAAATAGCTCCACTGGAATTCCATCACCTCCACTAGCTTTGTTCATAGTGATGCTTTCTAAGGCCCGCTTGTCTTCACATTCCAGGATGTCTGGCTCTAAGTGAGTGATCACACCATCATGGTTATCTGGGTCGTGAAGATCTTTTTTGTACAGTTCTTCTGTGTATTCTTGCCACCTTTTCTTAATATCTTCTGCTTCTGTTAGGTCCATATCATTTCTGTCCTTTATCGAGCCCATCTTTGCATGAAATGTTCCCTTGGTATCTCTAATTTTCTTGAAGAGATCTCTAGTCTTTCCCATTCTGTTGTTTTCCTCTATTTCTTTGCATTGATCGCTGAGGAAGGCTTTCTTATCTCTCCTTGCAATTCTTTGGAGCTCTGCATTCAGATGCTTATATTTTTCCTTTTCTCCTTTGCATTTTGCTTCTCTTCTTTTCACAGCTATTTGTAAGAATAGTGTGATCTGGCTTAATTCATGTTACTATGAAGATAGGGAAACTGGTTAACAATATTTCACCTGACTTCCTATTTCAGTTTGTAGAAGGTACCCCTGAATAGCCCACAGTGCACAGTCTCCAGAAGGGAGGGATTGAAAAATGACAGTGACTTTGGGAGAGGACCATAGTAAGCGGAATAATGCACCTTGCCCAGAGGTTCATGTCCTAATCCTTAGAACCTGTGAATGTTACCTTATGTGGCAAAGATTTTGCAGATGTGATTAAGTTAGGGATATGAGATGGAGAAATTATCATGGATTATCTTGGTGGGTCCTAAATATAATCCCAGGGGTCCTTAGGGAAGGAGACTTGATGAAAAACAGAAGAGGAGAAAGCAGCAGGAACATGGAGGCAGAGGTTAGAATGATGCTGTTACAAACCAGGGAATTCTGGTAGCACCAGAAGCTGGAAGAGGCAAAGAAACAGATTCTCCCCTAGAGCCTCTGGAGAGAACACAGGCCTGCTGTGACACCTTGACTGTGGCCCAGTGATACTGATTTTTAACTTCCGGGCTTTAAAACTATGAAAGAATAAATTTCTTCTGTTTTAAGCTAAGTGTGTGATAATTTGTTAGAGCACCCACAGGAAACGAATACAGGGTCTAATCCTACATTTCAAACATTGGAAATATCCAGACCAATCATTTTATTAATAACTACATGGTCACTCAGAACAAAGAAGCTGTCTGTGATTCTGAAGAAAAGGAACAACTAAACAGAAAATACCACATAAGATTCATTTGTTCAACCTAGTGGAGTGGCTGGGCTGAATTTCCAATCATGTAACTATATGTGATATATAAGGATAGCAATATATATACTTTTTAATTTGGCCGCAGAGGATCTTTAGTTGCAGCATGTGGGAATCTAGTTCCCTGACCAGGGATCAAAACCTGGTTCTCTGCATTGGAAGTGAGAAGTCTTAGCCACTGGACCACCAGGAAAGTCCCATGGGACAGCAATAATTTTTTTAAAAGATAGGTTTGAAGAGGGTAACACAGAAGTTACCGAATAAGGAAAGCAACTTGGTTGTTCAGGCAATTGTGCCAGCTTAGAGATTACCAGCTGTGAGTCATTGGAAGAAGGGGTCTATATGCCATGTGGAAAGGAGGTAAATGAAATGGTAATGCTAACAGTACCTATCAAATGCACAGTTTTCAAAGCATTTCCACATGCATAATAATAGCAACCACCTATTGAGTACTAACTAGCTGCTGCATGCATTCATTTAATCCACGAAGAACTATTAAGATAGGCATTGTAATACCCACTGAACAAATGGTGAACAAGTTAGGAAACAGACCACAGTGGCAGAACCAGAATTCAGAACCAATGTTTGTTTGCCTCCCAAACCAATCCTCTTTCTGCTGTATTGTCCTGCTTTATTGCATCATTAATTCTCACACATGCTCTACAGAGTGGACTGTGAGCTCCATGAAGATAGGGACTGTGTTTCTTGTTCACCCCTGGTGATCAATAAATATTCATTAACTGAATGAATGGAACAGGTGAGGCCTAGAGAGAGAAAGTAATTTATCCAAGATCACACAGCCACTATTTGACAGGGCCAGATTCTCTGATTCCAAATCCTGTGCACTAAACTGGTTAAGATCCTACAGCATACTGAGCTCGGTGTGCATCTTGGGTGGGGACTGCAGGGAGAGATACAGGACAAATAAGCGAGATAACAGAAGAATCTAACGCTGAGAGCCTACAGGAGTGAAGGTAAATCTAAAGACCATGCCTGGTCAGAAGGAAGATGAAAGATCTGAATTGAAGATAATCCAGTAAAGCATTGCTGGATTGAGGACTGGTCTGGGCAAAGACTAAAGTAAATTTTATGCAGGGGAATAGGGCCAGCCCCCAAATATCATGCCATCAGTCACAAGGGTGTGTGGACACAAGCCAGTGGCAGTTTTGCCTATTAATTGAAGCAGAGTAAGTGATTCCATGTGGTGAAAGTCTTCTGAGCCAAATCGGCAGAGATTCTGCTTGCCTGAAGCTGAACTATCTGCCAAACTTTCCCAAAGTACTGGCTGGACACCCAGACTGGAAATGAGAAACTCAAAAATAATGAGAAGGACTGTGGTGGGAGGTAGGCAAGCTGGAGGACTGAATTGCTGGAGAGTCTGAATGTTAACTGGTTGCTCTTTGTCAGTATAATTCCCTTGTACCCTCACCCTCATCCTTTCTAAGGAAATGAAAAAGTTTTACAGGATGCTCAGTTTAAACCAGAGCTTCTTGAGGTAACACAGACCAAAATATGTCACTCCTCTACAATTTTAATAAACACCTATAAGATTCTAGGAAGAAGGCTTTAGATTTAGGGTTGCTACTCCTATGCTCAGAAGCAAAGACCTTCCCTTGGTCTCAATTTAAAAGAGGCATGAAGTAACAGGACAATAGCTAATGGCAATTCCATTACAGTGCCCTGTTAAATCTAGGTGTTAAACTAGAAAAAACAATTAAATTCCCTCATGATGAATTTCAAGATAATATACATTTGTATTCCCAGCATCTAGCAGAGTGCCAGCCCCCTTGGTAGCAGTTTAAAATGTTAAAGAACAAAGGGAAACTGATGGGAAATGTATCATTATGCAAATAAAGCAAAATGGATCTTAAAATGTTTTCACAAGAATCATTGGTTTTACACTGTTAGGATTTAACAGTGAGAGAAAATATGTATTCTTCCCAAAGAAATGAACCAATAAACTTGAGAAAATATTTATCATTTTTAAAGTACGCATTATTATATCTGTCAGGTGCAATATATCATTTATTGAGACAATAATTCCAAAGGAAATCAAAGCTCAGTGAAGTTAAGTCTCTTTCACAGAGACATAGCTGGCAAGTGACAGAGATTTAATCTGGGATTTAATCCAGACTTGTCTGACTCCAAAGCCTTTGTGTGTGCTCTTCTCACTGCACTTTCTCAGGAAGAAAAAAAAAAGTCATTACAAGAAAGCCCTGCAACCTTTCTCTCCTAAACAGACAAACTAGAAAGTTAAAGATACAGTCACTTCCAGGTCAAGCGGGACTTAACCATGCAGAGAGAAGTAATGTCTCAGAAATTTCAGATCTGAATTCTGTACCCCACACCCCTTCCTATATATTTCTTTTTACACTATAAATCTTGGAACTCAAACTCATGATATCCTGCACTGGTTAAACACAAACAACAAAGAAAATCTTCACATCCCCCTTTTCAGAAACCCGGGAAATTAGGCATGTTTAAGATGAAGAGTTCTAAAGGAAATAGGGTTTCTGTCTGGCTCATTTCCACTGAATTTAACATTGAGAAAGCCAAGCCCTGGGATTTATCCTCAGTTCCTGGGCAAGGGCCAGGAAAACAGAGCCAGACAGACAGAGAGGCTGGAATTGTCAGGTTCCATACTTAAAAAGACACCGAAGTAGGGCACTAAGTCACAGGAAGCTGGCGGGGGTCCAAATTTAAAAGCACAATTTACAGGTGACTTGTGAAAGCCCTGCCTAATTCCCCAGTAAATCTGAAGTTGCACTGGAAATCTCAGAGTGACATAAGAAAAGAATTTAAAAGTCAAGGTTAAGGAGACAGAGTAAATTAGCCGGAGCCCAGGAATTGCTGAGATCACAGAAGAAAGACTGAGAGGATGTGGCTGAGAAATGTCTTGGTTCTGAGATAAAGGATAGGATCCCACACAATGGGGACTGGTCTGTAAAGGCAGAGAGATGTTAAAGCACTAAGCTACAGGAGGAAGTCCATTTCTAAAGAGGAAAAGATTGGGAAGAAAAGAAGGCTACCTCTGTAAAAACGGGTCCCTGGAGAATATAGTAGTAACTCAATAAAGGGGAGGGGTGAGAGGCTTAAACGTGTGTATGAATATGCGCGTCTGTGCGTGTGCGTGTCTGTGTGAGTGTAGCCCTGAAGGAAACTCCCCAAAAGGAAATGCATGTGAGGGCTCTGAGCCAGGAAAAGCGATCCAGAGGACTGTGGGAGCAAAGCTCCCTTACAGAGAGGGTGTCCCGGAGGAGGCCAGACCCCGCAGACTCACCTCGGCCATAGCCCTGCGTGTGTTTGGCGAAGCTTCTCACCACGGCCTCCACGGCCTCCCGCAGTACCACAGGGCTGCCTGCGGCGCCGGGAGGCAGCGGCAGCCCGGAGGCCCCGGACAGAAGCAGAGGCGGCGGGGGCGGTGCGGGGGGCGGCGGGGCCGGCGGGGGGCCCGCTGGGGGTGTGGCGGTGGCAGCCGCGGCCCCAGTCACTCCGGGCCGAAGCGCTCTCAGAGTGCCCCTCCCGCTCGTGCCCACTCCAGGCTGCAGTCGCTGCGCTCGCAAGGTCTCCATCCCGGCCGCCAGTGGAGTAGCGGCCTGGAGCCTGCCAGCCTGGCGAGCTAACGGTCCCAGCCGCCCCCTCCAGCGAGCGCCCAGGGACTGAAGGAGGTGCCGGAGCCCAGCCGTCAGTCAAACGGGGGCGGGGACGAGCCAAGTCCTATGCCAATCACCAGAGATGGGGCGGGAGCTGGCCGGTTGCCCCTCCACCATAGGCAAATTATTGAAGGCGGAGGTTCTGAGCAACCAATTACAAAGAGAAAAAGCGATACCTCTACCCTGGAGAAGCTTAGCTCCGGCGCATCTTTGCGAGTACTAGAAAGCGGGCCAGACTCCTAGGGCGAGGCTAGAGGGGGGAAAAAGGGGGGCCTGGGTGTATGACTGGGGAGAACTGTAGACAGAATGAGAAGATTCTTATTCTTGGTCCGATCACTTCATTTCATACATGTAGGTGAGGAAACTGACTCAGAGAAGTGATATGACTTGTTCAAGATCATATGCAATTGATAGTGGAGCTAAAAAAGGAAAGATACTGACATTTAATGAGCACATACTTACTGTACGTCAGACACTATACAATGTACTTTAGTGGATTGTCTTATCTAATAATTGCAATCACTAACTAGATTTTATTATTTTATAGATAAGGAAATTGACAGGCTAGATATATTGTCCAAAATTAAATAGCCAGGAGGTAGCAAAGGAAGGTTTAGACAATAGGTCTTCTGATTTCCAATATTTTAATCTTCTTGTTATACAGAACTGTTGGGCAATTTTCTGATTTCATCAATTCTTCGTTGAAGGAAGAAACAGTAGATTTGCTCCCCTACCTATCATTAGAGCAAGGAAGAGTTAGAGTACAGGAAGAAAACCAGCAAGCTGAAAGGTCCAGGGGGCAAATTAAGACAGGTGCCTTTGTTCATAGAACCTTTCCGGCTGGGTTCCTCCAATTACTGTTACTCTTACACACACACTACACACATGCACATACATACACCCACCCTTTGTCAGTTGAATATCATACCATTTTTACCTAGGTGGAAATTATACTATTTCTCTCTCTCCCTCCCTCTCCACCCAACAGAGCCTCAGAAATCAAGGATGGGGAAACAGAAGCAGAAGTAGGGGGAAAAAATGGATGAAATGCAGTTAGTGAGATGAAAGTTAGCCCCCCACCAAGGAAAAACTGTGAGTGGTCAGGAAGCAGGAAGCTTGAAAGAGGGACAGTTAATCTACTGTAATATAGCTGCTGATTGTGGAGGGGGCAGATTCTTTGTAGGAATCTTAAAGAATTTAAGGATGGACATAGGGGAGACTAAGGGAAATGAAAACCTATCAGATGCCTTAAAATCTTCAAGACATGGGACACTTGCCTCTTCTACAACCACAATTGGTTTCCTGGAAAGAAGGTGGATGGAGCCTTGAAGTAGCCCCCTGATCTTTATAGCTAGCTATAGTTAGCATCACCCTCCCTCCCTAGTCCTCATTCCCCCACACCCTCCACCCCCAGCAGAAGTGACAAAACAGAGACTTCTGAACACATTTATTTGATATATCAAGTGGAGAGAGGAATGATTTAGGGTTACTCCCCCTGTCAACCTGTGGGGGTGTTCATAAGCTCAGATGGACAGAAGAGCAGCTTAGAGCCCATGACCCACCTCCTGGGAAAATGAAACAACCTGGTGTATTGGTTAGGGGGACGGGCTGGGAAGAAAAAGCTGGAAGCTGAGAAGTAAAGCTGAGAGCAGGGAGGGCAGCAGCAGAACTGAGGTTGGGGATTGCTGCAGGATATTCCCAAGGGGAGTAAAGAAGCTATCCTGAAAAGTGGTTAGGGCTGGAAGCAGGGTGTGAACAAGGATCCAGGCCTGGATTGAAAAGCAAGACCTGCAGAATGGGGTGGGATATTCACGAAGAGGGTAGCATGTCCAAAATCATGAGCAGGCTGTGTTGCAGGGCATACATGGAAAGCAAGGGATTACTGTTGCAGGAGGGCAAAGAGATTGGAGATTACCCATAAGTAGGGGCTCCCTAATGCTTCTGAACAAATGCAAGTTGAGTTTGGGACCCTTTGGGGGCCCTAGCACAAGTGGTCCTGTGTGCGCTGTGTCCATGGGCACGAGAAATTCCCAAATGCACTGTGAAGTGACCAGGGCATGAATGCATGAGTCTATATGCCCAATAAATAGAGTACTTACCCTTCCCTGCAAATACGAGTACTGTGCTTGTGGACACATGTTTACCCATGTATGTGTGCACCGTGCCCATGAGCACATGCAAGAGACCTCTATGTCCATAGTGTGTGTGTGAACTGGTTTTCCCACCCGTCCCAAGGTCCTGATCCCCACCCGCCTTGGCTCCTCTCACTCCTCTCAGCGCCCAGGCTCCCCTGGCCCGCCTAGACTCTGGAAGCCCCCTAGCAGGCGGATCTGCTCAGTCTGCATGGAGTGGCGTCTCACCAACTTGCGCTTGGTCCTGGGAGAGCCTGGCGCCCCCGCCTGGGGAGGGGCGGGCAGCGAAGGCGCCCGACCTCCGGGGCGAATGTCGGGGATGGGAGGATGGGGGCTGACATTGAGCGGGGGCAGGAAACCTGGCCGCGTTTGCGCAATGTGGTCCAGGAGCAACGTCCCCGAGCCCCTCCGCTCCAGCAACCCGGGACTCCGCCTCCGCCCGCTCAGCGGAGATACAGCCCCAGGAAGACTCTCCTGGGACTGGCGTGGGGAGGAAACCGAGCCTGCTGGAGGGAGGGTCAGCGGGGAGGCGCTGTATCTGCGGCGCTCCAGGGACGGGCGGCTGCACTCGGGCGAGTCGGGGCAAAGATTTCCGGGAGTATCGAGCTCCACCGACTCCATGCGGCTCAGTTTCTGCCTCAGCCCTGAAGAGGGGCCAGACTCCTGAGCTTCTGGCGCTGTGTTTCTGCGAGAGAGAGGACCCCCACCCGTCACTTTCTCCGCCCACGGGGGCGGGTCCTCTGGGCCTTCGGTGCTGTGACGTCGGGAAAGACGCGGTCGACCTGTCAGGGTCAGGCCGTTGAATTCGGCGGTCAGGCGCTCGAACCCCGGCCTCCCTTCGGCAGGCGGGACAGGTTGAGGAGGGGCCACTAGGCCCCAGGGCTCGGAGTTGAGCCTTTTGAGGGGTTTTGGAGGATGGCGGGGTGGTTTGGGGAGTGGCTCGGAAGGGGAGGGTTCATCTGGGGGCTTAGGAAGAGGGAATTCAAATACGTCCCTCTTCTCCTCTTCTTCCTGGGCGCGAGGGGATAACAATCCTCGTCCTCCCGCTCCTGCAGTCTGCAGTTGGATTTCCGAAGGCGACGTGCAGACCCCGGGGCTAGGAGGAGCGGGAGCGGGGTCCTCCACCCCCGGGGACGGTGGGGAATTGAGATACTGGCGGGTCTTCTTGGTGCCGGAGGGCGAGGTGTCAGTGGTAATGATGATGACCTCCGTGCCCTTGGCCTTGCAGGCGTCCAGCAGCGTGGCAAGGGTCTCTCGATCCCCGCGGTCCAGGGCGTGGACAAGCGCCGAGGCGCCGGCGTGATCTCGGACTGAGGGGTCCGCGCCATGGGCAAGGAGCAGGGAGGCCACCGCGGCGCCCCCGCCGCCCGCGCAAGCGTGCATGAGCGCCGTGCGCCCTAGGCGATCTGCGATGTTGGGGTCCGCGCCTTGCTCCAGAAGGTAGCGTACCATGCGTGCCTTGTTCTGGGGGTCGTCGTACCGGGCCCGACAGGCCGCCATTAGCGCAGTCTCCCCTTGAGCATCACCCTCATTCACGTAGGCGCCCCCCTCCAGAAGCAAACGGGCCAAACGTAGCTTACCCTGACCCACGGCCCGAAGAAGAGCGTGGCCCTCGGTGTGCAGCATAGCTGCCTCTGGGGAGAAAGCACCGTTGGAGCCGGGATTGGGACCTGCCGAGGACGCCTAGGGGGGTGAGGGTGGTGGCTGGCAGAGGCCTGCGGGCTCAGTGGCGAAGCCAATCCCTGCAAAAAAGAGAAAGATCTTATTTACTGATTCAGGCAGGGAAACTGAGGCACAGGTGGAAGGACCCGCGTGGGATGGGGGAGATCTCCACGGCATGGTACACAATCCTTCTTCTAACTCATGCCTCTGAGCCGCCCCCATCCCCCCAGCGCATGCCTGAGGAGATGAGAAGGGTGCACCCGCACTGAAGGACGAGCACGCGTGCAAACGCGTACGTGCACGCGCAGGGATATCCGCACCCCCACCCTCACCCCACGGCTTATCAGACCTTTCCAGCATCCCCCTTTTCTTATCCGCACTTGGAATCCCCCTTTCTAGGATGTTGAACGCCACCCACCCACACACATGCACCCATACATTCACACACACAGTCCCATTCCTAACCTCTTTTAGGTTGCCACAGCCCCACAAACTGAATGGGGGGAGGGAGGCAGCTTGCGTTTGGGACCTAAAAAGGGTGGGGGGAGAATTGGGGGGTTCTTTTGCCCCTGCTATATTCCTCATCACTCCTTGCTGTTTCCCCTCCCAGGTTGTGCACCCAAATTGATACCTGTAAGTCCGCAGAATCTCCTCCGGGCCAGGGCTGAGGCCAGGGCCACGGGGCAGCTGGGGTGGCGGAGCCGGGTTCCTGGGGGCCCACATGGCGTGGGGGTGGGCACTCGGATTCCCTTGGTGTCAGTATCTGCGCCCGGGCACAGAATCCTGGTCCCTCCTCCCGGTGCGCCCCGGGCACAGCGCCGGCTCTGGAGGAGAGAAGCTGGGGGGGGGGGGGGGGGCGGAGCTATGCTTCCCTATTTATAGCCTAGTCTCTGCGGGTGGGGGCGTCAGGCACCAAACCATTACCCCACCCATGCACACATAAACCCTCAAAAGCTAGAGGCTCCAATCCTGACTTCCCTTTCTTAGCCCCTCAGTCACAACAAACCTAAATGTTCCTTAAGAGACTCCTCCGCGACCCAGACTGGGACCATCCCAATTCTTCGTCTAGCTTCAGCAGATCCCCATTCTCCGCTCTTCGTGCGTTGATGCGCGCCGGTGCACCAGGTCTGACCTGCCACACAGTACATGGTACACTATATAGAGAGGTGAAGAGAGAGGCGATGGGATCCACAGCTGGAGTCTTTACTGTACAGAGGGAGGCAAGAGATCTGGCTGCCTTCTCCTAGTTTAAATGTCAGGGGGAGCTGGAGTCAGACACAGCGATATATCTTCATTACACCTCCCCGCAACCGGAACATGCATCACAAATAAACTTGGACCTCAGCTTCCTTATACAGACTTAGATAAGTATGCGGAGGTTGGGGTCATTTTTAGATACAGTAAGGGGTTATTCCCAGATGCCTCCTCCCCATATTTTTGGAGGGATGGGAGGAAGAGAGAGAGAAAAGGGGTAGAGAAGAATGAAACTTGTAACACATTCTCTCTCATTGCATCTATTTATTCTCGGTCTTGCTTAGGCTCATTTTCCCATCTTGTTTGAAGGTCTCTGTTTGAATCGTTCCTTAAAGTCTTCTTTCTCCCTATCTGTAGCAGTCGGTTTCTCTCAGTGTCTGTCTCTGCCTCTCCTCACCACCTGCCCTGTCTCCATGGTTACCATAGCTTCCATCTGCATATTTTAGGAATGAGTTTGTGTCCAGCTGGAAGGCATCAGGGGAAGTGGGGGGTAGGGGGTGAGGAAAAAATCCTAAGGATTTGGAAAACTCACCTGAGATAATTCAGAGGCTGGAGGCCACCAGACACAAGACATAATGTTCCTGAAGAAGGGGGAGAGATAAATATATGCAGGGAAGCTACCCATTTTTATTAGGTACCATGTTTCAACCCCTGGGTTGGGAAGATCCCCTGGAGAAGGAAATGGCAACCCACACCAGTATTCTTGCCTGGAGAATCCCATGAACAGAAGAGCCTGGCAGGGTGCAGTCCACAGGGTCACAAAGAGTCAGACACAACTGAAGCAACTTAGTATGCACACATAATTTACTGGAAACCAACTATGTGCCAATTATGTAAGTACACACATTATCTCCAATCCTCACAACAATGCTATAAGGTAGGAATTATTTTCTTGTTATAAAGAAACTGTGACTTAGTAAAGTTAAGCAGTTCTCCAAAGCTTCACAGCTCTGTTTCTGTCCTATTTCAAAGGCTGGGTGCTTGCCATTCCACCAACAGCCTTCCCAGTCCAGAGGCTTCACTCCCAGGGCCGTTTTCTCTGACATCAGGGTTATTGTTCTTGACTAACTTCTAGATTCTATCTCTACTCAGATCTCTTTCCCCATTGTTTATGTTTTTGTGTGTGTGTGTGTGTGTGAAAGTGGGACCCCTCCTCCCACCCCACCCCACCCCCCGCCCCTCTTTAACCAAAGGCTAGGAGGAGCTGGAAGGAGGTGGAAAATGCAGTAAACACTGGACTCCTGCCCTATCTCCCCAACTCTGGTTATCTGATTTCTTAATCTTTCCTTTCCCAAAGCCTCTTTCCATCTTCTCACAGACATGGCAGCAACCTACAGGAAAACATTTTTCTAGAAAAGAAATACTCATGGGTAGTGCTGGAGGGAAGCAGCGCAGAACTGAAGGGAAGACTGGAGGAATGGAGGAGAAGCCAAATGTGAAGCCACAAAAAGAATGATCCCCAACGGAGCAAGTTTCACAGAGCTTTCTTTCTCTGTGGAAGCTCTTTCTATAGAGTCCCTCGGTGAAATCTAAGGATCAGCTTCCCTCTGTGAACTTCCCTGCGAGCTTCCCTCGCCAGGCCAAGGGGTCCTCCATCTGAGATGGGGTCTGAAATGACTGACCCCCTGGTTGGTTCTGCAACCCCATCTTTCTACTCACCCGGCTGGCTAGCCTGAGTTCCGGCTAACTCTCTCCCTCCCTCCCCTCCTCAGCTTCAAGTGGGCGGACCTCTTCGGCTCCCCCTAGATTGGCTGGGAGAACTCACCAATGGGGAGCTCTGGGAGGCGGACCTAGAACGCCACCAGCTTGAAGAAGACAAGCAAATTTCAAGTTGGCTGCGGCGTGTTTTCCGCGTGGGGGAGGGGCAGCAGGTAAGGCCCCGACTTGGTGGCTCTGACCTGGTTCCATCCCGCACCTCCCGAACTAGTTCACCAGGGACCAGCTGCTAGCTAGGGAGACAACGCTTTCCGGCAGCCTGTTGGATCTGCCCCCTTCTAGTTCCCCACCCTCTCCCTGTGGGCTCCCTTTGCTGTGTTGATTATACACTGGAGAACTATAGTTTTCCTTCTCGCAAAGGGGAGATATATTAAAGGAGAAAGTGGAAGACTCTCTCTGATACCTCTGACTCTTTACTGTGAACCAGCTTCCCCTAAATCTATTAGTACTAAGAGCTTGACAGACTCCCGTTGTCTATCAAAACTCTTATGAAATATTACCTCCTACCTGTAGCTTTCCTGGACCAATTTTTTTTTTTTCAGGATTAATTGTTCGTCAGTCTGATGATAGCATTTTATGTGTACTTTTACTGGAGCCCTTAGTGCCCTCTCCCTCTTTAATGTTTCTATTCTACTTAGAATATAAAGTTTTGTAGGGCAAGTTCTAGTATTTAATACAATGCAATGTATTATGTATTAAATGCACAGTGCCCAGGAAAAGTTAATTGGATGGACTTGATTGGAAAGGAAAAATTTAAACTTCTGATGTAATTAGAGAACAATTAATAAAACACAAAGTAAAATACAATACAGTATATCATTATGACCTCTTAAGTTGGTGGTTCATAATGTAAATTGGTCCCAAAGTCCAGAGAAGGGAGAAAGCTAAGAGGACTGGGATGGTGAAGGGAGCCTTTAGGAATCACAAGGTCTCAAGTTTGGAACAGACCTTAGGAGTCATGTATTCATTCTTTCAGCCAAATATTTATTGAGCATCTACTATATGTCAGACATAATGCTGGAGAATGGGGATCATAGTGAATCCTTTACTTTAGATATGCATCCTTCCTCTGATAAACCATATTTAGTAAATTATTATCCAGCTTCTGTTTAAACTTTTTAGTAAGAGAACTTCCTATCTCACTTTGCTCTTCAATCAATATCCAACAAATACAAGAAATATATGGCTCAACAAAATGTATTCCACATTTTCACTGTAAAAGAGACAGAACTGTCCTAATGGTAACATTCTTAAAGATAATATCTCTTTGTTTTCTGTTTATAGAAGTAATATACATTTATCCTAGAAAACCATAAAATGTCTATTATATCATGACAATGAATCCCTTCAATTTATTTCCTGCATGTATACATATGTATTTATATGTGTTTTTGTGTATATATTACACACATAGGGCCATACGACAAATACAACCTTTTATTATGCTTTCTCCACTTTACATCATATTGTGAACATTTTTCTGTCTTTAAATATTATTTGAAATTTTTATTATGTCTACATAATAGTCTAAGATAGATATTTGATTTTTTTTAACCATTCATATTTTTAAAAATAAAGCCTACTTATTGAAGTTGGTCATTAGGTCTTTTTTTTGTTTAAGATTTATTTATTTATTGGCTGTGGTGGGTCTTCATTGCTTCAAGTAGACTTTCTCTAGTTGTGTCTTAGTTATGGCAAGTGGGGGCTACTCTTTGTTGCGGTGTGTGGGCTTCTTATTGTGGTGGCTTCTTTTGTTGAGGAGCACAGGCTCTAAGCACATGGGTTTCAGAAGTTGCAATGCCTGGGCTCAGTGGTTGCGGCAGACGGGCTTAGTTGCTCCATGGCATATGGGATCTTCCAGGACCAGGGACTGAACCAGTGTCCCTTGTGTTGCAAGGCAGATTCTTAACCACTGGACCACTGAGAAAGCCCCTGCTGCTGCTGCTGCTGCTGCTGCTGCTAATAAGTCCCTTCAGTCATGTCTGACCCTGTGCGACCCCATAGACGGCAGCCTACCAGGCTCCTCTGTCCCTGGGATTTTCCAGGCAAGAATACTGGAGTGGGTTGCCATTTCCTTCAATGCATGCATGCTAAGTCGCTTCAGCTGTGTCGGACTCTGTTTGACCCCATGGACAGCAGCCCACCAGGCTCCTATGTCCACAGGATTCTCCAGGCAAGAATACTGGAGTAGGTTGCCATTTCCTTCTCCAGTAAGGAAGCCCCAACCATTCATTTTTTGTTGGACTATTTAGGTTATTTCAGAATTTGTGCTACTATGGATAGCTCTTTGATAAACATGCTTTTCTATCTCTGACTATGTATCTGGTGATTTCTTTGGATAAGTTTTAAAAGTGGGATTACTGGATTAAGGATATATTAACTTTTAAAAGGCTGTAGATTCAAAGAGTCAAATTGCTCACCCAAAATATTGTATTTATAATTCTTCCAGTGAGGTATGAGAGTGTCCACTTCAAAAAAATTCATGGAAGCCTGATTAATTTTTAAATCTTTGCCAATTTTATAGATAAAAAATAGTTTGATTGACCATTCTTTGTTAATTGTCTATTCATGTTCTTTGCATATTTATTCTATTGGGATGATTTTTCTTCATTTCCATGAGTTCTAATATAATAAGAGTGTTAAATCTTTGTCTTATTTATTACAAATATAGCAAATTCTAAACGTTAGAGTGCTCCAAGCCTCAGTCCCTGGATCTCTTCTTTTCTCTCTTCACATCCACTCCTTTAGGAATCTCTCCCAGTCTCATGACTTGAAACATTTGTATACCGAGACCTCCATTACAATGTAAGCTCCTTTTAAACTCCATGGGTGCAGCAGTTTTTGTCCATTTTGCTCACTGCTACATCCCTAGCATTTGAAACAGTGCCTGACACTGAATAAGAACTGAGTAAATATTCGTTGAATGAATTAAGGTGGTTTTATTATTATTTCCATTTTACAGATAAGGAAACATCAACCCTCCCTATTATTCACTCTTGCACTCCCCTTCCCCCACAATCAACAGGATCTCACATATGTTATACTCATTCCCAACTGTGCTGAACTGTGTAATGTAGTAGAAGTTACTAAGAAGCAGTTTTCAAAAAAAAAATACAGAAAAGCAATAACATCAAATTTAAGAAAGGCTTTTTAGTAATTTCTACCATATTAAAACAATTATGGCTCAGTTGGGAATGAGTATAACATATGTTGGATGTTGTTTATGGGGGAAGGAGAATGCATGATGTTTATGGAGGGGTAGTTTGGGACCAGATTATAGGAAACCTTGAACATCTTCAAGAATCATAATCACTTAATCACAATCTTAAATAGAAGAGCCTTGTAGATTCCTAAGCTGAGTAGGGTACAGATGGATGGTTTACAGTTTCCTAACCACCAGGTTCAGTTCAGTTCAGTCGCTCAGTCGTGTCCGACTCTTTGTGACCCCATGAATTGCAGCACACCAGGCCTCCCTGTCCATCACCAGCTCCCGGAGTTCACTCAGACTCACGTCCATCGAGTCAGTGATGCCATCCAGCCATCTCATCCTCTGTCGTCCCCTTCTCCTCCTGCCCCCAATCCCTCCCAGCATCAGAGTCTTTTCCAATGAGTCAACTCTTCGCATGAGGTGGCCAAAGTACTGGAGTTTCAGCTTTAGCATCATTCCCTCCAAAGAAATCCTAGGGCTGATCTCCAGAATGGACTGGTTGGATCTCCTTGCAGTCCAAGGGACTCTCAAGAGTCTTCTCCAACACCACAGTTCAAAAGCATCAATTCTTTGGCGCTCAGCCTTCTTCACAGTCCAACTCTCACATCCATACATGACCACAGGAAAAACCATAGCCTTGACTAGACGGACCTTTGTTGGCAAAGTAACGTCTCTGATTTTGAATATGCTATCTAGGTTGGTCATAACTTTTCTTCCAAATCTGTCTTCTTTTTACCCCACATTTCTTGAGGGTCACTTGGTCAGTATGTGGAAATGGAGTTAGATTTGTCTCACCTCAAAGCTCATGGCCTTTTCTTAACTCCTTACTGCTTTGCAATCAAAACAGCTCCTGTCTCCGTTGATAGAACTGTATCTATCAGATGGAGGGATACCTAAGCCGGCTAGTTAAGAGTGTTTTCCCATGAAAGGGCCTGAAAACACAATAGCAAATTCTTACTCCCTCTCTCACATCTATAAGACAGGACCTCTCACCTAATGTGTTCTTTAAGTCAGATCACAGTTTAATCTATTAACTAACAGCTGTTTTTGTTTATTTGTTTATTACTTCTCATTAGACTTTACAATGTGTTAGTTTCTGCTGCACAGCAAAGTCAATCAGCTGCACGTATACATATATCCTCTCTTTTTTAGATTTCCTTCCCATTTAGATCACCATAGAGCACTGAGTAAAGTTCCCTGTGCTGCACAGTAGGTTCTCACTAGTTATCTATTGTATACATAGTATCAATAGTGTATATATGTAGATCCCAGTCTCCCAATTCATCCCACCCACCCTCTTACCCCTTGGTATCCATGTTTGTTTTCTATGTCTGTCTCTATTTTTGCTTTGCAAATAAGATCATCTATACCATTTTTCTAGATTCCACATATATGTGTTAATGTATGATATTGATTTTTCTCTTTCTGACTTACTTCACTCTGTATGGCAGTTTCTAGGTCCATCCAAGTCTCTGCAGATGGCAGAATTTCATTCCTTTTTATAGCTGAGTAATATTCCATTGTATTGTATCATATGTATCACACCGTCTTTGTTTATCTGTCGATGTACATTTAGGTTGCCTCCATATCATGGCTATTGCAAAAAGTGCTGCAGTGAACATTGGGGTGCATGTATCTTTTTGAATTATGGTTTTCTCCAAGTATGCGCCTAGGAGTGAGATTTCTGGGTCATATGGTAGTTCTCATTTTAGTTTTTAAAGGAATCTTCATGCTGTTCCCCGTAGTGTCTGTACCAGTTTACATTCCCACCAACAGTGTAGGAGGGTTCCCTTTTCTCCACACCCTCTCCAGCATTTATTGTTTGTAGACGTTTTGATGACGGCCATTCTGACTAATGTGAGGTGATACCTCATTAACAGCTGTCTTTTCCTCACATTTTTCATGGCAGTTGGACTTGAAGCTTTCCAGATTTCTTAAGCAAACATTTCCCTACCCTCTCCTTCCTGTTACATATTGTTAATCTCATCTACTATTCAGTTACTATATTTTTAATTTTCTAATGAATATTTTACTCTTATTATAAAAGCAATACCTTTTTGGTACAGAGGAAAAACAGTGCTTAAAATATATATTACCAAAAAATCTCCAAAACCCATCACCTTAAATTAACCAATGTTAATTCTTGTTGTATACCCTTTAATAAAAACTTTTCTGTAAAGCAATTATCCTTCAATAAAAAATAAATTAATTTTTTGAAAAAGAACAACTTTTTTACTTATATGTATGGGTGTGTGTAAGTTTGACAAAATAGATTACCTTGTATATATTTTTAAATCTTTTTTTCCCTGACATCTTTTGTGGAGTGCATTTTGTTGAGTCATATATTTCTTGTTTTATTTGTTGGATTTTGATTAAAGAACAAATATCCAAAAATGGAATGACTTGTAAAGTGAGATAAAAAGATTTGCTAAAAAGTTTAAATTGAAGCTGGATAACAGTTTATTAGATATGGTTTATCAAAGGAAAGCTGAATGTCTAAAGTAAAGGATTCACCATGATCTCCATTGTCTAGCATTATGTCTGGCTTATAGTGGTGGTGGTTGTGGTTTAGTTGCTAAGTCGTGTCTGACTCTTCCGACCCCGTGGACTGTAGCCTGCCAGGCTCCTCTGTCTATGGGATTCTCCAGGCAAGAATACTGTAGTGGGTTACCATTTCCTTCTCCAGGGGATCTTCCTGACCCAGGAATCAAACCTGGGTCTCCTGCATTGTAGGCAAATTCTTTACCAACTGAGCTACAAGTTATAGTAGATTACAGTAGATGCTCAATAAATATTTGTTGAAAGAAAGAAAGGAAACATGATTTCTAAGGCCTGATTCAGACTTGGGACCTTGTGATTCCTAAAGCCTCCCCTCACCATCCTAGTCCTCTTAGCTTTCTCTCTTCTCTGGACTGTGGGAACAATTTTATCATGAACCACTAATTTGAGAGGTCATGATTATGTATTATATTGTCTCTTATAGTTCCATAACTAACATGTTATTAGTATGTATGCTTATATGATGTGATGAAAGTGTCACTTTATCTTGTTGATCATCTGCCTCCAAATCCACAACCCCAGTCTAATCAAGAGAAAAACCTCAGAAAAATTCCAATTGAGGAACATCCTATAATATATTTGATCAGTAATCTTTAATAAAACTGTCAGGGTAATGAAAAACAAGGAAGGTCAGAGAACTGTGAATTTTGAATTGATAACTCATGTTTCTTTCTTTATTAATAGATTTTATTTCTTAAAACACTTTGAGATTTACAGAAAAACTGAGCAGATAGTACAAAAAGTTTCCATACACCCTGGCACCAGTTTCCCCTATTATTAACATAATAATTAATATGGTATATTTGTTATAATTAATGAATAAATATTGATACATTGTCTATACTTGCTTTGGAGTTCCTTAGTTTTACCTAATGCTCTTTTTCTGTTCCAGGATCCTGTCCAGGATACCACATTACAATTAGTTATCATGGCCTTATTATGTCTATATATATAGAGACTTATATATGCACAAACTGTATGTATAATACAGAAGTGGTATTGAAAGGATGCATATGCAAATATTCGTAATGATTATTACTACATCATGGTTAGTAGATGTTTTTCTTTATACCTCATTTGTATCTTTTCAAGTTTTCTGCTGCTGCTGCTGCTGCTAAGTCGCTTCAGTCATGTCTGACTCTGTGCGACCCCATAGACGGCAGCCCACCAGGCTCCCCTGTCCCTGGGATTCTCCAGGCAAGAACACTGGAGTGGGTTGCCATTTCCTTCTCCAATGCATGAAAGTGAAAAGTGAAAGTGAAGTCACTCAGTCGTGTCCGACTCTTAGCGACCCCATGGACTGCAGCCTACCAGGCTCCTCCGTCCATGGGACTTTCCAGGGAAGAGTACTGGAGTGGGGTACCATTGTTTGTCTGCCTACAATGTGGAGACCTGGGTTCAATCCCTGGGTTGGGAAGATCTCCTGGAGAAGGAAATGGCAACCCACTCCAGTATTCTTGCCGGAAAATCCCATGGACGGAGAAGCCATGGGGTCACAGAGTCAGACACGACTGAGTGACTTTACTTACTTTTACTTCTGAAATTAGAAAACAAAAGGAATTTTTTTTTTTTAAGAATGCTACCACTAGGACAGCTCTCTTTTACAATGGAAGTGTGAACTTTTCTTGTTTTTGATGACCCTGACAGTTTTGAAGAGTACTAGTCACATATATTATAAGATGCTTCTCCATTGGAATTTGTCTGCTTTTTTCCTCCTGTTTACAGACTGGGGTATCAGTCTGGGGGAGGAAGATATCACATCTGCTAATGGTAAAGGATCTGCCTGCCAATGCAGGAGACGCTAGGGACAGAGGTTCAATCTCTGGGTCGGGAAGATCTCCTAGAGAAGGAATGGCAACCCACTCCAGTATTCTTGCCTGGAAAATTCCATGGCCAGGGGAGCCTGGTGAACTACAGTCCAAGGGGCCATAAAGAGTTCGACATGACTGAGCACACAAGGGTACATACTAATGATATGATTTAAAGTCGTTCATGTTGACCTTGGTCACCTGACTGAAGTAATGCTTGTCCAATTTCTATACCGTAAAGTTACCACCCCCCCCCCACCTTTCCAAAATTGTTTTGGACAAAATTCCCTATGCACAGGCCATACTTAAGCAGTGAGGAATTACACTTTCCCCTTTTAGGGTGGAATCCCTGCTGGTTCAGATGGTAAAGCATCTGCCTGCAATGCAGGAGACCTAGGTTTGATCACTGGGTTGGGAAGATCCCCTGGAGAAGGGAATGGCAACCTACTCTAGTATTCTTGCCTGGAGAATTCCACGGACAGGGGAGCCTGGTGGGCTATAGTTCACGGGGTTTTAAAAAGGCGGGCACAACTAAACGACTAACACTTTCTTTCTACATAATTTATTTAAAATTCTGCATATGGGATTTTTTTTCCTCTCCCATGTATTAATTTGTTCAAATGTTTATTTATATATCAGTATAGTCTCTGGATATTTATCTTATACTTTGATATTACATTCCAATACTACTTTATTTTATGGTTCAACTTATTCAGGCTTTGGCCATTGGGAGCTCTTTCATTTGCCTCTTATGTACCTTTGACAGAGCCCCATCAATGTGTGTGTTGTTTTTTGAGCACTTTCTTACTTTCTGGCACTACAAGATACTTCAGTCTCATCCTGTGTATTTCCTGCCCCATTGGAGAAGCTGCATTTCTCCAAGAAGCCCTGGTTCCTTTTGCTGGAGAGTAGTATGAGAAACCAAGATCTGGGTGCTAGGTATCTTCCCTGCTACTGGGATATAATTTCTTTCAAGTTTCTTTTTCATTTGATGACTTTCTTGAATTTCCCGGCCTATCTGACTGGTTTTTCAAAAATGATGGTAAGAGGCAGAGTTCAGTTACAGTAGCAGGAAGAACTTTCAATTCATCACAGTTGATCACATGGAAGGGGCTACCTTGGGGGAAAAGGACACCATCTCTTTAGGAAAATGCCACCAGAGGCTGAATGACTGACAATTTACAGAAGGTAGTACTGTACTGGGAGGATTATTGAGCTAGAAGACTCCATGTGTCTTTCCAGTTCTAAGATTCTGTGTTTCCAAGTGGCGTTTAAAAAGATCTGTTTGAGTGTAATATTTCTTCTCACACAGCACCCCCCCACCCCCAACCAGTTGACAGTGAGACTGATGACTCATTTCTGTTCCCTCACAGTGTCTAGCACACTACCTTTTTCATGGTAGATGCTTAATAAATGTTTTGCTGAAATGCATTGCATTAGATTGAATTGGGGCCTAGTTGGGTTTGGAAAGTGAGAGAGAGAAAGAATTCAAAGATCATATGTAGGTATGCAGCTGATGATAAACATCCAGTTAACTTGGGAACATAGGGAAATTTTATCCAAGTGTCTAGTCACTTTCCTCCTTGTGCTTCAGTTACACCAGTTACACCATGTTGCAATTATCTGTCCTGTTGGGACCATGTCTCATCCTTATTTATATTTTCAGAAATACCTTGCCTGGCACCATGCCTTCTCAAAATTCATTGAATTAAACTGGCTTTTCAGGTCTCTGGGAGAAACAATTTGAGTGTCTTGTACCTCCCTCGTTTCCTGTCCATTCTACTGTACTTTTTCTCTTTGTTTTTGTCTTTATCAGGTTTTTCCCATTGGATGTCTGAATCCCCAGGCCCCCTCCATCATGGCCAGCCGGGGTGGGGGCCGGGGTTGTGGCCGGGGCCAGTTGACCTTCAACGTGGAGGCCGTGGGCATTGGGAAGGGGGATGCTTTGCCCCCACCCACCCTGCAGCCTTCTCCACTCTTCCCTGTGAGTGTCTGCCCCCTTTTCCCAAGACTCCCTTATGCCCTTGACTGACTGTATGCGATCCTGGATTCCTCCTGGGTCATCAGAATCATCCTTATCTGGCCCCTCCCTGTCTCTGTACTTGCAACTTACATGGGATGTTTTCCAGACTAGGAAGTGTCTGCCCTTACTTTTTATACTCTCTGCTCCCCAGCTTCCAAAATGCTGTGTTGCTCCCAGCATTTGCCTTTGGTCCCCTGCTCAATGGGAGCATTGGATAGAAGTGTGGGGAGAGGAGAGGCCCTCCTAGATTTATACTCCAGCATTTTTTCTCTGAACTGACCATTGCCTCTGCCTTCTTAGCCCTTGGAGTTCCGCCCAGTGCCTCTGCCCTCAGGAGAGGAAGGGGAATATGTCCTGGCCCTGAAGCAGGAGCTTCGAGGGGCCATGCGGCAGCTCCCCTACTTCATCCGGCCTGCTGTCCCCAAGAGAGGTTAGTTGAATGTTCTGAGTGCCTTTCATGAGTAGTGCCCTGTACTTAGCACCACTGGGGCCCCAGAGAGGTCAGAAGAGACACAGAAAACTTACTGCCTAGCTGGGGAGATCATAGTAATTACCCCTGCATTTGAAATGCATTATGGTATCCATGGTTTGTTTTGAGTTTCACAATAGTCTTGGACAGTAAGAGCTTAAGTATTAAGGTGCCCATTTTACAGATATAAATGGGGAGGTGTATTAGAAATTTTTAACAATCTGGATATTGCAGGCACTAACCAGTCAGAAGGAGTTGAGAAGGGTCTCTGAGAAGCCCTGCAAATTAAAATATTAGCCCTTTGGTTTGTGGCTCATGAAGAGGTCATGGAGCCAGGAGGGACTGGAGAAGGGGGCATACTTGGGAGGCCTGGGATAGTGGGTATTTACCAGGTGGTGTGGAAGTATAGTATTTCAGTGTATTGACAACTGGTACTTTCCTCCTAAAGCTCTAGAAGCTGAAGTTCAGACAGTTAAAAGACTTGCCCAAGTTACTCCCGTGAACAAGGAGTAGAGGGAAGACAGAAACCCTATTTTCTTGCTCTAGTATACTTTCCACTGTAACACACTCCCAGTCAATATAGCCATGCCTTAGGGTTAAGAGAGATAGCAAAAACATTGCAATTTCGGGTGGTGAAAAGACAGGTTAAAAGAGTATTGAAGATCATCACTGAAGCTGCCCTCCCTGGGCTCTGGGTTTGGGGTGAGGAAGACAATTTCTGAGTTTTGAGAGGGCTAGATCCTCAGGAAGAACCCGAGGGTTCTGATAGGATAAAACTTTGACCCTTGACCTCTGATCCCTCAGATGTGGAACGTTACTCAGACAAATATCAGATGTCAGGGCCGATTGACAATGCCATCGATTGGAACCCTGGTAGGTGATGGGCCCTTACATTGACTTCTTTTCTTTCAAATGCTTGAGTTGCTTCAAGCCACCACCTTATCCACCCTCCTCTGTCCCCAACCTCCACCCTATTCAGAAGGCTTAGATGTGCTCCAGCGTACTCACAGACTCTATCTAAAAACCTGGTAAATGTCCCCTACTCCTCTGGAGGTATCCAAACCACAGTTCTGTTCCAAGCAACTTTGACCCAACCCTTTCCTTCCTCGCCCTTACCCTGATCCTTGAAGTGAAGTCATTCAGTCGTGTCCGACTCTTTGTGACCCCGTGGACTGTAGCCCACCATGCTCCTCTGTCCCAAGAATACTGGAGTGGGTTGCTATTTCCTTCTCCAGGGGATCTTCCCAACCCAGGGATCGAACCCAGGTCTCCCACATTGCAGGCAGATGCTTTAACCTCTGAGCCACCAGGGAAACCCTGATCCTTATCTCTCCTTTAAAAGAGTCACCATTCTTAGGAGACCCCAGGCAGAGTCTGGCTGATTTTTACATTCCCGCTGTTTCTAGATTGGCGACGTCTGCCCCGGGAGCTAAAGATCCGAGTGCGGAAGCTACAGAAGGAACGTGAGTGTATCTGGGAAAAGGAGGGAAAGTACAGATTTCCTTTATCAACTGGAGGGCCAAGGATGCGGGTGGTCTTGCCTGCTCTCCCGATGCCTACCTACCCCATCTACCCAGTATGGCTGCTGGGTGCCCTGGTGGCCACGGGAGGGCAGCAAAGTGACATGGTCTATGCAAGAGGGTGACAGCTAAGAAGGAAGTTCCCTCTCTTATGGTTCACCTTGTGATCTTCTCACCAGGGACCACCATTATACTCCCCAAGAGACCCCCTAAGACCACAGAAGATAAGGAGGAAACAATACAGAAACTAGAGGTAAGGAAGAAATGTGAATAGAGCCCATTTGGGCCCCAGATTCATTCCTCTGCTTTGGCCCATGGGTGCCTCAGTTCTCCCCGTTCTGTGAGCTGAGTCTGGTTTCTCTTCCTGTTCATGCTCACATAAGACTCTGGAGAAGAAGGAGGAAGAAGTGACTTCAGAGGAAGATGAGGAGAAAGAAGAAGAAGAAGAGAAGGAAGAGGAAGAAGAAGAGGAGTATGATGAAGAAGAACATGAAGAGGTAAAGGGAACCACCTTTCATTCTCAGACCCCCGTCTTTTCCACTCATAAGCTCTAGGGATCTCAACTCTGTCCACCAGGCATGTTTTCTTCAGAGGGTTGGAGGGCCAAAGGAGATACTGCCCACAAAGGATAGTACCCTCCGCTTTATCTGTCCTTAAGTGAAAGTGAAAGTGAAGTCGCTCAGTCGTGTCCGACTCTTTGCGACCCCATGGACTGTAGCCCGCCAGGCTCCTCCATCCATGGGATTCTCCAGGCAAGAATACTGGAGTGGGTTGCCATTTCCTTCTCCAGGGGATCTTCCCAACCCAGGGATCGAACTGGGTCTCCTGCATTGCAGGCAGATGCTTTATCCTCTGAGCCACCTTAGGCTCTTCTTAAGAGTGAACTACAGCTTGCAGGGACCTCCCAAGCCTGGAGTGCTGTGATTGGGAGGGGAGGAGACTGGTACCTAGGGAGAAAGGAGAATGCTGAAAGCATGCCTGACCTAACCTTTCTTCCTCCCTTCCTTTTTTTCTATTTCAGGAAACTGATTACATCATGTCATATTTTGACAATGGGGAGGACTTTGGGGGTGACAGTGATGACAATATGGATGAGGCTATATACTGAAGACCGGAGAAGGCAATGGCACCCCACTCCAGTACTCTTGCCTGGAAAATCCCATGGACAGAGGAGCCTGGAAGGCTGCAGTCCATGGGGTCGCTGAGGATCGGATACCACTGAGCAACTTCACTTTCACTTTTCACTTTCATGCATTGGAGAAGGCAATGGCAACCCACTCCAGTGTTCTTGCCTGGAGAATCCCAGGGACAGGGGAGCCTAGTGGGCTGCCATCTATGGGGTCGCACAGAGTCGGACACGACTGAAGTGACTTAGCAGCAGCATATACTGAAGACAGACTCTAAACAATACCCTGGACCTTCATATCTTTCTTGATTTAGGACACAGAGACTAACTGTCTCCTATTACTTGGTTTTGTGGACAAGCAAATCCTTTGCTTAGAATCCAGCGAACCTGTTTGGTCCCTGGAGACAGAAATGGAGAGTGACAGTAGATAGCTCTCTTCTCTGCCCTTACCCTCCCTCTCTCCTGTGGTGTGGTATCTCCTCTGATATCTTGGGGAAAAGGGCAAAGGACCAGTGTCTCAGTTGTATGAAAGGAAAAAAGGAGGGTCAAAACGAGGACTGGAGTTGTTAGAGCTGAGATAGCTGTACACATGCCCCTAACTATTTTTTATAGTTCTTTCTGGGTGTGAGCCGTTAAGAGGAATAAGGGAAGTTTTACAGTTTCAATAAAATGTTTTTATCTGTCTCTCTGTCTAGGGTGAGGCCTAGTTGGGAGAGGGCTGGAGGAATGAAGGGAATGCCTAGTAAACCTTTCTTCTCTCCTTACCTGTTTTCAACAGTCCAGTGTAACACACTGGGCATTACAGCCTTCCTGTTCTTTGCCCCTTCCCTCCTACCCCCATGGTGGGACAGCTACTCCCAAACTAGCTCTGCCAAGGAACATTCAGAACTCATCTGCAGGGCTACACGGAGTGAACTGTAAATAGCCCATGCCCTGAAGACCAGCTGGCTTCTGAGCTTCTGGTCCTCAGGCAACGGGGACATGATTGTCTCTGTTCACATGTGTTCATGGGACATAGGCTCTCACGTTCCCACACTTGACCTTGATCTTGTCCTTGTTTACAAGGAATGATTACAGCTATTTTTGTGGAGTCAAGATAACCAGGTGTGGAGAGGGAGGAGGTGCTGATTGTTCTTTAGCACACTCACTCACCCTCTTCCAGACCCTGGGAACCCCACTTTGAAGGGTGTGTTGTGAAGAGGGAGCCTACTGAATATCTTATTCTCCACTTGCAGAAGCTGCTGTGTGGCTGAGTTGCAGTTTCTCTTCTGTGGAATTTAGTTAGCCTTTCTCTCACTCCCTTGGTGTGGAGGGGGATGGGGTAGGCAGTACTGCTTTACAGGAAGTAAGGAGGGTGCGGAGGAAGGGAGTGACTTAGGGACACTCAGCTCTAGGAGGTGCTTTCTCGCCCACACAGTCCTCCCGTTGGGTGAGGTCACTTCCCTAGGCTCTGATTGGCTTCTGAGGAAGCCTTAGACATACTGATTGGTTCCAGCCACTTGACATGCAACAGTCACGGGCAAGCTGCGTGTCCAGAATAGGGACTGGATAAGGAAACAGGCACAGAGAGCTGTGGATGCTGTCATAGCGACCTTACTAAACATTTGAAAGCCATAAAGATGGGAGGCGGGAGAAACTTCAAGAAAGTCCCCAGCCATATTTAGGCAGGCAGATTGAATTCCCTGCGGCATCAAGTGATAGAGACTGGCAATCTGCTGTTAGATATTTTTGACCCCATTGTAAAGAAGGAACAGGGGCTGTGACTCCATTGAGGGAAAGCACCTTAAAAGCCAGGTTTGGATGTGGTAGTAAGTGTTAGGTAGTAAGTGTGATAGGAAGCAGCAGCCACGAGAACAGAGAAGGAAGCTGAAATAGAAACAGAACATTCCAGAGTTATTGAGCAATTTGTGATGATTGATGTGTTTCCTTTTCTAGTTCTCTGAGGTATTGTGTGAGTGTGTTGGAGGGAGGGGCCAAGGGACCTGTCTCAGGGGTTTTTCATAGACATACACCATGATTGTGGCTAGGAAGAGATCAGCAAGAAACAAAAATAAAAGACCCTGGAAAAAATCTCCTTTTGCCTAACTCACTTGCATATACACACACACCAGACCTTATCTGGTTAACTAGATCTGTGTCTATGTAAGGGGCACAGCTGGCCTCCTAAATCCCACCTAATGCCAGCATATGTACTTAAAAAAGAGTGGGAACAAAGAAGAATTCTAGATGAGAGACTGAACACACACCTCTGTCTGCCTCTTTACACATACATCCTTTTCCCATGAAATAGGGGAAAGGATAAAGGTTAGAGTGGCCTCTGGGGAATCTGTTGTACTGCTTCAAAGACCAAGTGTCAAGAGAGATCAGTCCATTCTTGGACTCTTTCCTATCTGGCCTCCTGTCCTTCCTGGCAGGTGACCTTGCTGAACAAAGCCAGAGACAAGGGACCCAGCAGCTTCCCCAGATTCCGGAATGGTTCCAGGAATGAGCTAGACTGTTTCCATTGACCTTTCCCCTACTTTCCATAGGCTCTGTTGGGCAGGCTGAAGCTGAAGCCTAAGGCTCAGTTCATGGCATGGGGGGCTGCTAGTCCTCTGGAGGACCATCTGAAAGGGCTGAGGTCAAGACATTGCTTACAAACACTTACCCACACTGTTCTTGCTCAGCCCTGTATTAGATATTTGCTTGTGTTGAACAGATTGTTCCCATGCCCATGACCTAGGCCACAGGCAGGGTCGATTCTTGGGCAAGAATCGTATCCTTCCCCACCCTATGTGCCATAGCCTATTGTTCCCCTCCCACCTTGGGCTGGAAGCTTGAGATCGGGGTCTGCAGGTTTAGGCTCAGGGACTCAGGTGATCTGAAGGAGTGCTGAATGGGAGATGCAACATGCAGTTTAGAAGATAGGGAGTGGAAACTGAAGAAAATTAGAGGCTCAAATATTAGATGCCGAGAACACCCATGATTTGGTGAGAAAAAGACACATATTTTCCTCAATTCATTTTTTAAAGACTTTTTTTAATATAGACCATTTTTTAAAAGTCTTTATTGAATTTGTTACAATATAGCTTCTGTTTTATTTTTTGGCCACCAGGCATCTGAGATCTTAGCTCCCCGACCAGGGATCAAGCCCAGCACCCACCCCACAATGGAAGGAGAAATCTTAACCACTGGCCCGCCAGGGAAGTCCCCTCAATTTATTTTTATTGCTGTTGAACTTTGAAAGGAAGGAAGGGTGGCTTGTAGGCGTAGGCTAGTTTAAGAACTAAGCCAAGGGGGAAAGCTGCCATTTCAACTGGGCAAAGCACTGATTTGTGGTCCTAGTTTCTCCATTTCATAGCTTTGTGCCCTTGGGGAAGTCATATCCAGTCTATGAGTCTCAAATTCTTCATGTATGAAGCAGAATTTAGACATCCACAAGGAATCTTTCAAGTCGTTGTTGATCCACTGCAAGAATCCACATAAATGTTCCTGAGAACAAAGGTGAAGATGTGTCCAACTTTTGCTGAACTCATTCTATCCGCTGGGTTTCCCCACCTCATTTTCAGCTGGACATGCTAAAGATACCTCAGGCATCTAGCAGTCCTTTCTACGAAACTGCTTCAGCCCAAATAGCCGGAGGATCAGCAATTCCATTAACTAGCAAGGAAGAAGAGTTGAAGGTCACAACCAGCAAGCCAGGACTCAAGGAGACTCCTAGGGAATTTCTGACTGAGGAAGGGGCCTGTGGGGCAGGTCTCCTCTATCCCCCTCATGTAGTATGTCTGGCCAGAGGATAAAGAGGAGAAATGAGCTAAACAGAAATAGCTCGCTTAGCTAATCCTGACAGAACAATGGTGACCTCTTCTTCACTGACCTCTCCCCTACTGAGACTTACTTTTTCCCCAATATCATTTGGGACTAGAAAGCTGGAAATAAGAAGTTCTAGTTTCTTAGAATCACCTCAAAAAGGGCTTTGCCTTATCCCCAGTAGGACTTAATTTGCCATTTTGTATTCTGGAGGGAAAGGAGGTTCCCTCTTCAACTCTAATGGGAGTCAGTGGAAAGAGAGTGATCCAACCCTAACTGTAGGACCTGAGAGGCTAAGTGTGAGCAGCCTAGGCACCAAGACTTTTGGGAAAGGAATCCAGGGATTCCTCAACCCAGTCCTGACCAATGCAGGGGGTGGTGTGCCCCAGTGACCTCTGACTCTGGGACTGTTGTCCATTCTCAAACTTCTCCTCCTCCTGGGATTCTCAGTTGCGGACTAGGGGTTCCCAAAACTTAGACCCCTGCCTCTCCTTGAATCTTCTCCACCCTGTAATTCCCTTTCCCTTAGTATAAAATGGACAAGGAAAAATATCCAAATTGTGTCTCTAACATTCTCTGTTACACTCAGGGTAGCATTAATAGTGGACTTCCTTGGTGGCTCAGAAGTACCGAATCTGACTGCTAACACAGGAGACGTGAGTTCAATCCCTGGGTCTAGAAGATCCGCTGGAGAAGGAAATGGCAAGCCACTCCAGTGTTCTTACATGGGAAATCCCATGGACAGAGGAGCCTAGCGGGCTACAGTCTATGGGTTTGCAAAGAGCTGGACACGACTTAACTAAACCACAACAACAACAGCATTAATAGTGCTAGAATAGGAGGGAGGTTAGACCTGTCCTTGCCACCAAAGGAGTGGAGGAAACAAACTAAGCTGAGTCAGGGACACAGATCTGGGATATTTCCTGTCTTGGAGAGAATAGATGACATCCCGTGTGGATGGGGAAAGGAGTCCCAGTGCTCATCCTCCTTATATTCTTCTGTGGCCAGAGAAACAGCCATTCTGGAGAAGAAATTCCTACCTCTAAGGAGGTCAAAGTAACTCTTTGCCTCATTTTTTCTTGGGCAAGGGTGGTAAGAGGATGTGAAACAAAGATGGGCTCAGTGAGAGAAAGGACAAATGCTGACCAGTCCTTTTCTCAGCCCTCCACTTCCTGTCTGCAAGCCTCTTCCTTGGCCCCTGGACAATGCTTCCTGTCTGACCATACTTGGCTGGTCTTGGCCCCTCACCTCTCCCATGCTTGGCCCCTGTTTTGACACTAGGTTTTCACCCTGAGCCACCACTCTACACCTGTCCCGAGCTATCAGGGATGTCTACAGACTTCTCAGGAGTTGGGCTGGGCTAGGTCAGGAGGGGCGGCTAAGAGCCAGAAAGCAACTTATCCCTCCAACTCATTGTCTTTCAGATCCCTTTCCTTTTCTGACTCTCTAACCACGTCTTTCTTTCCATGTCTCTTTTTGCCTCTTGTCTTTAGCATCATGCTACTGAAATTAGTTTACCAATGGGTGAAATGGTGAATATACTTGGAGCCTCAGACTACACATGGCACATCTTCCAGAATGTCAATTTTACTTTTAAGATTTGGTGGTGAGAGGGTAACAGGCAGGAAGGCCAGGGGTCTCCAAATGGAGGAAATAGCCTGCAAGTGTCAGACATTTTTATCTCTCTTAAGCGGCAGGAGGAAACAAACTAGCAATATTTTTTTCCTTCTCTATACAAATTTAAAGAGAGGTTTCTCTTAAAATACTGTGTTGCCATAATGACACCTGGTTTCTCCTGAAGTTAGCTATTCTTGAGCCTAGAGATAACCAATGCATTTTTCTTATGGAAATGTTTGTCTTAAGCTATGCTAATGTACTACGCCTTTACCCCAAACTCTGTCTCCAAGTCGGTTCCGCCTCTTGGCCCAAAACCTACTTGACAAACCAGTATGTTATACTCAGATATTGTTCCCCTAATCTATGTAAATGAAACTATTTGTATGGTGGTCTGCCCTTCTTTAAGATTCAAGTTAATTATTTTATGGCCCAAGATAAACCATTTGGGGCCAAGATTATCCCAAAATGCATCTTATGGGCAAGGGGCCTGGTGCTATTCTGAATTATAAGACATTCCTTTCTTTCATTAACAGACTGCTAGTGACTATATAACATCCAGCTGAAGACTAGCAAGGGGGTACTCTTTCTGCCCCCTTCTGATGCCTATGTCAGAAGCTTTCTCTATCTCCTTTATACCTTAATAAAACTTTATTACACAAAAGCTCTGAGCGATCAAGCCTCGTCTCTGGCCCCGGATTGAATTCTTCTCCTCCGGGGGCCAAGAATCCCGGTGTATTCGCGTGATTCAACAACAACCTTTCAGTGGGGGAAGATACACTATTCTTATACTAAAACTACACAAATATATTATGCCGTATAAATCAAAACTTGTAGTTTTTAAACATAAAACAGATACTTCAAAGACATTTCTGGCTTGGGACAGGTTACTTTGGATGGTTCTGGAACCCTGGGGGTGGGGGGGAAATTCAGTCTCTGTAATCTTAGGGGTCCTTCAGAGGAAATACTAGAGAAGCCCTACTTAGACCAGAGGTAACAACCTAAGACAAACCTTAACACCAGACGAGGGTATAAAGAAGTGAAGCAGGTGAGTGGAATGCAATAGGGGATGGCAAGAACTGGTAAATATGAGTCTGCCTAACTTTTTTAGCTCTAGCGGGTTGATGCCATCAAGGAATGTGGTCTCAGTGTTACCAAAGATGGTTACTTTTTAGGGGGAGCCAGACAGTAGATTTTACTGACATCTGATTGTTTCATGTTTGTGCTGTACTTAGTTGCTCAGTTGTGTCCCATCTCTTTGTGACCCCTTGAACTGTAGCCCGCCAGGCTCCTCTGTCCATGGGGATTCTCCAGGCAAGAATACTGGAGTGGGTTGCCATGCCCTCCTCCAGGGTGTTTAATGTTTACAACTAATTCAAATATTGATATTTAAGAAGAAACCGTAGAACTGTCTAAATGCTTGCAAGCTGATTCCACCCATGGGCCCATGGTTTACTGCCTCTGACCTCTACCAACATTTCTCCTACTTTCCAAAGGTATGTGTGGCCCAAACTTGGCCTTCCAAGACCTCCAATTCTGTTCCCAAGAGCTGGGGGCAGTATGGTTCATGAGACTGCAGGAGAGAATGGAGCTCTCCTACAGGACAGCTCGGGAAGTAGAAGTAAAGAGAAGCCTTTGGGTACCCAGTGGCAGGCAACATTTTCTCCAGCAAAAGCAAAGGAGCCGTTGGTTACCACCCAACCACCTTTCCCCTGATCTTCAGGGATATGGAGCTAAAAACATAATGGGATCTGAAACAGAAATCAAAGATTCCTCAGACCTGGAAGATGAGGCAAGCACGAAAGATGAAACAGAGAGAAACAGGAGAACAGGAGACGAAGGAAGGAAGGAAACTGTGAGCCTGGATAGGCGAAGGAGGAAGTTGGAATATAGACAGGTGGGCTGGAGAGGGAGGGGTCTAGCCACAGAACCATACAAGGGAAACACAGTTCTCACAGTCCTGAACCCCACCTCTCCTCCCAGCAACTGAAATCCTTCCTCTGTCCGTCTATCCAAGAGGTTAAAAATATCTGAGCTGGGTACCCAGCCAGACATTTCCAAGAACTTGTTTACTGACTGTTTGATTGACTTGGAGAGGTGGTGAGCAGCTCCATCACTCAACAAGGAATAAGAATGGACCCTGAGTGACATCTCAGGGCTCAAAGCCTGTGGGTTTCACAGTTACATCCCCATGTTCTGCCTCTCCTTTTCCTCCTCCCATCACTCTATTACCTGAAGATGACCAACCAATTGGTAGTCAGAAAAACCCCAGCCTTCAGAGCCTGTCCATTCTTTTCTCCTTACATAACAGGCTCCCTAGGGGACACAGCAGGGTCACACCAAGGGAAGTGTCAAGACAAGACAGGAATAGCCTAAATTGGCTAAATTGGGCTTCATCAGTGGAGCTCACCTCCACTGGTTTTTGTGCTACTCAGTCATGCATTTACCTTAGGGAAATAAATCAAATGAAATGCAATACCTTCAAATGAGGAGTCTTGAGAGTTCTTTGTAGTGTCACACTGTATATCCATCACTCTCTGTTTCTCAGTTTATCACTTCAAATGGTGGGAATCTTTCCCCTGAAATTGTGTACTGAAAAGTTTTTTGTTGTTTAGTTACTGAGTTGTTTCCGACTCTGGCAACCCCACAGTACTGAAAAGTTGAGAGCTCAATTAACTTATTTCCAGAAGGTGGAGTAACAGAGTTACTCCAGAGGCCTGTGAAGCACGCAGGAGTACGAAAGAACTATACCATGGGGCTGTGCAGAGGACCTGTCCTGGCCCGGTGGTTGGGAGTCCCAGTAATGGGCCACCTTTCTCCCACTACAGAATTAACTAAGGTGGAGTCAGCTTCTGTACCCCGACCTCTTCTCAGACTCCTTTGTTCCCCCAACACAGGAAGGGAATTCAGAGGAACAGAGAGAATGGTTATTTATGACAGGTCAGAGGAAGACAGATCTGGGGACATGCCTGGGACTGAGCTAATCAAGGTGGTGGTGGTGAATATGCCTTCGCGATATCTTAGATAATGAGCACTTGTTTCCAGACTTTCCTGGTAGTACAGTGGATAGGAATCCACCTGCCAATGCAGGGGACACAGGTTCGATCTCTGGTGCAGGAAGATTCCACATCTTCCTTAGGGCAACTAAGCCCGTTTGCCACAACCACTGAACCCTAACTCGAGAGCCCACAAGCTGAAACTATGGAAGCCCGTGAGCCTAAAGTTCATGCTCTGCAACAAGAGAAGCCACCACAATGAGAAGCCCGGCACCAGAGCTAGAGAGTAGGCCCTGCTCTCGGCAATTAGAGAAAGCCCATGGGAAGAATGAAGACCCAGCACAGCCAAAAATAAATAAATATTTAAAATTTTAAAAAAGCACTTGTTTGCCATTGTTGAAATACTTCCCATAGATTTTTAAAATCCTTACAGCAATCTTCTAAGGTAGGTACTGTTATTATTTTCCATTTTACAGATAAACTGTAGCACAGGTTAAACAAATTGCAAGGTCATACAGTCTGTTAAGTGGTGGAAGTAGGATTTGAATTTAGATAGCTTGACTCCAGGGTACATGTGCTTAATTACCACACTATACTATTTCTCCTTAATAGTATAAGAAGGCTGATATTGAACTTCTTCTAGGCTATAGACTCACCTATTGGGCCAGGACCACAGCCCTGGATCTGTAGATATCTCTGAGAGGGAGTTTTTCAGCTTAGGAAATGGAAGTGGATGTAGGGACAGAACAGAGACTGGGAGAAAAGTTGCTTTGTTTTTTTTCCACTCCAGAACTACTGAGTTCAGGACGCTTGAGACAAGGGCTGGGCCACTGGAGGGTCGGCAAAACATTTTCTTTATCCATCTTATGCATTCTGTTACCTAGAGATAGTCCATGGAAGGAATTCTAGGAAAAGGTCTATATAGTAGTGGAAAAACGGCAAAAGTCACTTCAGCCCACTTCATAACCTTTAGCTCTTATTTTTTTTTTTTTTATTGACCAGGTGCTTGGTCAGATCTTCTCCATACTTTCCCTCCCAAATTATATCTTTGTTTTTTCCAGTCTGTCCAGAGTTATCAAGATGGTCCAGGATCCTGATTGTAGAAGTATCAGTTCTTTTCTTATTAATTTTACTTTCTCTAGCTATTTTCTCTCTTTAGATAGTTTTCTGTCTTCCTTCTTTTAAATCTTCCTATACCAGATTAGACCTGATGAATAAATGATACTAAGAACTGGATCTCCTTTAATGGGTGTATGTGTAGGTTATAGTTCCTTAAAAATTTATAGACATATGAGAAGAGTATGGGAAAGGAAGACCCAAAATATCCACCCACTTAAATGGAGAAATAGCTGGGCTAGGACCCAAGGAAGACTACTTAAGTGAGCCTATATGCAGATATCCTGAGGTGAGGTAGGAGTTGTGTATCAAAGTCAAAAGGAAGTCCAGTAGAGACTTGTGTGCTTTAAGGGAGGGATGTATTTCCTCTGGGTGAACAGCTATAGCTGCTTCCTTCCTTCCTCAGATTTTTCTGTGCCATTCACTAGTCACATGGAGCTAACTAAATTTAAAACAAACAAAAATAAAAATTCGGTTTGTCAGTAAAAGCAGCCACACGTTTCAGAGCTCACTTGTCACGTGTGAATAATGCCTACTGTATTAGTGCAAATGTACCACCTTTCCATCATTACAGAAGTTCTGTTGGACTGTGCTGGATTTGAGCTATTATGCTATCAGGAGGGGATGCATATGTTCTGGCCCTTCAAGGCTCAAGTCTCTATCAGACGTCGGCTGTAAGTTATCTACCCTCTCCATCCCCTTCTTGTATCACACTCCAGTAGCCTGGCTGTGTACACAAACAACCCGAGTTGTGTGCTCCACGGTCTCCCCTTCTTTTTGTCCTGCCCTCTGGCCAGCTCTTGTCCTTGCCCCACCCCTCCAGTCCCTGGAAAACAAGCTCCAGAAAAACTTTTCCATCAACTTTGACCTGGTTTCAAATCTGATCACAGATTTGAAAGAGGGAGGAGGCCCTAAATTTGTGAGCAGGTAAGAAATGGAGGAGGCAAAGGTGAGAGTGAAGGTGACAGTCACCATGGCAACAGAGCTAGAACCTGTTGCCTTGATAAAGAAAAAACAGGAGGCGCAAAAGAACTACTGAGAATGAAAGCTAGACACAAAGACTGAACTGGAAAAGAATCTTTTCAATCCTACTTTCTGTTCAATTTACATTGATTTTATGAACCCTGTTGGCTCAGACAGTAAAGAATCTGCCTGCAATGCAGAGCCCAGGTTTGATCCCTGGGTCAGAAGGGGATACCGACTCCAATATGCTTGCCTGGAGAATTCCAGACAGAGGACCCTGGTAGGCTACAGCCCATAGGGTCGTAAAGAGTCAGACACAACTGAACTAACACTTTCATTCTTAATGAACTTTTAGGAGTCTGAAGTTGGGAATTACTTATGTGGAGATTCAGAGAAAAGCCAACCCCCCTCTCCCAATAAAGGCTAAGACTAGATTTGTCTGCAGAAGTTTAAATGTAACAGAAATCAGAAAGTATGTTAACCTCTGCCATCTCGGGGTTTATCACTGTAAGTCACTCCTTTAGGAATAATAATTTCAATTAGAGGTGGAGTTGTGGTATCAATCTGTTGTTATTACTCTACAAAGAAGTAACAGGAACTGTAAAGCATACCCTAAGGAGGAAGGTGGATTTGAATGTTCAGCAAACATTTACTGAATTATGATCATGTGCCTGGATAGGAATTGTTCTAGGAGCTGCAGAGATTAAAAAAAAAAAGGTAGCTGTCTTCAAAAAACTTGATATTTATAACTAAAAATCCTTTAGTCCTGTATTGTCTTCCTACATAAAAACCATGTTTTTACTTGCAAGAAACTATGATGAACTCAAAATAAGAAATAAAAGTACCACAACACTTTCCTCCCAAATGCCCTTACAAAATTCATTTCTCTGTATTTCAGGAGCTCATTAAACAAACAAACAAAAAAAGCTTTATATACTCCCAAGTTGAAGAAATTTAGTAATGATTAACTAAAGATGTAGAAAACTAGGTCAGACCACCAGAAGACCCCACTATTCACTGAAGTTCTTCAGTGAATTGGACAAAAGACAGTGTAGCTCAAATTCCTTCCCTCCTCACCCTCCGAACCCCCATTCTGACTACAGTCTTTAGGATCAATAAGAAATGGTTTCTCTATAGGGTTTTCAACAATCTGAATTGTGAAGTAAGGGGGAAAGCTCCTTTAGGCACATTTTCTTTCTAATAACTTCAATTTTATCTTACAGACAAGAAGAGAAACATTTTTTTTGCCATTAAAAAAGTTTATTTTTATTTTCTTTCTTTTTTTTTTTTTTTTTTTACAAAGAATACCCCCAGCTGGGGTGAAAAATATATCTGGTTAAGTACAAAATATAGTTTTTCTCATACAAAAAGATATACAATTAAAAAACAAAAAATGAAACCACCTTCAGCCCACATACTTTTTCAGAAAAGGGTAGAGCGAGCTCAGAGCTCTGACACAGGACAGTGAACAAAGTGCTAAGGCGGAGAGTGACTGACCAAGTGCTAGAGGCTGCAGTGAGACAGGAGCTGTCAACAACCCTGTCTCCTAACACTGGGCAGGAAGTGAGCCCTTGGGGCGTCTGTGAAGATCTGCCTTCTGGGTTCTCATGGCAACATCTGGATGCTCTATCACAGTGTTGGGGCATTTTATCTAGGGTTCCTCCTTGGGTTTGGAGAAGTCACAGTGGGCAAGGCTGATAGCAGCAACCCTTCTTACATAATCAGTGTCAGAACTGCAGAATTCCGTACACTGGGACAAAGTCTCAAAAGCAGTAACACTTTTTTTTCCCTGTCATTGTGCTTACCCCTAGAGACATAGTAGACCAGTTTTAGCTTACATCTGAGAAAGGAAAAAACCCCAAATTTGACACAAACTAAAGTGCTAAGGACATCGCCTCAGAATCAATTCCAAGGAGTCACATGAAAAAAACAAAAATTCTCCCACATAAAAATGTTTGCCAACAGGAGAACACAGTGCAACAAGCTCTAAAAATGGCTTTTAAGACCTCTGGTGGGGCACAGTTACTACTGCTTTATGACTGATTAAAACTACTTTCCGAACAATGAAACTTAGAGCTCCTCCCCTTTAATTCACATGGGAAGCTTGCTCAAAAGTCCAAACCCAATCAATTCTGGAGGGCTTTTCTTTTTCTGTAAGTGTACAAACAATGGGGAACAATGATTTTAAGAACATCCTTTTCCCAAAGTTTTGGCCATGACCATTTTTTCTTTTCACTTTCTTAGTTTGCTAAATTGGCTCTCCTCCACATCGCAGAGGTTCAAGATCTATTGTTATAACAATATCTCTATTATATAATCCCCTCCATTCAACCGTGGGAACACCATTCCAGGATGCCATTTCTACCCCTTACTCAAAACTACTGAAAATGCCACAATTTTCAAAGAGATTCAAGAAAATGGGATGGGCCTTAGTTTTTTTTCTAATGTGTTTTTAAACCCATCTAGCAAAAAACTCTGTATCACATCATCTCGCTGGCTGAGGACGAGTGCGCACCCATTAAGGCCCAGGAGATTGCCTGCTGATCACCTCCCACACTGGAGAGTCAAGAGGCTGGGGTGGACCTGTACCCCACTGTGGAGACTGTTGAGTCTCTAAAAAATTAAAGAGTCCAGGAAGAGAGATGAAAAGAAACAGGTAGGTACAACTGCTTCTTTTCTTCCACATGCTCACTGCACATTGTTGTTCAGGACCGAGGGATCAACCTGGGAGGAAGAAAAGAAAAAGAGTATTTTAGCTTGCGTAAGAAAAAACACAACAATCCAGTCCGGAAATCCTGAGAAGTTAACGTCCTATAAAAGGCTTAGGACAAATGTAGTGGTAAATGACAATTCTCACCTCAGAATAAGTAGGTGGTGGCATGAACCTGAACTCAGGAGCATACATAAAAATAGGGCTGTCTTGAGAACCATCTGTGTCCTCTAGCAGAGGAGTAGTGGGGCTCTCCAACCGGTGATCTTCAGCAATGCTATCCATATAGCAAGGAGGAGCTAGAGAGATAAAGCATGGAGATAATAAGAAGCCCAGCCAAGAAAAGCCTAACCACAATTTTACAAACCCACCCAGGCCAGAGGGGAAAAAAATGAGATCAGGTGTCTGGCTCACCTTCTAGGGTATCTGGGATGTTAAGGTCTACCCAACTCATCTCAGAGCTGGTTTGGCTGGCCATGCTGGACGTCCGGCTGCTGAGGCCTGACCTGCTGCCAATAACCAGGGGCAGGTCAAGAATGACTTTCTTGGAGCCAGGGACGCTAACGTAGATCTAGAAAGGAAGACATCAGTTTGTTAGGCTAGAAATCTGGAGAAACACCACTATCGTTTTGACAAATGAACAATTTCTCTCTCCAACCCCATCAATCGACTCACCAGTAAGGAGTATTCAACTCGCAGGATATTGCAGCCCAAGATAGAAGGCCTGATTTTCTGCACCCGAAGGCTTTTGCCACGCCATGATGCACAGGTTCCGGAGATAATATGATTGCCTCTGACTGATGACAACTTCTGCGTCAGCACCTTGGTTTGGCCATTGGCAAGATAAGTGTGGCGGGCTACAATGGCAGCTTTGGGGATCACGATGCGGGAACACGTATTTTCAAAATCAGCATGGATGTTAATCTCATCACCTGGCAATGAGAAAGATGAAAACTGATGCTCAGTGCAGTCCATGACTTTTAATCTGTTCCTGCCTCCTACCCTTACTCCCAAACCCACAGTTCCTGTTTTAAGAGTCTCTCATTTTAAGCACTAGATTTTTACCTTCACAGAATCCTTTTCTGTCAATTCGTGCAGAGACAGACACCCGCCCATCAGGTATGAACATGCAGGAAACTTTTTTCTCCTTTTTAGCTGACACAGGTTCCTATGTAGAATGAAGTGGAAAAAAGACGTTTAAAGAATCTCTAGAGATCCTTTCTCTGTTTCTCTTTACACTGCTTAAAGTAGGTAGTTTTCTCTCCCACTTTGATGACTTAAGGACTTGATTCCCTGACAGGCTTCACTTTAATGCCCTAAAAACCTAACTACTTATCTCTGAAACCCAGAAGAATAAACTCTTAAAATGAATCTCACCAGTAAATCAGGAGTATTGACATCCACTAGATCCATCACTTCAAAGTTTTTCTTTGTCTCTTGAGTTGGCTGGCTGGGACAATCAAGAAAAGCCTTCACCCAGTAGTCCACACACCCATATTTTCCTTTGAAAGATGTTCCCAAAGGCCTTTATCAAGAAAAAGCAAACAATTTAAAAATGCTCTCCAAGAAGGGTAACTGATCAAAAGGGGAGAAGATTTTTACAGACAGATAAGATCACAGATGCATTTAGTTCATAACCTACCCCTGAGGAAGCTCAAAGCCGAACTTGTATTCATATTTGTTTCCAGGTCTCAAGATCACCATCTCATTCTCACCTGAAGGGAGAGAAAAAGGAGAAGCTTCTAGGTTTCTTGTTACACTTAAAATGCATCTGTGCAATAAGGAATTCTTGGGTAGCGTGCAAGAGTAATGCAGAACCCCTTATGTTCTTAAATGAGATACTGATGCATTCGCTGAGCAAAAAGTTGCAAAGCCCTGCAGTGCTGAAAGGCTCAACCTATCATCATCTCAAACAAGAAGCAAGCAAAGAACAAGCAATTTATTAAGACATAAAAACCTTTCAATAAGTAAGTCAACATTCCTCAAGTTCACCCGCAGAACACTGCACCCTGAGAAGGTGCACAAATCACCCTTTTTGGGGGGTGGGGGTGGGGGTTTGCAAGTTAAAGCTAAAAAAGATAAAGAAGCCACACAAAATTCAAACCCCACAACCCGAGCAACTTAGGATCTACAGTGTGGGCTTTATCCGTATCAATTCTCTTCTTGAATCCGCTTTCAACCTCCAACAAACAGTTGGGTCACTTACCAGCTGGTTGGTCGTCCAGGAGAAGCGTGTCTTCGTAGCGTAAGTAGTCCAACGTCTGCTTGCACTGCTGGGATCCCTGCATCCACAGGACTTTGGCCACTCCGCAAGCCAGGATCCTGACAGCTTTGACTCGAGTGACTTCACACACTTCCACTATCACCCGGCCAGCCACCTTCTCCCCACTGCCGTACACCTTTTCGGGGTCGTTAAAGACTACCTCGAAAGACTTGATCTTCTTGAACATCACCATGTTGGGCTGGATTTGCTTAAGAGTTAAAAAGGAGGACAAAACAAAACTCTCAAAGGACCCTTTGCTGTAAGTTAAAACTTTTTCACTTCTCAATTCTCTACTAAATTTTCGAAAACACGTCCACCCAAAAATGTAAGTCGTGAGTTATATCAAGAGATTGCAAGAGAAAAATAAGCTCTTTCCTTCTAAACAGCTGGAGGAAAGCTCCGGCTCTGGGCGGCCAGGCTTAAAGCGTTCCACTTCAGAAGACGAAACGATAGTTTGCAACTGAGAGCCGGAAACTGCTTTATATAGTAGCCCGGCAGGCAGGTCCACGCGAGCGCTGGCCTGGAGGCTCGTGCTCCCCTCGTGCACAGCTCTCCCATTGGCTGCCCGCTCCTTGTTTACCAGGAGCCCTACCAATCAGCGAGGTCGCAGCAGCGCGTGGACACAGTGTGCTCCTGGCGGGGAAAATGGTTGTTGTGCATCGCTGCGGGGCTGGGAGGAGGGGGCGGAGGGGCTATGGGGCGGCTTCCCTTGTGCTCAAGGAAGGAATGCTTCACTGACCCCAAAATCTATCCGAGGCCAGTGGTCTTAGAAGGGCGGGTACGGATGCTTTTGGAGTGGGAGCTATATTTTGAGGTAAAAAGAAAATGTGCTTATGATGGAATTTCGTGCCTAACCTCAGCCAATGTAATTAATTTAGAGGCGACTGTTTATTCCCGGCTCACAAATCGCAAGTCGTGTGAAAAACAATCCCAGAGCTCCAAGAATACTTTAGGATGGGGCGGAGGACAGGGAGTGCAGTCGTTACTGTTGAGGAAGATCCCCTTTGTCCTTCTCTTGCCTCGCATCTCTCAAAAATCAACAAACAACCCCCTCCTCCTCCCCGCTCCCCCCATAAAGAAATCCCGGCTGTGTGGGAAGGAAAAGAGAACTTGTCACAAACTTTTAACCTCTCTTCAGCGGTCACAGCAAAGCGAATATGTGGGACTGATTGGCCATCCCCCACTCCCTTTCTAGCCCCCTGAGCTGGAGGCTGGGGGCTCCGATCCGTGTGCCTCTGCCCCTGCGTCCTCCACTCGGTTCTCTCTGTTCTCTGGACCGGTACAGTACGGGCGTGTCCACATCCTGCCGCTTATCCCGTCATCTCTTCAGTCCCTGATCTGCAGAGTTAGGGAACACTTTATGTTCTCCCAGTTACCTCATTACCTCTTCGTTAAAGTGTGTTCTTTGGGCTCTGAGTATCTCACTCACTCCCTGCTTCTCCAGGAAAGTAATTGAAAAAAAAAAAATGCTTCACTCTAGTCATCTTTTCCCTGAGTTATTTTAACTCTCTCGTCTTCGTCCCCTTTCCAACTTACTAAATCAGAGGTACACCTCTAAATCTGCTGCCCACACTCCTCACAGCCTTCAAGTTAGTTAAAAGGAAAGTTGTCATTCGTCAGAGGGAAAGTGTCAGGGAAAGATGGCCGTGTTTCTGTTTGAAGGAACCATTCTGCAGTCTTTGAAAAGTTTTTCCCCCTAAACTGTTTAGAAATAGGTAAGAAAGGGAAGAAAAGACAGAAGGATCGTTAGCACACTGTATGTTCAAGCTAAAAGAAACCCTGACTCTTCATCCTGTGTTATTTGGCTCTCTGTCAGATGGGTTTTTCCCTAGCTGGCCGTGAGCTGCCTTAGGAGCTGACTTCTGAGAAAATTTTCAGAGATGCAGTAAGAAAGACTTCTGTGCACAGATACAGGAATTCTCCCTTTTCTTTGATTCCTGAGTTCCTCCCCATGGGTTGGAGAATCAGGAGATTATTACCTCATTTCTTGTGCTAGAAAGAGGAAGACAGTGTTCCCAAGATTGAGATGGGGAAGTAAACAAGAAGCATTAGAATATATAGAGATCCTACCCTCTTAGCAAGAAAATGGCTATTCACTGCTGTGAAGGATCCTTCTTACTTGCTCTTGCACATCCTAACTGGGTTGACACCCTAAGGCTAACAAGTTACAACCCAACTGCACTATTAAGCAAGCTCAAGAATCAGGCATCAAGACGACTGGAAAACACACACTCACAGGACCAACCCCCAGAACAAAAAGGGGAACAGAACATGTTGATCCTTAGGGTGTGTGGGTTTGAGGCGGCACCCTGTTTAAGAAAGTTAACCAATAAGGCCTGAGTTGTTTTTAGCTGGTCGACAATATTGGTTGAAGTAGGTAGAATAGGAAAGGTGAGACTCTCACTAAAGTAATTTTAAAATGTTTAATTGTAACTTCTGAGAGAGTTTTTAGGTTGATAGATGTGGAAGTGTATGTAAATCTGAAATACCAAAATGTTGACAAATAAATACATACATAATGACAATATTATAAAACAGTGTGTGATGTGTAACTGCATAAATGTTGAGAGGCAGGAGGGGAGGAGAGGTGAGTGTGACAGACCAGAGTGGTATATATTTGGAACATCTTAGAGAAAGGGGAATGCCAGTATTTACTTGGGCACAGCTATGGAGTACTGACTTGCTTTTTTAAAAAAAATCTTAATACCATTCTCTTTTGCTTTAAATCCCTCTCTTGGGCTTCAGTTTCTTCTTTCTTTCCCGTTTTGCAAAACTTGGTGCAGACCACTTGTTTGAGCTGTTTTGTGCCTAGGTTCCTTAAATGCCAGAAAACGATTTCACTTTGGCAGTTGCTGCCTACCAGGCCCGTAGCCAAGACATATTCTGAAATGGAGTTGTCCTGGACAGAGTTGTTTACAACCTTTCACCTTATAACCTGGTATTCTGATAAAAACGTGCCTTCTGATTCTTTTTCTCAGTTCCTGTGCCAAAGAAGAAAAAAGTTTACAAACTTCTGTCCTGAAAACAGAGTGAGTACAAACATTGGTGGGGTGCAAGGGAGGAAAACAGCAGGTCCAGTAAGGAACAGCAAAGGAGGGCTAAATCCAAGAGTTTTGCAGATTAGATCATCTTTACCTGTTCCTTCCCCACCCTCTTCAATCCCAGTATCAATAGGAAACCAAGCGGTGATTGTTGTTTGCTTTACAGGAGGTGGTTGAGCAAAGCCAAAGCTTCTAGCGAGAGAAGTGCCCTCTACCCTCAGTTCCAATCAAATACAAGGAGCTGGTTGCATTTCTCTTTTCGTTAACTTATGCTCTGATAAACATTTAGGACTCTAAAGACTCAAGGCCCCCTTTTTTGTCCTTTTATTCACTACTTTCATTTCCACTCTGAAAATTTCCCTTTTACTCTTATCTTTCCCATTTTCCTCTAGGGAATATTAATTTAGAGACAAATAAAGGTTTAAAAGAGAGTGTGGCATTTGAGGCTGATCAACTCTAAGTATTCCTCCAAGTCACTGAGCACCTGTAATAAACCAGGTCCTTTACATAATTATCTCCGTAATATTTTATTTATAGATTCATCTGTCACCTTGTTCTACAATGATTTAAGGTTAGATTATTTCATTTAATTCTCACAATAACTCTGTGACTCAGGGTTAAGTCAGGCTCAGAGGGTTAAGTAATTTCCCTGCAGTCACCAATTTGTAAGTAGAGCAAAATCTTGAACCCAGGTCTGTCTGATCTAAAGTAGGTACTCTTGGGGACTTCCTTGGCAGCCCAGCCATTAAGTCTCCCTTCTTCCACTGCAGGGGGTGTGGGTTTAGACTCTGGTCAGGGACTAAGATGCCTTGAGTGTGGTGCGGCCAAAATAAATAAATTAACTAGGTACTCTTTCTAATGTGTTGTCCTGTTTCTCAGTGCTTTAACACATGGGTTCTTGTTTGATCTTCACTGAAAGGGTTTAGGATAAGACCCATAAAATACTAAAGTTAAAGGGGATTCTACCAGTCATTTTTTTTTTTAAAGAGAGGTACTTCCTTATTTTAGTTAAGTAGACTTGCTCTTGGAGAAGGAAATGGCAACCCACTCCAGTGTTCTTGCCTGGAGAATCCCAGCGACAGGGGAGCCTGGTGGGCTGCCGTCTATGGGGTCGGACAGAGTTGGACACGACTGAAGTGACTTAGCAGCAGCAGCAGACTTGCTCTAGGACGTATAGCTAGTAACTGGTGGAGCCACTCTCCAAAGTCAGGATTCTTAATACTTAATCTAGCGTCCTGTCTCTAGTTTGTTTTCTGAAGATTCTTGTTTCTCAGTTTAATTTTAATTATTAAAAAAAAAAAAAAAACTTCATTTGAACAGATTGCTGGTTGCCTGGGGTAGGGAGTAGGTGAAATGGGTGAAGGGAGTCAAAAGGTATAAACTTAACAGTCATAAAATAAATGTCATAGAGATGTAATGCACAGCATGGTGACTATAGTTAATAATACTATATTGCCTATGTGAAAGTTGCTAAGAGAGTAGATCTTAAAAGTTCTCATCACGAGAAAAAAATCCTGTAATTATATATGATGACAGATGTTAACTAGGCTTATTGTGGTGATCATTTTGCAACATATCTAAATGTCAATCATTAGATTGTACACTTGAAACTAATATAGTGTTGTATGTCAATCATACCTCAATTTAAAAAACACTCATCTTGGGGCTTCCCTGGTGGTTCAGTGGGAAAGAATCAGCCTGCCAATGCTATAGACACGAGTTTGATCCCTGATCTGAGAAGATCCCACATGCTTTGCAGCAACTAAGCCTGTGGGCCACTGTTGAGCCTGTGTGCTAGAGCCCAGGAGCCGCAACTACTGAAGCCTGTATTCTGCAACAAAAGAAGCCACTCCAATGAGAAGTCTGAGCACTGCAACTAGCAAGTAGCCCCAACTTGCCTCGACTAAAGATAAGCCCCAGCAGTTTAGAAGACCCAGAACAGCCATTAAAAAAAAGGAAACCATCTCATGTTGAAGTCCATATTTTATGTTTATTGGTGTCTCTATTTTTCTACCATGTTGAGGAAGGAATGAAGATCTGAGAGTTGTCCAACTTCAGGGAAAGATGGAGAGAGAAGGTGAATTAATTTGTTCAAAACTACTGCAGACACCTTTAAGATATTTCTTAAGGTAGCCTTATGATATAAAAGATTTTTTTCCCTTTTCATGCTATCACCCATGTTTTCTTTCGTTTACTGTCAAATTTCTTAAGAGAGTAACTTATACCAGCTTTATCTGTTGGCTAAATTTGTCCCTTTGTAGCCTGGCTTCTTCTATCACTGAAATGGTTTTCTTTAAGTTTCCAGAGGAAACCAGGGTGATTTTTTAGGCCATATTCCCCTTGACTTCTATATGATTTGAAAACTGCCATCTTTGTAAATTTAAATGTCCTTTTGGACTTTATCCTTTTCTCCCTTGTCAGCAGTTCCTTTTTTCTCTGCCCCACTGAAAGCTTTTCTGCTTGGCTCTCTCCTTTTCTGTCTTCAGGATTTTCTGTTCAGTTTGCCCATCTGTACATCACTCATGGAATCCTCTAGCCTGTCTTGAAAGTTCTAGTTGGCATCTCAAACTCAACTTGTCTGGTATGGAATTCATAATCTTCCCCGTGTGCTCAAATTCACTTCTTACTCTTGTTTCTTTTAATGGAACCATTATATGTTCCCCTAGATATCAAGGCATAAAATCTAAAAACTGTCTTCAATTCCTTCCTTTCTGACATTCCTCACATTCAGTCAATTGCCAGATTCTAAAGAGGCCATCATTCCATTGTTTTTCTAGAAGCTGTTATTTCGTACTCTACTGCCATCACTCTGATTCATATCCTTGTTATTAATACTTTTGCATAAATTATTTTTGATAGTTTTAAACTGATCTTTCTGCTGTAATCCATAAACCTCAACTAGATTAATCTTACACAGTTGAGTTCCTATCTGTTCTGTGATGCTCCCAAACCCGCTGCTTACTGAATCAAATTAAAATACTTCAACCTAGTATTTAAAGCCTTCACAAAGTGACCCAAACTAAACTTTCCAGTCTCATTTCCCACTACTTCCTCAGAAATGTACTCTACTCCTCAGCCAAACTCGAGTATACCGTGTTCCCCTAATATATCCTTCTCTGCATTTGCTTATACTTTTCTCTCTACCTGGAATGCCTGACTTTCCTCCCCATCTCTACTTTTTAAAATCCTACCCACTCTTCAGTAGACAGCCAAATAACTTTTCCTCTATGAAAGCTTTCCTGATACCCAAATCCCCTTATCTCTCACCTTATAACCAAATAGAATTCCATTCTCTTTGAATACTCCATTCCATATTTTAAAAATATTTCTCATATGGAACTTACATGTAAAGTTTCTTTTCTGTCCTATGGAATGAATTCCTAGAGAGCAGGATCTGTGTCCTTTTAAATATTTTTATTCTTCATAGCATCTAGAAGAGTACATTTCATAGAGAAAATATGTTATTAAATATAAATTGAATTGATAGATTGGGATATGTCTGTGCAATAGAATATGCCACTAATTCAGAACCTAGTGCTGTTTCTTATCAACAATAAGAAACCTAATCTCGGTTCCTTCTGCTACACTTGAACATAACCAGTCCCTCTTCCTCAAAGCCTGCGGCCCAGTTACGTATAGAGCAAGGATGGTGAGGCGGTGAGAGGTGATGGTTTGTTTTCCTATGAGGGAAATTTGGACTGTACTGATGTTTATAAATATGAGAGAGAGGGGACATTTTGTGCTTAACCCAACTTCCCCTTTTCTGAGAAGTTCTTTCTTACTCAATTCTGTAATCCAGTTGGCTCAGCCCTGCCACCCAGTGGATAAAGTACTATCGAGATCCTCTGCTTCACTGACTATGCTAAAGTCTTTGACTGTGTATGGATCATGACAAACTGTAGAATTTTTTTTTTAATTATTTTTATTTATTTTTTGGCCTTGCTGTGTGGCATGTGGGATCTTAGTTCCCTGACCAGGGATCGAACCTGCATCCCTTGCATTGGAAGCACAGAGTCTTAACCACTTCACTGCCAGGGAAGTCCCACAAACTGTAGAATTCTTAGAGATAGGAATACCAGACCAGCTTACCTGCCTCCTGAGAAACCTGTATGCAGGTCAAGAAGCAACAGTTAAAACCAGACATGGAACAACGGACTGGTTCCAAATTGGGAAAGGAGTATGTCAAGGCTGTATATCGTCATCCTGGTTATTTAATCTTACATGCGGAGTACATCATGAGAAATCCCGGCTGGATGAAGCACAAGCCAGAATCAAGATTGCTGGGAGAAATATCAGCAACCTCAGATATGCAAATGATACCACCTTATGGCAGAAAGCGAAGAGGAACTAAAGAGCCTCTTGATGAAGGTGAAAGAGGTGAGTGAAAAAGCTGTCTTAAAATTCAGCATTCAAAAAACTAGGATCATGGTATCTGGTCCCATCACTTCCTGGCAAATAGATGGGGAAACGGTGGAAACTGACAGACTATTTTCTTGGGCTCCAGAATCACTGTAGATGGTGACTGCAGCCATGAAATTAAAAGAGGCTTGCTCCTTGGAAGAAAAGCTATGACAAACCTAGGCGGCATAGAATTGAAATAATGCTTTTGCACTGTGGTGCTGGAGAAGACTCTTGAGAGTCCCTTGGACTGCAAAGAGATCAAACCAGTCAATCCTAAAGGAAATCAATCCTGAATATTCATTGGAAGGACTCATGCTGAAGCTCTAATACTTTGGCTACCTGATGCAAAGAGCTGACTTATTAGAAAAGACCCTGATGCTGGGAAAAATTGAAGGCAGGAGGAGGAGGGGACGACAGAGGACGAGGTGGTTGGGTGGCATCACTGACTCAGTGACATGAGTTTGAGCAAACTCTGGGAGATGGTGAAGGACAGGGAAGCCTGGTGCTGTAGTCCATGGGGTCTCAAGAGTTGGACACCACTGAGCGAACTGAACAACAACAACAAAATCGAGATCCTTAGTCCACACAGAAGCGTTTCTGAGACCAGAAACTTGACCAGACGGCTCCCCTGAGTGGGGAAGATGATTTTTTGATCTTGAGAAGAAGGAGCAGAGGAAGGTGTTTATGACTGAAAGGAAGGTATTCATATTAAAACAGTTTTCTGTTTTTCATCCATTTCAGAGAACTTTCTGTGTTAATGCATTTTAAAGTGTACATAGAGCTAAATATACATGTGTGTTATAAAGCAATTACACAAACATTTGATTCTCGCCAGATAGGCAGATATTTTTGCAGAAAGGAATATTGCAATATACAGAGCTCAAGAGGCTTGCTTAATTCACAGAACTAGGATGAAATTCATCTAATTTATGGTTTGAAAATCTTGCCACTAGCACATCTCTGATCCTTAAAAAAAAAAAAGTCACCTCCTTTGTAAAGATTTCTCTGATTTCTACAAGCAAATTTGTCACTTTCTTTGTATTCTCAATAGCATATTGGATGTATTTCTCTATATTATGTTAATCATATATCTGTTTATTTGTTCCTCCCTACTAAACTGAGTTCCCCTAAGACAGGAGCCATGTTGACTTATGGCCTGGCATAGTTTAGGTGTTCCAAAAATTCTAAATAAGGGTCAAAGTCAATCCATAGGATTATTTTAGCCTGATCAGCTAATATGACGCGTATTTAGCCCATCCCATTGCCCATCCTTCTGGTTTTGGTTTCTTCTCCAGCACTGATGGTATTCTCCCTGTAGGCTTGGTCGTGGTAGATGCAGGGCAGTGACCTCCATAAAGAGAAAATTAAACCTTGGCAGAACATTTTCAGTTGCAGGCGCTACACTTTCAGCAAAGGACTTTTTGATTCTTTGCTGAGTGAGGTGGGGTTGGAAGGCAGGATGAAAGACTGATTAATTTTTTTTTTAATTCAACTTAACTAGTTCCTCATAGGTAGAAGTAGAAGAGTGCTGTAACAAAGACCGATCACACAGTTTTTACTGGGCCTTTGTTGCTGTGCAAGGGCTTTCTCTAGTTGTGGAAAGCAGGGACCACTCTTCATTGCAGTGCACAGGCTTCTCATTACCTTGGTTTCTCTTGTTTTAGAGCACAGCCTCTAGGCATATGGGCTTCCGTTGTTGTGGCTTGTGGGTTCTACAGTGCAGACCCACAGGCTTAGTTGCTCTGAGGCTTGTGGAATCTTTCCAGACCAGGGATGGAACCTGTGTCCTCTGCATTGGCAGGTGGATTCTTATCTGCTATACCACCAGGGAAGTCCACAAAACCCTTGATATTCAAAAGATTGATCTTTTGGAACCAGTAGCAAAGAATGATTCCACAGTAACCCTGCAGTAGAGGCAGAATCCAATTATATTTCTTGATTTCTCTTTCACTTTCTCAAAGCCCACCCTCCAAGCACACACAGATTATATCTCAGGAAACACATGTGACTTATTTCTTCCTAATAACTATTAGGAGGATGATGAATAATTTGATTTGGGAGTAGGCAGAAAAACTGAGGAAGGCCTATTATTTTCTAATGTTCTGTCTTCCTTCCTTTCCTTAGTGCTGCTGCAGTTTCTTGGCACTGATTTGGAGAACCTGCAATTACTGGACCATGGAAATTATCTCTGCTTCCTTGAGAAGAAATGTGGGAAGGAACTTGCCATGAAGTATACAAGATAAGGTGAAGTGGGTAGGAAGGGGGTTGGGTGGGTTTGAAAAATGATGGAGGTGTCCACAAGTATAAGATGTTAAGGGGAAATACTCAGGACTGGCCAAGGTAGAAATGCAGTCTCTTTTTTAAAATCAAAATAATGTAATATAACTTAGTCAAAAATCCCATAATTTTAATTCTTACACAAAAAAGCAGCAGTTCTCAGTTCACTCTAATTATTTCTCTTTCAATTATTTCAACTTTTTCATCTGGTATTTACTTCATATTTCTTTTTTATGAATTAATTAATTAATAATTGATTTTTTGATTTTGGCTGTGCTGGATCTTCGTTGCTGCAGGGCTTTCTCTAGCTGCATTGCACCAACTTCTTGTTGCAGCGGCTTCTCTTGTTGAGGAGCACAGGCTCTAGGTGCACAGGTTTCAGTAGTTGGGGTGCACAGGCTTAGTTGTTGCTTGGCATGCGAGATCTTCCCAGACCAGAGGTTGAACCAGTGTCTGCTGCATTGCAAGGCAGATTCTTAACCACTGGACCACCAGGGAAGCCTCTCATATTTCTAAACTATATATTTCTTCTTTTATTTCTTAATTTATAAATAATTGACATGAATTTGAGCAAACTCTGGGAGAGAGTGAAGGACAGGGAAGTCTGGCGTGCTGCAGTCCACGGGGTCAGTCACTCAGTCATGTCCAACTCTTTGCGACCCTTGGTCTGTAGCCCCCAGGCTCCTCTGTCCATAGGATTCTCCAGGCAAGAATACTGGAGTGTATAACCATTCCCTTCTCCAGGGGATCTTACCCACCCAGGGAGAGAACCCGAATCTCCTGCATTGCATGCACATTCTTTACCATCTGAGTCACCAGGGCAGCCCAATATTAGACATATCATACTCTTTTTTTGCTACAGTATTTGAAATTTTAAGTGTCTTACACCATACTCCCTATCCCTACCTTCCCATTCCTCCTACCTCATCCTCCTGATAGAGTTATATCACAATTTTGGCCAAATCAGTAGTCAATATTTACATTATTATCACTATTGCTGCTGTTTAGTCACTAAGTGTCCAATTCTTTGTGACCCCACAGACTGTAGCACGCCAGGCTTCCCTATCCTTCACTATCTCCCAGAGTTTGCTTAAATTCATGTCCATTGAGTCAGTGATGTTATCTAACTGTTTCATCCTCTGCTGCCCCCTCTTCTCCTTTTGCCTTCAATCTTTCCCAGCATCAAGATCTTTTCCAGTGAGTTGGCTCTTTGCATCAGGTGGCTGAAGTATTAGGGCTTCACCATCAGTCCTTGCAATAAATATTCAGGGTGGATTTCCTTTAGGATTTACTGGCTTGGTCTCCTTGCAGTCCAAGGGACTCCCAAGAGTCTTCCCCAGCACCACAATTCAATTATGACTATATTAATTATATATTATCACTATAAATAACATCAATTGTAGAGTCAAGTAGTATATTTTGATTGTTTCATGTCTTGAACAACCCTTTGTTTGTTATGAACCCATAATTACTTAAGCAATTTATTTAGTTTTTTATGCACCTACCTTTAGTTTATTTCTTTTTTTAATTTATTTTTAATTGGAGGGTAATTGCTTTATAGTGTTGTGCTGGTTTCTGCCGTACAGCAACGTGAATCAGCCGTTAAGTATATACATATGTCCACTCCCTCTTGAACCTGCCTCCCTTAAGTTTATTTTTGAAATGCCAATTCTGTCAAATACTTATTAATATTTTCTCTCATTTAGTCAACATATTAGACAATCTAAGAAATTAATTTTCTTTCTCTTGAAGACTTGCTCCATCCCCACTGGGTAATTCTTTTTAGTCATCAGCGCCATCTGCTGACTGTTAGTGGAAAGACAAAATGAAAGTGAGAGTGGAAAGACAAAAATGAAGCACCGGGTTGTTTTTAAACCAGAAAATGTCCTTTCCCTGATCTCTGACCTTGAGAATCTGGAGGAGGGAATATGGTCCTTATGATAGGAGAGAGAGAGTATAGAATATTTAAATATTCTCTTTCCTTCTTTTTTTTTTTTGATGTGAACCATTTTTATTTATTTATTTATTTATTTTTGGATGTGAACCATTTTTAAAGTCTCTATTGGATTTGTTACAATATTGCTTCTGTTTTATGTTTTGTTGTTACAGTATTGCTTCTGTTTTATAGTGTTTTGGCCCCAAGGGATGTAGAATCTTTGTTCCCAAATCAGGGATCAAACCCACACCCCCTGCAATGGAAGGCGAAGTCATAACCACTGGACCAGCAGGGAAGTCCCTAAATGCTCTCGTTCTTTGCCTTGTCATCCTCTTCTTTCCTGTGTTTTCCTAGAAGAAGGAAATTCTGTTATAATCTTCCTTTTCATACAATGGTCTTTCCTTTGACTGACCCACCAAAAGAAGAGGGAAAGGTCGGCTACCTATTTATTTTTCTTACACGTTTATTAGATGTACTAATGTTTGATCAACTGCACATATTTGAAGTGTATAGTTTCATGATTTTTGAAATCATTGCCACAATCAAGATAATGAACATTCTACTCCAGTTTCCTCCTGTGTCTTTGCAAACCATCCCTCTCTCCCTCCCCTGACCATCCACAGGCAACCACTGATCTTTTTTCTGTCAGTATATATTGGTTTACACTTTTTATAATTTTATACAAATGAAAACATACAGTATGTACTCTTTTTTGTTGTTGTTTGGCTTCTTTCGCTTACATTCTTATTTTGAGATTCATAATATTATTGTGTGTATCAGTAGTTTATTTCACTTTATTGCTGAGTGGTATTGTATACAAGTCTTTATCCTTTCTCTTGGATAAATACTTAGAGGTGGACTGTTTAGAGTGTGTGGTAAGTATATGCTTAACTTGTGAAGAAACTGCCAAAAATTTTACAAAGTAGTAGCACTAATTTACATTCTCACCAATAGCATGTCAGAGCTTCACAATTTGCCAACACTTGATATGATCAGTCTTTTTAATTTGAACCATTCCAGTGGTTATGTAGCGTTTTCTCCTTGTTTTTCAAATTCGATTTGCATTTCCATGATGAGTAATGATGTTGAGCATCTTTTCATGTGCTTATTTTGAACTACTCATTTTTAAATACTCCATTGATAATAGGGTTAACCCTGAGTTTGGGCAAATGAAGCAAATGACAGGGGCCATAAAAGAATCTCACTCCCCAACTGGCTGTGAAATTCTTCTTAACCTACTTGAAATTCCCACAAGTGAATTTTGAGGGATGAAGTTATGTACTCTTTTGAGTTAACCAATAAAAGGAGCAGTTTCTCAAAAAGATGTTTTGAATTGAAATGCCTAAGTTATCTGTAAGTGAGAACAGCAATGGATATGTTTCCTCTAATTTTCTTCCATTAGAACAGATTGTTTTCTGGATTAGCTAAGTGTCTTGGTTGCATTCGACTCTATGCAACCCCATGGACTGTACCCCACCAGGCGCCTCTGTCCATGGAATTCTCCAGGCAAGAATACTGGAGTGGGTTGCCATTTCCTCCTCCAGGGGATCTTCCCAACTCAGGGATTGAACCCGTGTCTTACAGGCAGATTCTTTACCATCTAAGCCACCAGGGAAGCAGGTCATCTTTAAAAGTAAAGAGACTGTGCTTTGTGGGAATGGCAGAGTGGCTGCGGTCTTTAGAGAAGATAGTGAGTCAGGAATAGAAGATAAAGAATTGCAAAAGAAATTTAAAATAGCAGACCAAAAGGACGCTCTGTCTGGTAAGCACTGGCTGGTGTGTATGTGTGTCCTGGGGAGTTAGGTTAGATGGGTGAAACTGAGAGAAGAGGGAGGAGTAAAGCACTGTTACTTTAGAACATCCAGGACTAGAACAGCTTCTATTTTCTTTTCTTCTCCAAATTAGATTCCTTCTATTTGGGGCTTCCCCCTCCTTTCCAGCTCTCCCTTTTGGGTTTCATATGACAAAAGAAGAAAATAGTTTTTGTGATGGCAGCCACTGCCTGCAGCTCCCTTTCCCTGCCTCGTCCACAACTAAAATCTTCAATGGCTGTTTCCTTGACAGGACAGTATAGTGTTGAGATTAAGTTAAGTCTCCGAAGCCAAATTCTCTGGGTTCAGTTTCTAGCTCTACCATTTGTAAGCTGCGTTAGTGTGGAAAAATTGCTTAGTCTTCCTGTACCTCATTTGCCTTATGTAACAATCGAGATAAGAAAGTTACCTTCCTTAGAGAGTTGTGAGTATTAGATGAATTAATAATTTTAAGTTGTTTAGAAAATGGCCTGGCGGGTTTTAAGCTCTCAATAACTGTTAGCTGTTAATTGAATTTAAACTCCTTGGCCCCACTTTCAAGGCTATGAAGTGCTTCTATCAATCTAGCCCTTAATTCTCATCTACTTCATTTGAGTTTTGCTGGTTTCTTCGCTGAATCATGAATCTGTGAATGTCTAGATAGTTTCTCCTGCCTGGAAGATCCTTAATTCAAATCCAATCTTACCCAGTCTTCAAAGATCACTTCAGATCTCATCTACTCTATTACCTCTTATTATTTATTATTTCTTGAGTTCTTCTCAATCATCTTCTCATTTGAATTCATAGTATTATGGAATTTAGTGAATGATTACGCACTCATCACTCCTTCATATAAGTCAGTTTGTCTCCCTAATATCCTGTAAACTTCCTGAAGGCAGAACAATATCTCCCGCTTTTGAGCCCTCTTTCGGTGGAGTGAACACATTGACTTTATGCCATCTTAAGCGTCTGTAAACAGATTCAACATAGACAACAATGTGAAGACTCCATAGCTTTAATATCAGATCAGTTAGGGTTGGGGATGATAGCTTCTTTCCTACCTGTGTCATTCTCCAAAGATAGAGAGTCCCTTCACCAAAAATCCAAACAACTCCCACTTCATTTATGAACCAAGAAAGCAGAACACACCTTACCCACATTATACTTATCAAATAGATTCTTTTCCTCATCATTTCCTCATCTTTCTACCTTCCAAGAGAAAATATCATTCAATTTTGAGTTTCTGATGGGTAATGATCATGTCTTCCTCTTTCAGTTCTTCTCTATTAAAAGTCTCAACCCTTAAGTTTTCTACTGATCCTCAGGACCCCATAACCTCTAAGCTTGTAGGGGTGATTTCAGGAGGAGATGGACTAGGACAATTTACTTCCTATTAACAAGACTGGGAAAATTAGTGAAGAGCCCCTACTGAAGTCTGGAATGCAGAAACCTTGCCCAAAATCCTTATTCTGTGATCATTTCAACCCTAGACTGCAGCCTTCTCTCACTCTGGAAAAATGTTCTTGTTTCATATGTTTCTTACCCTCATTGTTTCCCTTCAGTGATTCTTATGTTCTCCCTTGCCAATCTCCATCCGCAAATCACTTCTAGACCCATCATGGTTACTGAATGCTGGCCTGGTTACTGAATGCAAAGCCACAGAACAAAGAGCCCAGAAAGAAGTGGAGCTAGGAGGGTTGCTGAGGAAAGAGGAACCCCAGCATCTGAGGGGAAGAGGTGTAGTTTTTCCAAGTCTGGCAGGAAGGCTCGGGCATCCTCCAGAGCTGCCTGAGCTGCTACAGTAAAGTTAGGGTCACCGGAGATTAAAACATCAAAGACACAGGAATGAAAGTAAGCGTCTTCAACCGGCAGCCCTTCCTTGCACAGCTGTCTGGCAGTATCCATGGTTATAGTTCCCCGACGACTGCGCACTGAGCGTGAGAGTCGCTGACTTGGAGGGCATCCCCCAACACAGAGCTGCAGGTCCTGCTCAGCTGAGAAGGCCCTGGCCACATCCTCTGCTACTCTGATGGAGAAGGAGAGCTGCCCAGCTGTCTGCCGAATGATTATAGTTGTGCCAATGTAGGCAGCTCGGATCTCCACATGGCTCCCAGGGTTAGCGGTTCGAATGGACAAACTTGAGCCCCCAGGTCGATCACCTCCATTGATAGAACCATCTTCAAAGGCTGCGGGAAGGTTGTCCACCTCAGCCTGGTAGACCTTCTGATCAATGCATTCCTGCATGTTCTTAAATATAATGGTGAGCTGTAAGGGCAAGAGGGAAAACAGTTTATTTGGGGCTCAGTGCAACCCTCCCACCTTCCATCAACCAGGCCTCATTATTGTACATAGTCAGGGATCTGATCCCAGCAGAGATGCAAGGCCTATCACAGTCCTCACTCCTTGATCCTGTCTTTATGTTCCAATACTGTTTCATCCCTGCTCCATCCCTTTCCTCCCTGTTTGGGCTCAACCTCAACTGCTCCCATAGGAGAAGGAAAAGTTTCCATTCTGTAACTCCTCAACCCAGGGCTTCTCAACTTTCCTCTCCCGGGCTCTTTTCTGCATTGGAGTGTAATTCCCACGGAGGGAAAGTGATTTACAGGACAAAGTGTTCGGTAGGAGGGAGTGATTCAAGATGTGGGAGTGGTTGAGGAGGAAAGGGAGTAGAGCTGCACTGTGAAAACTAGTGGGGTTGGCTTGGGAGTGGAACCCTGGGGTGACCATGGAGGAGCAGTTGAGTCCCTGACCTTCCGGGTGGTGGTGGCGTTGGCCCCCAATGCCACGGGGGAGCTGGTGGCCTGGACAAAGAGGAAGTCATTATCCAGCAAGGGCCAAGCTCCTTGGACACGGCACGTGTGAAAGTGGTGATGGAAGGTGCGCACGTGAGGGTCCCCGAAGGAGGCACAGTGCAAGAAGCCTGGGGGTTGTCGGTGCAGCCGGGAAAACCGGCCTTCATAGTCACAGGGGTCCGGGGCTGGGGAGCCAGAGGCGCGGATCGGGCCTGCGCCTGGAAAGACGGGGCCCCGGGGTGGGGGAGGGGCCGTGGGGCCCTGGCGGGAGCAGTTGTGCTGAATCATCAGGTCTTCGATTCCGTGCACAGCAGAATGGAAGGCGAGGTCCCCGCGGCAGGTGCGGGCCGTGCGCCGAGTGCAGAGCGCGTAGGAGCGGAGGGCTCGGCAGAGGCCGCTGGAGCCCACCCCTCCGCCCCGGCCTCCTCCTCGAAGGGATCCTGGTGAACCCCCACCTCTAAGGCTCAGAGTGGAAGATACATACTCAGCATTGCAGCGGAGGATCTTGCATTGAGAATAAGCTGAGGGCGGAAGGGAGAGAGGAGTGTGAGCTGGTCCCCCCATCCCCGCTCAACCTCAACCATAATTCTCCCAGGTCTCATGGGGGGATAGCAGCGGATCCTAAAACCCAACTGAGAGCCTCCCCCAATTCCCAGTCCCCAGCCGCCAGCCCCCAGTTTCCTAATCTTGTCCTCATTCAGTCTTGCTAAAGATGGGTAAGCCCTGCTAGATCCACAGCTAGATCCTGCTAGATCCACAGCTCTTCTGCCTGTGGATCAAGGGCTTTCCCAGTGCCCTTCCCCAAGTTGAATGGTGAATAAAATATACCTATCTGAGAGTGGGGCGAGTGACTGGGACCCCTCAGCACCCATCTCATCTCATTCACCCAAGCTCACATGCCCACCCCTACATAGCAGCCTACCCCCTAGATCCCCCAAAGCCTTACCTAACCCTTCCTTACCATGTCCACAGAGGAGCAGCAGGAGAGTGAGAATGCTTAGAGTTGGGGGACTGCCATGGGGGGACCAGGGACTAGGGGACTGGCCTGGATCCCCCATACCTATCCAGCCAGGTCCCCCCAGGTTCCGGTTCTTCCCAGCTGATGACCCTCCTACCTAGTGAATTTTGACCGGACGTCCTGTAAGGGACTGAAAAAAGAAATGTGGCTGGGCATGGGGAAGAGAAGAGTTGAAGATTGTTCAGAATGATGTGAAGAGAATCTGGGAAGATCAAGAAAAGAATGAGCTAACTGGAGTTTAGGGGAAATGGGGCTCCCTGAACTAAACACGAGGCTGTTAAGCCTCTGTGCCCTGCTTTTGTGACCACTTTCAGGCACCTTATGCAATACCCCTAGGTGGGGGTGGAAGAAAGGTTGAGTGGACTCGGGGGGCAGAGTCCACTGTATTGCCCCATTCTGAGCTACCAAACAGCAGAAATGTCAAAAAGAGGAATCATGTGGATAGATCAGATCTCAGTCATACCAGTGGGCTCCTCAACAGAATTAGGATCTGAAAATACATCAGAGACTACCTCTTATTTGCCCTTCCCCATCAGGAGGGGACACCCTCCAGAGGTCATTCATTGATTTTCCTCCTTTGTGTCAGAATTTTCAGTAAGGAGGAGTAAGGGTGGGATACACATCCCATCTCTGGAATCAGTATTCAAATGAAAAAGGAACCAGTCTCTTTCATCTACTGTAGAGAGCTAAAATTATCCCTCTGTCTCATGGAACAATGGATGCAAACCAAGCATGCAAATCAATATTTGTTTGTTATGAGTCAACATTTCTTCTTCATGAGTCAACATTTCTTCAGATCTGACTGAAGAACCACCCTTTCCATTGATCTTACCTTTCCATTGATCTTAACTTTGCAAGTTTGGAAGTCAATCTTTTGATGAGGACAAGACTTGGGGAGGGGCTAACTCCCTCTTGCCAAACTACTCTCTCTGGAGTTAAGGATATAATTGAGGGAGAGTCATGCAGGAGGGAGAACACGATGATGGGACTAGAGTTGTAGGGAGAAATCATTTACAACAAGGAGTAAGCCTCACCCTTGGAAGCCCAATGTGAAGGGCACTGATAAATAGGAACAAGAAAGAGGGTATCAGTGACTAATCATCTGAAGCTAAATTTGGCCTTGGTGAGAAAACCACAGAATAGGAGGTGTAGGAAACTTGTACTAAAGAAGGAGACTTCATCAGAAGTCTTGAGGTAACAGGAGGAGAGAGCTAAGACTCCCAGAGGAGAGATGGAGGTTTAAACTTCTAGTGGCCAGAGGCCAGAAAGCTTAAGACAGAAGGAGAAATGGAGACGGGGGCACCTTGGTATGGAAGAGATCCTAGATTTGCACCAGAGACATCCAAGTTTATGTCATAATTTTATGAGATTCTAATTTCAATTTAGAAGCTTTTTAAAGGAATTGCAATTAATTTTGACTTACTGTTTCCAGAGGTCAAACATTAGTCTGATATCCAATTCTCCAGCCATGACTGTCTACTGTATCAGTCAGCTCCAGCCAGGGGATCCCCCGTCTCTTTCTCCATGTCTCCCCTAGGTCCCCAGACAGGCTGCAGTCTCACTGAGGTCAGGGAACCAGAGAAGGTCTGGTGTGGGGGGAAGGGGGACTAGATGGCTGGCCGGAGTACTGGACAGCTGAGCGGGGGAGGGAGGTGGCTACTGAGTTGACTGTTTTAAAAATAGCTAAGTCCAAAATTCCAGGAGTGTTGATGGGGGTAGGGTGTTGGAGTGTTGGCGAGAGGGTGGGGAGGGTGGAGAGGGTAGGAGGATTAGAAAGAATATGGAGTATAGGGTGCCAAGTGGCAGAGAAGGGATAGAAATATGACCAGCAAATCAGTTATCCAGTTTGAGCTTACATGATTCTAGTCACTGCCTACTCCAAGCAGCCCTCCAGCACTGTCAATAATTTAAAAGCCCTCTGGCCTTTAAAAATTAGAGTGGACAATTGTATACCTTTATCTCAGCACCCTCATCACTGCCATATTGAATATTGCATTTAGTTTCTACAGAACATATTAGGAGGTAGCTGACTTTAAATAAGGTCCATAGCAGAGGTAGTTCACAGCCCCTCCCCCATCTTTGTAGAGTATTTCAGAAGGACTTAAAAAGCCAGCTGTCTAGAGAAGAAATCTGAGCTCTGAGTGGTTTAGGATGAGTATTTGTTTCAGTCTACCAGCTCAGATCCTCTCAGCTGTCTATTCCCCAACTGCCTCCATTTTCATTACCTTATTTATATAGCAGCTCCTCTTTGCAGGTATACACACAAACACATAAGCTTCTGAGTTGCTGAGGGAGGAGGCTAGCAAAGTCAATGAGGGAAAGAAGGAATGGGGATACAATTTTTTGAAGGGGAGAGGAACTTGGAGAGATAAAGTGAGAGAAAAAGAGATTCAGAAAGATACTTTTGTGGAGTAACATAATCTTATGACCTTTTAAGAGATTGCAACCAAGGAATTTAGCCACGTTGTATTTTTGCAGGCATAGGCATCAGGGATCATCATTTCTTAGTACTTCCCAAGTGAAATTAACACAAGGACTGATTTCAAATAGTGTCACTAAGGCACATGCACTAATTTGCTCTACATTTAATTCAGAATCCAGAAGTCCACAGAGTACTCTTCTCTTTTTTATACATACAGATCTGAAAATTTTTTTCTCTCTACCACATACAGCCATATCACAAGGGTTTTTATTACAGAAATGTAAAATGACTCCACCCAACTATCCAAGTGATTTAAAAACAATAATTTGACTGTGACATCCCAAGTGGTATATACTTTTAAGGACAAAAAGAAGTGCAAAGATATTTTAAGTAGTCATTATTGGTGGTAAAATTGGTATTGTTATTCTGAAAGTATTCTAGGTGCTGTTGTCGTTCAGTTGCTAAGTTGTGTCTTACTCTTTGTGACCGCACGGACTGCAGACTGCCAGGCTTCCCTGTCCTTCAGTATCTCCTGGAGTTTGCTCAAATTCGTGTCCATTGAGTCGGTGTTGCTATCTAACCATCTCATCCTCTGCTGCTTACTTCTTTTGCCTTCAGTCTTTTCCCAGCATCAGGGTCTTTTCCAACAAGTCAGCTCTTCACATCAGGTGGCCAAAGTATTGGAGCTTCAGCTTCAGTATCAGACCTTCCAATGAACATTCAGAGTTGATTTCCTTTAGGATGGACTGGTTTGATTTCCTTGCAGTCCAGGGGACTTTTAAGAGCCTTCTCCAGCACCACAATTCGAAAGTATCAATTCTTCACTGCTCAGCCTTCTTTATGGTCCAGTTCTCACATCTGTACATGAATACTGGAAATACCATAGCTTTGACTATAGAGACTTTCATTGGCAAAATGATGTCTTTGCTTTTTAATACGCTGTCTAGGTTTGTCATATCTTTCCTTCCAGGGACCAAGCGTCTTTTAATTTCATGGCTGCAGTTACCGTCCACGGTGATTTTTAGAGCCCAAGAAAATAAAATCTGTCACTGCTTCCACTTTTTCCCCCTTCTATTCCACTATTTTCCACTATTTCCACTTTTTCCCCTTCTTTTCCCCCACTTTTTCATTTCCCATGATGTAATGGGACTGGATGCCATGATCTTAGTTTTTTGGATGCTGTGTTTTAAGCCAGCTTTTTCACTCTCCTCTTTCACCCTCATCAAGAGGCTCTTTAGTTCCTCTTTGCTTTCTGCCAGTGGTATCATCTCCATATGTGAGGTTGTTGATATTTCTCTGGGCAGTCTTGATTCCAGCTTGTGATTCATCCAACCCAGCATTTCGCATGATGTACTCTGCATAGAAGTTAAATATGCAGGGTGACATTACACAGCTTTGTTGTATTCTTTTCCCAGTTTTGAACCAGCCAGTTGTTTCATGTAAGGTTCTAACTGTTGCTTCTTGAGCTGCATACAGATTTTTCAGGACACAGGTAAGGTGGTCAGGTATTTCCTTCCCTTTAAGAATTTCCCACAGTTTGTTGTGATCCACATAAAGACTTTCATGTAGTCAATGAAGCAGAAGATTTTCTGGAATTCCTTTGCTTTCTCTATTATCCACTGAATGCTGACAATCTGATCTCTGGTTCCTCTGCCTTTTCTAAACTCAGCTTGTATATCTGAAAGTTTTCAATTCAAGTACTTCTGAAGCCTAGCTTGAAGGATTTTGAGCATAACCTTACTAGCATGCTAAATGAGTGCAATTGTCTGGTAGTTTGAACACTCTTTGGCACTGCCCTTCTTTGGGATTGGAATGAAAACTGACCTTTCCCAGTCCTGTGGCCACTGCTGAGTTTCTAAATTTGCTGACATATTGAGTATAGCACTTTACTAGCATCATCTTTTCAGATTTAAAATAGCTCAGCTGGAATTCCATCACCTCCACTGGCTATAACAAGAGAAATTAGAAAATATTTGTAATAGAATAAAAATGAAAAGAGAATTTGCAAGAATTTGTTGCACTTCCTTAGGCCCACTTGACTTCACACTCCAGGATGTCTGGCTGTAGGTGAGTGATCACACCATCATGGTAATGTGGGTCATTAAGACCTTTTTTGTATAGTTCTTCTGTGTATTCTTGCCACGTCTTCTTAATCTCTTCTGCCTCTGTTAGGTCCCTACTGTTTCTGTCTTTTATCATGCCCATCCTTGCATGAAATGTTTCTTTGATATCTCCAATTTTCTTGAAGAGATCTTACCCTTTTTATTGTTTTCCTCTACTTTGCATTGTTCATTTAAGAAGGTCTTCTTATCTTTCGTTCCTATCTCTGCAACTCTGCATTCAGTTGGGTATATCTTTCCCTTTCTCCCTTGCTTTTCCCTTCTCTTCTTTCCTCAGCTATTTGTAAAACCTCCTCAATCACTTAGCCTTCTTGTATTTCTTTTTCTTTGGGATGGTTTTGGTCACTGCCTCCTGTACAATGTCATGAGCCTCTGTCCATAGTTCTTCAGGCAGTCTGTCTTCCAGATCTAATCCCTTGAATCTGTCACCTCTACCATACAATCATAAGGGATTGGCCTTATGGCCTAGTAAGTTTTCCCTAGCTTCTTCAACTTAAGTCTGAATTTTGCAATAAGGAGCTAATGATCTGAGCCACAATCAGTTCCAAATCTTGTTTTTGCTGACTGTATAGAGCTTCTCCATCTCTGGCTGCAAAGAATACAATCAATTGGATTTCAGTATTGACCATCTGGCGATGTCCATGTGTAGAGTCATCTCTTGTGTTATTGGAAGGGGTATTTGGTATGACCACTGTATTCTCTTGACAAAACTCTGTTAAGCTTTGCCCTGCTTCATTTTGTACTCCAAGACCAAACTTGCCTATTATTCCAGGTATCTCTTGACTTCCTATTTTTACATTCCAATTCCCTATGATGAAGAGGACATCTTTTTTTGGTGTTAGTTCTAGAAGGTCTTGTAGGTCTTCATAGAACTGGTAAACTTCAGCTTCTTTGGCATCAGTGGTTGGGGCATAGACTTGGATTACTGTGATGTTGAATTGTTTGCCTTGGAAATAAACCGACATCATTTTGTCGTTTTTGAGATTGCACCCAAGTACTGCATTTCAGACTCTGTTGTTGACTATGAGAGCCACTCCATTTGTTCTAAGGGCTTTTTGCCCACAGTAGTAGATATAATGGTATCTGAATTAAATTCACCCATTCCTATACATTTTAGTTCACTGATTCCTAAGATGTTAATGTCCACTCTTGCCATCTCCTGCCTGACCATGTCCAATTTATGATGATTCATGGACCTAACATTCCAGGTTCCTATGCTATATTGTTCTTTGCAGCATCAAACTTTACTTTGACCACCAGACACATACACAACAGAGCACTGTTTCTGCTTTGGCCCAGTCTCTTCATTCTTTCTGGAGCTATTAGTAATTGCCCTCTGCTCTTTCCCAGTAACATATTGGACACCTTCATATCTTTTTGCCTTTTCATATTGTTCATGGTTCTCACAGCAAGAATACTGGAGTGGTTTGAGATTCCCTCCTCCAGTGGACCACATTTTGTCAGTGTCCACTATGACCCGTCTGTCTTGAGTGGCCCTGCACAGCATGGCCCATAGCTTCATTGAATTACGCAAGCCCCTTTGCTTCAACCAGGATGTGATCCTTAAGGATTGTGGGTATACTATTGGATAAAACAAATGGGTAATAATGTTAGTGTCTTTGTGAACCAGGATTTTTTTTTTAAGATTTACTTATTTATTTTTGGTTTTGGTGGGTCTTCATTGCTGCTCATAGACTTTAGTTGTGACTGGGGGCGGTGGGGCTGGGCTGCTCTTCCTGGCAGTGTGCAGGCTTCTTATTGCAGTGGCTTCTCTTGTTGCAGAACACAGGCTGTAGGCACATGGGCTTCAGTAGTTGCAGCTCCTGGGGCTCAGGGATTGTGGCTCATGGGCCCTAGAGCACTGGCTCAGTCGTTGTGGCACTTGGAGCTTAGTTCTTCTGTGGCATGTGGGAACTTCCCAGACCATGGATCAAACCTGTGACCCCTGCATTGGCAGGCAGATTCTCAACCACTAGACCACCAGGGAAGTCCCATAACCCAGGGTTTTTGATGTAGAATAGAGAGATGTAGGGGCTTCCCCAGGGGCTCAGCAGTAAAGAATCCACCTGCAATAAACTAGATGTGGGCTTGATCCCTGGGTCAAGAAGATCCCCTGGAGAAGGAAATGGCAACCCACTCCAGTACTCTTGCCTGGAGAATCCCATGGACAGAGGATCCTGGCTGCCTACAGCCCACATGGTCACAAAGAGTCAGACACGACTGAAGCGACTTAGCACACATGAGTTTAAATTTAAATTAAATATAAAGGCATTCATTTTTCATAGTTTGGGATGTTGCTGTTTTACTCATTTGGCACTATTATATAAAGATGTATTCTTTGTGCCACCTCACATTTAATGTTTTTATCAATTCCTGCAAAGGTGAAGAATGCAGTGTTTGCATTTCCCTGTATTAAGATGAGAGCTCCAAAAATAAAATGTTTCTAAAATCAAAGACTGCAAGTGAGCAAAAGATAGGTTTTCTTTTGTTGAACTGCTTAGGATGGTGGCCATATGAGATTACTTGGGATTAAGAATTTATAAATCAATAGTTCTTAATTTTTTTGGATCACAAACTCCTCTTGAAAATCTAATGACAGATATGAGCCCCATCCTCAGAGAATGCTCAAGTATGTCTGTGCTTTTCCTGTTCCAAGAGTATTTTATATTCTCTTTGAAGCAATTCTATTATGGCCATTGTGCGAGTATGCTAAATCCCTTCAGTCACATCCAACTCTTGGCGACCCTATAGACTGTAGCCGGCCAAGCTCCACTGTCCATGGGATTCTCCAGGCAAGAGTACTGGAGTGGGGTTGCCATTTCCTCCTCCAAGGGATCTTCCTGACCCAAGGATCAATCTGGCATCTTCTCCATTGCATGCAGATTCTTTACCACTGAGCCAGTGGGAAAGCCCCATTGTGGGGGTGGGTTGGGGGACGGTATGCATCGAGTGGTTCTAAAAAACTTACCCCAGTTGCTGAAGAATATCCACTATAGTATATGCCCTCACAGATTGTGTTTTATTTGGGTTTATATTAATTTCTATCTTGAGGTCTTATAGGGGAGAGAATTAACTAGTTGGATAGAAAATCCTGTCATGTTGCCATAAAGTGTTTTTATATTTCATGTTTCTTTTGTTGTATATGCAGTATCTGGATCACTAGCACACTTATTTATTTATTTTATGGTCCAGAGGCTCCTGATCTCCATGGAAACTGTGGATCTTCTAACATCTGAAAAAGGATTATTCTCTCAGTCATGAGGGTGGATTTGAGAATCTGAGACGGGTAGAGAGCAGAGGCAGTGAAAGTAATGAAAAAGGGATATTAGGGCTCAAAGCATACTGAGGTGTGTCAGAGGGGCCTTGAGTATAAAACTATGGGAGGGACAATTTTGTGTGTGTGTGTGTGGAACTGTCCTGCCCAGTGGAGTACATTTAGCATTCTTGTCTCCCCTCCCCTGTCAAGTGCCATCCCCAGTCAATGTAAAATTTTAAATGCCCCTACATGTTTCCAAAGGCCCCCCAGAAGGTGGCACCACTCTGGTTGAGGAATACTGCCAGATAGTATCAATCCTAGGTGGTCTCATACTACCATGACCTAAACTGGTTTAGCAGAAGTCTTTTCTCTATAGTGACTATCCTTGCTTTAGCAAGATACAGGACATTTCTATCAAAGGATCCCCTATGTAGCCACACTCACTTCCTTCCTATCTTCATCTCCACCTTAATATCTAGCAACAACCAATCTGATCTCCATTTCTATAAAAATGCTATATGAACAGGTTAGAGTATATAACCTTTGGGGATTAGCATTTATCACACAGCAGAATTCTCTGGAGATTCATCCAAGTTGTGTGTCTATCAATAGTTTGTTCCTTTTTATTGCTGAGTACTATTCCATGCTATAGATGTACCACAGTTTCTTTAACCATTCACTTGTTAAAGGACATCTGTGCTGTTTCCAGTTTTTGGCTTTTCATTAATAGATTTCCACATAGGTTTTTTTGTGTGAACATTAGTTTTTATTTCTCTGGGATAAATGCCCAGGAGTGTAAACACTGGATCATATAAAAATTGCATAGTTAGGGTTTTTCTGTAAATAAACTGGGTTTGTTTTTTTTTTTTTTGGTAAATAAACTGTTTTCCCCAGTGGTTGTACTGTTCTACATTCCCACAAGCAATGTATGACTGATCCAGTTTCTCTGCATTGTTCTCACCAGCATTTGAGATTGTCGTTTTAAATTTTAGCCATTCTGATAGGTATGTTGTGATATCTAGTTGTGGTTTTAATTTGTATTTCCCTAATGGCTAATGATGCTGAACATCCTTTCATGTGTTTATTTGCTATCTGTATATCCTCTTTGGGGAAATGTTCCATCATGTCTTTTGATCATTTTCTCATTGTCTTTTTTTTATGTACTATTGAGTTAGAATGTTCTTATATATTCTACACAATACATATTTTTTCCCAGTTAGCTTGTCTTTTTCATTCTCATAATAGTATCTTTTGCAGAGTAAACATTTTTACTTTTGATGACATCTTCTTATTCAACTTATCCTTTTACAGATTATGTTTTTGGTGTCAAATTTTTGTCTAGCCTAAGATCATGAAGAATTTCTCCTCTTTTTTTCTAAAATTTTATGCTTCACATTTAAACTGTTGATCCACTTTGGTGTTAGTTTTTGTATAAGGTATGAGACTTAGGTTGAAAGTTTTGTTTGCTCTTTATTTGTTTGCCTATGGATATCCAATTTCTTCAGCAATATATATTGAAAAAGCTATTCTTTCTCCATTGAATTGCTTTTTCACCTTTATAAAAAAAAAATAAACTGGCATATTTGTTTTGGTCTGCTGCTGAGTTCACTGTTCTGTTTCATTGATCTGATATTTATTTTTCTGCCAGTACCATACCATCTTTACTGTTGTAGCTTTTTAACAAACCTTGAAAATGGATGAGCTGATTCTTCCCACTTAATTCTTTTTCAAAACATGTTTTAGCTATTCTAGTTCCTTTGCCTTTCCATACAAATTTTATAATAATTCTATGTCTACAAAAAAATCTTGCTAGGATTTCCCTGTTACTAAGTTTTAGATTGTGACAAAATACATAAAACACAAAGTTCATAATTTTAACCATTTTAAAGTGTACATTTCTGTGGCATTTAGTACCTTCAAAATGTTACACAACCATCACCATTATCTAGTTCCAGAATGTTTTCTCACCCCAAAAGGAAGCCCTGTTCCCACTGTGAAGTCATTCCCCAACTTCTGGCAATGACTGATTGCTTTCTGTCTCTATGGACTGGTCCATTCTGGACATTTCATATAAATGAAATCATATGTGACCTTCTGTGTCTGGCTTATTCCATTTAGCATGTTTTAGAGGTTCATCAAAGTAGTAGCATGTCAGTACTTCATTCTTTCTTTTCTTAAAATGTCTAATATTTATTCATTTGACTGTGTCAGGTCCCAGCTGTGGCACACAGGGTCCTCGCTGCATCATGCAGATCTTTCATTGCAGTGCGCTGACTCTCTAGTTGTGGCACCAGGGCTTAGCAGCTGTGCAGCATGTGAGATCCCAGCTCCCCAACCAGCAATCAAACCCACCCACGTCCTCTGCATTGGAAGGCAGACTCTTAACCGCTGGACCACCAGGAAAGTCCCTTCATTCTTTCTAATGTCCAAATAGTATTCCATTGTATGTATATACTGCAGTTTGTTTATCCATTTATTCATCAGTGGACACTGGGGCTATTTCTACCTTTTGGCTATTGCTAGTATCATGCTGCTATGAGTGTGCATGTACAAGTATTTATTTGAGTACCGTCTCTCAGTTCTTTGGGATCTATACCAAGGAGAAAAATTACTGGATTGTATTCTATGTTTAACATATTGAGGAACTGCCAAACTGTGTTCCACAGCAGCTGCAACATTTTATATTCCTGCCATGAGTGGATTAAGGTTTCAATTTCACCTTATCCTCACCAACACTTGTTATTTTCCATTTTAAAAAATTATAGCCTTTCTGGAAAGTGTGAAGTGGTATCTTACTGTGATATATTTGCATTTCCATAATGACTAATTCCATTGAGCATATTTTCATATGCTTGCTGGTTATTTGAATATCTTCTTTGGAGAAATTAAATTCAAATCATTTGCTCATTTTTTGAGTTGTTTGTCTTTTTGTTGTTGAGTGGTAGCCTCTTCATTCTTAAAGAATATTTTTGCTGGATATAGGAATCTGGGTTGACAGTCTTCTTTCAGTGCTTGAAATAAATTGTGCCACTTCTTCTGGCCTCCGTGGTCTTTGAAGAGAAATCTGCTGTCATTCAAATTGCTTATCCCTTGTAGGCAAGGTGTCATTTTTCACCACTTTCAAGATTTTTTTCTTTTTTCAGTTTCCAGCAATTTGATGATGATATGTCTTTGCGTGAATTTGTTTGGGTTTATATTCTTTATAAAGAATATATATATTCTTTATATATCACAGATTCTTGAATCTGTAGGTTTGACTTTTGCTAAATTTGAGGAGTTACTTATTATTTCTTTTAGTACTTTTTTTAGTCCTGTTCTTTTTCTCTGCTCCTTCTGGGAATCTGATGACACAAATGTTAGATCTTTTGTTATAATCCCACAAGTACCTGTGACCCTGCTTTTTTTTTAATTCCATTTTCTCTGTTGTTCAGATGGAGTAATTCCTGTTTTTTTATCTTTCAGTTCACCAATTCTTTTCTCTGTCCCCTCCACTCTGCTGTTGAGCCCATCCATTGAGAGTTTTTGTTGTATTTTTTAGTTATAAAATTTCTGTTCAGTTTTTCTCTATATTTTCTATTTCTTTGCTTAAACTTTTCTTTGCTGGAACTTTCTAATTTTTCATTTGTTTCAAGCATGTTCACAATTGCTTGTTGAAATATTTTTATGATGATGGCCTTAAAATCTTTGTCAGATAATTCAGCCATCTCAATCATCTAGGTATTGTCTGTTTTCATTCAGTTCAAGATCTTTCTTATTGATATGATGAATGCTTTTTAATTAAAGCCTAAATGTTTGGGACCCTGGATCTTATTTAAACCTTCTGTTTCAGTTGGCTGCTTCTGATACTAATCAGGTAGAGGAAGTGGTGGGTGAAATGTCTTGTGAAAACCACATAGATGTAGAATTCTAGGTTCCCCATTTGGTCTCCATTAACACCTGAGGAGAGGGGTTCCTCATTACTGATGGGCAGGAGTAGGAGTTCCAGCTCCCCACATGGCCTTGTTATCAGCAAATGTTGGTGAAAGTACCATGAAAGTACCATGTTTCCTCTGATAACAATCCGGCAGGGAAGATGAGGAATACTTCCTTACAGGCCTGCTGAGAATGGTAATCGAGGTATCCCACTCAGTCTTTGCTGGTGTGGGTTGATGTGGGCCACAGTTCTTTCTGTAGCATTTGGCTGGAATAGAGCAGTTATTATCTAAAAGTTTTTTATTTTGCTAGGCTACCTCTTTCCCAGTCCTTTGACTAGAGAGAGCAGGCTTTTGTTGTTGTTATTGTTTTGGTTTTGTTTGGCTGCATCCATTGCATTTCCAGGTTGCCAGCTTCTTCAGCTCCAAGTCTGGGATATATGAGGCACTAAGAAAACCCAGGGAAATCATCACTGTGTGGTTCCTTGGGCTCTGAGGCCCCTTGCTAGTCTGCCTCTTTCTATTTTTCAGAGCCTCATATGTTTGTTCTATATGAAATGTCCAGGGTTTTTAGTGGTATTAGCAGAGAGAACAGAGGAAAGTACATCTGCTCAATCTCCTCCTATCTATTCACTTGTTTATTTGGTTTTCCTCTAGATTGTGAACTTTTTACATATATTTTTGTATCTTTAGTACCTACTCTGGCACATAATCTGTAAATGTTTGCAAAAAGGAAAAAAGAAAATAGAACATGAAATGAAGTAAATGAATTGCACTCCCCCTCATTCATCTTTAGATGTGTAGTGCCGGGAAGGAGGAGGCTTAATCCTATTCTGAATGATGAGATTTCTCCTGGTGCTTTGAGGTTGAGAAAGGAGGCTTGCTCCAAGCAAGAGCTAATACTGCAGTACTTCCCAGTTTTTCATGTTACTGAAAATTACCAGCAGGTGGCAGAATAACTGATGAAAGTAGACAGTTGACCAAAACATAAGGAGGCTGATTTCCTTTGTGACACAGAAAAATAAAATGGATTGCCTTGTACCCACCCTGGATACAATCCCAAAATGTTGCCCTGAGGGTTAGATTTTTTTTTTCAGCATTTGAATACAGGTAGCTGCCCAGTGGGAACAGAGATGGAGTAAAAGAAAGTGGGCTTTGTTGGGTTCCTTGGTGACATGACACCAGGATTACTTGGGTTTTGTGAAAATAAATGTCTAGTGTTTAGTTACTCTTCTCCCTAGAAAAGTGTGGATTGGATGACCAGAGGATTGACACTTTTCTTACACAACTCTTTAATATTGACACTTTGAAAGCAAAACGAAGCAATAAACTCCCCATAAACATCTGGCATCCTACCATTCATTTTTTCTGTCAGGTCCCGCTGATTTTTGCTTCAATTTTTTAGTTCTCTTTTTCACTTATTATCAGAAGTGTTTTCTGATCTTAAATTATGGAGGCTGTTTTTAAACTTTATATTTGAACTTATGTGCAGAGAATTAATCACAGTGCAGTCTTCTGACCAAAAAATGTCTGAAAGGAGACTTGATTGTCTCTTTCATTTTTGGTTTTCTCAAATTTTTATTTTGGAAAAATATCAAACGTACAAAAATAATAAAATTTCAATTACCCTTCACCAAGATTCATTGTTAACATTTTGCCATATTTGCTTTCTGTCTCCTATAAAGCTAATTTGCATACATTGAGGGGTATGGTTTTTAAGATTCCTTCAGTCTAGGTATGCACTCCAGTTTTCTTTTCTTTCTCCTCTCTCCCTCTCTTCCTTCTTCATATTTGAAATTTCTGAAGCTCCAAAAGTCTTCTCTTAGTCTCCCACAAGCGAATTATGCTCAGATCCTGCTGACAACCAACCACCCATGGGCTGAATCACTTGTACTTGTCTGTAATGTTCGCTTTGGTCAACAGAGTTTGGCCTAAATTCACAAGCGATTTAAAAGAAAAAAAAAAAAAAAAACTGCTATAGGACTTCTATATTCCTTAAGGAAAGATTCCTGGGAGAGCACAGCTAGGGGCTTTTACCTTTCCGCTGATCGCAGTTCAGGAAATACTGCAAACAGGGGAAGCTGAGAGTTTCCTATTAGTCTTTAGATCTTTTCTCCGGACATTTGTCTTTAATTTTGGAAACTGCAATCGTGTGCATACGATCCTCACTTAGCTCTGGGAGCCAAGCTAGGGTGTTCTTTTCAGGGTTTTCTACTTCAAGAAAAAAAAAAGTTTTTTATGAGGGAAAAGTAGTTTCGGGGTAGGGGGAGGGCCCAGTAGTGAAGAATCTCAAAATCTAGATAGCTGAAATAACACACATCATGGAATGGGTAAACAGAGACGCACATTGAATTAGCCTCATATATTTGTATCCGCAGCACTTTGCTATCGTCCCTGGTGGTCTAGTGGTTAGGATTCGGCGCTCTCACCGCCGCGGCCCGGGTTCGATTCCCGGTCAGGGAAATGTTCGTTTTCTCTCCTGAACACTTTTAATGATTAACTTCTTTTCTTTTACTCCGTTTCCCCATGGGTTACCTTAGCTGAAACACAGAATATACAGAATAACATAAAAAATGGCTTCTACCCGTTTTTGAAATACAAAATTCTACCCGTTTTTGAAATTCAAAATGAAATAATGCTCTATATACTGTTTTATTACAAACTACTTTTAAAGTTAATATATTTATAACACTTTTCAGTAGAAATAAATATACTTAAGGAAAATCATATTTCTTTCAATTTACTTAATTTCTGCAAAGGTAATATAGTCACATGGTTTAGGATTCAAATATGGAAAAGGGCATAACTATTAAACCTAATTTTCACCTCTGCCTTCTAGTTTTCTTCTAATAAGACAGTCAATAGTAAGTTTTGTAATTATACTGTAGTGTAAGTATACTATAAATATAAAAAAAATTTATTCTAAATGCAAGTACATGCATACATACTATATCTAAATACGTTCCTCTTTCTTACACACATGATAGCAATCCATGCACACTTTTCTGAACTTTGCCTTTTTCACTTAACATATATTTTTAAAAATAGTTCCAGATTACATATGAAGACCTTCCTCATAGTACAATACTATGTACTATGGTACATAGTATTCCATTGTATTGATACTCCATAATTAATGGAACCAGCTTCCTATTGATGACACTTAGCTACCGCTGCTGCTGTTGCTAAGTCGCTTCAGTCGTGTCCGACTCTGTACGACCCCATAGACGGCAGCCCACCAGGCTCCCCCGTCCCTGGGATTCTCCAGGCAAGAACACTGGAGTGGGTTGCCATTTCCTTCTCCAAGGCATGAAAGTGAAAAGTGAAAGTGAAGTTGCTCAGTCGTGTCTGACTCAGCGACCCCCATGGACTGCGGCCCACCAGGCTCTTCCGTCCATGGAATTTTCCAGGCAAGAGTGCTGGAGTGGGGTGCCATTGCCTTCTCCACTTAGGATGTTATTGTAATCTCTTGCGGCCATAAAAATAATCTTCTACATGTCATTTTGTCGTCATTAGTGGCTAAGTCGTGTCTGACTCTTGCGACCCCATGGACTGAGGCCTAACAGGCTCCTCTGTCCAAGGGATTCTCCAGGCAAGAAAACTGGAGTGAGTTGCCATTTCCTTCTCCAGTCATTTTGTACATGTGTAAAATAAATGTCCAAGAACTGAAATGCTGGTTCAAAAGATATGTGCATTTATGGATGGGTAGTGCCAATGGCACCCCACTCCAGTACTTTTGCCTGGAGAATCCCATGGACGGAGGAGCCTGGTAGGCTGCAGTCCATGGGGTCTCTAGAGTCGGACAGGACTGAGCGGCTTCACTTTCACTTTTCACTTTCATGCATTGGAGAAGGAAATGACAACCCACTCCAGTGTTCTTGCCTGGAGACTCCCAGGGATGGGAAGCCTGGTGGGCTGTCGTCTATGGGGTCGCACAGAGTCGGACACGACTAAAGCGACGCAGCAGCAGCAGCAGTGCCAATATGCCCTCCTTCGAGGTCCTATCAATTTATACTCCCACCAGCAATGTACAATATAAACATATATAAAAAAAAAAGCTCATGTGGGTTTTCATAAAAATGAATTTGATCAATTGTGTTTCTGGACTTTTAGGTTTTTGTCCTTAAAATTCTGGCTTTACAAATAACGCTTTAATGAACATCTGTGTGAATACATCTTTGTCTATCCTTGGATACTGCTTTCTGATAAATTCATAGAAGTGGGATTACCATTTCATATATTATATGGATTAAATAAATATAAGAACTGAAACAATTAAAAATAGTGGATAATTATCTTATTGGGCTGGAGAAGACTTTTTCAAGATAAAAACAAACATAGCAAAACTGACAGTTAAAACGACATAAAAACAGAAAACTGCCCATCTGAAATCCTATAAATAATATTAAAAGACAAATGGCAAACTAGCATGTCAGTAATATACATATAAAACAAATACTCAATAGAAAAAGTCAACCAAGTGTATGATTTAGTTCTCAAAACTAATACAAATAATTAGTAAAGTTTATGAAAAGTTATCAACTTCAGTAGTAGTACAGTAAATACAAGTTAAAATGAGACTCCAAATTTTTATGTTACACTTTCGTAAAAATAAAAAGATGATATCTAATTGACTAATGTAATTTGGTAATACACTTTGGGTGAGGTTGCGCCACACAGCAATTTGGCAATATGTATCCAAATCCTAAAAATGTAGCTTTTCAATGGCAACTTTACCTCTATGCCTTTGTGCTAAGGAAGCAGTCTGAAACGCTTAACAATATATGTACAGAGATAACACCCACATTAAGGCCTGAACTTGTCCGCTAGATTTCAGAGGCACGGTTCAAAAGACAATAAATAAACAAAATCGATTTTCCTTAAACCTCTGAAACAACTAAAAAACTACCACAAAATTTTTAATATACTTACAGAAGAAATCCTAGAGGTCTTCTTTTACTTTTCGTCCTTTGGATTTGTGTTGAATATTTCTCAACCTAAATCCTAAACAAGAAAGTCAGACCAAAATAATCAACTCGTCATAGGGAAATAAACCGGCTTTGCTTCCTGTATGCGTTGGTGGTATAGTGGTGAGCATAGCTGCCTTCCAAGCAGTTGACCCGGGTTCGATTCCCGGCCAACGCAGTGGCTCTCTTTTTATCTGCCCAAACCTTGCTTGTGAAGGCCAAACGGAGGGAGAAAGATCTTTTGACCACCCATTTGTCCTCAAACTCTAAGCCTTCAGGGAGATTCTAACGAGAGTAAAGCTCCAGTTTTCTTGCAGCTACCAAGCCAAGCCTATCTGCTGGGTTTGGCTTCTTGCTTCGCACCAGTTTACGATAATTGTCCTCTGGGGGGCCCTTAGGTAATGACTGAAAAGGAGGCTGATTTTATTTGTTTTTCTGAATACTCTGAGGCGACTTAGATTTACTGAAGTCAGCCCCAGAGTCCTTAGTTTCTGAGAGCGGGCGCCAAGGAACGGTGAGGGAAGCATGAAAAAAATAAAGGGACCTCAAAGCCTTTCGCAACTCACCAGCTCCGCTTCTCTTTCGGTTCCAACATTCAGGAAACAGAAATATCAGCTCCAGGGTACCAGGTGGAGGTGTAAATAGGCAAATGCTCTGGTTATCTAGGCCGAACGCCTTGAATATTTGAAGAGGAAAGAGAAGTGGTTTGAGGAAGGCGACTGGGGACGCGGTCCCCTGGCTGCATGCGACAGACCTCTCAGATCTCGACAGTGCGCCGCCGTCCAGCAGAGGGGGTGATATTGGTGCCGGCACCGCAGGATTCTCGGACCCAGATTCGGGTGTCAGACCTGGCTTCGAAGTTGTGAGTGGAAACATTTGGAATTTTCTGTGCGAATAGCGCCAATTAGGCAAAGAAAGCTACAGTAAGACAATCCTGTTTCAAAGGATATTAAATCCAGCCGCACTGCGCCGCCGCGAAAGTAGCACGCCGTGATCGTATAGTGGTTAGTACTCTGCGTTGTGGCCGCAGCAACCTCGGTTCGAATCCGAGTCACGGCATATGACTGTGGTTCGCGTCAGCAGTCTGTTTTTCGGAAACTTTTAGCGATTAAAAAAAAAAAGGTTTGTAATCAATCCTCTTTTGCTCAAGACTGCACCGCAGAATATGCAGTCTATGAATTAGACGAATAACTCACTCCGTGGAGCTCACTCTACAGCTCATCGACCTAGGCGAACCTGACCAGCCCCGGCAGAGGCACTTCAGGGCGATGTGCAGCGCCTCGGAGCTGCGAGAAAAGCCTGCCTTCACCTGAGCAGAGGAGACAGCTTTTCGCGGGTGACTCGGGAACTCAGCACCTCTTCCAGAAGTTGGAGAAATGAACGTTTCGGAGAGTGGAGTGAAATCTCCCGTAAGCGCCCAGGCCCGAGGCTCTGAATTCCATCCGACTTGAAATCTCAGTGGGGATTTTACACGTAATGAATATGGTCTTTTACTCAGGTCACACGAAGTTTAGTATTTAAAAACAAAATCGTGCCCCAAATGAATAGTGAATTGGACCTATTTTCCGAGAGCCGCGTCCGTCAGCTCCACCTCCACCTCACCCCTTGGTCCTTACGGTTGAACCGGGAAAAGGGTTTCGGACCCGGAAGGAAGCAGGAGGCTCAACACCAAGATTTCGCGAGAGCAGGTTCCCGCTCCCCTCCTAGTCCCTGCGGCAGTTTGCGCCTGTCATCCCCGTTCCCTCGCGCTTTTTCGCCTCCTTTTCAGTATTCCGGGTCCCAGACATCGGGTTCTCAAAGGAATTTGCTAACCAAAAGGTCTCAAAACCGGTATAAAAGGAATCTGAAGAAACCTCGGGGTTTCAGGATTCGTGATTCCTGGGTCCTCGGCAAGCCCCCTCGGCCTCTCGCAGTCCCGTCACTATCGAAGCGTCGAGTTGTTTGGTGGCAAAGGCTTCTAGTACATTTATAAAATCCCAGAGCCCGAGAATTCTTTCAAATTAAGTTGCGTATATCTTTGACCGTGAAGGTAGGCCTTAGAAAGAAACTATACTTCTGTAGGAAAGGCCGTTTGCACTGGAGCCCGGCTAGCTCAGTCGGTAGAGCATGAGACTCTTAATCTCAGGGTCGTGGGTTCGAGCCCCACGTTGGGCGGCTTAATTTTTTGTTTTTCCTACCTACCTTCGGTTTTATTAAATCTTCTTTTATTCGCTGCCAACTGAACCAGCAGCTTCTAAATAACTATTATTGTCACTGCTGTTTTAAACTTCAGTTAACTATTCCAGAAATCGCCTCTATTTGCCCAAATTTCAGCAAAAAGAGGAATCTGGGCTACCGATTCCAGCATCTCAGGTTGAGACCAGGGGTCCCTGATCCACGGCTCCCTGGAACCAGGTTCCTCCGAGGACCGAATCCGGGGCCCGCGGAGCTCGCCCTTTGTTCTGTTTCGACTTGCCCCACCTAGAAGACGTCTTAAGATAGGGGTCCCCAACCCTCGGGTCCGCTGCCTGTTACGAACCGGGCTGCACAGCAGGAGGTGAGCTTCATCGGCTGTTCCCCATCGCTCCCCATCCTTCGTATTACTCCCGAACACCATCCCCGCACCCCGCAACCCCTCACCCTCACCCCCACCCCAGCTGTGGAAAAACTGTCTTCTTGGTGTCAGGAACCTACTTCCTGGTGTCAAAAAGTTGGGGCCTGCACTGTCTTAGGACACGACCAAACGGAAACACTTTCGTTCTCTTTTAGTCAGTGGGAAATTTTGCATGAGGTTTTGAAGTGCCTTCTTAGGTAGTTAAAATGTTTGCCGTTAGGTGCTAAGCAAGTGCCTTTGCTTTCTGGGTTTTGAAACGTCTATCAGCCTCAAAGGACTGATCTCCAAAAGAACAAGAGGAGAGGGCCCAGGAGAAGACGCTGAGGAGGGACGCGGAAGAGCAAAGAAAGGGGGAAAGGATCGGGAGGCGCAAGGATGAAGGCCTGGAGCGGGGCAGATGGGTAGATTGCAGTGCTGTCGTTGGATGAATATATCCTGTCTCTCTGGAACGCTGCACGCAAGCTTTTTGAATTGGCTATTGATCGGTCATTTTGAGTTAACTATGGATCGAACTTTGCTCTACCCGGAAGGCTCGAAGTTGTTTACAATGTCCCTGTTAAATCTCCCATTCAGTGTTGTGATGGGTGGTGTGAGTAAAGTCCGTGTTTTCAAGGTGAGTGGAAGCCGACTTTGGCACCAGTCATCAGGCTTCTCGACCACAATGCGGAGATTCCCTCTTAATTCGTCATACAGATCTTCCCACTTCTTCAGAAGGATCATTGGCCAGTCCTACTTTTTTAAAAAAGTTTGTAAATGTTTAGACTCCATTATATATGGAACCATCTCCAAAATCATCAATACAGTAGCCAGTTCTCAAGGTGTTGTGTCAAGACAAGCACCACCAAAATCATCTGGAAACTTTTGAGAAATGCAAATCCTCAAGCCCTACCTCAGACCTACAGATTCAGAAACTCTTGAGGTGGGCCCAACAGACAGACTCACCAGGTGATTTGGATAAATGCTCAAGTTCAGGAACAGCTGTATTAGAGCAACTTCCTTTCCTATCAACCAAGATGTACCATGTTCTTGGGTAGGATACTCAACATCAGAAAGAACACCTCTCCTTAACCTGGTGTCTGAATTTAACAGTTTTCATTAAAATGTCAAGAAATTTTTAAAAAATTCCAACCAGATAACATAATCCTAAAGTTTAAATGGAAAAATAACAAGCAGTAACTGTCAGGGAAATTCTTTTTTAGAAAGAGGAATAAGGATGGACTAACCCTATGAAATATTAAAATGCCATAAATTATAATGATTAAAGTGATAAAATATCTTGTATGAATGAAACAGTAATCAATAGGACAGCATAAAGTCCAAAAATAGACCAAAATACATAAAAAATGTAATATAGTAGAAAGAGGGACTCGAATCAATAATTCTAATGAGCATTTTTTTAATAACTAGGTAGCTGTCTGAGAAAAAAATAATGGTCAATGAATATCATACCCTTTGTGTGTTCAGTCGCTTAGTCTTGTCAGACTCTTTGAGACCGCATGGACTGTAGCCTGCCAGGCTCCTCTGCCCATGGAACTCTCCAGGCAAGAATACTGGAGTGGGTTGCCGTGGCCCCCTCTAGGGGATCTTCCTGACCCAGGGATGGAAACCGCATCTCCTGCATTACAGGCAGAGTCTTTACCACTAAGCCACACCAAGGAAGCACAGTGACATCCTTTACATAAAAGTAAATTACAAATTGATCAAAGATTTAAAATAAAAATGAAAAGGAACATAAAATTCTTGTAGAAACATGAAAATTATTTTTTCTTGGTGTGTGTGTGGAAAAGGCTGTTCTAACTATGACACAAACTCAGTCCTGAGAGAAAATATTGATGAATTTCACTATATAAATGAATGGAATCTCCATAAGAAAAGTTGAAAGACAAATGACAATTTGGGGAAGTATTTGCAACTCATATTGTGTTAAAAACCCTCCATTTTGCGTTAATGCTTCAGTTTATCGACATCCTTCTCACAGGCCCCTTGTGAATGCACACACAAAAACAACTGAAACCCCTTGAAAAGCAACCCAACCAGGACTCTAACTTTCCCCTCCTCCCTCCACTTCCCTGTCTCCCTGCTTCTCCCTCCTCCTCTTTCCTTCCTCTCTTTCTCCATCTTGGGTTGCTTTCCTTAGATCCCACTCAGGACCCCAGTGAAGGCTGCAGCCCTTAGGCCCTGGCTCTCACTGCTCCCCACTTGTTCAACTGAACACCCTGCCGATTGCGCTTCTGTGTGGGCCTGCGCTTGCCAGCGGTGACCCCACTTGGGACCGGTGAGTATAATAACCTTCTCTTCTGGTTCTCCTCCCTTCCTGTGGCTGTACCAAATTTATCATACCATGCTGGACATCTACATTCTTAGAACACACATCATGTACAAAAGACTAATTTCCCTAATATTTACAGAACTATAAGCCAACAAGAAATAAACCAATAACCCAATAAAAATAGCAAACATATAAAGAATAGAAAATATAAAAGGCTTGCCCATATGAGAAGATACTTAACATTCAACATTGCTATTAACAAAAGTAGTGCAATTTAAAACTAAGTTGAAATAAATTTCAATATAGGAAATGGTAAATTTTTTGAAGTTTAATATGTTGGAGAGTGAATAAACATTGTTAACAAGAGGGTAAATTGGTACAAGTTCTACAGGGTGCTTTTTGAGCAATATAAAAAATTTTCACAAACTTTTTTTTTTACTTCAGCAATCCACATTTAGAAGTTTATCCTACAATATAGCTGTACAAGTGTGAAATTGTGTACAAAGTTATTCAAGAAACACTTTTTATTAACTAAAAAATTGGGAATTCTCTAAAGGTCCATCAGTTTGGGGGTGACTAAATAAATGGCAATACAACCACACAATTAAATATAGCTGTAGAAAAGAATGCGGAGAAGGCAATGGCACCCCACTCCAGTACTCTTGCCTGGAAAATCCCGTGGACGGAGGAGCCTGGTGGGCTGCGGTCCATGGGGTCACTACGAGTCGGACACGACTGAGCAACTTCACTTTCACTTTTCACTTTCCTGCATTGGAGAAGGAAATGGCAACCCATTCCAGTGTTCTTGCCTGGAGAATCCCAGGGACGGGGGAGCCTGGTGGGCTGCCATCTATGGGGTCGCACAGAGTCGGACACGACTGAAGAGACTTAGCAGCAGCAGCAGAAAACAATGAGAAAGCTCTTGAGAGAAGCCTTACAGAAATTGGTTATAATTCAATAATAAATACATGGAAAATTAAGCAAATGGAAAAGTAATGTAATTGTTACTGCCAAGGGAAAAATAAATTCAAAAAGTGATCACATTAAATTCTCTGTTAATGGTTTGTATAGTAAAAATGATAATCATTAATCTCTCAAAATTATGACATAAGCATATTGATATATTAGGGTTTCCCAGAGAAACAGAACCAATAGAAGATACACACATATGTATATAGAAATTTAGTTTGTATACAGAGATGTTATTGTGGAGGGTGGTAAATCTAAAACTCTTCAGGGTAGGCCAACAGGCTGGGGACCCAGGGAAGAATTGATGTTGTAACTCTCACCTGAAAACAGAATCTAGAGGCAGAATTCTTCCTTCCTTTGGGGATCTAAGTCTTTTTCTCTTAGGGCCTTCAGTGGCTTGGATGAGGCCTACTCACATTTTGGAGGGTAATCTGCTTTACTCAGAGTCTACTGACTTAAATGTTAATTTCATCTAAAAAATACCTTCAAAGGAACATCTGGATTAATATTTGACCCCAGTACCTGGGTACCGTGGCCTAGCCAGACTGACACATAAAATTAACCATCACAATTGGGAAAATGGAAAAGTGAAAAATGTATACGTGTGTGTAGTACTAAGTGTAGTGGGAGTATGTAAAGGAGAGATAAAGTGCCTAAAACTAGAAAATCAAGAATTAACAATATTTGTTTATAGAAACAAATTAATATCCAATCACTGATTAAGAGAATTTAAAGTAGTTACTTCTAGGGAGCAAGAAATGGCAGAGAGGTTCAGGGGACTGTTGGTTTTCATTACCAGGTTTGTAAGTGTTTGACTTTCTAAACTATGTGCATATATAAGCTTGCTAAACATAAATACTAAATAAAAAAGCTTTTCATATGTTGTAATGATTCAAGTATTTTACCAATTTGTTGTCTTTTGAATATTGTAGAGGAACAGTTCTGCTGTGGCACCCAAGTGACCTTCTATGTATTTGCACAGGCCACACAAGCGAAGACTTGAAGTGGAACTATTGTGAAACTTACCACAAGGCAAAGCACCTTGTGATTGTCCCCAAACAGGAGAGGATGGGAGGCCTGTGAAGAGCAGCCAGGAGACAGTTTCCATTCCCCTCCCTGTCTACCCTGGGACAGTTTTTCATTGCCTTGCAGCTTCTAATCACACTTAAGGCATTCTGCTTACCTCCTCACTCCTTCTCTGAGGACAGCTGCAGACTGTAAAACTCTTAGCTGCAGTCTAGAATTAACTCCTCAGTAACAGGGTATCCCACAACTTGCATTACAGTCACTGACCCCTTTTGTTTCAGTGACATCTTTTGGATGTTGGAGATGAGGAGTCATGAAGTCTATACCTTCAACTACTCTTCCTTTTGCTGTATATGTAAGTAATAAATTGTTTGAATCTAAAAGTGGCTTGTCATTGCAATGAGAAGGCCGTGCACCTCAACTAGAGAAAAGCCTGTGCAGCAAAAAAGACCAAGCACAGTCAAAAATAAAAAAAAATAATGACAATAATAATAAAAGTGACTTATATCTTTACAGGCTGAATCACCCAGGCCTTGGCTTTGCCAGATGTTGAGTGCTTCATTTACCTTTTTTTTTTTTTTTAAGCTACATATGTACATGTGAAAGTGGCTCAGATCTGTTCAACTCAGTCCATGGAATTCTCCAGGCCAGAATACTGAAGTTGGTATCCTTTCCCTTCTCCAGGGGATCTTCCTGTCCCAGGAATCGAATTGGGATCTCCTGCATTGCAGGCAGATTCTTTACCTACTGAGCTATCAGAGAAGCCCTTTTTTAGCTAAACAAATTCTTAAACCTTTCATGTAGGTAAAGGTATTGGGGTTTTTTTTCTTTCCCTAGGGATTTTGAGTTTTATGTCATTCTTAGAAAAAAAATTTCCCTACAAGACAGTAGAAGTTTTATTAGGGGTATTTTCTGAAGGAAGAAAGTTGTAATTGTTCTTCTGCTAATGAGCTGAACAGATGCAATGAGCTCTCAGATAACTTTGTGGCATATTCCCTGAGGCCCTCTGAATCCCAGACCTGCTGAGGAGTAAGAGGGTTTCCTGGGACCTCCCAACTCAGGATTCTTGGGCTCTAAGAAGGGGATGCAGTCACTAAATAGATGGTGCAACATCTTAGGGCCAGCTATAGTGAAGAGCAGTTACTAGGCCTGATTGGCCAAGGGGAGAGAGCTGTTTCTAGAACCTGGGAAAGCAATAGTTGTAGGTAAGGCTGTAACTATAGTATAGTGCCACCGAACAGTAACTGTCCTGGGGTGTGGCAAAGAACACAACTACTGCCAACCTGCAGGAAACAATTATCCTGACTTCATATTCCTCCCACCCTCCCCATTCCCAGTCAGTACATCCCATTGGCTGTAGCCAACAAGAAGCAGTGGGCAGAGTCTTTATGCACAGTTCAAGAAGACTCTTTCTGGGGTGTATAATAGGGTGGTTAATGATGAGAATATATCTGGAGGAACAAATGCATAATACCCAGCAAATACGGTCTTTCCATTCTTGAGATTAAAAATAAATAGTCCCATGTGCTCTCTCTCCTCCACCCACACTGCTTCCCCTGTTATTAACTTCTTGCACTGGTGTGGTACATTTGTTACAATTGATGAACCAATATTGATTCATTATTATTAATGTTAATGGTTTCCACTGGGTTCATGCTTTGTGTTGTACAGTTCTAGTCCTGAGATTTTTAATTGTGAAAGCATCTCATTAGCTGCATTTTGTATCAAATAGCTTTTTCAAAGAAGGTTTTTTTAATTTGCTGAATTCTTTCATTTATTTTAGAATATTTGTTTGTTGTTTTTAGACCTATATGATATCTGGACTGGAGATATGTATGTATGTATACTTTTAACTGGATGCTTTTCATGTCATAGCTAGATTCTCTTTTCCACAAAAATACTGGTAATGCAAATGAAATTTCAAAATGTAGAGGTTTTAGATTTTTTTTCTTTTCATTTTTGTTTGTTAAATTAATTATCTGTGAGCTTCTAGCTCAGATCAGACAAGCAAACAAGGGGAGAAAGAAGCAAAAGAAAATTTGTGGAATTTCTAGATCCCAATGCTTTAAGAAGTCATAGAAATTGGCCAGTCATGGCTGGCCTTGTGGCTTCAGCATCCTATAGTCAAGTTTGAGTTACAGCAGGTGAATATAGCCTGGTTTGCCCAAGGTTTTTAATATATATATTTATAAAGTAGGTGACTATTTTGTTATAAAAATTATAAAGTCATGCTGTTGACTTTATTAAAATTTTTTTTAAATTTTATTTAAAATAAATGTATTTATTGATAACCACCAGGTTGGTATTTGGCCTTTGGGAATGAGTAGTGGAGGTGAGAATTTTCTCAGTATATGTACCTTTCTATAATTCCTTGATTTTCTGTGTATAAACACACACACACACACAATCTCTCCAGGAAGAAAAAATAAAAGAACTACACAGGACAACTTCTCTCCCACTCATGTGACTATTAAGTCTGTGCAATTAAGTCACTATGAAGGCATTTTAGACACTTGAGGAATGTCTATGTTACCACCTATTCTGCGCTGAACGTCCCAAGTTCATATGTTGAAGCACTAACTCCCCAGTGTAACAGTATTAGAAGGTGGAGCCGTTGGCAGGTAGTTAGGTTTAGATGAGTTCCTGAGGGTGTGGCCCTCACTGATGCTGGGATTAGCGTTCTTATAAAAACAGAAGGGGCAGCAGTTTCCTCTCTCAGTGTACAGGCCTTCTGCAAGCCTCTGGGAAGACCCTCACCAAGAACTGTATCTGTCCCGGACTCTGGTCTTGGACTTTGCAGCCTCCAGAATTTTGAGATAACCTGAAGTTGCAAGAAAGGACTTTGAGTAAGTAAAAGGGTACGTCCCTGGGTGGGCTCGAACCACCAACCTTTCGGTTAACAGCCGAACGCGCTAACCGATTGCGCCACAGAGACATGAGGATTTGGTGCTCTAAATTTGTGTCCTGATCCCAGAAATTGCTTTTCAGCCTCTCGCCGGGACTACCTTCATATTCCCATACTTCGGAAACCGGAGGTGTGCGCGAGACCCTGAAGCCCAGAGTTGGTGTCGCTGGTCACGTTTGGACATCGATAGAACTTCTGGGAGTCAGCTAAGGGGCTCTGATGGCCGAAAGCCAGATCCACAGCCTTCCCACCGGCTCCTCCCCACCTCAACGCCCGCCCTGCGCCAGGTGACTACCGCAGCCTCCCGGACTGAGGGCGTCCACGTTACCACTCCGTGCCAAGGACACGAACCGGCTGTGCCCCCACTGCGTTGCCCACGCCCTGTGCCTCCAGCTGTGGACTCCGACCCGCAGGCATCTCGGAATTGCTCGCGATGCAGCGGGTCCTCCAGGGCAGGGCCTCGCACCTGGTAGTTCAGTTCAGTTCAGTTGCCCAGTCATGTCCAACTCTTTGCGACCCCATGGACTGCAGCACGCCAGGCTTCCCTGTCCATCACCAACTCCCGGAGCCTACTCAAACTAATGTCCACCGCATCATAAATGCTGGGTGAAGGATGCATACTACCCCAAGGTCCTAGGGCAACCAAGAATTCCAGTGTGTGCTTTAAGCTTTTGGACCTACGAGGAACTCTGGAAACGGAAGGCGGGAAAGGTTTCTCCAAGCCGGAGGCGCTTTTGTTCCCGGAGCTGATTAAAAACAAGGCAAAGGTCCCGACTTTGGACATGTGCGCACTGGGACCGAAGCGAGCTCCCCACCGTAGACGGCGATTCAGCCGCAGTCTGGGGTCGTCCATCCTAAGGGGAAGGGAGGGTCGACCAGGGAAAGCTGAAGAAGAGGAGACAGCGAGTGGGAGTGGAGGCAGCCCGGGGAGGGACGGAGAGTGCGCGTGCTGGTGCTCTGGCCACTGAGGGAAAAGGCCAAAAGAAAACGGAAAATGCCTATTTTCGTTAGATCACTTTGATTACTCTTTCCCTGCCTCCTTTCTGTCCGCCACCGCGCTGACCACGATTGTTTACTGTTGTATGCTCTCGAATTGGAATGACTGATGTTCCTTTCTGAAATGCTTGGCTAAAGACCACCACGCCCTGAGCAGTCCAAACCTCTAAGCGCGTGGCGAGGGGCCCGCGGCCCCGCGCGGTAGAGGGAGCACACCCCCGGCTCACGACAGGACGGTAGAAAACGCCCCCCAGGGCGACTCCGACTCCGCCCCAGCCCTCTGCGGCAGGGAGTCAGCGGCGCGCTGCCTCTCCGCCCTCCTTGCCGAGGAATATTAAATGTTACTAACCCGGCGTACTGTTTAGTAGATGCACTGTCAGAGAAGGCCTAGTATCATTCCTGGAGTAATGCTGATTGTTTACTAAAGGTAGGATGATGACAACTGCAGCTTTAATCCCACATTAATAGAGCTGGAAGTCCACAATAGTTTTGTAGTCTTGTGTGGGCTACCTGCAAGCAGGAGCTCTTTTTTTCCTCAGTAATAAAATTAGCTAATACTCTATTTATCAATATGCGTGTTCCTTTGAGTCTGGATTTATTTCCCCAACAGGCCCCACATAAGAGATGGAAGATGCGGCGGTGGGGGTGTGCTGAGACACAGAAAGTGCATTTGGGGCTGCGTGAACACTCCCTTGTGACCTTGGAGAAAAGTACTCAGAATTGTCGTGAAGTGTCAGAAAATTCCAATAACAGGACTAAGAAGGTGGATCTGGTAAATCTCATTCTTGGGATGAATTGGAAAAGATCATTCCGTCTTGGATGTCTGAGGTTCCACCTGGGCGGAAATGAGCAGGGAGAGGCCTTTCTACAAGACCCAGTGAGGGTGAAGTTGCTCCCTCAACCCGACCCCACCTCTGGGCAGTAGTTTCCACCCACTAGCTGGGTTTCTGCTTGAGCTCAGAAGCAGCACGGTAGTAGGCCTGGTCTGGGACTTACTGCCGGCGAGCCCCGGGGAGGAGGGAATCCATTACACTTATTACAAACCTAGTTCCTCATTAGCAGCTTTCCGAGTTTGCCTTCGGTCTTCTCTAAGCCGTTTTACATTTGGGCCACTGATCCCAAGCTGGTAGGGAGGAAAGCTCATGGCTCTTCGTCATCCTGCTAGCTCAGTTTGTAGCGTGCAAAACTTCTAATTTTAGTCTTGAGCGTAGCCCAGCATCCAGTGCATTTTATTTGGTTTTCTTTGGATTAGTAGCCACAGTTTGAAGGCTGTAAGGGAGCTTGTGGTCCTTCTCATTGGAACTCTGTTCCAGGAACCACTACTTTTTCTCAGTTTGGATAGTAAAAATAGTGATGTACAGTAGTTTTAATTCCTCTGAGGCTGGCAGATCCCATGATCTCTTATTTTGCACCACCCCAACTCTAGGGTTATCTTGGGTCTAAGCATGGGAGGTTGATTGTGTAAGCTCAGCCTTCCTGCTCATTCTTTCTGTGATGCTGTGGAAGCCCCAGAGACAATTGTATTTGATTCTGTGCATTAAAATTCATTGATCCAAGAAGGCTGTGCAGGTTTCAGCAGATCACCAGGGGAGGTTTTTGGTAGAAGAAAGATTAAAAACCCAAACACATAGAGGCATTGGTAGAACCAAGCCCCAGGCCCTGGGTGCAGCCTAATTACAGGCGGGGAAGAAATGGAAAGGAAGACTCAGAAGAAAGAAGGGCAGAACTGGGAGGAAGAATAGGAAAGGGGAGGAAAGAAACAGATTCAAAGAAATTTAGTCACTGGTCCCCAGTTATATGACAGCTTCTCTCTCTGGGCCTCCCCTAGCAACCTTTGGCTTAAGGCAGACACCCTTCCACCCATCTGATTCTGGGAATTCTTACATTTCCTATTAGGTCTACCAAGCCTACACCAAGGGCCCTCTTGTCCCTTTTAGATAGCTTTTTGCTAATCCTTTCTTTTGTGGTCCTAGGAGAGTTTGCAGGAGAGGCAAACTTCACCTTAAGCCTCTTGGGGTCTCCAGCTAGGCCTGAGAATTAGATTGACATAAGACAGACTAACAGGAGGAAAACATATTGATTGTCATATGTCCATGGGAACTCCAATAGGAAAGTGAAAACCCAAAGAACTGGCTGCTGCTGCTGCTGCTGCTAAGTCGCTTCAGTCATGTCCGACTCTGTGCGATCCCATAGACGGAAGCCCACCAGGCTCCCCTGTCCCTGGGATTCTCCAGGCAAGAACACTGGAGTGGGTTGCCATAGACCGAAGCATTTATATACTAGGTTGAACAAAGACAGGTGATGATGGAAAAGTAAAATATATGGGAAGACTAAAGGAAGATATGAGTTAACAAAATCTGTTTGTGTGGATTTCTCTGGGCCTTGACTTCCTGTCTCTGGTGATAAGAATGTACTTGCTGTTTTCCAAATGCCTTTAGCTCAAAATAATTCTTAGGCCAAATTGGCATGTTTTGGAGTAGCATGTAGTTGAAGCATTGGAACATAGCCAAAGAACAGGATACTGAGCCATGTCTCCTCGTGGTACTCTGAGATCACCATGCTGAAGTGAATTCAGCAGACCCAGATCAGTCCTAGTAGCACTTGTTAATAAAGTTAAAAAAAAAAAAAATTATTCAGCCAGGTCATTTGTAAATATGGAAAACAATGTTCAGCTTATTTAGACATCATAATGCTCCTGCCTAAACCTTAATTTTAAAGTCACTGAAAATAATCCAGGACTTGCACCTACAGCCATAGTATAATAATGTCACTCGATTAGACTTCTTGCCTGCAGTTCAGTTCCGTTCAGTCGCTTAGTCATGTTTGACTCTTTGAGACCCCATGAACCGCAGCCGCAGCACGCCAGGCTTCCCTGTCCAGCACCAACTCCCAGAGTTTACCCAAACTCATGTCCATTGAGTTGGTGATGCCATCCAATCATCTCATCCTCCTTTGTCCCTCCTCCTCCTGCCGTCAATCTTTCCCAGCATCATGGTCTTTTCAGATGAGTCAGCTCTTCCCATCAGGTGGCTAAAGTATTGGAGTTTCAGCTTCAAATCAGTCCTTCCAATGAACACCCAGGACTGATCTTCTTTAGGATCTTCAGGATGGAGTGGTAGGATCTCCTTGCAGTCCAAGGGACTCCCAAGAGTCTTCTCCAACACCACAGTTCAAAAGCATCAAATCTTCTTCGGCGCTCAGCTTTCTTCACAGCCCAACCCTCACATCCATACATGACCACTGGAAAAACCATAGCCTTGACTGTCCGACGGACCTTTGTTGGCAAAGTAATGTGTCTGCTTTTGAATATGCTATCTAGGTTGGTCATAACTTTCCTTCCAAGGAGTAAGCGTCTTTTAATTTCATGGCTGCAGTCACCATCTGCAGGGATTTTGGAGCCCCCCAAAATAAAGTCTGACATTGTTCCCACTGTTTCCCCACCTATTTCCCATGAAGTGATGGGACCAGATGCCCATGATCTTCGTTGTCTGAATGTTGAGCTTTAAGCCAACTTTTTCACTCTCCTCTTTCACTTTCATCAAGAGGCTCTGTAGTCTTCCCTTTCTGCCATAAGGGTGGTGTCATCGGCATATCAGAGGTTATTGATATTTCTCCCGGCAATCTTGATTCCAGCTTGTGCTCCTTGCCTTAAACAACCATAAAAATGGGCAAAATGTGTGAAGCACCTGGTTATACACACTGGACAGAGACAGTGCAAGACTGTGAGTGCCTGAGAGAGAGTTGTGGGAATGACCTGATGGTGGTACAGCAAGCAGAGCATGGTGCTCACACAAAGCTAAGGCAGAGATCAGAGGGCAACTGAAACAACTAGAATCTGTAGAGAACAGTTTACAGGCTAGTTTTCAAAAGTCTATATTGGGTCTCCTGCCAGTCATTTGCTGAGTGCTAGGCTGGCTGCTCATGGGTGGAGTGCTTATGCAAGGCTTATGGGACAACAGGTGCTATTGGGATGAAAACCAGAACAGAGATTTTAGACGTCTCTGCTGGCAGCACTAGAATTCAGGCCTTGTTAACTCTGTATCACCCTGAGCATTCAGTTGATACTCCAGAAAGACTGTTTGAGGAGGAAAGACCACACCCTAGTGTAAGGCCTACTCTTGATCCTCCCTCCAAAAGTGTAAAACTAAGACCTGACAAGGTTAGCAGGGTTTGGAGGTTGAGTCACACCAAGGAGGGCTTGGGACTTTCCACAGATCTACCAACACAATCCGTAAATCCAGCCTTACACAAGTTCAAAGTCATTGGCCAGTAATCAAATTGCTTAGTAGAACAAAAGTTGATACATTTTGGAGAAGATACCAGAATCCAGAATGTCTATAATGCATCATTCAAAGAGTCCTGTAAACAAAAGTGAAACATGCAAAGAAACAGAAAAATGCTACTTATTCAACACATAGTTTTAAAAAGAAAAAGAAAAAAAAAAAAAAAGACAACCCCAAGATGTCTCAGATGTTGGATTTGGCAGACTTTAAAGCAGAGTTGTAGATACTAGCTGAGATTTGGAAAGGAGAACTAGAAGTGGTTGTCATACTCGTTTGGACCCTGGGAAGAGCTCCGGAGGTCACCAGCACTGTTACCCGTCACAAAGGCACTTTATCTGCTGATACAAACAGACTCGCAGCAATTTATACTTCCCATCAGATGTCCTCTTACTGTTTCACAGCTCTTGGGCCAGGTAACTGTTTTGTTCTTTGACAAACAGCTATAGAAGGACACTTATATTTTTAGGGTTGGGAGTTTAAAAGCAATAAGAGACTGAGGCAGTTTCTATCTAGCTCTTCTTTGTGGGCTTCAGTTCTCCATTAGGACCTCGCAAGCGTGGGCTCAGGTACCCAGCAAAAACTGTTGAATCTAATCTATTGCAAGTCTCTGTTATTAAGAATATACCAGGGTGCCTCTAGGATACACGTTTTAAAAACTCAAACTGTGTAAACTCTAAGGTGACACGGAAAGTGCAGTCAAAATGCAAGCAAGAATGGTGGTAAAGTTCAGAGGATGTGTATGAAGAAGTACTTATCTCCTGGCAATAACGTAGAGTCGGGAATGACTTAGCGGCGAAACCACAGCAACATCGTATTACCAAGTGAGTACGTGCGCAAAGTCGCTCGCAGCCTTAGACACGACAATCATCAGGAACACCCGTAGCCAAAAAAAAAAAAAGAAAAGAAAAGAAAAACTGCACTAAAAAAAAAAAAAATCACCACTGTCCCGACTACAAGAGATCAAACCAATCAATCCTAAAGGAAATCAGTCCTGAACATTTGTTGCAAGAACTGATGTATGAAACGAGTTGCCAGTCCAGGTTCGATGCACGATACTGGATGCTTGGGGCTGGTGCACTGGGACGACCCAGAGGGATGGAATGGGGAGGGAGGAGGGAGGAGGGTTCAGGATGGGGAACACATGTATACCTGTGGCGGATTCATTTTGATATTTGGCAAAACTAATACAATTATGTAAAGTTTAAAAAAAAAAACAAACAAACAAAAAAAACTGATGCTGAAGCTTCACTAGTTTGGCCACCTGATGCGTATAACTAGTTTATTGGGGGGGGAAACCCTAATGCTCAGCTCAGTTCAGTCGCTCAGTCGTGTCCGACTCTTTGCGACCCCATGAATCGCAGCACGCCAGGCCTCCCTGTCCATCACCAACTCCCGGAGTTCACTCAAACTCATGTCCATCGAGTCAGTGATGCCATCCAGCCATCTCATCCTGTGTCGTCCCCTTCTCCTCCTGCCCCCAATCCCTCCCAGCATCAGGGTCTTTTCCAATGAGTCGACTCTTCGCATGAGGTGGCCAAAGTATTGGAGTTTCAGCTTTAGCATCAGTCCTTCCAGTGAACACCCAGGACTGATCTTTAGGATCTTCAGGATGGAGTGGTAGGATCTCCTTGCAGTCCAAGGGACTCCCAAGAGTCTTCTCCACCACCACAGTTCAAAAGCATCAAATCTTCTTCGGCGCTCAGCTTTCTTCACAGTGCAACCCTCACATCCATACACGACCACTGGAAAAACCATAGCCTTGACTGTCCGACGGACCTTTGTTGGCAAAGTAATGTGTCTGCTTTTGAATATGCTATCTAGGTTGGTCACAACCTTCCTTCCAAGGAGTAAGCGTCTTTTAATTTCATGGCTGCAATCACCATCTGCAGGGATTTTGGAGCCCCCCCCCAAAATAAAGTCTGACATTGTTCCCACCGTTTCCCCACCTATTTCCCATGAAGTGATGGGACCAGATGCCCATGATCTTCGTTTTCTGAATGTTGAGCTTTAAGCCAACTCTTTCACCCTCCTCTTTCACTTTCAAGAGGCTCTTTAGTTCCTCTTCGCTTTCTGCCATAATGGTGGTGTCATCGGCATATCGGAGGTTATTGATATTTCTCCCGGCAATCTTGATTCCAGCTTGAGCTTCTTCCAGCCCAGCGTTTCCCATGATGTACTCTGCGTATAAGTTAACTAAGCAGGGTGACATTTAAAAGCATAAGAAAATGTGACAACAAGAAATTATAACAGTTTCATACCATCACCGATTCAAAGCCGTGAATTTCAGTAACGTCAGGGTGACGGAGAGCTACTAGAACCTAGCGTCCTTCCAGTTGCAATCTGCGGGAGATGAGACAACCCCGTAAGATCTAATCTATAGTCCGGCGAGCTAGAGTTGCAGTTTTTCAGGAATCCTGAAAGAATTACGTGAAAAACAGAGACTGAATGTCGAAGGAACCAGGTCATTGAAGTGGGGCATTTTAGAGCACTGCGGGCGGTCTTCTAGCCCGACAACAGAAAAACACACCATTCTGACTAACCCTGCAAAAAAACAGGACTTTGGAATACAACACTTCCTGAAAAACAATAACAGACGAACCCTGCTTACCTTCGTAGAACGTAAACAACAGTTAAGTCACACGGACGGAGATTTTCAGAGAAAAAGCATTACTGAAACAGCTGAAGGCCAGTTTTACAAAACACTTAAAACCCGCAGGCTCACTTTCGACAAGTAAGAACATAGGGGAAAGCGCGAACGCAGTCCCCCACTACCACAAATTATGCAGTCGAGTTTCCCACATTTGGGGAAATCGCAGGGGTCAGCACATCCGGAGTGCAATGGATAAGCCTCGCCCTGGGAAAACCACCTTCGTGATCATGGTATCTCCCCTGCCAGGTAAGTATGAGTTGCCCGCCTTCCGCCCCACCGCAACCTCAGACGCCCTGCACTGTACACACACGCTCACTTTCCGCCACGCACCCCCGACCCTTCTTGGGCCTTCCACACAGCGGATCCACGCACTTTCAAGCAGAAACTCCTCAGTTCTCTCCCACGCCACGGGAGACCATATCGTGTTTCAGCACCAGATGACGGACCAGCAGCCCCTGCGCTCGGATATCTACATACGACACGCCTCGTCCGTGGCGTCACGGGAAGCCCTCCGGCCCACGCCGCGCCCTAGGCCCCGCCTCCCCCCCCTCCCCCCACGCCGTCCGGCCCGGCCAACCGGCCGGCGGGCCCCCTCTGGGGGAAGCGGCGTCCGCCTCCCGCTCCTGTTCTCCCACCCGCTACGTGTTGGGACCCGGCGCGCTCGGCTGCCTGCCTTAACTTTTGTCCTGCCCAGCTCCGGTCTGGCGGTCGGCTGAAACCTGTGCATCTTTTTTCAAATAACGGCGTTCAGCGGGGAGAACAGAACATTTAGCAGTCCAGGGGAAACCGGTTCCTTTCAAATCCAGTTGTCTTTGTGATGTAGTATTATTGTGTGTATGTCTAGTAAAACGCATTAAGCGTCACGACTGGCCGTGAACTCAGTTCCATTCGTGAAAATTGGGTCATTCATCAAAAATTTCATTCATTTTATTTTTCAGCTTCAGGTGTGGTTTTGACTCTGAACAGATTTTAACACCTGTCTGTATCCTCTGTCTTACTGAGACAGGCTGGGACCTGGGACCCTTTGCTGCAGTGCTTGCACCTTGGACAGACCGAGGCAGGAATTTGATGGGCCCCAGGGTGAGCAGCTGCAATCTATCCCCTGCAGACAGTTAACTCCGGGCTAAGAGCAGGGACTTCCCTAGTGATCCAGTGCTTAACTCCATACTCCGGTTCAATCTCTGGTCAAGGAACTAGATCCCACATGGGACAACTAACAGTTTACGTGCTGCAACTAAAGATCCTTCATGCCTAATAAATAAATATTTTGTATAAAGATAAGATGCTCCAAGATAAGGATATTAGGAGGAGCAAGCAGGAGCTGAGTCCTTATTGGATAGAAGATAGAGACCACCTATTTTGCATTCTTGAGGTCCAGGAGACCTTCACAGACTACACATGCTCAGAAAAATTCCTCCCAGGTTAAAACGGAGGGGAGGAGCCACCCACCCGGTGATTGTTGGTGTCAACCTCCCAGGAGCCCTCTGTGCTACAATCCTTCTTAGCAAAAAATTTCACAGGCATGTCAGGAAGGGCCCCAGGAGAGGTCAGGTGTGGAAAAAGAGATGAGATAATTGGCCAAAATGGAAGAAATGCTCTATACAAGTGATTTGAATCACCTCTCTGATGCACTGTTCCTCGTTAAGGAGGACACCCACACCCTTTCCAAGTGTGCATCTCTCTGCCTTACTTCTGTCTTAAATAAGCTGTGTGTCTATGTGCTCCCTGACTTGTGTTGTGGCTCTAATAATAAACTTTGTACCTACTTTTACAGCTTTTGCCTCTTTGAGAAATTCATTTTTCAGTAGAGGCAAGAGCCAGGCCAACCGTGCTTCTAGCCCTAGCTCCTGATGGAAGGGTGGCTAGGATTCCTGGTTTTCACACAGGCTGCTGCTGCTGCTGCTAAGTCGCTTCAGTCGTGTCGGCGGACCCTGTGCGACCCCATAGACGGCAGCCCACCAGGCTCCCCCGTCTCCGGGATTCTCCAGGCAAGAACACTGGAGTGGGTTGCCATTTCCTTCTCCAATGCATGAAAGTGAAAAGTGAAAGTGAAGTCACTCAGGCTACCCTGGTTCAGTTCCTGGTCAGGGAACAAAGATCTTGCTTCAAGCCACCACTCACTGCTTCAAGCCACCACTCACTGCTTGTGTCCTCGAGATCAAAATGTCTCCTCCAGCAACAAAATAGAAAGAAACAATAGGGACTAAAAACAACTGCATGTATGCAGTTGGAGAAAATTATGGACAAGAGACAAAAAGACCGAAGATTCAAGTGTCATCTCTGAAGAGCTGGTGGCAAAAAGAGGATCAGTTCCGTTCAGTTCAGTCGCTCAGTCGTGTCCAACTCTTTGCGACCCCATGGACTGCAGCACGCCAGGCTTCCCTGTCCATCACCAACTCCCGGAGCTTACTCAGACTCATGTCCATTGAGTCGGTGATGCCATCCAACCATATCATCCTCTGTCGCCCCCTTCTCCACCCGCCTTCAACCATTCCCAGCATCCGGGGCTTTTCAAATGAGTCAGTTCTTCGCATCAGGTGGCCAAAGTATTGGAGCTTCCGCTTCAGCATCAGTCCTTCCAAAGAATATTCAGGACTGATTTTGTTTAGGATAGACTGGTTGGATCTCCTTGCTGTCCAAGGGACTCTAAAGAGTCATCTCCAACACCACAGTTCAAAAGCTGAGAGCAAAAGCACAATACTGCACATTCCCCCTGCACACACCACCACCAAACTCATAGGCAAACCACCTAAGTCACCTTGAAAGCCTGACCCCTCTGTAACAGGAGGGAAAGGGGCAGGGCACAACTTTTGAAATAATGACATAGCCCAAGGACACAACATAAACCGGTTTTAGAATCAAATGGGACCAAGATGGCAGACAAGACTAGACCTTGGTCCTCAATCGGCAAGTGAAATGACACACCCAGAGGTGCCGTGACAGTTCCAAGGCAATGTTAAAAGACCAAGGAGTGGGCGGTGGCCCAAATCCTGGAAATCCCCACCCCTTCCCAAAAACAGTTGGGATAATCCTCCCACTCATTAGCATACAAAATTACCCAGTTTATAAAAACTAACCATGCCACACTTGGCGACCGCACTCTTCCTCTGCAATGGCCCACACTCTGTCTGTGGAGTGTGCTTGCTTCTCTTGAATCTGAATAAATCTACTTCTTACCTATCACTTTGTCTCTCACTCAATTCTTTCTGTGGAGACATCAAGAACCTGACCAGGTACCGTGGGTTTTGGCTGGGGTTGAGTCCCAAAGCAAAAACAACACCCAGTTGTGGATGTCACTACTGTTGGAAGTAAAGTCCAATGCTGTGAAGAGCAATACTGCATAGGAACCTGGAATGTTAGGTCCATGAATCAAGGCAAATTGGAAGCGGTCAAACAGGAAATGGCAAGAGTGAACATCAACATTTTAGGAATCAGCAAACTAAAATGGACTGGAGTGGGTGAATTTAACTCGGATGAGCATTATGTCTACTACTGTGGGCAAGAATCCCTTAGAAGAAATGGAGTAGCCATCATAGTCAATAAAAGAGTCCAAAATGCAGCACTTGGATGCAATCTCAAAAACGACAGAATGATCTCTGTTCGTTTCCAAGGCAAACCATTCAGTATCACAGTAATCCATGTCTATGCCCCAATCAGTAATGCTGAAGATAGCTCATATGTGAGCAAGGAAATCTCATCCTCGATCTGCATCCTGTGTGCTTTTTGGTTAGTTTTCTTTGGACCTACCCTTAAGCATCACCCCACTCCCAGCACCTCCTCCGATCTCAGAGGCTTTTGGGGGCTGAGCGGATCTACGAGTGCCGTCCCCGAGGCAGCCACGAGGGGGAGGACAGTCCTTCCCGCCACGGTCCTGCCTTTTCTGTTTGGCCCAGTGGTTTCTATTTGCCAGCAGGACTTTGTGAATCAGAAGTGAGCACAACACATCCTGAGAAAGGGGTGGGCAAACAGCCCAGCAAACTGCCGACGACTGGCGTGGGGTTTTCTTCTAAATTGTAGTTCAATGTTTTCAGATAGAAAGAAAAGGAAATCTACTTTTGACCGAAAGAGGAAAAAAAAAAAAGTACGAATTCTACTGCCATTCAAGGAGAAGGGATGTTAAGGAGGTTTCCGAGTTTGCCAGACTACTGAAGCATGTCAGGTGCACATTCGAGGCTGAAACAGAGGTCCGGCTTTTAACAGGAGAAGGCCTAGAGAGAAAAGGCGGGGGTGAAGAGAGAACTGGATCCAGAAATGGAAAGAGGCCCCTAGGGGGTGAGAAAGGGTGGGTGGGAGAGTATCTAGGCAGTACCTCCAGCAACGACTAAGGCCACGTATAAATAAGCAAGGCAGCTGACCACGCAAGAAATGAAGCCTCTGAAAGCAGGACACTGCTGGGAAAATGGCTAGTGGCAGACTCCCACAAGACAGGCCGACGAGCAGTTCGTCACGGGGCGCCTCCGGACACCTCAACCGACTTCGTGTGTTCGGCTCAGGTAAGGGTTTCTCCGCTGGGATCCTGCGCACGAAGAAGCCTTCCCTCACGCACAAACCTTTCAACAGGCCGAAAGAGCGTTCAACGAGCGAGCCTGCCACGAAACCAGCAGTAAACACACGTCAGAAACCCGCATCCACGCGTAGCCCTGGCAGGTTCCTAGTGCCACAAAACCGAAAAAAACAAGCGCCTGCCCCTGCACCGGTGGAAGACCCTCCGCGTAGTGGCTTTCAAGCGCGATTGCGGCCGCTCACATCTTTCTGAACCACTCTTCACAGTCGTGCCGCAACCTAGGTGAACTCGGAGACTGACTGGCAGTTCTCCAGCCGCAAGCTCGCGGATCGTAGCGAGATTCAAACTCACCCACCCCCTATACCCTTAAGACGCTTTTATGAGGCTTCACGGCCTCATCCTGTCATACACGAAGCTTAGCCAAACGGACCCAACACATTAGAGCAACAAGACCGGACGGCCAGACGCGCTCCTCGAGTCTACTCTTCCACCAAAAATAAGCCAGGGGAAAGCGCGAACGCAGTCCCCCACTACCACAAATTATGCAGTCGAGTTTCCCACATTTGGGGAAATCGCAGGGGTCAGCACATCCGGAGTGCAATGGATAAGCCTCGCCCTGGGAAAACCACCTTCGTGATCATGGTATCTCCCCTGCCAGGTAAGTATGAGTTGCCCGCCTTCCGCCCCACCGCAACCTCAGACGCCCTGCACTGTACACACACGCTCACTTTCCGCCACGCACCCCCGACCCTTCTTGGGCCTTCCACACAGCGGATCCACGCACTTTCAAGCAGAAACTCCTCAGTTCTCTCCCACGCCACGGGAGACCATATCGTGCTTCAGCACCAGATGACGGACCAGCAGCCCCTGCGCTCGGATATCTACATACGACACGCCTCGTCCGTGGCGTCACGGGAAGCCCTCCGGCCCACGCCGCGCCCTAGGCCCCGCCTCCCCCCCCCCCCCACCCCCACGCCGTCCGGCCCGGCCAACCGGCCGGCGGGCCCCCTCTGGGGGAAGCGGCGTCCGCCTCCCGCTCCTGTTCTCCCACCCGCTACGTGTTGGGACCCGGCGCGCTCGGCTGCCTGCCTTAACTTTTGTCCTGCCCAGCGCCGGTCTGGCGGTCGGCTGAAGCCTGTACACCTTTTTTCAAATAACGGCGTTCAGCGGGGAGAACAGAACATTTAGCAGTCCAGGGGAAACCGGTTCCTTTCAAATCCAGTTGTCTTTGTGATGTAGTATTATTGTGTGTATGTCTAGTAAAACGCATTAGGCGTCACGACTGGCCGTGAACTCAGTTCCATTCGTGAAAATTGGGTCATTCATCAGAAATTTCATTCATTTTATTTCCAGCTTCAGGTGTGGTTTTGACTCTGAACAGATTTTAACACCTGTCTGTATCCTCTGCCTTACTGAGACAGGCTGGGACCTGGGACCCTTTGCTGCAATGTTTGCACCTGGACAAACTGAGGCAGAAATTCCATGCGCCCCACGCTGAGCAGCTGGAATCTGTCTCCTGTGGACAGATACTCCAGACTAAGGACAGGGGCTTCCCTAGTGGTCCACTGGCTAAGATTCCACACTTCCCAGTGCCTGGGGCCGGAGCTGGATCCCTGGTCAAGAAACTAGATCCCAACTGGGACAACTAAGAGTTTTCATGCTGCAACTAAATATCCCATGTACCTTTACAGCTTCTTTAAGATAAGGATATCAGGAGGAGCAAGGAAGAGCTGAGTCCTGCTTGGATAGAAATTAAGAGACCACATATTTCGTATTTTTGAGGTCAAGGAGATCTTTGCAGACTATCCGTGCCTACGAAGCTTTTTCCTGGGTCAAAAAGGAGGTAGACGGAACCACCCCTTAATAGGTGGTGTTAACCTCGCCCTAGGCCTCTGCGCCCGGGAGAAATGTCCTATATAGGTGATCTGAATCACCTCTCTGATACACTCCTTCTCGTTAAGGAGGACACACACACCCTTTCTCTCTGAGTGTGTCTCTCTGCCTTGCTTCTGTCTTAAATAAATTGTGTATCTGTGTGCCCTCCAACTTGTGCTGTGGCTCTAATAATGCACTTTGTACCTGTCCTTTCAGCTTTTGTCGCTTTAAGAAATTCAGTCTTCAATGAAGGCACTAGTCAGGCCAACTTTGCTTCTAGCCCTAGCTCTTGATGGACTGGTGGCTAGGATTCCTGGTTTTCACACAGGCTACCCTGGTCCAATTCTTGGACAGGCAACAAAGATCTTGCTTCAGGCCACCACTCACTGCTGTGTCCTTGAGATCCAAATGTCTTCCCCAGCAACAAAATACAAAGAAACAATAGGGGACAAAAAATAACTGCATGTATGCCTTTGGTGGAAATTGTGGACAACAAGATACAAAAAGACCAAAATCCCAACTGTCATCTCCGAAGAGCCGGTGCCAAAAACAGGGTCCCCGGAGCAAAAGCAGGGTACTGCACATCCCCCCTGCACACGACACCAGGAAACACACAGGCAAACCACCTGAGCCAGTCCTGTAGCCTGACCCCTCCACCCACCCCGTGGAAGGAACCAGCACACCACCCCTCCCCCTCCCCCCCACCCAGGGCAAACAAGGGAACCTGTTACTTGTTTTGCTGCAGCAGGGATCCCAATAAAGCCTTACCTGAGTTTCTAGTCTGTCCTCTTATCAATTTCTATTGATTAAGGAAGGCTAAGGGGGTGGTTTAGTCACTAAGTCGTGTCTGACTCTTGTGGCCCCATGGACTGTAGCCTGCCAGGCTCCTCTGTCCATGGGATTCTCCAGGCAAGAATACTGGAGAGGGTTGCCATTTCCTTCTCCAGGGGATCTTCCCCACCCAGGAATCGAACCCGGGACTCCTAAGAACCCTTGATAAAGAGATAAGCTGAAAGCCATCAAACAGCTAGTCTGGACTGGTTGATCTGGTGAAGATGACTAATCAGGTAAATATTCTTGGCTACGTGTGGATGCTCCAAAACTTCTTGAATGTTTAGTAGTGAAATGAATGTGGCAAATTTCCGTGTGTCATACCTGCCAGAGTCCTCCCTTTGACACGTCTGAGATAGCTAAGCCTAATGGAACTACTTTCCTCGTCAGGATTTCTCAGTTTCACATACCACCCTTTTCCTTGGCTTATAATTATTTTTTTCTTCCTTAATTATTTATTTATTTTAGTTTTGACTGCTGGGTCTCGCTGCTGCGCGTAGGCGTCTCTCTAGTTGTGGCAATCAGGGGCTTCTCTTTGCGGTAACGTCTCTTGCTACCGGGCACAGGCTCTAGGCCAGCGGGCTCCGTAGGTGTGGCACACAACACATGGAACATTCCCTCACAAGAGATGAAACCTGTGTCCCTGCATCGGTCGGCAGATTCTTAAATATAATTATTGTAATTCATTATTCTTAAAATAACACCACATTTTCTCTTTGACACAGTATTAACAGTTGAAGGTCAACTTAAGATAATGATTGTGAGCAACATATAAATAAGTAATCAGCTATCTGATAGTGAAGGAAAGCCAAAAGTCTGAGGACAGCCAAAAGAGCCCAATAAGTGTTTCGAGTTTACTTTGCCTCCCAGCCCAGGCCAAAAGAAAAGAATAAGTATCAACATCACATTAGCCATAACCAAGTGGTTTTAAATGTTTGACAAAATGAGGAATACCATGTGTAAGGTTCAAAGAGTATACGCTTCCAAAACGATTACCGGTGCACACCAACCTGAATAACTAGTGAAGCATTACCAAAGATCTAAGGTATGATAAATCACCAGACCACAAAAGGCTTCCTCATGACGTCCATGAAAGAGCTCAGAGTAATCACATACACGCACACCCCTCCGAAGAACTGGGTTTGTTTGTTTGGGAAGGAGGGGTATGGGCCTGACTTCTTTCACTCAGCGTAACGTCTATGAGATTTAACCATAGTTTTCAGGTAGTTCTTTGTCTCTCTGTGTGTTCCTTGGAAGAATATGTCTCAGTATACTTATCCAGTTGAGGATATTCTGAAATGGTACGATACGAACATTCTCTTATGACTTTTCAAGGACATACACATTTCTCTAGGGCAGCCCATTCCAATAAAATAGTGCCAGGGTTGACCTTTAGAATAAAAATTTTAGGATTTTCTCCCCAACAAAGTGGGTTGATTCAGAAATAGCAGGGGAATCACAAAGCAGGACAAGCAAACTATGGCAAAAGCATAGGCAAATTGCGCACAAAGGAGAAGAAGGAACGTTCTTTGAGAGAGAGAGAGAAAGAAGCTGAGAGGACTTGTTTTGAACCAAAGGACACTGGGCAAAAGTGAAAGATCAGGGTGGTGACAGTTTCTCATTGGCCGAGTTGCTGATATATTGCAGGAGATACAAGGTACATCTTTTTCTGTCCGGGCCTATAACTGATTGTTCTTTCCTATTGATGATTCTTCTGTTTAGGTCTATGATTGACAATTCTTCCTGTATTTGAACTTGAGTGGTAATCCATGAGAGCTCCCCCTTCTGGTCTCCTGACTCAATTTTAGTGAGGTTTCCCTTTATTAGCATTACACCTGCTGCTGCTGCTGCTAAGTCGCTTCAGTCGTGTCCGACTCTGTGCGACCCCATAGATGGCAGCCTACCAGGTTTCCCCGTCCCTGGGATTCTCCAGGCAAGATCACTGGAGTGGGTTGCCACTTCCTTCTCCAATGCAGGAAAGTGGAAAGTGAAAGTAGGAAGTCACTTGGTCGTGTCCGACTCTCAGCGACCCCTTGGACTGCAGCCTGCCAGGCTCCTCCGTCCATGGGATTTTCTAGGCAAGAGTACTGGAGTGGGGTGCCATTGTCTTCTCCGAGCATTACACCAGTCACCTGGAATTTAAAGTTTTCAATTACAACCTATTTTAAAAGTTTGTGAGATTTACTGCGTTAAAAAACAAAAAACAAAAAACTCATCATTACCACGTGTGACACTAGAAACACTTGTAGTTCAGTAGTTACCCGTGACTTGTACCTGTCGCATGGGACAGCAGAGGTCACATATATAGCAGAGATAAAAGTACGATTTCTGGGCCACAGCACGTGACAGTGTATGTACGACCCTTAGCTGATGCTGCCAAATTCCTCTCCAATTTTGTTGACCTTACTAACACTCCTTTTAGAAATGAAAAAGAATTTACAGCGCTCTCCATCCTGTGAAATTTTGGTACTGTTTGCCTTTTTACTTTTCTTTCTTGAGTTTATTGAGGTGTAATCTACATAGTAAAATCTGCCAACATTAGACTATTTTACACTCTTTACTATGATATCATATCTCTGCAAAGCTGGATTTTGGTAGTTGCTATGATAGAAAGCAAGTGCCATGCGAAAAAATGGATGCCTAATAAGAAATAAGGTGACGCTTCGAAAAAGTTTGAGAAGCTGTGCAGCGCACAACATTAAGGTTATGATTCTGAAATGTCAGAGCACTAAAAACAACAAACCACTGCACCAAACTTTCGTCAAGGGAACACGTAGTAATATGCCCGGCATCAGCCATGTACGAACAAGATATAGAAATATTTGTAAGCAACAACAGCATTCCCCAACTAAAGCGGTATTTCTGCTGTCAGCCAATCTACCAGGAAATTAGGACAAATGGGAAGGACAAAGAGAGAACAAACTTGCAGGCAACGAAAGATGATTCATTCATTAAATCAATTTAATATAGTCAAAGGAAACTATAGATCATGAATCTGTCATTTAAGCAGACACATGTCGGAACACGAGAATGTTGGAATCATATATTGGTGTATATATGGAATCATATATTACAGGACACCTAAAAATATAAGCCAAATATTGTAGGGGGAATGATTGAGTCCTCTGGTGTCTAGAATTGTAACTATTCATTCCCCTTTACAGATATTAGTATATTCAGTATAGTTCAAGACATAAATTTAAACTTTTAGAAGTTTAAATACTCATTGGCTATGTTGGCTTATCTGAGCAGTACAACCAGCATAGGAAACTTAGGAAGTCCAATGTAATTCAGATTTTCAACCTAAATAAACCCAAGACTTAAATACTAAAATATTATACCACCATTATATTCTACACCTTTATAAGATAATCTGAAAATACATATAGAGTTGGTGTTAGACCAAAATGAGAAAAACAATGTAATTATTCTGAGTCGCTTCCATTTAAAAAAAAAAAAAAAAAAAAAAGAACATGAGTAAACATTTTGAAGGCCATTATGTAAGTTATTTAAATTGTTTAAAAGTATTAAGAATAATCTGTTATCAATTTCATTCCTTCATGGTTGCTGTTCCAAGTAATCAAGACCATTTACTCAATCTACTGCTAAATCTATTTTTTTTCCTTGTCACAAATTTAGCAACAAAATTTTCCTTATATAAATACCACATGGAAGCATAAACAGTAGAGTATTTTCCCCAGAAAGTCTTCATTTTTTAATTTTACATTTATGGAACTGATTATCACTTTCCTTAAGAGGAGTGACACCTTTAAATTTTGAGAGGCCTAACTTGTCTGTTCTCCCCAGAGTGAGAGAAAGTGTATTGACTTGTTTCTGAGAAAATATATTTAAACAGGGGAAAAAAATACATCAAAGCAGTGGGCCTTGCTTGACTTCCCTGGGGGTACAGTGGATAGGAATCTGCCTGCCAGTGGAGGGGAAACAGGTCCGATCCCTGGTCTGGGAAGACTCCACATGCCGCAGAGCAACTAAAACCCTCGAGCCACCGCTACCAAGCCTGTGTGCTGCCACTACTGAAGCCCATGCACCCAGACTCTGTGCTCTGAAACGGGAGAAGCCACCGCAACGAGAAGCCTGCACGCGCCAACTAGAGAGAACCCACACAAAGCAACTAATACAGGGCAGCCAAAAATAAATAAAATAAATAAATTTTTTTAAAAATTAGCGAGCCTTATTTAAGGTGAAAGCAGAGTCAATGATGTTTATTAACAACACTTGCCAGTGTGAGAAACAAAATGAAATACAATTAAGCGATATTGGAGGAATCTCACTGAGGAAAATAGGAATTCTGTAATACACTTATGAGTCCCCAGTGCATAAAACTGTGCTTGAAGTCATTGCTAGTCATTCCTTTTTCTTGAGGGCTGAACTTGCTTATGGTTCTGGAAGTATTCAATCTTGATTTGCAGGGTTGTCAGAAGTGTTCACGTTGCTGACTTCATTGCTTCTTTGCAAAGATATGTCTTTTCCTCTGCATTCTGTAGTCCGATTTCAACAATCCTTACCTCACTTGTTGAATATTTTCAGCTATTTAGAAACTTTCATATACCAGTGAAAGAAACTGTCTGTTCCATGCTAAAAATTCAGTATCCTTCCTGTGTTAATCTCTTAGGACACTTGTGCAGTGCTTGACTAAGATAGACTGGGCCCACCTGGATTTGACCAAACAGTGGAAAGAGGAGAAGTGGACAACTTCTCACTGGGGCCGTGTCACATCCCAGGAAATACTAGAATCATCAAGACAAGCAGCAATGAAAAAAGCCTCATGGTCCAGCGTAACTGTCATCTTCTGCCTCACAGGGAACGGACCCCTGTCAACCACCACTCAATGTGGATTATCCCCAGAAGTTCACTTCCTAAAATGAGACCAGATTACCACATTGATAGGAGAAATTGCAGGTATGCGCGCTGAATCGCTTCAGTCGTGTCCAGACCCTGTGCAACCCTATGGACGGTATCCTGCCAGGCTCCTCTGTCGGATGGGATTCTCCAGGCAAGAATACTGGAGTGGGTTGCCGTGCCCTACTCCAGGGGATCTTCCTGACCCAGGAATCGAACACCGTGTAATTTACATCTTCCGCAATGGCAGGCAGGTTCTTCACCACAAGCGAGCGCCATCTTATCAGTGATGAACAAATCAGAGAGAGAACATATTTGTCCCCAAACCACATGGTACAAAAACGTCAAAACGCACAGTCTCTGCACGTAAGATTTAATAGAAGAACAGCGCAAACAGGAGCCAATAGCTCTAAGGGTCCAGGTCTGAAGCAGGAGCTTGCGAGGGGCAGGATTCCGCGGGCTCTCACGACATGTGAGTTAGCCCATGTGATGGGCTAACTTTTATCAGTTCCGTTCAGTCGCTCAGTCGTGTCCGACTCTTCCAAAAAATAACCAAACCAAAAAACTGTCAAGGAATAAAGTAAATGGGGTGTTCCATGGTAGCACCCCACTTTGTAGGAGGAGGGACAGACACCGAATTTTTTTTCCTCACGTTAAAAGTGTAACCAAAGTTTGTAAATAAAAGAAGAAAGGGGAGAAGGAAAAGGGCTCTGGGATCAGTGAGATTTTTCTCTTTGGATAAGTTGCTCGGCAGAAAGAGGCCATCCTGGCCGTCTTTTCTGGACCCGGTTGACCAGGTCACCGGACAAAACAATGGACAGTTACTAGAGGACTTTAAAAGTGGTCAGTGACTAACTCTCCACCATAAGCAGTAGAGCACCTCTGTGTAATGCCACAGCGTCCCTCTATTGTCTTTCCCCTTAGTTGGGTCAGGAGGCCACTGCTCCCTTTGTTAGTTCAGAGAATCATAGAGAGATGTATAGAAAAATTGTTGTGTTGCCAAAGTAATTGAAGAAAGGGACACTGAACGACTGGAAAATAATTTGAAATACGACTCAGTCCCGCTTCTGTGGAAGGCAAATTTGCAGGACTTACCAACTTAAGAAGCATATAAACACTCAAGGAAGCGATTGCACTTCCAGGTTTCTACACTGTGGAAATAAATACCTGCACGAATGGTCAGAAGTGTGAGTACGATAATGATGGTTGCAGCATATCTGTCATCATAAAACCATGAAACCAAATAATACATGAACCATGTAGGAAATGCCTTTCTAAAAAAATAATGCAGAGGCTAATGATGACGGTGGGTTCACTGATAACATTATTGACAGAACAATTGCTAAGTGCTGGCCTCCTTTTACAGGTGAAAAACCTGGGGCACATAAGGTATAACTTACATGTCTAAGTCTATGTACTTGGCAGAACAAAGACTTGACCCCACCGGAAACTGGATCCCTTGATCTGTCTCAGGAGGTCCTGCCTTAGGCAAGTATGAGTGAATAGGAATACACTTGCACTTGCAGAGTACAGGGTGGGCAAGGTGAGGTGGCCCAGACTGGCAGCAGTCCGGAGGTGACTAGGACCCCGAATGCAGGAGAGCATATTTTTGTGTGGGCCAAGAACCGCTTGAATGGTCGTCAGCACGGAAAACCTTGAATGGGTTCTAAAACCTCGACCGCCCGTCCCTGGGTGGGCTCGAACCACCAACCTTCCGGTTAACAGCCGAACGCGCTAACCGATTGCGCCACAGAGACACCACCGCACCGGTCCCCTCGACTCTTTGTGCTGGAGACAAGAATTCCCAGGACGTGCCTCTTGCTCCGCAGAGAAACGGTGCCGGTTCCAAAGCCTCGGGAAAACGGAAAGATGAGAACGGTGAATCACATCGGACCTGAGACTGGGTCAAGACCAGGAGAAGACTACACAAAACACCATTATCCCAGGACAGCCACCCAAGCAGACAATTCCGGAAAGCTCTCGAGAATACTTCCCCTCCCTCTGATGCATCTCCCACCTGGTCCACTCATCCTCCCACCACAGGAAAGAAGGCTTCCCCTTTGTGTTCTGGGCACAGAGAGCCAGGCAAAAGAGCCAAGGGGGCAGCTGCACTTCCCCATGGGTCTTCCCGAGGTAGGTGGTTCTAGCGCTCAGGCTGACCCAAGACCCCACTGTCCATCAAGAAGACCCGGAGGAGTCCGGATAGCAGACGGTCCTGGGGTTGGGGGTGGGGGTGGGGGTGGGGTATTCCTACAAGCGCAGAGCATGCCCGGCCTGCACTTCCTGGAGATCCGAACCGAACTCCCCCGGAAGCTTCTCTGCATCCTAAAGAGAATGGATTTCAGGTTTCCATGGAGAGAGTGACAAAGCAAACGTGGGAAAATGTGAACTGTGCGGCTGAGTACAGAATACACGATGTTACTATTCTTGTAACTTGGATGTGTGTTTTGGAGGGTTTGGGGTTTGGTTTTGAATGAATCTTTGGAACTCGAGTCCCTGATTCTCTTTGGATGAAAACTCTATAAGGAAGACTCTGGGTTTCTAACAAGCAGAGAGAAAAGAGTGGAGAGGAGAGCTGGGCAGCCCAGGCTGTTCACTGCATCCGGGGAGTCTCCTCCAGCCTGCCTGATGTCAAGGACCCTGAGGCCGGGACCCAGTGCAGACGCTCTACTGCACTGGACCTTGAAGCAAAAGACAATTCTGATCTGGACAGGAAGACATCGAGGACTGGAGAAGAAAACAGCTTTCCCTGACCGGGAATCGAACCCGGGCCGCGGCGGTGAAAGCGCCGAATCCTAGCCACTAGACCACCAGGGAACCGCGCAGACGAGCGGACTTGGCTGTCCAGGTGAAAATTGAGAGTGCAAAGATGAAACCAGAGATGCAGAGAACAGGAAAGGAAATGTCCCAGCGCCCCCACGGCTGTATGCAGCTGTGCAAGGCTCGCAGCCCTTCAAATCCCCGTTCCTGGGCGACGCTTCTCGTTCTGAGACCAGGTCACAAACTATCCGGTTGGGTCCCTCCTGGTCCAGCTCTAGCGCTGTGTGCTGCCGAGCCCAGGTCATGCTCTCTTTGTGAACCTTGGTTTTCCCTCGAGTCAGGGACTCGACTTGGCTTTCAGCGGGTGATGAGCGGATCCGTCTACCTCCAGATCTCTGACCTGGCTCCGGGGCCTCTCCTGACGACCGCACGGGTACCGGTTCCTTTCCCTCCGCGACCGGCTCAGTTCGTGGAGCCTTAAATTCTTCACTTCCGCGTCTTTGGCTGGAGCCCACGGTGAGACCTTGGTGCGGTCTCTTTTCTTCTACCAGGGAGATAAAACTGCTCCTCAGGTGTTCCGAGGTGGGGGAAAGCAAGTGAGCGTCACGGGAATGAACTCCATGGTTTTCAGAGACAATCTGTGAACACGTGGAAGAGACCCAGGGGCCCGACAGGGAGCCGAGGCTCGGGGTTTCCGGACGTAAGGGTGACTCGAAGTCAGTCTTGTCCTTGCCCGCCCCCGGGATGAACTTGGCCTGGATTCACAGGGACTCGGAGCAGAGAAAGGAGGCCTGCTTGCTAGTGCTGAGTAGACTTCCAGGTGGTCACCAACTCCTCCTACAGCTGCGTCCTCTGCTTCACCCCGAGCCTTTGGAACCTTGTGGTTTTGCCAATCAGAAAACAAATTTCGGTGGGAGAGGGTGGGATGGGAAGAAAATAAGCGGTCTGTTTCCGCCCGGTTTCGAACCGGGGACCTTTCGCGTGTGAGGCGAACGTGATAACCACTACACTACGGAAACAGGACACCCGGCACCGCTTAACACCGTATCCATGAAAACCCGAGGTCCCGCCATCAGTATCTAGACCACCAATTTCTAACACTCAAAAGGAACCTTGAAGCCCCAGGCTCTCTCAGGCACGGAGACGGCGGCTCCCGAGGGCTCTGCTTTAGGGTTCCTCCTCTCCCCTCAAGTGAGGACCCTCGGGCCCCCACAGGATGCCTTCGGGTTCCCGCACCCAACCCAGAGTCGTCAGACCCTCAGCTCCGCACCCGATCGCAGGGGTAGCCCACCACCGCCCCCCCCACCCCGCCGCCGACTCCCCAGCTCCCGGAAGCCGCAGGGGGTGGGGGGTGCGCCCGAGGCCCAGGAGACCCCGCAGCCCAGCAGCGTGGACGCCGTCCCTCCGCCCCTGCGGACCCGCGCCTCGGTGACCCTTTTCACGGCGCCGGCGGTCAGCGCTCTGGGCCCTCAGGAATGACCGACGCTTCCAATCCACCCGGGACCCGCCCTCCCCGCTGCTCCTTTGCACCTGACTCCTGTGCTCTTTCTCCGCAAGCCGGCTCGCCGCAGCCCTTCTCCGGTGTCCTCTTGGCAAAAGGGAGTCTCTTTGGTGGCCTCTAAAATCTCACCCCACCGTCCCTGGGTGGGCTCGAACCACCAACCTTTCGGTTAACAGCCGAACGCGCTAACCGATTGCGCCACAGAGACAGCACTACAGGCCTTTTCTGGACTCTGTATGGAGTAGACACGTACTCATCCCCAGGGTAAGTCCCCTGCCCCCAGGGATACGGCGCCACGTCCTTGCCCCCTACCCGCCACAGATGCCAGCGCCCTCAGAGATACCGGGATCCAGGGTTCGGACCCTCCGGGCCTGAATCGAACGAGATCCAAGGACAGCTGAACACCCGGTGGGCTCCCATGATGGCTCTTCCCGTGTCCTCGCCTACACTCAATGAATGAGAGTTTGCCCACCCTGGCAAACGGCCTCCGGGGCCGAGGTTGTGCTTAAGTTTCCTGTGTCCACCAGGCGATTTCCACCAGGACAGAGGTCGTGGGGATGGTCGCCCCGTGTCCGCACGCCCAGGACAGGGTCTGGCACTCACCGGGACGCTCTAGGACTTGGATGAATATACATTGTCGTCTTTAGCCCTTCGTCCCATTAAGACCCCTGAGAATGGAAATACGGAAAAGTTTTCGAAGGGCGAAAAGTTCTTTTGAAATGCCTTTATGCCGGTTGTTAGATTTCGCAGCATCCCGTGAGGAGGGCAACGGAAAGGTCTCGGGTGCTCCGGCTGTGCCCAGCTGGGTAGGCTGCGTCCTGTGGGGTCCACGTGGGAGCGGGAAAGGGCGGGAAGTGAAAGCCAAGCGGGGAAGGTGGGTTTGGGAGGAAGGCACTGAGACCTGCCAGGATCTTGGGCAGGGATCCCGAGAGAGGAGCATTGTCCCAGTCCGGTAACAGGGTGGGGAAGGAGGGAAAGAGCTGGTGCCTGCAGGAAAGCAGGAGGCTAGACGAGGAGGGGAGGGGAAAGCTGAGAGGGGAAGGCCAGGGAGGGGAGGATCAAAGAATTTGTGCTTCCACCGGTCCCTGCTCCTTCTCTTGCCTTCTCTCTTCTTCCCATCCCTCCAACTGAGAAATGTTGACACAGCCACATCTGAGAAGAAAGACCCAACGAATGTGTGCTCAGGAGCACAAGCTCTGGGTTGTAAAAATGGTTCTGCCCTGTGTGGCCTTGAACAAATAAAGACAACTTTGGGTATCTCCCTACTTTCTTGTGCAAAATGGGAGCAATAAGAGCATTCTTCTTCACGCTGCTGTTGTCAGATGTGCCTCGGTTTAGAAACTACTGGATCAATAATGCTATAGGCAGCAAAATCATAAATACTATTATCATAATCCTCTGAATCTTTTGACAACCACGATCCTTATTTATTTCACCTGAAAGTCGCCTTCTGCTTCTAGAAATTTCTGTAAACTGATTGCTCTTGCGGTTTGCTCCGCTGTGGCCAGACCACCCCCTTGATCGCCAGTTCTCTGCTTGCCAGACGGGGACCCATGTGCAGGTTGGAGGCAATGGGAAGAGTACGGAGCGGTGGGGGAAATGAGCCTTTGCGCACCCTTTGGAGAGGCCTCTGGGACCGGTGGGGTCCTCCCACTGCCTTCTTTGGTTTCAAGGGAGCTCCAGGAGGTCAGGGATCTGGTGGCGGTCGCTCTTGTGTCCCCTCGCCGAGAACAAACTTGAGGGCCTCCTCACTCAGTCTCCCAGAGACCCTCAGAGTGTCCTGCCCAGAGAGCAAGGTATTCGTGCTTCCTGGGATGGTGGGAAATATTCCCGCATCCTCCTCCCAACTGTGGAAACCGGGGGTGGTGGAGGAGCGCTAGCGACAGAAGAAGGAGGTCCAGAAAGACAGGGCGGAATGGGAGGGGAAGGAGCTGCAAACAGGGGATGAGGAGAAAGAGCGCGAGGAAGAAGGGGAGATGAGGAGAAAGAGAGCAAGGAAGAAGGGGAGATGAGAGAGAGGTGGAGCCGTACAAAGGGAGGACCAGGATAGAGCGGGAGGACCAGCGAGAGGGAAGCGGCAGTGGAGGAGAGGGAGGAGGAGGAGTTACGTTCCCAGGGTAGTTCTGTTCACTGGCCCCCAGCACAGGCAGCTCCCACCACATCCCCACCAGCTCCTTAGCTCTCAGATCCAACACCCAGGCTTTCGTCCCTCAAAGACCGTCTCTCCACCCATTGCGGTTCTAACCTCATTTGATTTTTCTCCCTGCCCCTTGTGAGAGCCTGGTTCTCTAGGTTTCCTGGCCATTCCGTGATCTGTCAACATACTTTCTGTGCATTTCTTCTGTATCAGCCAGAGACCATTACTGGTCCTTGCACTCATAAACTTTGACCGGCCTTCAAGGGCTCCTGGAGGAGCACTTTGTGTTGTTAGTTACCCCTCAGCTTCTTGATTTTCCAAAAGGAAGTTTCATCTTTTCATCCCGGAGCTGTGAACTTCCTCCTCCTAAGAGGAGCCTCCCCTTTGTCTCCTTCCTCCTGTGTCAACCCCTGTTTCAGTCTCTGGGAACCAAATACGTGTCTCCAGGCAACACTGGCCACCTTTCCGACTCCTTTCTTTGGGCTGCAGCTCTCTTCTTCAGATGCTGTTTTTTTTCTGTTCTGTGTATTGGATGAGGGAAGAAATGGCTCTGGGATAGAATGAAGAAGTAAAGATTATTACTTTGAGACATCATGTGGATGTATACTTGTTATACATGTAAATGTTTAGTGTGGTGGTATTTTGTGTACATAAATACTGTCTACACTGTAAGACAACTTGGATACATACCTTCTAAATATGTGTACACTCTTCTTTTTTAAATCGTGCCATTTCTGGATATGTTAAGAAATTGGAATGAAACTGACGTGACCAAGCTCTGACAAGAATCTGTGACTGCTTAAGTGTCAGAGCCCTGCCTCGTGGGCTCCACGACACGTGGTTGATTTTGAGCCACCCCAGGTGCTTTCAGCCTGGTTTGTCTGAGGGTTTTGTGTAAATGTTCATCTTTCCTTATACTGTAAACCTGGCAAATTTTGGGAGAAAAACTTACCCCCCAAATCAGAACTGTATGGAGAAGAAAAGGAGAGTTCTCCTGCCTCCATTTGTGGTCCACACACTTTACATATTACACATAAGAGGCGGTGGTGGCAGCTTTGGAGTGTAATGGGTGCTACAAGAAAGCCAAGGGACCCAGGAGATCCCACCTCCTGCCCTGACGATCACCTGCCCTCTCTGGGCTCTGGGGAAAGGGTGAAGGTAAAGGAAAGGAAAATAACACTCTTATTTGCAGAAATTTTACCTCAGCATGGGACACTCTGGCAAACCGAGGCAGAATATGCGGTTGATGAGGGTGACTTAAGGGGCCCTTCCCTGACCAGAAACCCAGAGTGGAACGTTTACTTCATTTTCTGAGGTGCCAGTGAACTGAGAGATGTCAGTCAAAGGAGAGGAGCAGAGGGAAATCAAAGAGGGATGAACACCAAAGCGGGTCATCCGTATTCAGATCTTGTCGGGTCCTTGGAAGAACTTCCCTGAGATTGTGGGTGGGGAGTATGGAGCCTAAAGAAGCAGGTACCCTTCTCTGGCGATGGAAAGAAGTTGGCTTTCAAAGGGGTTCCATGGTGTAATGGTGAGCACTCTGGACTCTGAATCCAGCGATCCGAGTTCAAATCTCGGTGGGACCTTTCTGTTTAATTACAAGAAGGACACGTTTTACTCCCCTCATAGGACCTGCTTTCCGGCTCCCGCGACCCCCAGCGGCGTAGCTCACACGGACCCTGCGGACAGGTGTGGGACCGACCGGGACCGGGGGCGTCCTCGCTGGGCCCGGGCGGCTCTGCCCATCCCTGGGCATCGGAGGGCCGGCGCCTCTCCTGCTCCCCGCCCCGCCCCCCTCGGCCAGTGCCGCCCCCTCGTCGGGTCCCCTGGGTCTCGGGGGTAAAAGGCAGAGGCTGCGCCCACCGAGTCCTGCCCCACGAGGGGGCTTCACACCGCACGCCTTGTAACTGCACGGTTGTCCCGGTGCGTAAATGGCGGCGGGGAGGGGCTGCGATGTCGCTGATCAACCAGGATGGCAGCTTTCGGGTGGAAGGTTCCAGACCTGACTGGAATGAACTGTGTTTTATTCAGGCTCTCTATCATTCCGAATATTAATTGATCTTGTCCCAGTTTATTATGATTTTATTCAGAGTTTCTCGCTCCTAAGTCTCCGCTGGGCACGCAAAGCCGCTGTTCGGCCAAGATTTGAACCTTGACTCCTGGAAATCGCGTCCTCTGGTCCCAAGCTCAGCCCGAAAGAGGAGCGGGGGTCGCGGATTTCGGCGTCTGAGGAGACCCCAGGTCCCTGACCCACGGCCGCCCGGCCAGGCTGCTCCGGGGCCGAAGGCGCGACGAGCCGCTCCGAGTCCGCACCCCCGGCCGGGCCCCCTTCGTCCTGCCGGGACTCTGCTCCACCGAGAAGACGCCCCACTTGTGTCCTCTACTGCTCGGGAGGAAAATATGGATGAGGCCCGTGATGGACTTGAAAAGCCAGTTAAAGTGCTCCCTTCGCGGTGCTGAGGAGCATCTCTCTGATGCTTGTATTTTGGAACTTTCAGCGGTTACAAAGGACTCAATGACGCAGCTGTCTTTGGAGGACGGGAAAAGAAAGGTGTGAGGCCGGCGAAAAGATCCGAGGAAGGGCAAGGGCAGGAGAGAAGAGAGGATGAGCCAGAAGGGAGAAAGGGACTGGAAGGGAGAGGAGCGGGCGGGTACCGCGGCGGGGACGGTCGCTGAGTTGGGGCGACCAGAGCGAGCGCCTCACTCTGGAGCAGTTCCCACCCTTTACTGACGCGTCCGGGAACCCGGTTCACCCTCAGTCGCAAAGCTGCTGGCCTGGCATTTGTCCTGGCCAAGTTTCCTTCGCGGGTTCCGTGCGGAGCCGGTGAGGTGGGCTGTGCGAGTCTGCAGGTGAGTGGAAGACTGGCGGGCAGGGAACCGCACACACTCCACTTTTCCCCTTTGCAGGCCGGTCTGCAGGACCTGGGGTGGGAAACTGGAAAAGCGGAGCGTCAGTATTTATTTAGAGATAAGGAGATAAATAGCCAAACAGTTGGTTAGTGTTTATTCTCGGAAAAAAAGAAATGTGGGATGGGATCAGGGTCCACTTTCTCCCATAACAAGTTTTGGGGCATATGTAATTGACTATATATATAGTCTGTATATAATATGTATGTACATGTATTACTGCATATAATGTATACCTATCTATTATATGAGTAAAACTCACTGCTTGTGTGTCCAACTTAAATTTTTATGTAATTATATGTGCCAAGCTTTTAAAATTCTGGGTCTAGTATCATGTGTAGGAATGTTTTCCACTGTAAAAACGTAAAAAAAAAAAAAAAAAGGATGGGGGGGCCATTCTCGAAGCAAGCAATTGGACCATTAGTCCCCCTTTGATGAGCTGATCACATGAGGTGGTAAACAAACTGGCAGATCCTCTCAGCCCAGGAGGTCACTGCTTTCGTCTCTCTAGGAAGGTTCATAGTCACTGAAAGGTGTCAGTAACAAATAAAATCACACCCAATCTTTATGCAGTGTTGCTCCCAAAATGCAAGAGCTTACCCCCAGTGAAGACGTGCAAAGCGCCAAGTGCCCAGGCATGGTCTACAAGTTTTAAGTGGGTTTACTCACTTAATCCTTTCAAAAGGCTTGCATCATGTCATCATCCTCATTTCACATATGAGGAACCTGAGACATAGAAAGGTTAAGTAACTTGTCAAGTCAGTCAGTGAGTGGGATTTGAAAGCAGGAATTTGAACTGAAGCCTTCCTGGCTCCACAGGATGTCCTACCAGTCAAAGAGGAACACAAACCGTAAAGATGCTTGACAAGAAATTTAAGTCCGTATATTTCTTTTGAAAAAACACCCAAGAGGAGTCACGTAACAGGCATTCAGTTCAGTCGCTCAGTCGTGTCCAACTCTTTGCGACCCCATGGGCTGCAGCACGCCAGGCTTCCCTGTCCATCGCCAACTCCCGGAGCTTGCTCAAACTCAAGTCCATCCAGCCAGTGATGCCATCCAACCATCTTGTCCTCTGCCGTCCCCTTCTCCTCCTGCCTTCAATCTTTCCCAGCGACAGGGGCGTTTCCAGCGAGTCAGTTCTTCGCATCAGGTGGCCAAAGTATTGGAGCTTCCGCTTCAGCATCAGTCCTTCCGAAGAATATTTGGGGCTGATATCCTTTACGATTGACTGGTTGGGTCTCCTTGCAGTCCAAGGGACTCTCAAGAGTCTTCTCCAACACCACCGTTCAAAAGCTTCAGTTCTTCGGCACTCTGCTTTCTTGATGGTCCAACTCTCACATCCATACACGACTACTGGAAAAACCATAGCTTTGACTAGACAGACCTTTGTTGGCCACTGCTGAGTGTTCCAAATTTGCTGGAATAATGAGTGTAGCACTTTCACAGCATCATCTTTTAGGATTTGAAATAGCTCAGCTGGAATTCCATCACCTCCACTAGCTTTGTTCGTAGTGATGCTTCCTAAGGCCCACTTGACTTCACACTCCAGGATGTCCGGCTCTAGGTCAGTGATCACACCATCGTGGTTATCTGGGTCATGAAGATCTCTTTTGTATAGTTCTTCTGTGTATTCTTGCCACCTCTTCTTAATATCTTCTGCTCCTGTTAGGCCCATACCGTTTCTGTGCTTAATTGTGTCCATCCGTGCATGAAATGTTCCCTTGGTAGCTCTAATTTTCTTGAAGAGATCTCTAGTCTTTCCCATTCTATTGTTTTCCTCCATTTCTTTGCATTGTTCACTGAGGAAGGCTTTCTTATCTCTCCTTGCTATTCTTTGGAACTCTGCATTCAGATGGGTATATCTTTCCTTTTCTCCTTTGCCTTTCGCTTCCTTTCTTTTCTCAGCTATTTGTAAGGCCTCCTCAGACAACCATTTTGCCTTTTTGCATTTCTTTTTCTTGGCGATGGTTTTGATCACTGCCTCCTGTACAGTGTTACGAACCTCCGCCCACAGTTCTTCAGGCACTCTGTCTAAATATATGTATGTAAGAAAATAAGCTGCCACCCGTAGTCCCGACCCCCGGAATTAACTACTGTTATTCTAAGTTTTGGCAAAACATATATATGCTTAGTTTATAAAATTAAAATGATGCAGAAAATACGAATATGTAAAACTTTGAGACATGTTAAATTCAAAAATAACTTCTGTTAAGGTAGTTACATATTGACGGAGTCATTTCGGTATATCAACAGAGAGGATAAAAATACATCGTAGCTCAGTTGGTAAAGAATCTGCCTGCAATGCAGGACACCCGGGTTTGATTCCTGGGTCGGGACGATCCCCTGGAGAAGGAAATGGCAACCCTCTCCAGTATTCTTGCCTGGAGAATCCCACGGACAGAGGAGCCTGGCAGGCTACAGTCCACGGGGTCACAAGAGTTGGACACGACTTAGTGACTAAACCACCACCATACTTTTATAAAATAGAGCTCTTATAGATTCTATTTTTAAGCATTCAACTTAATAGTGCATAAATTTAATGGAAGAAAAATAAAGAGAAATGAAGAAATTGTTGAACTTTCAATCAAATTGTTTATACGAGAGATGCCTTTCTGAAAGGATTCCCTAACGCTAATAATAATAATTTAATTAAGACATTAAATTTGGGAATGATTCTTCTCATTACTTTTAAAAATCAAACGTCTTGAGTGGTACCAGACCTTGGAGGAGGTGTTCATTGAAGTTCAGGTGCCGCCAGGCACTCGCGCCCAGGATATCCAGTGCGGCCTGCAGAGCCGGCATGTGGCGCTGGCCGTGGGTGGCCGCGAGATCCTCAAGGGCAAACTCTTTGACTCTACAATAGCTGATGAGGGAACGTGGACTCCGGAGGATAGAAAAATGGTCCGTATTGTTCTTACAAAGACGAAGAGAGATGCAGCAAATTGTTGGACTTCTCTTCTAGAATCTGATTATGCAGCTGACCCTTGGGTGCAAGACCAAATGCAGAGAAAACTTACATTAGAGAGATTCCAGAAAGAAAATCCTGGTTTTGACTTCAGTGGAGCAGAAATCTCAGGGAACTACACTAAAGGTGGACCAGATTTCTCGAATCTTGAGAAATAACTGTGCCCTTCTTGCTGCATTTTGTGGATCCTAGCAGACGTTGCCAACTTAATCAGAGGAACAGATTATGTCGTGGAAGAAAAATGTGGATACCTAGTTAACAAATTGCAAAATACCTTTAAATATGGTTCTAAAAATTGCATTCAAATATGATTTACATAGGAAACATCTTAAATACTGTGGGAACTATTCTATTGATACATGGTAACTTTTCTTTTGGACTTGTTTTTGCTCAGCATGATGTTTTATATGCTGCACTTTACTAATTTCATATTTAGCCTGTATTTTTAATACAAAAAGTTTTAGGGTATAGATCATGTAAAATGACAGGGTGCCTTCAGGGAAAATTAAGTTTTTCTTTCAATAACTGTGATGCAGGAATAATGTTCAATAAATTTTTCTAAATAGGAAAAAAATAATAATAAAAATAAAACGTCTTAAGGTATAATTTGAAAATAATACAACGCATCCATTTCAGGTTTGATGACTTTTGACAAACGAACGTACGTACCCATGGAACCACTATCCTGTTCAAGGAAAAAGAATATCTCCAGAACTCCAGACTGTCCTCTGTGCCCCTTTGCAGTCAGTCCCCCTGCCGCTCCCTGACGCAGGTCATCAGTGATCTCGGTCCTGTCTCTGTGGATCGATTTTTCAGTTCTCGAAATTCACATAAATGGAACCACAGAGTATGTTCTTTTTCCCTCACTCAGCATGATGCGTTTGAGAGTAATCCATACTGTTGCCATGTATCAGGTATTTGTACTACTTTAGCGAGGAGTCAGTGGCACCCCACTCCAGTACTCTTGCCTGGGAAATCCCATGGACGGAGCAGCCTGGTAGGCTACAGTCCATGGGGTCGCTAAGAGTCGGACACGACTGAGCGACTTCACTTTCACGCATTGGAGAAGGAAATGGCAACCCACTCCAGTGTTCTTGCCTGGAGAATCCCAGGGACAGAGGAGCCTGGTGGGCTGCCGTCTATGGGGTCGCACAGAGTCGGACACGACTGATGCGACTAAGCAGCAGCAGCAGCCCCGAGGAGTACTATTCCTTTGAATGAATATGTCAGAATCATATGTATCTATTCACCTCACGACGGACATTTGAAATGTTTTCAATTTGGGGACTATAATGAACAAAGCTGCTATAAGCAGGTCCCTTTTGTGGGCTTATGCTTTATAAATTCCATTTACATTTTTTAAATTATTTAACACGAATTTACTTTGTGAATGGATGTTACATTCACAAAGACAATTTATTGCAGAGTTAGAAGCTCATCTTCGATTGTTTCCTATCAGGACATACGTAATATAAGTCACAGGTGTATTTTTGATTATCCCATTTAATCTACACAACAACTTTATGAAGTACTTTATGATTACTTCCATATGACACTTGCAAAATTGGCCTAGCAAATGGGAGTCGGCCCAAGGTCAAACCGGAAGGCCAGTGGTGGCAACATGACTGAAAAGGAGGCCCCACCCCGCACCCCCCAAGACGCTGCGTTCCTAACCGCAGACCCACCCCGCAATGTCTTCCTGGTAACCTCGGTGTGTCTGACAGGCCCGGAAACCAAGCCGGTCCTCCTCACGGTATTACTTACTGATCGGCTTCTTTTGGTCAGAAATTCCTCCATCAGGGGTCCAGAGCCTAACAGCGTGGACAACCTTGAGGGTGAGGAAATCCGTTAAAACCTCCAAAACCCGGTTTTCTCATCAATAAGCCACTAAAAAATAACCTTGGTCTTGGTGCAGATATTTCATATTTGAGCGAGGAAATCGCCCGCTGTTGGGGAGACAGAGTAGGATGTTCTGCTTTCACTTTCAATGACCTAGATCCTCGATCTGCATCCTGTGTGCTTTTTGGTTAGTTTTCTTTGGACCTACCCTTAAGCATCACCTCACTCCCAACACCTCCTCCGATCTCAGAGGCTTCTTGGGGCTGAGCGGATCTACGGAGTGCCGTCCCCGAGGCAGCCACGAGGGGGAGGACAGTCCTTCCCGCCATGGTCCTGCCTTTTCTGTTTGGCCCAGTGGTTTCTATTGGCCAGCAGGACTTTGTGAATCAGAAGTGAGCACAACACATCCTGAGAAAGGGGTTGGCAAACAGCCCACCAAACTGCCGACAACTCGGCGTGGGGTTTTCTTCTAAACTGTAGTTCAATGTTTTTCAGATAGGAAGAAAAGGAAAACTACTTTTGACCGAAAGAAGAAGGAAAAAAAAAAAAAAAAAAAAAAGTTAGGTACGATTTCTACTGCCATTCAAGGAGAAGGGATATTAAGGAGGTTTCCTGGTCTGCCAACTACTGAAGCGTGTCAGGTGCACAATCGAGGCTGTAACAGAGGTAGGTACTGCTTTCTGACTGGGAAGGTAACAGGAGAAAGCCTAGAGAGAAAAAGGCGGGGGTGAAGAGAGAACTGGATCCAGAAATGCGAAGAGGCCTGCTTGGGGTGAGAAAGGATGAGTGCCAGGGTATCTAAGCAGTATCTCCAGCAATGACTAAGGCGTGCAATAAGCAAGGCAGCTGACCACGCAAGAAATGAAGCCTCTGAAAGCAGGACACTGGTGGGAAAACGGCTAGTGGCAGCCTCTCACAAGACACCCCGACGAGAAGCTCGTCACGGGGCGCCTCCTGACACCTCATCCGACTTAGTGTGTGCGGCCCACATAAGGGCCGCGCTGGTTAACTATCCTGCGCCCCAGGCAAGCCTATAGGCTCCCTCACGCACAGACTTTCCACGAAGAGCTCAAGACAAAGTTCACAAGCGAGCCTACCAAGAAGTCGGCAGCAAGCGTACATCAGAAAGCCGCACCCACACTACCTGGCCCTTGGCAGGCTTCCGTTGCTACACAACCCGACAAGAAGGCTCGCGCGCTCTTGAACAGCAGAAAAGATGACACTCGTAGCCGACCACGGCCGCTCGCAGAGGCCCCAACGTCAGTCCCACTAGCCGTGTTCGAATCTCACGGCCTCTCGCACCCCCAACACATAACGACGATGGTTCTTAAAAAAGCGCTTTACGCATGTTTCACGGCCTCTTCCAAACTGTCTCCTCTAAGAAGACAAACAAGCCGGCCACATAGGCGGCAATACGCCCACCATCGTAAAGCTCTCTCAACCTTCTATTTTTCGTCACAGAGAATATACCAGGGGAAAGCGCGAACGCAGTCCCCCACTACCACAAATTATGCAGTCGAGTTTCCCACATTTGGGGAAATCGCAGGGGTCAGCACATCCGGAGTGCAATGGATAAGCCTCGCCCTGGGAAAACCACCTTCGTGATCATGGTATCTCCCCTGCCAGGTAAGTATGAGTTGCCCGCCTGCCGCCCCACCACAACCTCAGACGCCCTGCACTGTACACACACGCTCACTTTCCGCCACGCACCCCCGACCCTTCTTGGGACTTCCACACAGCGGATCCACGCACTTTCAAGCAGAAACTCCTCAGTTCTCTCCCACGCCACGGGAGACCATATCGTGCTTCAGCACCAGATGACGGACCAGCAGCCCCTGCGCTCGGATATCTACATACGACACGCCCCCATCCGTGGCGTCACGGGAAGCCCTCCGGCCCACGCCCCGCCCCAGTCCCCGCCTCCCTCCTCCCACGCCGTCCCGCCGGGCCAACCGGCCGGCGGGCGCCCTCTGGGGGAAGCGGCGTCCGCCTCCCGCTCCTGTTCTCCCACCCGCTACGTGTTGGGACCCGGCGCGCTCGGCTGCCTGCCTTAACTTTTGTCCTGCCCAGCGCCGGTCTGGCGGTCGGCTGAAGCCTGTGCACCTTTTTTCAAATAACGGCGTTCAGCGGGGAGAACAGAACATTTAGCAGTCCAGGGGAAACCGGTTCCTTTCAAATCCAGTTGTCTTTGTGATGTAGTGTTGTTGTGCGTATGTCTAGTAAAGCGTCGCGACTGGCCGTGAACTTCTATTCTTCAGAATTCAATTTCACTCATTGAGAATTTCACTTATGTTTAGTTCAAACATTTTTTATTAGTATTCCTAAATACCTTCGTTTATTTAGTAATTGATGTCTCAGTATCTTATTTTTTTGAAACTACCTAATTAATTTACTTCCATCAGTTAAGTCTCAGCACAACTCTAGGACTTTACCAAATATCTGGAAAGATCATTTGAAGTAGACATCTCTAAAATATAATTTTTTTAAGAGCTTACCCAAAGCTCTTATCTCGTTTACATTTACTTTAAGCTTTCATCATATCAAGTTATTTTCCTCGCAAAAGATGTAATAGGGTCTTATTTATTAAACCTAGATACAATAAAGTTCAAAATTGGGAAAGGAGTATGTCAAGGCTGTAAAATATTGTCTCCCTGCTTATATTAACTTATATGCAGAGTACATCATGCAAAGTGCCAGGCTGGATGCCTCACAAGATGGAGTCAAGATTGCCCAGAGAAACATCAACAACCTCAGATATGCAGATGATACCACTCTGATGGCAGAAAGCAAAGAGGAACTAAAGAGCCTCTTGATGAGGATGAAAGAGGATAGTGACAAAACTGGCTTAAAACTCAACATTCAAAAAACTAAGATTGTGGCATCTGGTCCCATCACTTCATGGCAAATAGATGGGGAAAAAGTGGAAACCATGGCAGATTTTATTTTCCTGTGCTCCAAAATCACTGCGGACGGTGACTGAGAGCCAGAAGAACCGACGGTTTCGATTTGTGGGTGCTGGGTAAGACTCTTGAGAGCCCTCTGGACAGCAAGGAAATCCAACCAGTCAATCCTAAAGGAAATCAACGCTGAGATTAACAAAACTATGCAGATGACAACACCCTTATGGCAGAAGGCGAAGAAGAACTGAAGAGCCGCTTGATGAAAGTGAAAGAGGAGGGTGAAAAAGTTGGCTTAAAACTCAACATTCAGAAAACTAAGATCATGGCATCTGGTCCCATCACTTCATGGCAAATAGAGGGGAAACAGTGACAGACTTTATTTTGGGGGGGCTCCAAAACCACTGCAGATGGTGACTGCAGCCATGACATTAAAAGACGCTTGCTCCTTGGAAGAAAAGCTATGAGCAACCTAGACCGCATGTTAAAAAGCGGAGACATTACTTTGCCAACAAAGGTCCGTCTAGTCAAAAGCTATGGTTTTTCCAGTAGTCGTGTATGGATGTGAGAGTTGGACCATCAGGAAAGCTGAGCGCCAAAGAAACGATGCTTTTGAACTGTGGTGTTGGAGGAGACTCTTGAGAGTCCCCTTGGACTGCAAGGAGATCCAACCAGTCCATCCTAAAGGAAATCAGTCCTGAATATTCATTGGAAGGACTGGTGCTGAAGCTGAAGCTCCAATACTTTGGCCACCTGATGCGAAGAACTGACTCGCTGGAAAAGCCCCTGACGCTGGGAAAGATTGAAGGCAGGAGGAGAAGGGGACGGCAGAGGACAAAATGGTTGGATGGCATCACCGACTCAATGGACATGAGTTTGAGTAAACTCCCGGAGTTGGCGATGGACAGGGAGGCCTGGTGTGCTACAGTCCATGGGGCTGCAAAGAGTTGGACACGACTGAGTGACTGAACTAACAAAAATATACACACTCAAGTAGAACGGACTTTAATGCTGGCATTAACAAAAATATAGGCTCAATTATGATGGCTTCTTTGCAGGGGCAACCTCCTCTCCCCTGTCAGGTCAACAGTTAAGGAAGCCCTTCCAAAGTTAACGTGGTTCCTTCCCTATCTAGGCCCTTTAACGGCTATTGTTGTTCTCCTTTTTAGCCCTTGTTTAACACTGTTGTGGAATCCGGAGTCGCAAAACACACCTCAGGGGACACTCAAGACAGTGGAGTGCAGTTTATTACGCCAGGGGGTCCAAGGGCAATCAGTTCCCAGCAAGGACCCTGATGTTTCTGAGAGGCCCTGTTTTATACCCCCCACTACGTGACTGGTTACATGTTAGCCACCTCTTTGTTGTGTACGATTGAGTTTTACAACAAGTAGGTGTTAGGAGAACAAACAATTAAGGTTAAAGGGGGGGAACAATGGTTATACATCAAGGGGGCGGAGGGGTGTCTCCATGGTTAATCTAACAGGGGCAGCCTGACCTCGACTACAATCTCTGTTTGTCATCTGTAGGGAGGGAAGTCTCCAGGAGACCTGGTTTTCACTAGCAACGGTTTCCTCACAGGCACAGTTCACATCTAGTCTTTAAGATGGATAACAGGCTTCAAGATGAAGTAAGTTTCTCCTGCTTTCCTCACACTGGTCCAAACATTCCTCCCTTTTGATGCTCATCTTATCTTTAATGAGGGGCATCAGTCATGGGTAAGTATCGCACACGGGGACTATGTAACTGCGGCAGGACTGTCAGTCTGGAGGTTACACATCGAGTTATACACTGGAGAATACAAGGCCCCCAAATTAATAATACAATGATTAACAAAATAATTACAAAAAGATTCTCCACCAATCAACTTTGATCCAAGAAAATACCGACGTCTAAGAAGGAGGATTATCATTAGACATAGCTTTTACCTGGTTTTTCATGTCGTCTAGAATGGCTGATACATCGCCAGATAAATCAGGGGTATATGGAACAACATTCAATTTTAATTATAGCACGTGTCCCTCCTTGAGCGGCTGTAAGTACGTCTAAAGCCATCCGATTTTGAATCACTGCCTTTCTCATTTGTATTCGTTCTTCATTTAAAGCTTGGATTGCCTTTGCGTTGTCCAGGAGGGCCTGGACAACGTGAAGTTAGTTAGAGCTTTTATTTTAATCATCACAGACCTTGCCCATCCTGCATGTAAATAAGGAAAATTTACTGGGGCTTGTTGTGAGGATGGCTTAATATTTCCATGAGCAAAGGCAAATGCTAATAGCCTTGTGTGCAGATGGAAGCTACCAATATACCAAGAATAACCCGCCTCCCAAGGAGACCGCGCCTCCCAGAATACAATTATAGGGGACCCTATAATTAAAGGGTTTAATTTAAACATCTAGAAGTAGACTTCACTGAGGTAAATCCATGCCGAGGATACAGATATTTGCTGATGATGGTATGTACTTTTATGGGATGGGTAGACGCTTACCCCACCAAGACTGAAAAAGCGAACGAAGTGGCCTGATTCTTGCTGAGAGGCATTATTTCTAGGTTTGGGTTTCCTCTGAGTATAGAATCAGATAATGAGCCCACATTTGTGGCTGAATTACTCCAACTGGTCTGCAAAGCAGTAAATATTAAATGGAAACTATACACAGCATATAGGCCACAAAGCTCAAGAATGGTTGAGAGAATGAACCGGACCATCAAGGTGACTTTGGCAAAATGGGTGCAAGAAACTGGCACCACCCTGGATGGACTTGTTGTCATTAGTGTTAAAGAGGATCAGCATGACCCACCCACCCACCCCCACCCCGCCCCCCACCTCCGCCACTCTGGTTGCACAGGTATTCCCCCTATGAGATAATGTTCGGGAGGCCTCCCCTACTTATTCGGGAAGTAAAGGGAAATTCATTACAAAGAGGAGGGATGGAGGTGTTGCGGTGTTGAGGTCCTTTAATGGACCAGAACCTGGGGGTCTGGAGTCGACCGGTAAGAAAGTAAAGGTGAGAGAAAGAGGCTGATATTCCTTGGTTTACACAGAAAGCCAATAAAGTCCCTGGCACGGGACTTGCTCTGCTCACGGAGGCCTCAGGCGCCCTCTCGATGGGGTGAAGGCGCAGAGCGCCTTCTCAAGAGGGTCTTAGAAGCCCGGGCAGGAAAGTGAACTCAGAGAGCCTCTGCACTCCAGGGGATCAGCCTGAGAAAGAGAGAGAGGGAGAGAGGGAGAGAGAAAGACACGGGGACCAGAGCTCTGATGGAGCAAAGGTGTTTTATTCAACATTGTGCAGGTATTTATACTGTCTTACAGGATAGCTATTTTCAGCAGAGATAGAATCAAAACTTACAAGTTATCAGGGAAAGATGAGGTCATCCATATGAAAGAGAGAGGGTTGTAAATAATCACTTTTACCATATGGTTCATAGGAAGGAAGAGGGTACTTATCACCGTATAGAAAAACTAATGAAGGAAATGCCTGGATTCCTCAGCCCCCCAGGAGAGGCTTGCCTCTCCTCTTAATTCCTGAATATTCAGGAATTAATAAGGAACAGAGAATTCCTGACGGATCCAAAACAGCACACAGGAAGCCTCCTGTTAAATGCTCCCTGACATTGGGGCAACTGGAACAGCTGAGGAAGGTAATCCATGACATCACCCCTTTTGTTCAAAAAGAAAGAATTCCCTTTTCTTGAGGTACTACTGTACACCCACACTCACCAGGAGACTTAGTATGGGTAAAGGATGGGAATCGGCAGACATTATCCCCCACCTGGAAAGGGCCATACACTATTGTGCTAACCACTCCCGCTGCAGTTCAAGTTGCGGGTATTACTCCCTAGATTCACCACACCCGGCTCAAGACAGCAACAGAGGAAAAGGGACCTTCCTTCCTGACCCGAAGGAACCATTGAAGACCCGTTTCGTTTTCCATCAGCGACCACAGAGTCAGGATGGAGCTGCTCTGAATAATTCTGCTGTTCCTGATTGGCACGATGACCCTACTGGGACTGCAAACTCAGGATAATGTGTTCCTGTCCTGGACCCACTCGTATACAAACTTCCATAATCCTTCTAACTGTTAGGTTTGTGGGGCCATGCCTTTGTCAGTAATAGACGGACTTCCTTGGTGGGCGTCTCCCCTATGCAGAGGGGACTTTAGCTCCCTTTGCTCATTTCTGAGACAGCAACAAGGGGCGTTTGCTTCCTTGGTAACTCACAACCTGTTGCTTCTTACTTGGTGTAACCTGGACTTTAACCAAATTGATCAAGGCCATGGGGTAACATTTGAGGTAAATGCAAGCCTTACAAAAGTAACCAAAGCCTATACCTTTTAGTTAAAAAAATAAAAAGAATGAGAACTCAATGGCCAGTAAGAAGGGCCAATCCATCAGGTAATTTGAACAATTTTACCACGTACGGGATGAATATTTTTGGATGACCCCAGAAAAAGTTCAACCTATCGTCCCTGCCCCATCTCTTGGGAACAAAGGGAACAAGAAGTTGGGTTTGGTGACCGTCCCATGGATCCAAAAGAATTAAAATATGTGAGATACTTGTCCTCTGAGCAACGTGAACAAATATTCAGTTCAGTTCAGTTCAGTCGCTCACTCGTGTCCGACTCTTTGCGACCCCATGAATCGCAGCACGCCAGGCCTCCCTGTCCATCACCAACTCCCTGAGTTCACCCAAACTCACGTGCATTGAGTCGGTGATGCCATCCAGCCATCTCATCCTCTGTCGTCCCCTTCTCCTCCTGCCCCCAATCCCTCCCAACATCAGGGTCTTTTCCAATGAGTCAACTCTTCGCACGAGGTGGCCAAAGTACTGGAGTTTCAGCCTCAGCATCAGTCCTTCCAATGAACACCCAGGACTGGTCTCCTTTTGGATGGACTGGTTGGATCTCCTTGCAGTCCAAGGGACTCGCAAGAGTCTTCCCCAGCACCATAGTTCAAAGGCATCAATTCTTTGGCGCTCAGCTTTCTTCACGGTCCAACTCTCACATCCATACATGACCACTGGAAAAGCAATAGCCTTGACTAGACGGACCTTTGTTGGCAAAGTAATGTCTCTGCTTTTCAATATACTATCTAGGTTGGTCATAACTTTCCTTCCAAGGAGTAAGTGTCTTTTAATTTCATGGCTGCAATCACCATCTGCAGGGATTTTGGAGCCCCCCAAAAATAAACTCTGACACTGTTTCCCCATCTATTTCCCATGAAGTGATGGGACCAGATGCCGTGATCTTCGTTTTCTGAATGTTGAGCTTTAAGCCAACTTTTTCACTCTCCTCTTTCACTTTCATCAAGAGGCTTTTGAGTTCCTCTTCACTTTCTGCCATAAGGGTGGTGTCATCTGCATATCTGAGGTTATTGATATTTCTCCTGGCAATCTTGATTCCAGCTTGTGCTTCTTCCATGTATAATCATAAAGGATTTGATTTAGGTCATACCTGAATGATCTAGTGTTTTTCCCAACTTTCTTCAATTCAAGTCTGAATTTGTCAATAAGAAGTTCATGATCTGAGCCACAGTCATCTTCCGGTCTTGTTTTTGCTGACTGTATAGAGCTTCTCCCTCTTTGGCTGCAAAGAATATAATCAGTCGGTGTTGACCATCTGGTGATGTCCATGTGTCGAGTCTTCTCTTGTGTTGTTGGAAGAGGGTGTTTGCTATGACCAGTGCCTTCTCTTGGCAAAACTCTATTAGCCTTTGCCCTGCTTCATTCCGTACTCCAAGGCCAAATTTGCTGGTTATCCCAGGTGTTTCTTGATTTCCTACTATTGCATTCCAGTCCCCTATAATGAAAAGGACATCTTTTGGGGGTGTTAGTTCTAAATGGTCTTGGAGGTCTTTATAGAACCATTCAACTTCAGCTTCTTCAGCATTACTGGTTGGGACACAGCCTTGGATTACCATGGTATTGAATGGTTTGCCTTGGAAATGAACAGAGGTCATTCTGTTGTTGTTGAGATTGCATCCAAGTACGGCATTTCAGACTCTTTTTTGACCATGATGGCTACTCCATTTCTTCCAAGGGATTTCTGCCCACAGTAGTAGATATAATGGTCATCAGAGTTAAATTCACCCATTCCAGTCCATTTTAGTTTACTGATTCCTAGAATGTTGACGTTGACTCTTGCCATGAAGAAGGAATTCATAGGGCCTGTGCTCCATCTTAGGCCTGTTCATGCTGATCATGCTCAGCCAGCTTTCCAATGGATTCTGAACTCTGTGTTTAGTGCCTATGAAAACAACCACAGAAGGATAAGACCCCCTCCAGACAGGGGAACCTTGAAGATCATATCTAGGTTACTCATCGCCTAAGAGAAAACATACACTAATCACCCCTTCCTCCAGACAGGCCATAAAATTTTTTGTATCTATCGAGTGTAACCTCAGGTTTATTGATTATTGGCTAATTGTTTGACTGTTTGAGCACATAGCACGTGAATCATGGGGTTATTGGGATTGTATTTTCCTTGGTTTATGTAAGTCTCAAAGAATTTGGAGTGGTGGGTTCAGACACGTACACATGGGGTATAAAAGATTTTCACAAATGCTGGTCAGGGTCCTTGGCTAAGAGGAGACTCTGCCTTGGGCCCGCCGGTGCAATAAACTGCACTCCACTATCTGCATTGTCCTTCTGAGTGAGTTTGTTTCCCAGAGCGCGTGGCTACAACAGCCATCTCCTGTTTGACCACTTCCAATTTGCCTTGATTCATGGACCTGACATTCCAGGTTCTTATGCAATATTGCTCTTTACAGCATCGGACCTTGCTTCTATCACCAGTCACATCCACAGCTGGGTATTGTTTTTGCTTTGGCTGCATTCCTTCATTCTTTCTGGAGTTATTTCTCCACTGATCTCCAGTATCATATTGGGCACCTACCAGCCTAGGGAGTTCCTCTTTCAGTATCCTATCATTTTGCCTTTTCATGCTGTTCGTGGGGTTCTCAAGGCAAGAATACTGAAGTGGTTTGCCATTCCCTTCTCCAGTGGACCACATTCTGTCAGAGCAGACATCCTGGAATGTGAAGTCAAGTGGGCCTTAGAAAGCATCACTATGAACAAAGCTAGTGGAGGTGATGGAATTCCAGTTGAGCTATTTCAAATCCTGAAAGATGATGCTGTGAAAATGCTGCACTCAATATGTCAGCAAATCTGGAAAACTCAGCAGTGGCCACAGGACTGGAAAAGGTCAGTTTTCATTCCAATCCCAAAAAAGGCAATGCCAAAGAATGTTCAAACTACCGCATAATTGCACTCATCTCACACGCTAGTAAAGTAATGCTCAAAATTCTCGAAGCCAGGCTTCAGCAATATGTGAACCATTAACTTCCAGATGTTCAGGCTGGTTTTAGAAAAGGCAGAGGAACCAGAGATCAAATTGTCAATATCAGCTGGATCATTGAAAAAGCAAGAGAGTTCCAGAAAAACATCTATGTCTGCTTAATTGACTATGTGAAAGCCTTTGACTGTGTGGATCACAATAAACTGTGGAAAATTCTCCAAGAGATGGGAATACCAGACCACCTGATCTGCCTATTGAGAAACCTATATGCAGGTCAGGAAGCAACAGTTAGACCTGGACATGGAACAATAAACTAGTTCCAAACAGGAAAAGGAGTTCGTCAAGGTTGTATATTGTCACCCTGCTTATTTAACTTATAGGCAGAGTACACCATGAGAAACACTGGTCTGGAAGAAGCACAAGCTGGAATCAAGATTGCCAGGAGAAATATCAATAACCTCAGATATGCAGATGACACCACCCTTATGGCAGAAAGTGAAGAGGAACTCAAAAGCCTCTTGATGAAAGTGAAAGAGGAGAGTGAAAAAGTTGGCTTAAAGCTCAACATTCAGAAAACGAAGATCACGGCATCTGGTCCCATCACTTCATGGGAAATAGATGGGGAAACAGTGTCAGAGTTTATTTTTGGGGGGCTCCAAAATCCCTGCAGATGGTGATTGCAGCCATGAAATTAAAAGACACTTACTCCTTGGAAGGAAAGTTATGACCAACCTAGATAGTATATTGAAAAGCAGAGACATTACTTTGCCAACAAAGGTCCGTCTAGTCAAGGCTATTGCTTTTCCAGTGGTCATGTATGGATGTGAGAGTTGGACCGTGAAGAAAGCTGAGCGCCAAAGAATTGATGCCTTTGAACTATGGTGCTGGGGAAGACTCTTGCGAGTCCCTTGGACTGCAAGGAGATCCAACCAGTCCATCCAAAAGGAGACCAGTCCTGGGTGTTCATTGGAAGGACTGATGCTGAGGCTGAAACTCCAGTACTTTGGCCACCTCGTGCGAAGAGTTGACTCATTGGAAAAGACCCTGATGTTGGGAGGGATTGGGGGCAGGAGGAGAAGGGGACGACAGAGGATGAGATGGCTGGATGGCATCACCGACTCAATGCACGTGAGTTTGGGTGAACTCAGGGAGTTGGTGATGGACAGGGAGGCCTGGCGTGCTGCGATTCATGGGGTCGCAAAGAGTCGGACACGAGTGAGCGACTGAACTGAACTGAACTGAATATTTGTTCACGTTGCTCAGAGGACAAGTATCTCACATATTTTAATTCTTTTGGATCCATGGGACGGTCACCAAACCCAACTTCTTGTTCCCTTTGTTCCCAAGAGATGGGGCAGGGACGATAGGTTGAACTTTTTCTGGGGTCATCCAAAAATATTCATCCCGTACGTGGTAAAATTGTTCAAATTACCTGATGGATTGGCCCTTCTTACTGGCCATTGAGTTCTCATTCTTTTTATTTTTTTAACTAAAAGGTATAGGCTTTGGTTACTTTTGTAAGGCTTGCATTTACCTCAAATGTTACCCCATGGCCTTGATCAATTTGGTTAAAGTCCAGGTTACACCAAGTAAGAAGCAACAGGTTGTGAGTTACCAAGGAAGCAAACGCCCCTTGTTGCTGTCTCAGAAATGAGCAAAGGGAGCTAAAGTCCCCTCTGCATAGGGGAGACGCCCACCAAGGAAGTCCGTCTATTACTGACAAAGGCATGGCCCCACAAACCTAACAGTTAGAAGGATTATGGAAGTTTGTATACGAGTGGGTCCAGGACAGGAACACATTATCCTGAGTTTGCAGTCCCAGTAGGGTCATCGTGCCAATCAGGAACAGCAGAATTATTCAGAGCAGCTCCATCCTGACTCTGTGGTCGCTGATGGAAAACGAAACGGGTCTTCAATGGTTCCTTCGGGTCAGGAAGGAAGGTCCCTTTTCCTCTGTTGCTGTCTTGAGCCGGGTGTGGTGAATCTAGGGAGTAATACCCGCAACTTGAACTGCAGCGGGAGTGGTTAGCACAATAGTGTATGGCCCTTTCCAGGTGGGGGATAATGTCTGCCGATTCCCATCCTTTACCCATACTAAGTCTCCTGGTGAGTGTGGGTGTACAGTAGTACCTCAAGAAAAGGGAATTCTTTCTTTTTGAACAAAAGGGGTGATGTCATGGATTACCTTCCTCAGCTGTTCCAGTTGCCCCAATGTCAGGGAGCATTTAACAGGAGGCTTCCTGTGTGCTGTTTTGGATCCGTCAGGAATTCTCTGTTCCTTATTAATTCCTGAATATTCAGGAATTAAGAGGAGAGGCAAGCCTCTCCTGGGGGGCTGAGGAATCCAGGCATTTCCTTCATTAGTTTTTCTATACGGTGATAAGTACCCTCTTCCTTCCTATGAACCATATGGTAAAAGTGATTATTTACAACCCTCTCTCTTTCATATGGATGACCTCATCTTTCCCTGATAACTTGTAAGTTTTGATTCTATCTCTGCTGAAAATAGCTATCCTGTAAGACAGTATAAATACCTGCACAATGTTGAATAAAACACCTTTGCTCCATCAGAGCTCTGGTCCCCGTGTCTTTCTCTCTCCCTCTCTCCCTCTCTCTCTTTCTCAGGCTGATCCCCTGGAGTGCAGAGGCTCTCTGAGTTCACTTTCCTGCCCGGGCTTCTAAGACCCTCTTGAGAAGGCGCTCTGCGCCTTCACCCCATCGAGAGGGCGCCTGAGGCCTCCGTGAGCAGAGCAAGTCCCGTGCCAGGGACTTTATTGGCTTTCTGTGTAAACCAAGGAATATCAGCCTCTTTCTCTCACCTTTACTTTCTTACCGGTCGACTCCAGACCCCCAGGTTCTGGTCCATTAAAGGACCTCAACACCGCAACACCTCCATCCCTCCTCTTTGTAATGAATTTCCCTTTACTTCCCGAATAAGTAGGGGAGGCCTCCCGAACATTATCTCATAGGGGGAATACCTGTGCAACCAGAGTGGCGGAGGTGGGGGGCGGGGTGGGGGTGGGTGGGTGGGTCATGCTGATCCTCTTTAACACTAATGACAACAAGTCCATCCAGGGTGGTGCCAGTTTCTTGCACCCATTTTGCCAAAGTCACCTTGATGGTCCGGTTCATTCTCTCAACCATTCTTGAGCTTTGTGGCCTATATGCTGTGTATAGTTTCCATTTAATATTTACTGCTTTGCAGACCAGTTGGAGTAATTCAGCCACAAATGTGGGCTCATTATCTGATTCTATACTCAGAGGAAACCCAAACCTAGAAATAATGCCTCTCAGCAAGAATCAGGCCACTTCGTTCGCTTTTTCAGTCTTGGTGGGGTAAGCGTCTACCCATCCCATAAAAGTACATACCATCATCAGCAAATATCTGTATCCTCGGCATGGATTTACCTCAGTGAAGTCTACTTCTAGATGTTTAAATTAAACCCTTTAATTATAGGGTCCCCTATAATTGTATTCTGGGAGGCGCGGTCTCCTTGGGAGGCGGGTTATTCTTGGTATATTGGTAGCTTCCATCTGCACACAAGGCTATTAGCATTTGCCTTTGCTCATGGAAATATTAAGCCATCCTCACAACAAGCCCCAGTAAATTTTCCTTATTTACATGCAGGATGGGCAAGGTCTGTGATGATTAAAATAAAAGCTCTAACTAACTTCACGTTGTCCAGGCCCTCCTGGACAACGCAAAGGCAATCCAAGCTTTAAATGAAGAACGAATACAAATGAGAAAGGCAGTGATTCAAAATCGGATGGCTTTAGACGTACTTACAGCCGCTCAAGGAGGGACACGTGCTATAATTAAAATTGAATGTTGTTCCATATACCCCTGATTTATCTGGCGATGTATCAGCCATTCTAGACGACATGAAAAACCAGGTAAAAGCTATGTCTAATGATAATCCTCCTTCTTAGACGTCGGTATTTTCTTGGATCAAAGTTGATTGGTGGAGAATCTTTTTGTAATTATTTTGTTAATCATTGTATTATTAATTTGGGGGCCTTGTATTCTCCAGTGTATAACTCGATGTGTAACCTCCAGACTGACAGTCCTGCCGCAGTTACATAGTCCCCGTGTGCGATACTTACCCATGACTGATGCCCCTCATTAAAGATAAGATGAGCATCAAAAGGGAGGAATGTTTGGACCAGTGTGAGGAAAGCAGGAGAAACTTACTTCATCTTGAAGCCTGTTATCCATCTTAAAGACTAGATGTGAACTGTGCCTGTGAGGAAACCGTTGCTAGTGAAAACCAGGTCTCCTGGAGACTTCCCTCCCTACAGATGACAAACAGAGATTGTAGTCGAGGTCAGGCTGCCCCTGTTAGATTAACCATGGAGACACCCCTCCGCCCCCTTGATGTATAACCATTGTTCCCCCCCTTTAACCTTAATTGTTTGTTCTCCTAACACCTACTTGTTGTAAAACTCAATCGTACACAACAAAGAGGTGGCTAACATGTAACCAGTCACGTAGTGGGGGGTATAAAACAGGGCCTCTCAGAAACATCAGGGTCCTTGCTGGGAACTGATTGCCCTTGGACCCCCTGGCGTAATAAACTGCACTCCACTGTCTTGAGTGTCCCCTGAGGTGTGTTTTGCGACTCCGGATTCCACAACAGTGTTAAACAAGGGCTAAAAAGGAGAACAACAATAGCCGTTAAAGGGCCTAGATAGGGAAGGAACCACGTTAACTTTGGAAGGGCTTCCTTAACTGTTGACCTGACAGGGGAGAGGAGGTTGCCCCTGCAAAGAAGCCATCATAATTGAGCCTATATTTTTGTTAATGCCAGCATTAAAGTCCGTTCTACTTGAGTGTGTATATTTTTGTTAGTTCAGTCACTCAGTCGTGTCCAACTCTTTGCAGCCCCATGGACTGTAGCACACCAGGCCTCCCTGTCCATCGCCAACTCCGGGAGTTTACTCAAACTCATGTCCATTGAGTCGGTGATGCCATCCAACCATTTTGTCCTCTGCCGTCCCCTTCTCCTCCTGCCTTCAATCTTTCCCAGCGTCAGGGGCTTTTCCAGCGAGTCAGTTCTTCGCATCAGGTGGCCAAAGTATTGGAGCTTCAGCTTCAGCACCAGTCCTTCCAATGAATATTCAGGACTGATTTCCTTTAGGATGGACTGGTTGGATCTCCTTGCAGTCCAAGGGGACTCTCAAGAGTCTCCTCCAACACCACAGTTCAAAAGCATCGTTTCTTTGGCGCTCAGCTTTCCTGATGGTCCAACTCTCACATCCATACACGACTACTGGAAAAACCATAGCTTTTGACTAGACGGACCTTTGTTGGCAAAGTAATGTCTCCGCTTTTTAACATGCGGTCTAGGTTGCTCATAGCTTTTCTTCCAAGGAGCAAGCGTCTTTTAATGTCATGGCTGCAGTCACCATCTGCAGTGGTTTTGGAGCCCCCCCAAAATAAAGTCTGTCACTGTTTCCCCTCTATTTGCCATGAAGTGATGGGACCAGATGCCATGATCTTAGTTTTCTGAATGTTGAGTTTTAAGCCAACTTTTTCACCCTCCTCTTTCACTTTCATCAAGCGGCTCTTCAGTTCTTCTTCGCCTTCTGCCATAAGGGTGTTGTCATCTGCATAGTTTTGTTAATCTCAGCGTTGATTTCCTTTAGGATTGACTGGTTGGATTTCCTTGCTGTCCAGAGGGCTCTCAAGAGTCTTACCCAGCACCCACAAATCGAAACCGTCGGTTCTTCTGGCTCTCAGTCACCGTCCGCAGTGATTTTGGAGCACAGGAAAATAAAATCTGCCATGGTTTCCACTTTTTCCCCATCTATTTGCCATGAAGTGATGGGACCAGATGCCACAATCTTAGTTTTTTGAATGTTGAGTTTTAAGCCAGTTTTGTCACTATCCTCTTTCATCCTCATCAAGAGGCTCTTTAGTTCCTCTTTGCTTTCTGCCATCAGAGTGGTATCATCTGCATATCTGAGGTTGTTGATGTTTCTCTGGGCAATCTTGACTCCATCTTGTGAGGCATCCAGCCTGGCACTTTGCATGATGTACTCTGCATATAAGTTAATATAAGCAGGGAGACAATATTTTACAGCCTTGACATACTCCTTTCCCAATTTTGAACTTTATTGTATCTAGGTTTAATAAATAAGACCCTATTACATCTTTTGCGAGGAAAATAACTTGATATGATGAAAGCTTAAAGTAAATGTAAACGAGATAAGAGCTTTGGGTAAGCTCTTAAAAAAATTATATTTTAGAGATGTCTACTTCAAATGATCTTTCCAGATATTTGGTAAAGTCCTAGAGTTGTGCTGAGACTTAACTGATGGAAGTAAATTAATTAGGTAGTTTCAAAAAAATAAGATACTGAGACATCAATTACTAAATAAACGAAGGTATTTAGGAATACTAATAAAAAATGTTTGAACTAAACATAAGTGAAATTCTCAATGAGTGAAATTGAATTCTGAAGAATAGAAGTTCACGGCCAGTCGCGACGCTTTACTAGACATACGCACAACAACACTACATCACAAAGACAACTGGATTTGAAAGGAACCGGTTTCCCCTGGACTGCTAAATGTTCTGTTCTCCCCGCTGAACGCCGTTATTTGAAAAAAGGTGCACAGGCTTCAGCCGACCGCCAGACCGGCGCTGGGCAGGACAAAAGTTAAGGCAGGCAGCCGAGCGCGCCGGGTCCCAACACGTAGCGGGTGGGAGAACAGGAGCGGGAGGCGGACGCCGCTTCCCCCAGAGGGCGCCCGCCGGCCGGTTGGCCCGGCGGGACGGCGTGGGAGGAGGGAGGCGGGGACTGGGGCGGGGCGTGGGCCGGAGGGCTTCCCGTGACGCCACGGATGGGGGCGTGTCGTATGTAGATATCCGAGCGCAGGGGCTGCTGGTCCGTCATCTGGTGCTGAAGCACGATATGGTCTCCCGTGGCGTGGGAGAGAACTGAGGAGTTTCTGCTTGAAAGTGCGTGGATCCGCTGTGTGGAAGTCCCAAGAAGGGTCGGGGGTGCGTGGCGGAAAGTGAGCGTGTGTGTACAGTGCAGGGCGTCTGAGGTTGTGGTGGGGCGGCAGGCGGGCAACTCATACTTACCTGGCAGGGGAGATACCATGATCACGAAGGTGGTTTTCCCAGGGCGAGGCTTATCCATTGCACTCCGGATGTGCTGACCCCTGCGATTTCCCCAAATGTGGGAAACTCGACTGCATAATTTGTGGTAGTGGGGGACTGCGTTCGCGCTTTCCCCTGGTATATTCTCTGTGACGAAAAATAGAAGGTTGAGAGAGCTTTACGATGGTGGGCGTATTGCCGCCTATGTGGCCGGCTTGTTTGTCTTCTTAGAGGAGACAGTTTGGAAGAGGCCGTGAAACATGCGTAAAGCGCTTTTTTAAGAACCATCGTCGTTATGTGTTGGGGGTGCGAGAGGCCGTGAGATTCGAACACGGCTAGTGGGACTGACGTTGGGGCCTCTGCGAGCGGCCGTGGTCGGCTACGAGTGTCATCTTTTCTGCTGTTCAAGAGCGCGCGAGCCTTCTTGTCGGGTTGTGTAGCAACGGAAGCCTGCCAAGGGCCAGGTAGTGTGGGTGCGGCTTTCTGATGTACGCTTGCTGCCGACTTCTTGGCAGGCTCGCTTGTGAACTTTGTCTTGAGCTCTTCGTGGAAAGTCTGTGCGTGAGGGAGCCTATAGGCTTGCCTGGGGCGCAGGATAGTTAACCAGCGCGGCCCTTATGTGGGCCGCACACACTAAGTCGGATGAGGTGTCAGGAGGCGCCCCGTGACGAGCTTCTCGTCGGGGTGTCTTGTGAGAGGCTGCCACTAGCCGTTTTCCCACCAGTGTCCTGCTTTCAGAGGCTTCATTTCTTGCGTGGTCAGCTGCCTTGCTTATTGCACGCCTTAGTCATTGCTGGAGATACTGCTTAGATACCCTGGCACTCATCCTTTCTCACCCCAAGCAGGCCTCTTCGCATTTCTGGATCCAGTTCTCTCTTCACCCCCGCCTTTTTCTCTCTAGGCTTTCTCCTGTTACCTTCCCAGTCAGAAAGCAGTACCTACCTCTGTTACAGCCTCGATTGTGCACCTGACACGCTTCAGTAGTTGGCAGACCAGGAAACCTCCTTAATATCCCTTCTCCTTGAATGGCAGTAGAAATCGTACCTAACTTTTTTTTTTTTTTTTTTTTTCCTTCTTCTTTCGGTCAAAAGTAGTTTTCCTTTTCTTCCTATCTGAAAAACATTGAACTACAGTTTAGAAGAAAACCCCACGCCGAGTTGTCGGCAGTTTGGTGGGCTGTTTGCCAACCCCTTTCTCAGGATGTGTTGTGCTCACTTCTGATTCACAAAGTCCTGCTGGCCAATAGAAACCACTGGGCCAAACAGAAAAGGCAGGACCATGGCGGGAAGGACTGTCCTCCCCCTCGTGGCTGCCTCGGGGACGGCACTCCGTAGATCCGCTCAGCCCCAAGAAGCCTCTGAGATCGGAGGAGGTGTTGGGAGTGAGGTGATGCTTAAGGGTAGGTCCAAAGAAAACTAACCAAAAAGCACACAGGATGCAGATCGAGGATCTAGGTCATTGAAAGTGAAAGCAGAACATCCTACTCTGTCTCCCCAACAGCGGGCGATTTCCTCGCTCAAATATGAAATATCTGCACCAAGACCAAGGTTATTTTTTAGTGGCTTATTGATGAGAAAACCGGGTTTTGGAGGTTTTAACGGATTTCCTCACCCTCAAGGTTGTCCACGCTGTTAGGCTCTGGACCCCTGATGGAGGAATTTCTGACCAAAAGAAGCCGATCAGTAAGTAATACCGTGAGGAGGACCGGCTTGGTTTCCGGGCCTGTCAGACACACCGAGGTTACCAGGAAGACATTGCGGGGTGGGTCTGCGGTTAGGAACGCAGCGTCTTGGGGGGTGCGGGGTGGGGCCTCCTTTTCAGTCATGTTGCCACCACTGGCCTTCCGGTTTGACCTTGGGCCGACTCCCATTTGCTAGGCCAATTTTGCAAGTGTCATATGGAAGTAATCATAAAGTACTTCATAAAGTTGTTGTGTAGATTAAATGGGATAATCAAAAATACACCTGTGACTTATATTACGTATGTCCTGATAGGAAACAATCGAAGATGAGCTTCTAACTCTGCAATAAATTGTCTTTGTGAATGTAACATCCATTCACAAAGTAAATTCGTGTTAAATAATTTAAAAAATGTAAATGGAATTTATAAAGCATAAGCCCACAAAAGGGACCTGCTTATAGCAGCTTTGTTCATTATAGTCCCCAAATTGAAAACATTTCAAATGTCCGTCGTGAGGTGAATAGATACATATGATTCTGACATATTCATTCAAAGGAATAGTACTCCTCGGGGCTGCTGCTGCTGCTTAGTCGCATCAGTCGTGTCCGACTCTGTGCGACCCCATAGACGGCAGCCCACCAGGCTCCTCTGTCCCTGGGATTCTCCAGGCAAGAACACTGGAGTGGGTTGCCATTTCCTTCTCCAATGCGTGAAAGTGAAGTCGCTCAGTCGTGTCCGACTCTTAGCGACCCCATGGACTGTAGCCTACCAGGCTGCTCCGTCCATGGGATTTCCCAGGCAAGAGTACTGGAGTGGGGTGCCACTGACTCCTCGCTAAAGTAGTACAAATACCTGATACATGGCAACAGTATGGATTACTCTCAAACGCATCATGCTGAGTGAGGGAAAAAGAACATACTCTGTGGTTCCATTTATGTGAATTTCGAGAACTGAAAAATCGATCCACAGAGACAGGACCGAGATCACTGATGACCTGCGTCAGGGAGCGGCAGGGGGACTGACTGCAAAGGGGCACAGAGGACAGTCTGGAGTTCTGGAGATATTCTTTTTCCTTGAACAGGATAGTGGTTCCATGGGTACGTACGTTCGTTTGTCAAAAGTCATCAAACCTGAAATGGATGCGTTGTATTATTTTCAAATTATACCTTAAGACGTTTTATTTTTATTATTATTTTTTTCCTATTTAGAAAAATTTATTGAACATTATTCCTGCATCACAGTTATTGAAAGAAAAACTTAATTTTCCCTGAAGGCACCCTGTCATTTTACATGATCTATACCCTAAAACTTTTTGTATTAAAAATACAGGCTAAATATGAAATTAGTAAAGTGCAGCATATAAAACATCATGCTGAGCAAAAACAAGTCCAAAAGAAAAGTTACCATGTATCAATAGAATAGTTCCCACAGTATTTAAGATGTTTCCTATGTAAATCATATTTGAATGCAATTTTTAGAACCATATTTAAAGGTATTTTGCAATTTGTTAACTAGGTATCCACATTTTTCTTCCACGACATAATCTGTTCCTCTGATTAAGTTGGCAACGTCTGCTAGGATCCACAAAATGCAGCAAGAAGGGCACAGTTATTTCTCAAGATTCGAGAAATCTGGTCCACCTTTAGTGTAGTTCCCTGAGATTTCTGCTCCACTGAAGTCAAAACCAGGATTTTCTTTCTGGAATCTCTCTAATGTAAGTTTTCTCTGCATTTGGTCTTGCACCCAAGGGTCAGCTGCATAATCAGATTCTAGAAGAGAAGTCCAACAATTTGCTGCATCTCTCTTCGTCTTTGTAAGAACAATACGGACCATTTTTCTATCCTCCGGAGTCCACGTTCCCTCATCAGCTATTGTAGAGTCAAAGAGTTTGCCCTTGAGGATCTCGCGGCCACCCACGGCCAGCGCCACATGCCGGCTCTGCAGGCCGCACTGGATATCCTGGGCGCGAGTGCCTGGCGGCACCTGAACTTCAATGAACACCTCCTCCAAGGTCTGGTACCACTCAAGACGTTTGATTTTTAAAAGTAATGAGAAGAATCATTCCCAAATTTAATGTCTTAATTAAATTATTATTATTAGCGTTAGGGAATCCTTTCAGAAAGGCATCTCTCGTATAAACAATTTGATTGAAAGTTCAACAATTTCTTCATTTCTCTTTATTTTTCTTCCATTAAATTTATGCACTATTAAGTTGAATGCTTAAAAATAGAATCTATAAGAGCTCTATTTTATAAAAGTATGGTGGTGGTTTAGTCACTAAGTCGTGTCCAACTCTTGTGACCCCGTGGACTGTAGCCTGCCAGGCTCCTCTGTCCGTGGGATTCTCCAGGCAAGAATACTGGAGAGGGTTGCCATTTCCTTCTCCAGGGGATCGTCCCGACCCAGGAATCAAACCCGGGTGTCCTGCATTGCAGGCAGATTCTTTACCAACTGAGCTACGATGTATTTTTATCCTCTCTGTTGATATACCGAAATGACTCCGTCAATATGTAACTACCTTAACAGAAGTTATTTTTGAATTTAACATGTCTCAAAGTTTTACATATTCGTATTTTCTGCATCATTTTAATTTTATAAACTAAGCATATATATGTTTTGCCAAAACTTAGAATAACAGTAGTTAATTCCGGGGGTCGGGACTACGGGTGGCAGCTTATTTTCTTACATACATATATTTAGACAGAGTGCCTGAAGAACTGTGGGCGGAGGTTCGTAACACTGTACAGGAGGCAGTGATCAAAACCATCGCCAAGAAAAAGAAATGCAAAAAGGCAAAATGGTTGTCTGAGGAGGCCTTACAAATAGCTGAGAAAAGAAAGGAAGCGAAAGGCAAAGGAGAAAAGGAAAGATATACCCATCTGAATGCAGAGTTCCAAAGAATAGCAAGGAGAGATAAGAAAGCCTTCCTCAGTGAACAATGCAAAGAAATGGAGGAAAACAATAGAATGGGAAAGACTAGAGATCTCTTCAAGAAAATTAGAGCTACCAAGGGAACATTTCATGCACGGATGGACACAATTAAGCACAGAAACGGTATGGGCCTAACAGGAGCAGAAGATATTAAGAAGAGGTGGCAAGAATACACAGAAGAACTATACAAAAGAGATCTTCATGACCCAGATAACCACGATGGTGTGATCACTGACCTAGAGCCGGACATCCTGGAGTGTGAAGTCAAGTGGGCCTTAGGAAGCATCACTACGAACAAAGCTAGTGGAGGTGATGGAATTCCAGCTGAGCTATTTCAAATCCTAAAAGATGATGCTGTGAAAGTGCTACACTCATTATTCCAGCAAATTTGGAACACTCAGCAGTGGCCAACAAAGGTCTGTCTAGTCAAAGCTATGGTTTTTCCAGTAGTCGTGTATGGATGTGAGAGTTGGACCATCAAGAAAGCAGAGTGCCGAAGAACTGAAGCTTTTGAACGGTGGTGTTGGAGAAGACTCTTGAGAGTCCCTTGGACTGCAAGGAGACCCAACCAGTCAATCGTAAAGGATATCAGCCCCAAATATTCTTCGGAAGGACTGATGCTGAAGCGGAAGCTCCAATACTTTGGCCACCTGATGCGAAGAACTGACTCGCTGGAAACGCCCCTGTCGCTGGGAAAGATTGAAGGCAGGAGGAGAAGGGGACGGCAGAGGACAAGATGGTTGGATGGCATCACTGGCTGGATGGACTTGAGTTTGAGCAAGCTCCGGGAGTTGGCGATGGACAGGGAAGCCTGGCGTGCTGCAGCCCATGGGGTCGCAAAGAGTTGGACACGACTGAGCGACTGAACTGAATGCCTGTTACGTGACTCCTCTTGGGTGTTTTTTCAAAAGAAATATACGGACTTAAATTTCTTGTCAAGCATCTTTACGGTTTGTGTTCCTCTTTGACTGGTAGGACATCCTGTGGAGCCAGGAAGGCTTCAGTTCAAATTCCTGCTTTCAAATCCCACTCACTGACTGACTTGACAAGTTACTTAACCTTTCTATGTCTCAGGTTCCTCATATGTGAAATGAGGATGATGACATGATGCAAGCCTTTTGAAAGGATTAAGTGAGTAAACCCACTTAAAACTTGTAGACCATGCCTGGGCACTTGGCGCTTTGCACGTCTTCACTGGGGGTAAGCTCTTGCATTTTGGGAGCAACACTGCATAAAGATTGGGTGTGATTTTATTTGTTACTGACACCTTTCAGTGACTATGAACCTTCCTAGAGAGACGAAAGCAGTGACCTCCTGGGCTGAGAGGATCTGCCAGTTTGTTTACCACCTCATGTGATCAGCTCATCAAAGGGGGACTAATGGTCCAATTGCTTGCTTCGAGAATGGCCCCCCCATCCTTTTTTTTTTTTTTTTTACGTTTTTACAGTGGAAAACATTCCTACACATGATACTAGACCCAGAATTTTAAAAGCTTGGCACATATAATTACATAAAAATTTAAGTTGGACACACAAGCAGTGAGTTTTACTCATATAATAGATAGGTATACATTATATGCAGTAATACATGTACATACATATTATATACAGACTATATATATAGTCAATTACATATGCCCCAAAACTTGTTATGGGAGAAAGTGGACCCTGATCCCATCCCACATTTCTTTTTTTCCGAGAATAAACACTAACCAACTGTTTGGCTATTTATCTCCTTATCTCTAAATAAATACTGACGCTCCGCTTTTCCAGTTTCCCACCCCAGGTCCTGCAGACCGGCCTGCAAAGGGGAAAAGTGGAGTGTGTGCGGTTCCCTGCCCGCCAGTCTTCCACTCACCTGCAGACTCGCACAGCCCACCTCACCGGCTCCGCACGGAACCCGCGAAGGAAACTTGGCCAGGACAAATGCCAGGCCAGCAGCTTTGCGACTGAGGGTGAACCGGGTTCCCGGACGCGTCAGTAAAGGGTGGGAACTGCTCCAGAGTGAGGCGCTCGCTCTGGTCGCCCCAACTCAGCGACCGTCCCCGCCGCGGTACCCGCCCGCTCCTCTCCCTTCCAGTCCCTTTCTCCCTTCTGGCTCATCCTCTCTTCTCTCCTGCCCTTGCCCTTCCTCGGATCTTTTCGCCGGCCTCACACCTTTCTTTTCCCGTCCTCCAAAGACAGCTGCGTCATTGAGTCCTTTGTAACCGCTGAAAGTTCCAAAATACAAGCATCAGAGAGATGCTCCTCAGCACCGCGAAGGGAGCACTTTAACTGGCTTTTCAAGTCCATCACGGGCCTCATCCATATTTTCCTCCCGAGCAGTAGAGGACACAAGTGGGGCGTCTTCTCGGTGGAGCAGAGTCCCGGCAGGACGAAGGGGGCCCGGCCGGGGGTGCGGACTCGGAGCGGCTCGTCGCGCCTTCGGCCCCGGAGCAGCCTGGCCGGGCGGCCGTGGGTCAGGGACCTGGGGTCTCCTCAGACGCCGAAATCCGCGACCCCCGCTCCTCTTTCGGGCTGAGCTTGGGACCAGAGGACGCGATTTCCAGGAGTCAAGGTTCAAATCTTGGCCGAACAGCGGCTTTGCGTGCCCAGCGGAGACTTAGGAGCGAGAAACTCTGAATAAAATCATAATAAACTGGGACAAGATCAATTAATATTCGGAATGATAGAGAGCCTGAATAAAACACAGTTCATTCCAGTCAGGTCTGGAACCTTCCACCCGAAAGCTGCCATCCTGGTTGATCAGCGACATCGCAGCCCCTCCCCGCCGCCATTTACGCACCGGGACAACCGTGCAGTTACAAGGCGTGCGGTGTGAAGCCCCCTCGTGGGGCAGGACTCGGTGGGCGCAGCCTCTGCCTTTTACCCCCGAGACCCAGGGGACCCGACGAGGGGGCGGCACTGGCCGAGGGGGGCGGGGCGGGGAGCAGGAGAGGCGCCGGCCCTCCGATGCCCAGGGATGGGCAGAGCCGCCCGGGCCCAGCGAGGACGCCCCCGGTCCCGGTCGGTCCCACACCTGTCCGCAGGGTCCGTGTGAGCTACGCCGCTGGGGGTCGCGGGAGCCGGAAAGCAGGTCCTATGAGGGGAGTAAAACGTGTCCTTCTTGTAATTAAACAGAAAGGTCCCACCGAGATTTGAACTCGGATCGCTGGATTCAGAGTCCAGAGTGCTCACCATTACACCATGGAACCCCTTTGAAAGCCAACTTCTTTCCATCGCCAGAGAAGGGTACCTGCTTCTTTAGGCTCCATACTCCCCACCCACAATCTCAGGGAAGTTCTTCCAAGGACCCGACAAGATCTGAATACGGATGACCCGCTTTGGTGTTCATCCCTCTTTGATTTCCCTCTGCTCCTCTCCTTTGACTGACATCTCTCAGTTCACTGGCACCTCAGAAAATGAAGTAAACGTTCCACTCTGGGTTTCTGGTCAGGGAAGGGCCCCTTAAGTCACCCTCATCAACCGCATATTCTGCCTCGGTTTGCCAGAGTGTCCCATGCTGAGGTAAAATTTCTGCAAATAAGAGTGTTATTTTCCTTTCCTTTACCTTCACCCTTTCCCCAGAGCCCAGAGAGGGCAGGTGATCGTCAGGGCAGGAGGTGGGATCTCCTGGGTCCCTTGGCTTTCTTGTAGCACCCATTACACTCCAAAGCCGCCACCACCGCCTCTTATGTGTAATATGTAAAGTGTGTGGACCACAAATGGAGGCAGGAGAACTCTCCTTTTCTTCTCCATACAGTTCTGATTTGGGGGGTAAGTTTTTCTCCCAAAATTTGCCAGGTTTACAGTATAAGGAAAGATGAACATTTACACAAAACCCTCAGACAAACCAGGCTGAAAGCACCTGGGGTGGCTCAAAATCAACCACGTGTCGTGGAGCCCACGAGGCAGGGCTCTGACACTTAAGCAGTCACAGATTCTTGTCAGAGCTTGGTCACGTCAGTTTCATTCCAATTTCTTAACATATCCAGAAATGGCACGATTTAAAAAAGAAGAGTGTACACATATTTAGAAGGTATGTATCCAAGTTGTCTTACAGTGTAGACAGTATTTATGTACACAAAATACCACCACACTAAACATTTACATGTATAACAAGTATACATCCACATGATGTCTCAAAGTAATAATCTTTACTTCTTCATTCTATCCCAGAGCCATTTCTTCCCTCATCCAATACACAGAACAGAAAAAAAACAGCATCTGAAGAAGAGAGCTGCAGCCCAAAGAAAGGAGTCGGAAAGGTGGCCAGTGTTGCCTGGAGACACGTATTTGGTTCCCAGAGACTGGAACAGGGGTTGACACAGGAGGAAGGAGACAAAGGGGAGGCTCCTCTTAGGAGGAGGAAGTTCACAGCTCCGGGATGAAAAGATGAAACTTCCTTTTGGAAAATCAAGAAGCTGAGGGGTAACTAACAACACAAAGTGCTCCTCCAGGAGCCCTTGAAGGCCGGTCAAAGTTTATGAGTGCAAGGACCAGTAATGGTCTCTGGCTGATACAGAAGAAATGCACAGAAAGTATGTTGACAGATCACGGAATGGCCAGGAAACCTAGAGAACCAGGCTCTCACAAGGGGCAGGGAGAAAAATCAAATGAGGTTAGAACCGCAATGGGTGGAGAGACGGTCTTTGAGGGACGAAAGCCTGGGTGTTGGATCTGAGAGCTAAGGAGCTGGTGGGGATGTGGTGGGAGCTGCCTGTGCTGGGGGCCAGTGAACAGAACTACCCTGGGAACGTAACTCCTCCTCCTCCCTCTCCTCCACTGCCGCTTCCCTCTCGCTGGTCCTCCCGCTCTATCCTGGTCCTCCCTTTGTACGGCTCCACCTCTCTCTCATCTCCCCTTCTTCCTTGCTCTCTTTCTCCTCATCTCCCCTTCTTCCTCGCGCTCTTTCTCCTCATCCCCTGTTTGCAGCTCCTTCCCCTCCCATTCCGCCCTGTCTTTCTGGACCTCCTTCTTCTGTCGCTAGCGCTCCTCCACCACCCCCGGTTTCCACAGTTGGGAGGAGGATGCGGGAATATTTCCCACCATCCCAGGAAGCACGAATACCTTGCTCTCTGGGCAGGACACTCTGAGGGTCTCTGGGAGACTGAGTGAGGAGGCCCTCAAGTTTGTTCTCGGCGAGGGGACACAAGAGCGACCGCCACCAGATCCCTGACCTCCTGGAGCTCCCTTGAAACCAAAGAAGGCAGTGGGAGGACCCCACCGGTCCCAGAGGCCTCTCCAAAGGGTGCGCAAAGGCTCATTTCCCCCACCGCTCCGTACTCTTCCCATTGCCTCCAACCTGCACATGGGTCCCCGTCTGGCAAGCAGAGAACTGGCGATCAAGGGGGTGGTCTGGCCACAGCGGAGCAAACCGCAAGAGCAATCAGTTTACAGAAATTTCTAGAAGCAGAAGGCGACTTTCAGGTGAAATAAATAAGGATCGTGGTTGTCAAAAGATTCAGAGGATTATGATAATAGTATTTATGATTTTGCTGCCTATAGCATTATTGATCCAGTAGTTTCTAAACCGAGGCACATCTGACAACAGCAGCGTGAAGAAGAATGCTCTTATTGCTCCCATTTTGCACAAGAAAGTAGGGAGATACCCAAAGTTGTCTTTATTTGTTCAAGGCCACACAGGGCAGAACCATTTTTACAACCCAGAGCTTGTGCTCCTGAGCACACATTCGTTGGGTCTTTCTTCTCAGATGTGGCTGTGTCAACATTTCTCAGTTGGAGGGATGGGAAGAAGAGAGAAGGCAAGAGAAGGAGCAGGGACCGGTGGAAGCACAAATTCTTTGATCCTCCCCTCCCTGGCCTTCCCCTCTCAGCTTTCCCCTCCCCTCCTCGTCTAGCCTCCTGCTTTCCTGCAGGCACCAGCTCTTTCCCTCCTTCCCCACCCTGTTACCGGACTGGGACAATGCTCCTCTCTCGGGATCCCTGCCCAAGATCCTGGCAGGTCTCAGTGCCTTCCTCCCAAACCCACCTTCCCCGCTTGGCTTTCACTTCCCGCCCTTTCCCGCTCCCACGTGGACCCCACAGGACGCAGCCTACCCAGCTGGGCACAGCCGGAGCACCCGAGACCTTTCCGTTGCCCTCCTCACGGGATGCTGCGAAATCTAACAACCGGCATAAAGGCATTTCAAAAGAACTTTTCGCCCTTCGAAAACTTTTCCGTATTTCCATTCTCAGGGGTCTTAATGGGACGAAGGGCTAAAGACGACAATGTATATTCATCCAAGTCCTAGAGCGTCCCGGTGAGTGCCAGACCCTGTCCTGGGCGTGCGGACACGGGGCGACCATCCCCACGACCTCTGTCCTGGTGGAAATCGCCTGGTGGACACAGGAAACTTAAGCACAACCTCGGCCCCGGAGGCCGTTTGCCAGGGTGGGCAAACTCTCATTCATTGAGTGTAGGCGAGGACACGGGAAGAGCCATCATGGGAGCCCACCGGGTGTTCAGCTGTCCTTGGATCTCGTTCGATTCAGGCCCGGAGGGTCCGAACCCTGGATCCCGGTATCTCTGAGGGCGCTGGCATCTGTGGCGGGTAGGGGGCAAGGACGTGGCGCCGTATCCCTGGGGGCAGGGGACTTACCCTGGGGATGAGTACGTGTCTACTCCATACAGAGTCCAGAAAAGGCCTGTAGTGCTGTCTCTGTGGCGCAATCGGTTAGCGCGTTCGGCTGTTAACCGAAAGGTTGGTGGTTCGAGCCCACCCAGGGACGGTGGGGTGAGATTTTAGAGGCCACCAAAGAGACTCCCTTTTGCCAAGAGGACACCGGAGAAGGGCTGCGGCGAGCCGGCTTGCGGAGAAAGAGCACAGGAGTCAGGTGCAAAGGAGCAGCGGGGAGGGCGGGTCCCGGGTGGATTGGAAGCGTCGGTCATTCCTGAGGGCCCAGAGCGCTGACCGCCGGCGCCGTGAAAAGGGTCACCGAGGCGCGGGTCCGCAGGGGCGGAGGGACGGCGTCCACGCTGCTGGGCTGCGGGGTCTCCTGGGCCTCGGGCGCACCCCCCACCCCCTGCGGCTTCCGGGAGCTGGGGAGTCGGCGGCGGGGTGGGGGGGGCGGTGGTGGGCTACCCCTGCGATCGGGTGCGGAGCTGAGGGTCTGACGACTCTGGGTTGGGTGCGGGAACCCGAAGGCATCCTGTGGGGGCCCGAGGGTCCTCACTTGAGGGGAGAGGAGGAACCCTAAAGCAGAGCCCTCGGGAGCCGCCGTCTCCGTGCCTGAGAGAGCCTGGGGCTTCAAGGTTCCTTTTGAGTGTTAGAAATTGGTGGTCTAGATACTGATGGCGGGACCTCGGGTTTTCATGGATACGGTGTTAAGCGGTGCCGGGTGTCCTGTTTCCGTAGTGTAGTGGTTATCACGTTCGCCTCACACGCGAAAGGTCCCCGGTTCGAAACCGGGCGGAAACAGACCGCTTATTTTCTTCCCATCCCACCCTCTCCCACCGAAATTTGTTTTCTGATTGGCAAAACCACAAGGTTCCAAAGGCTCGGGGTGAAGCAGAGGACGCAGCTGTAGGAGGAGTTGGTGACCACCTGGAAGTCTACTCAGCACTAGCAAGCAGGCCTCCTTTCTCTGCTCCGAGTCCCTGTGAATCCAGGCCAAGTTCATCCCGGGGGCGGGCAAGGACAAGACTGACTTCGAGTCACCCTTACGTCCGGAAACCCCGAGCCTCGGCTCCCTGTCGGGCCCCTGGGTCTCTTCCACGTGTTCACAGATTGTCTCTGAAAACCATGGAGTTCATTCCCGTGACGCTCACTTGCTTTCCCCCACCTCGGAACACCTGAGGAGCAGTTTTATCTCCCTGGTAGAAGAAAAGAGACCGCACCAAGGTCTCACCGTGGGCTCCAGCCAAAGACGCGGAAGTGAAGAATTTAAGGCTCCACGAACTGAGCCGGTCGCGGAGGGAAAGGAACCGGTACCCGTGCGGTCGTCAGGAGAGGCCCCGGAGCCAGGTCAGAGATCTGGAGGTAGACGGATCCGCTCATCACCCGCTGAAAGCCAAGTCGAGTCCCTGACTCGAGGGAAAACCAAGGTTCACAAAGAGAGCATGACCTGGGCTCGGCAGCACACAGCGCTAGAGCTGGACCAGGAGGGACCCAACCGGATAGTTTGTGACCTGGTCTCAGAACGAGAAGCGTCGCCCAGGAACGGGGATTTGAAGGGCTGCGAGCCTTGCACAGCTGCATACAGCCGTGGGGGCGCTGGGACATTTCCTTTCCTGTTCTCTGCATCTCTGGTTTCATCTTTGCACTCTCAATTTTCACCTGGACAGCCAAGTCCGCTCGTCTGCGCGGTTCCCTGGTGGTCTAGTGGCTAGGATTCGGCGCTTTCACCGCCGCGGCCCGGGTTCGATTCCCGGTCAGGGAAAGCTGTTTTCTTCTCCAGTCCTCGATGTCTTCCTGTCCAGATCAGAATTGTCTTTTGCTTCAAGGTCCAGTGCAGTAGAGCGTCTGCACTGGGTCCCGGCCTCAGGGTCCTTGACATCAGGCAGGCTGGAGGAGACTCCCCGGATGCAGTGAACAGCCTGGGCTGCCCAGCTCTCCTCTCCACTCTTTTCTCTCTGCTTGTTAGAAACCCAGAGTCTTCCTTATAGAGTTTTCATCCAAAGAGAATCAGGGACTCGAGTTCCAAAGATTCATTCAAAACCAAACCCCAAACCCTCCAAAACACACATCCAAGTTACAAGAATAGTAACATCGTGTATTCTGTACTCAGCCGCACAGTTCACATTTTCCCACGTTTGCTTTGTCACTCTCTCCATGGAAACCTGAAATCCATTCTCTTTAGGATGCAGAGAAGCTTCCGGGGGAGTTCGGTTCGGATCTCCAGGAAGTGCAGGCCGGGCATGCTCTGCGCTTGTAGGAATACCCCACCCCCACCCCCACCCCCAACCCCAGGACCGTCTGCTATCCGGACTCCTCCGGGTCGTCTTGATGGACAGTGGGGTCTTGGGTCAGCCTGAGCGCTAGAACCACCTACCTCGGGAAGACCCATGGGGAAGTGCAGCTGCCCCCTTGGCTCTTTTGCCTGGCTCTCTGTGCCCAGAACACAAAGGGGAAGCCTTCTTTCCTGTGGTGGGAGGATGAGTGGACCAGGTGGGAGATGCATCAGAGGGAGGGGAAGTATTCTCGAGAGCTTTCCGGAATTGTCTGCTTGGGTGGCTGTCCTGGGATAATGGTGTTTTGTGTAGTCTTCTCCTGGTCTTGACCCAGTCTCAGGTCCGATGTGATTCACCGTTCTCATCTTTCCGTTTTCCCGAGGCTTTGGAACCGGCACCGTTTCTCTGCGGAGCAAGAGGCACGTCCTGGGAATTCTTGTCTCCAGCACAAAGAGTCGAGGGGACCGGTGCGGTGGTGTCTCTGTGGCGCAATCGGTTAGCGCGTTCGGCTGTTAACCGGAAGGTTGGTGGTTCGAGCCCACCCAGGGACGGGCGGTCGAGGTTTTAGAACCCATTCAAGGTTTTCCGTGCTGACGACCATTCAAGCGGTTCTTGGCCCACACAAAAATATGCTCTCCTGCATTCGGGGTCCTAGTCACCTCCGGACTGCTGCCAGTCTGGGCCACCTCACCTTGCCCACCCTGTACTCTGCAAGTGCAAGTGTATTCCTATTCACTCATACTTGCCTAAGGCAGGACCTCCTGAGACAGATCAAGGGATCCAGTTTCCGGTGGGGTCAAGTCTTTGTTCTGCCAAGTACATAGACTTAGACATGTAAGTTATACCTTATGTGCCCCAGGTTTTTCACCTGTAAAAGGAGGCCAGCACTTAGCAATTGTTCTGTCAATAATGTTATCAGTGAACCCACCGTCATCATTAGCCTCTGCATTATTTTTTTAGAAAGGCATTTCCTACATGGTTCATGTATTATTTGGTTTCATGGTTTTATGATGACAGATATGCTGCAACCATCATTATCGTACTCACACTTCTGACCATTCGTGCAGGTATTTATTTCCACAGTGTAGAAACCTGGAAGTGCAATCGCTTCCTTGAGTGTTTATATGCTTCTTAAGTTGGTAAGTCCTGCAAATTTGCCTTCCACAGAAGCGGGACTGAGTCGTATTTCAAATTATTTTCCAGTCGTTCAGTGTCCCTTTCTTCAATTACTTTGGCAACACAACAATTTTTCTATACATCTCTCTATGATTCTCTGAACTAACAAAGGGAGCAGTGGCCTCCTGACCCAACTAAGGGGAAAGACAATAGAGGGACGCTGTGGCATTACACAGAGGTGCTCTACTGCTTATGGTGGAGAGTTAGTCACTGACCACTTTTAAAGTCCTCTAGTAACTGTCCATTGTTTTGTCCGGTGACCTGGTCAACCGGGTCCAGAAAAGACGGCCAGGATGGCCTCTTTCTGCCGAGCAACTTATCCAAAGAGAAAAATCTCACTGATCCCAGAGCCCTTTTCCTTCTCCCCTTTCTTCTTTTATTTACAAACTTTGGTTACACTTTTAACGTGAGGAAAAAAAATTCGGTGTCTGTCCCTCCTCCTACAAAGTGGGGTGCTACCATGGAACACCCCATTTACTTTATTCCTTGACAGTTTTTTGGTTTGGTTATTTTTTGGAAGAGTCGGACACGACTGAGCGACTGAACGGAACTGATAAAAGTTAGCCCATCACATGGGCTAACTCACATGTCGTGAGAGCCCGCGGAATCCTGCCCCTCGCAAGCTCCTGCTTCAGACCTGGACCCTTAGAGCTATTGGCTCCTGTTTGCGCTGTTCTTCTATTAAATCTTACGTGCAGAGACTGTGCGTTTTGACGTTTTTGTACCATGTGGTTTGGGGACAAATATGTTCTCTCTCTGATTTGTTCATCACTGATAAGATGGCGCTCGCTTGTGGTGAAGAACCTGCCTGCCATTGCGGAAGATGTAAATTACACGGTGTTCGATTCCTGGGTCAGGAAGATCCCCTGGAGTAGGGCACGGCAACCCACTCCAGTATTCTTGCCTGGAGAATCCCATCCGACAGAGGAGCCTGGCAGGATACCGTCCATAGGGTTGCACAGGGTCTGGACACGACTGAAGCGATTCAGCGCGCATACCTGCAATTTCTCCTATCAATGTGGTAATCTGGTCTCATTTTAGGAAGTGAACTTCTGGGGATAATCCACATTGAGTGGTGGTTGACAGGGGTCCGTTCCCTGTGAGGCAGAAGATGACAGTTACGCTGGACCATGAGGCTTTTTTCATTGCTGCTTGTCTTGATGATTCTAGTATTTCCTGGGATGTGACACGGCCCCAGTGAGAAGTTGTCCACTTCTCCTCTTTCCACTGTTTGGTCAAATCCAGGTGGGCCCAGTCTATCTTAGTCAAGCACTGCACAAGTGTCCTAAGAGATTAACACAGGAAGGATACTGAATTTTTAGCATGGAACAGACAGTTTCTTTCACTGGTATATGAAAGTTTCTAAATAGCTGAAAATATTCAACAAGTGAGGTAAGGATTGTTGAAATCGGACTACAGAATGCAGAGGAAAAGACATATCTTTGCAAAGAAGCAATGAAGTCAGCAACGTGAACACTTCTGACAACCCTGCAAATCAAGATTGAATACTTCCAGAACCATAAGCAAGTTCAGCCCTCAAGAAAAAGGAATGACTAGCAATGACTTCAAGCACAGTTTTATGCACTGGGGACTCATAAGTGTATTACAGAATTCCTATTTTCCTCAGTGAGATTCCTCCAATATCGCTTAATTGTATTTCATTTTGTTTCTCACACTGGCAAGTGTTGTTAATAAACATCATTGACTCTGCTTTCACCTTAAATAAGGCTCGCTAATTTTTAAAAAAATTTATTTATTTTATTTATTTTTGGCTGCCCTGTATTAGTTGCTTTGTGTGGGTTCTCTCTAGTTGGCGCGTGCAGGCTTCTCGTTGCGGTGGCTTCTCCCGTTTCAGAGCACAGAGTCTGGGTGCATGGGCTTCAGTAGTGGCAGCACACAGGCTTGGTAGCGGTGGCTCGAGGGTTTTAGTTGCTCTGCGGCATGTGGAGTCTTCCCAGACCAGGGATCGGACCTGTTTCCCCTCCACTGGCAGGCAGATTCCTATCCACTGTACCCCCAGGGAAGTCAAGCAAGGCCCACTGCTTTGATGTATTTTTTTCCCCTGTTTAAATATATTTTCTCAGAAACAAGTCAATACACTTTCTCTCACTCTGGGGAGAACAGACAAGTTAGGCCTCTCAAAATTTAAAGGTGTCACTCCTCTTAAGGAAAGTGATAATCAGTTCCATAAATGTAAAATTAAAAAATGAAGACTTTCTGGGGAAAATACTCTACTGTTTATGCTTCCATGTGGTATTTATATAAGGAAAATTTTGTTGCTAAATTTGTGACAAGGAAAAAAAATAGATTTAGCAGTAGATTGAGTAAATGGTCTTGATTACTTGGAACAGCAACCATGAAGGAATGAAATTGATAACAGATTATTCTTAATACTTTTAAACAATTTAAATAACTTACATAATGGCCTTCAAAATGTTTACTCATGTTCTTTTTTTTTTTTTTTTTTTTTTAAATGGAAGCGACTCAGAATAATTACATTGTTTTTCTCATTTTGGTCTAACACCAACTCTATATGTATTTTCAGATTATCTTATAAAGGTGTAGAATATAATGGTGGTATAATATTTTAGTATTTAAGTCTTGGGTTTATTTAGGTTGAAAATCTGAATTACATTGGACTTCCTAAGTTTCCTATGCTGGTTGTACTGCTCAGATAAGCCAACATAGCCAATGAGTATTTAAACTTCTAAAAGTTTAAATTTATGTCTTGAACTATACTGAATATACTAATATCTGTAAAGGGGAATGAATAGTTACAATTCTAGACACCAGAGGACTCAATCATTCCCCCTACAATATTTGGCTTATATTTTTAGGTGTCCTGTAATATATGATTCCATATATACACCAATATATGATTCCAACATTCTCGTGTTCCGACATGTGTCTGCTTAAATGACAGATTCATGATCTATAGTTTCCTTTGACTATATTAAATTGATTTAATGAATGAATCATCTTTCGTTGCCTGCAAGTTTGTTCTCTCTTTGTCCTTCCCATTTGTCCTAATTTCCTGGTAGATTGGCTGACAGCAGAAATACCGCTTTAGTTGGGGAATGCTGTTGTTGCTTACAAATATTTCTATATCTTGTTCGTACATGGCTGATGCCGGGCATATTACTACGTGTTCCCTTGACGAAAGTTTGGTGCAGTGGTTTGTTGTTTTTAGTGCTCTGACATTTCAGAATCATAACCTTAATGTTGTGCGCTGCACAGCTTCTCAAACTTTTTCGAAGCGTCACCTTATTTCTTATTAGGCATCCATTTTTTCGCATGGCACTTGCTTTCTATCATAGCAACTACCAAAATCCAGCTTTGCAGAGATATGATATCATAGTAAAGAGTGTAAAATAGTCTAATGTTGGCAGATTTTACTATGTAGATTACACCTCAATAAACTCAAGAAAGAAAAGTAAAAAGGCAAACAGTACCAAAATTTCACAGGATGGAGAGCGCTGTAAATTCTTTTTCATTTCTAAAAGGAGTGTTAGTAAGGTCAACAAAATTGGAGAGGAATTTGGCAGCATCAGCTAAGGGTCGTACATACACTGTCACGTGCTGTGGCCCAGAAATCGTACTTTTATCTCTGCTATATATGTGACCTCTGCTGTCCCATGCGACAGGTACAAGTCACGGGTAACTACTGAACTACAAGTGTTTCTAGTGTCACACGTGGTAATGATGAGTTTTTTGTTTTTTGTTTTTTAACGCAGTAAATCTCACAAACTTTTAAAATAGGTTGTAATTGAAAACTTTAAATTCCAGGTGACTGGTGTAATGCTCGGAGAAGACAATGGCACCCCACTCCAGTACTCTTGCCTAGAAAATCCCATGGACGGAGGAGCCTGGCAGGCTGCAGTCCAAGGGGTCGCTGAGAGTCGGACACGACCAAGTGACTTCCTACTTTCACTTTCCACTTTCCTGCATTGGAGAAGGAAGTGGCAACCCACTCCAGTGATCTTGCCTGGAGAATCCCAGGGACGGGGAAACCTGGTAGGCTGCCATCTATGGGGTCGCACAGAGTCGGACACGACTGAAGCGACTTAGCAGCAGCAGCAGCAGGTGTAATGCTAATAAAGGGAAACCTCACTAAAATTGAGTCAGGAGACCAGAAGGGGGAGCTCTCATGGATTACCACTCAAGTTCAAATACAGGAAGAATTGTCAATCATAGACCTAAACAGAAGAATCATCAATAGGAAAGAACAATCAGTTATAGGCCCGGACAGAAAAAGATGTACCTTGTATCTCCTGCAATATATCAGCAACTCGGCCAATGAGAAACTGTCACCACCCTGATCTTTCACTTTTGCCCAGTGTCCTTTGGTTCAAAACAAGTCCTCTCAGCTTCTTTCTCTCTCTCTCTCAAAGAACGTTCCTTCTTCTCCTTTGTGCGCAATTTGCCTATGCTTTTGCCATAGTTTGCTTGTCCTGCTTTGTGATTCCCCTGCTATTTCTGAATCAACCCACTTTGTTGGGGAGAAAATCCTAAAATTTTTATTCTAAAGGTCAACCCTGGCACTATTTTATTGGAATGGGCTGCCCTAGAGAAATGTGTATGTCCTTGAAAAGTCATAAGAGAATGTTCGTATCGTACCATTTCAGAATATCCTCAACTGGATAAGTATACTGAGACATATTCTTCCAAGGAACACACAGAGAGACAAAGAACTACCTGAAAACTATGGTTAAATCTCATAGACGTTACGCTGAGTGAAAGAAGTCAGGCCCATACCCCTCCTTCCCAAACAAACAAACCCAGTTCTTCGGAGGGGTGTGCGTGTATGTGATTACTCTGAGCTCTTTCATGGACGTCATGAGGAAGCCTTTTGTGGTCTGGTGATTTATCATACCTTAGATCTTTGGTAATGCTTCACTAGTTATTCAGGTTGGTGTGCACCGGTAATCGTTTTGGAAGCGTATACTCTTTGAACCTTACACATGGTATTCCTCATTTTGTCAAACATTTAAAACCACTTGGTTATGGCTAATGTGATGTTGATACTTATTCTTTTCTTTTGGCCTGGGCTGGGAGGCAAAGTAAACTCGAAACACTTATTGGGCTCTTTTGGCTGTCCTCAGACTTTTGGCTTTCCTTCACTATCAGATAGCTGATTACTTATTTATATGTTGCTCACAATCATTATCTTAAGTTGACCTTCAACTGTTAATACTGTGTCAAAGAGAAAATGTGGTGTTATTTTAAGAATAATGAATTACAATAATTATATTTAAGAATCTGCCGACCGATGCAGGGACACAGGTTTCATCTCTTGTGAGGGAATGTTCCATGTGTTGTGTGCCACACCTACGGAGCCCGCTGGCCTAGAGCCTGTGCCCGGTAGCAAGAGACGTTACCGCAAAGAGAAGCCCCTGATTGCCACAACTAGAGAGACGCCTACGCGCAGCAGCGAGACCCAGCAGTCAAAACTAAAATAAATAAATAATTACGGAAGAAAAAAATAATTATAAGCCAAGGAAAAGGGTGGTATGTGAAACTGAGAAATCCTGACGAGGAAAGTAGTTCCATTAGGCTTAGCTATCTCAGACGTGTCAAAGGGAGGACTCTGGCAGGTATGACACACGGAAATTTGCCACATTCATTTCACTACTAAACATTCAAGAAGTTTTGGAGCATCCACACGTAGCCAAGAATATTTACCTGATTAGTCATCTTCACCAGATCAACCAGTCCAGACTAGCTGTTTGATGGCTTTCAGCTTATCTCTTTATCAAGGGTTCTTAGGAGTCCCGGGTTCGATTCCTGGGTGGGGAAGATCCCCTGGAGAAGGAAATGGCAACCCTCTCCAGTATTCTTGCCTGGAGAATCCCATGGACAGAGGAGCCTGGCAGGCTACAGTCCATGGGGCCACAAGAGTCAGACACGACTTAGTGACTAAACCACCCCCTTAGCCTTCCTTAATCAATAGAAATTGATAAGAGGACAGACTAGAAACTCAGGTAAGGCTTTATTGGGATCCCTGCTGCAGCAAAACAAGTAACAGGTTCCCTTGTTTGCCCTGGGTGGGGGGGAGGGGGAGGGGTGGTGTGCTGGTTCCTTCCACGGGGTGGGTGGAGGGGTCAGGCTACAGGACTGGCTCAGGTGGTTTGCCTGTGTGTTTCCTGGTGTCGTGTGCAGGGGGGATGTGCAGTACCCTGCTTTTGCTCCGGGGACCCTGTTTTTGGCACCGGCTCTTCGGAGATGACAGTTGGGATTTTGGTCTTTTTGTATCTTGTTGTCCACAATTTCCACCAAAGGCATACATGCAGTTATTTTTTGTCCCCTATTGTTTCTTTGTATTTTGTTGCTGGGGAAGACATTTGGATCTCAAGGACACAGCAGTGAGTGGTGGCCTGAAGCAAGATCTTTGTTGCCTGTCCAAGAATTGGACCAGGGTAGCCTGTGTGAAAACCAGGAATCCTAGCCACCAGTCCATCAAGAGCTAGGGCTAGAAGCAAAGTTGGCCTGACTAGTGCCTTCATTGAAGACTGAATTTCTTAAAGCGACAAAAGCTGAAAGGACAGGTACAAAGTGCATTATTAGAGCCACAGCACAAGTTGGAGGGCACACAGATACACAATTTATTTAAGACAGAAGCAAGGCAGAGAGACACACTCAGAGAGAAAGGGTGTGTGTGTCCTCCTTAACGAGAAGGAGTGTATCAGAGAGGTGATTCAGATCACCTATATAGGACATTTCTCCCGGGCGCAGAGGCCTAGGGCGAGGTTAACACCACCTATTAAGGGGTGGTTCCGTCTACCTCCTTTTTGACCCAGGAAAAAGCTTTGTAGGCACGGATAGTCTGCAAAGATCTCCTTGACCTCAAAAATACGAAATATGTGGTCTCTTAATTTCTATCCAAGCAGGACTCAGCTCTTCCTTGCTCCTCCTGATATCCTTATCTTAAAGAAGCTGTAAAGGTACATGGGATATTTAGTTGCAGCATGAAAACTCTTAGTTGTCCCAGTTGGGATCTAGTTTCTTGACCAGGGATCCAGCTCCGGCCCCAGGCACTGGGAAGTGTGGAATCTTAGCCAGTGGACCACTAGGGAAGCCCCTGTCCTTAGTCTGGAGTATCTGTCCACAGGAGACAGATTCCAGCTGCTCAGCGTGGGGCGCATGGAATTTCTGCCTCAGTTTGTCCAGGTGCAAACATTGCAGCAAAGGGTCCCAGGTCCCAGCCTGTCTCAGTAAGACAGAGGATACAGACAGGTGTTAAAATCTGTTCAGAGTCAAAACCACACCTGAAGCTGGAAATAAAATGAATGAAATTTCTGATGAATGACCCAATTTTCACGAATGGAACTGAGTTCACGGCCAGTCGTGACGCCTAATGCGTTTTACTAGACATACACACAATAATACTACATCACAAAGACAACTGGATTTGAAAGGAACCGGTTTCCCCTGGACTGCTAAATGTTCTGTTCTCCCCGCTGAACGCCGTTATTTGAAAAAAGGTGTACAGGCTTCAGCCGACCGCCAGACCGGCGCTGGGCAGGACAAAAGTTAAGGCAGGCAGCCGAGCGCGCCGGGTCCCAACACGTAGCGGGTGGGAGAACAGGAGCGGGAGGCGGACGCCGCTTCCCCCAGAGGGGGCCCGCCGGCCGGTTGGCCGGGCCGGACGGCGTGGGGGTGGGGGGGGGGGGAGGCGGGGCCTAGGGCGCGGCGTGGGCCGGAGGGCTTCCCGTGACGCCACGGACGAGGCGTGTCGTATGTAGATATCCGAGCGCAGGGGCTGCTGGTCCGTCATCTGGTGCTGAAGCACGATATGGTCTCCCGTGGCGTGGGAGAGAACTGAGGAGTTTCTGCTTGAAAGTGCGTGGATCCGCTGTGTGGAAGGCCCAAGAAGGGTCGGGGGTGCGTGGCGGAAAGTGAGCGTGTGTGTACAGTGCAGGGCGTCTGAGGTTGCGGTGGGGCGGAAGGCGGGCAACTCATACTTACCTGGCAGGGGAGATACCATGATCACGAAGGTGGTTTTCCCAGGGCGAGGCTTATCCATTGCACTCCGGATGTGCTGACCCCTGCGATTTCCCCAAATGTGGGAAACTCGACTGCATAATTTGTGGTAGTGGGGGACTGCGTTCGCGCTTTCCCCTGGCTTGTTTTTGGTGGAAGAGTAGACTCGAGGAGCGCGTCTGGCCGTCCGGTCTTGTTGCTGTAATGTGTTGGGTCCGTTTGGCTAAGCCTCGTGTATGACAGGATGAGGCCGTGAAGCCTCATAAAAGCGTCTTAAGGGCATAGGGGGTCGGTGAGTTTGAATCTCGCTACGATCCGCGAGCTTGCGGCTGGAGAACTGCCAGTCAGTCTCCGAGTTCACCTAGGTTGCGGCACGACTGTGAAGAGTGGTTCAGAAAGATGTGAGCGGCCGCAATCGCGCTTGAAAGCCAGTACGCGGAGGGTCTTCCACCGGTGCAGGGGCAGGCGCTTGTTTTTTTCGGTTTTGTGGCACTAGGAACCTGCCAGGGCTACGCGTGGATGCGGGTTTCTGACGTGTGTTTACTGCTGGTTTCGTGGGAGGCTCGCTCGTTGAACGCTCTTTCGGCCTGTTGAAAGGTTTGTGCGTGAGGGAAGGCTTCTTCGTGCGCAGGATCCCAGCGGAGAAACCCTTACCTGAGCCGAACACACGAAGTCGGTTGAGGTGTCCGGAGGCGCCCCGTGACGAACTGCTCGTCGGCCTGTCTTGTGGGAGTCTGCCACTAGCCATTTTCCCAGCAGTGTCCTGCTTTCAGAGGCTTCATTTCTTGCGTGGTCAGCTGCCTTGCTTATTTATACGTGGCCTTAGTCGTTGCTGGAGGTACTGCCTAGATACTCTCCCACCCACCCTTTCTCACCCCCTAGGGGCCTCTTTCCATTTCTGGATCCAGTTCTCTCTTCACCCCCGCCTTTTCTCTCTAGGCCTTCTCCTGTTAAAAGCCGGACCTCTGTTTCAGCCTCGAATGTGCACCTGACATGCTTCAGTAGTCTGGCAAACTCGGAAACCTCCTTAACATCCCTTCTCCTTGAATGGCAGTAGAATTCGTACTTTTTTTTTTTTCCTCTTTCGGTCAAAAGTAGATTTCCTTTTCTTTCTATCTGAAAACATTGAACTACAATTTAGAAGAAAACCCCACGCCAGTCGTCGGCAGTTTGCTGGGCTGTTTGCCCACCCCTTTCTCAGGATGTGTTGTGCTCACTTCTGATTCACAAAGTCCTGCTGGCAAATAGAAACCACTGGGCCAAACAGAAAAGGCAGGACCGTGGCGGGAAGGACTGTCCTCCCCCTCGTGGCTGCCTCGGGGACGGCACTCGTAGATCCGCTCAGCCCCCAAAAGCCTCTGAGATCGGAGGAGGTGCTGGGAGTGGGGTGATGCTTAAGGGTAGGTCCAAAGAAAACTAACCAAAAAGCACACAGGATGCAGATCGAGGATGAGATTTCCTTGCTCACATATGAGCTATCTTCAGCATTACTGATTGGGGCATAGACATGGATTACTGTGATACTGAATGGTTTGCCTTGGAAACGAACAGAGATCATTCTGTCGTTTTTGAGATTGCATCCAAGTGCTGCATTTTGGACTCTTTTATTGACTATGATGGCTACTCCATTTCTTCTAAGGGATTCTTGCCCACAGTAGTAGATATAATGCTCATCCGAGTTAAATTCACCCACTCCAGTCCATTTTAGTTTGCTGATTCCTAAAATGTTGATGTTCACTCTTGCCATTTCCTGTTTGACCGCTTCCAATTTGCCTTGATTCATGGACCTAACATTCCAGGTTCCTATGCAGTATTGCTCTTCACAGCATTGGACTTTACTTCCAACAGTAGTGACATCCACAACTGGGTGTTGTTTTTGCTTTGGGACTCAACCCCAGCCAAAACCCACGGTACCTGGTCAGGTTCTTGATGTCTCCACAGAAAGAATTGAGTGAGAGACAAAGTGATAGGTAAGAAGTAGATTTATTCAGATTCAAGAGAAGCAAGCACACTCCACAGACAGAGTGTGGGCCATTGCAGAGGAAGAGTGCGGTCGCCAAGTGTGGCATGGTTAGTTTTTATAAACTGGGTAATTTTGTATGCTAATGAGTGGGAGGATTATCCCAACTGTTTTTGGGAAGGGGTGGGGATTTCCAGGATTTGGGCCACCGCCCACTCCTTGGTCTTTTAACATTGCCTTGGAACTGTCACGGCACCTCTGGGTGTGTCATTTCACTTGCCGATTGAGGACCAAGGTCTAGTCTTGTCTGCCATCTTGGTCCCATTTGATTCTAAAACCGGTTTATGTTGTGTCCTTGGGCTATGTCATTATTTCAAAAGTTGTGCCCTGCCCCTTTCCCTCCTGTTACAGAGGGGTCAGGCTTTCAAGGTGACTTAGGTGGTTTGCCTATGAGTTTGGTGGTGGTGTGTGCAGGGGGAATGTGCAGTATTGTGCTTTTGCTCTCAGCTTTTGAACTGTGGTGTTGGAGATGACTCTTTAGAGTCCCTTGGACAGCAAGGAGATCCAACCAGTCTATCCTAAACAAAATCAGTCCTGAATATTCTTTGGAAGGACTGATGCTGAAGCGGAAGCTCCAATACTTTGGCCACCTGATGCGAAGAACTGACTCATTTGAAAAGCCCCGGATGCTGGGAATGGTTGAAGGCGGGTGGAGAAGGGGGCGACAGAGGATGATATGGTTGGATGGCATCACCGACTCAATGGACATGAGTCTGAGTAAGCTCCGGGAGTTGGTGATGGACAGGGAAGCCTGGCGTGCTGCAGTCCATGGGGTCGCAAAGAGTTGGACACGACTGAGCGACTGAACTGAACGGAACTGATCCTCTTTTTGCCACCAGCTCTTCAGAGATGACACTTGAATCTTCGGTCTTTTTGTCTCTTGTCCATAATTTTCTCCAACTGCATACATGCAGTTGTTTTTAGTCCCTATTGTTTCTTTCTATTTTGTTGCTGGAGGAGACATTTTGATCTCGAGGACACAAGCAGTGAGTGGTGGCTTGAAGCAAGATCTTTGTTCCCTGACCAGGAACTGAACCAGGGTAGCCTGAGTGACTTCACTTTCACTTTTCACTTTCATGCATTGGAGAAGGAAATGGCAACCCACTCCAGTGTTCTTGCCTGGAGAATCCCGGAGACGGGGGAGCCTGGTGGGCTGCCGTCTATGGGGTCGCACAGGGTCCGCCGACACGACTGAAGCGACTTAGCAGCAGCAGCAGCAGCCTGTGTGAAAACCAGGAATCCTAGCCACCCTTCCATCAGGAGCTAGGGCTAGAAGCACGGTTGGCCTGGCTCTTGCCTCTACTGAAAAATGAATTTCTCAAAGAGGCAAAAGCTGTAAAAGTAGGTACAAAGTTTATTATTAGAGCCACAACACAAGTCAGGGAGCACATAGACACACAGCTTATTTAAGACAGAAGTAAGGCAGAGATGCACACTTGGAAAGGGTGTGGGTGTCCTCCTTAACGAGGAACAGTGCATCAGAGAGGTGATTCAAATCACTTGTATAGAGCATTTCTTCCATTTTGGCCAATTATCTCATCTCTTTTTCCACACCTGACCTCTCCTGGGGCCCTTCCTGACATGCCTGTGAAATTTTTTGCTAAGAAGGATTGTAGCACAGAGGGCTCCTGGGAGGTTGACACCAACAATCACCGGGTGGGTGGCTCCTCCCCTCCGTTTTAACCTGGGAGGAATTTTTCTGAGCATGTGTAGTCTGTGAAGGTCTCCTGGACCTCAAGAATGCAAAATAGGTGGTCTCTATCTTCTATCCAATAAGGACTCAGCTCCTGCTTGCTCCTCCTAATATCCTTATCTTGGAGCATCTTATCTTTATACAAAATATTTATTTATTAGGCATGAAGGATCTTTAGTTGCAGCACGTAAACTGTTAGTTGTCCCATGTGGGATCTAGTTCCTTGACCAGAGATTGAACCGGAGTATGGAGTTAAGCACTGGATCACTAGGGAAGTCCCTGCTCTTAGCCCGGAGTTAACTGTCTGCAGGGGATAGATTGCAGCTGCTCACCCTGGGGCCCATCAAATTCCTGCCTCGGTCTGTCCAGGTGCAAGCACTGCAGCAAAGGGTCCCAGGTCCCAGCCTGTCTCAGTAAGACAGAGGATACAGACAGGTGTTAAAATCTGTTCAGAGTCAAAACCACACCTGAAGCTGAAAAATAAAATGAATGAAATTTTTGATGAATGACCCAATTTTCACGAATGGAACTGAGTTCACGGCCAGTCGTGACGCTTAATGCGTTTTACTAGACATACACACAATAATACTACATCACAAAGACAACTGGATTTGAAAGGAACCGGTTTCCCCTGGACTGCTAAATGTTCTGTTCTCCCCGCTGAACGCCGTTATTTGAAAAAAGATGCACAGGTTTCAGCCGACCGCCAGACCGGAGCTGGGCAGGACAAAAGTTAAGGCAGGCAGCCGAGCGCGCCGGGTCCCAACACGTAGCGGGTGGGAGAACAGGAGCGGGAGGCGGACGCCGCTTCCCCCAGAGGGGGCCCGCCGGCCGGTTGGCCGGGCCGGACGGCGTGGGGGGAGAGGGGGGAGGCGGGGCCTAGGGCGCGGCGTGGGCCGGAGGGCTTCCCGTGACGCCACGGATGGGGGCGTGTCGTATGTAGATATCCGAGCGCAGGGGCTGCTGGTCCGTCATCTGGTGCTGAAACACGATATGGTCTCCCGTGGCGTGGGAGAGAACTGAGGAGTTTCTGCTTGAAAGTGCGTGGATCCGCTGTGTGGAAGGCCCAAGAAGGGTCGGGGGTGCGTGGCGGAAAGTGAGCGTGTGTGTACAGTGCAGGGCGTCTGAGGTTGCGGTGGGGCGGAAGGCGGGCAACTCATACTTACCTGGCAGGGGAGATACCATGATCACGAAGGTGGTTTTCCCAGGGCGAGGCTTATCCATTGCACTCCGGATGTGCTGACCCCTGCGATTTCCCCAAATGTGGGAAACTCGACTGCATAATTTGTGGTAGTGGGGGACTGCGTTCGCGCTTTCTCCTGTGTTCTTACTTGTCGAAAGTCAGACTGCGGGTTTTAAGTGTTTTGTAAAACTGGCCTTCAGCTGTTTCAGTAATGCTTTTCTCTGAAAATCTCCGTCCGTGTGACTTAACTGTTGTTTACGTTCTACGAAGGTAAGCAGGGTTCGTCTGTTATTGTTTTTCAGGAAGTGTTGTATTCCAAAGTCCTGTTTTTTTGCAGGGTTAGTCAGAATGGTGTGTTTTTCTGTTGTCGGGCTAGAAGACCGCCCGCAGTGCTCTAAAATGCCCCACTTCAATGACCTGGTTCCTCCGACATTCAGTCTCTGTTTTTCACGTAATTCTTTCAGGATTCCTGAAAAACCGCAAGTCTAGCTCGCCGGACTATAGATTAGATCTTACGGGGTTGTCTCATCTCCCGCAGATTGGAACTGGAAGGACGCTAGGTTCTAGTAGCTCTCCGTCACCCTGACGTTACTGAAATTCACGGCTTTGAATCGGTGATGGTATGAAACTGTTATAATTTCCTGTTGTCACATTTTCTTATGCTTTTAAATGTCACCCTGCTTATTTAACTTACACGCAGAGTACATCATGGGAAACGCTGGGCTGGAAGAAGCTCAAGCTGGAATCAAGATTGCCGGGAGAAATATCAATAACCTCCGATATGCCGATGACACCACCATTATGGCAGAAAGCGAAGAGGAACTAAAGAGCCTCTTGATGAAAGTGAAAGAGGAGGGTGAAAGAGTTGGCTTAAAGCTCAACATTCAGAAAACGAAGATCATGGGCATCTGGTCCCATCACTTCATGGGAAATAGGTGGGGAAACAGTGGGAACAATGTCAGACTTTATTTTGGGGGGGGGGGGGCTCCAAAATCCCTGCAGATGGTGATTGCAGCCATGAAATTAAAAGACGCTTACTCCTTGGAAGGAAGGTTGTGACCAACCTAGATAGCATATTCAAAAGCAGACACATTACTTTGCCAACAAAGGTCCGTCGGACAGTCAAGGCTATGGTTTTTCCAGTGGTCGTGTATGGATGTGAGGGTTGCACTGTGAAGAAAGCTGAGCGCCGAAGAAGATTTGATGCTTTTGAACTGTGGTGGTGGAGAAGACTCTTGGGAGTCCCTTGGACTGCAAGGAGATCCTACCACTCCATCCTGAAGATCCTAAAGATCAGTCCTGGGTGTTCACTGGAAGGACTGGTTTGAAGCTGAAACTCCAATACTTTGGCCACCTGGCATGCTGCAATCCACGGTGTCGCAAAGAGTTGGACCATGGACTGCAGCATGCCAGGGTTCCCTGTCCTTCACCAATTCCCAGAGCTTGCTCCAACTCATGTCCATCGAGTCCGTGATGCCATCCAACCATCTCATCCTCTGTCGTCCCCTTCTCCTGCCTTCAATCTTTCCCAGCATCAAGGTCTTTTCCAAGGAGTCAGTTCTTCGCATCAAGTGGCCAAAGCATTGAAGCCTCAGCTTCAGCATCAGTCCTTCTGATTGGCAGGTGAGTTCTTTACCACTTCCTTATTACAATTCTAATAGTTTTATACGTATCAAAAAATATTTTCCTCTTCTTTTTCATCCCAGTACAGGCTAATATAAAATCTGTTGATAGGAGTTAACTTTTTTTTTTTGACTTAACTTTTAATCTCAGTATTTTAAGTTAGCTGCTGCTGCTGCTGCTGCTAAGTCCCTTCAGTCGTGTCCGACTCTGTCTGACCCCATAGATGGCAGCCCATCAGGCTCCACTGTCCCTGGGATTCTCTAGACAAGAACACTGGAGCAGGTTGCCATTTCCTTCTCCAATGCATGAAAGTGAAAAGTGAAAGCGAAGTTGCTCAGCCATGTTCGACTCCCAGCGACCCCATGGACTGCAGCCCACCAGGCTCCTCCATCCATGGGATTTTCCAGGCAAGAGTACTGGAGTGGGGTGCCATTGCCTTCTCCGATTTGAAGTTAGAGGATATCTATAAATTAGAATGAATGTGACTCAGAAGAAGAATGAAAATCATTCAAAGACAAAGAGACCTCATCCTCTTTTGTGGAAGGGTTAGCATGTTTTCGTTGTTTGGGGTAAGCATGCTTTTGCTTTTGTGTTTATTTGGAAGTTAAGAATGGTTTCAAAAGAAGGAGGGGTAGAGGGAGGAAAGGATGTATGTATACACACACACACATGCCAAGCCCACAAGAAGCTGATCCTGGTAGATCTGTGCCAAGGTTGCTAAACTGGAAGCAAATTTCCCAAAGTTTCCATCCCTGCATGTTCTGGGTTAACTTGGGCCATAGGAAGATACTGAGATATGGAAATCAGAAATGGAAGTGGCTGTCATATTTGTTTGGACCCTGGGCAGGCAATGGGAGGTCACCAGCATTGTTACTGCTCACACATATAATTTATCTGCTGGTACAAACAGGCCCACAGCAATTTATAGCTTGTGTGTGTGTGTGTTTGTGTGTGTGTGTGCACGCTGGATTCTCTCCCACTCCACAGGAGACCATATCGTGTTTAAGCACCAGATTACGGACCAGCAGCCACTGCGCTCAAATATCTACATATGACACAACCAATCTGTGACGTGAACAGGAATCCACACTTCCCTCCAGCCCACCCTAGTCCCATCCCCCTCCTCCCACGCACTGAAAATAATCCAGGACTTCCACCTACAGCCATAGTATAATAATGTCACTTGATTAGACTTCTTGCCTGCAGTTCAGTTCAATTCTCTGGCTTGGAGAATTTTGAGCATTACTTTGCTAGTGTGAGATGAGTGCAATTGTCCAGTAATTTGAACATTCTTTGGCATTGCCTTTCTTTCGTACTGGAATGAAAACAGAGCTTTTCCAGTCCTGTGGCCACTGCTGAGTTTTCCAAATTTGCTGGCATATTGAGTGCAGCACTTTAACAGCATCATCTTCTAGGATTTGAAGTAGTCCAGCTGGAATTCCATCACCTCCACTAGCTTTGTTCATAGTGATGCTTCCTAAGGCCTACTTGACTTTGTACTCTAGGATGTCTGGCTCTAGGTGAGTGATCATACAATTGTGGTTATCTGGGTCATGAAGATCTTTTTTGAACAATTCTTATGTGGATTCTTCCCACTTCTTCTTAATATCTTCTGCTTCTGTTAGGTCCATACTATTTCTGTCGTGGTGATCTAGAACTGGTGGTCTGGTGGATAGGATTTGGTGCTTTCATAACTGTGGCTGGGGTTTAGTTCCTGCACTCATAGGAGTTATCCTCTTTCTACCAAGATTGGCATTGTCTTTTGCTTAAGGGTCCAATGAAGAAGAGCTTCTGCACTGAGTTTCTGAATGCCACTAAGTCAGGGTTTAGGGGTCCTTGACCTCAGGCTGACTGTTAGAGGTGAGATACCATGAACAGCCTGGGCTGGTCAGCGAACATCTCCACTCTTTTCTCCTGGCATGTTACAAACCCGGAGTCTTACAGAGTTTTCATCCAAGGAGAATCTGGGACTTGAGTTTCCAAAAATTCATTAAAAACTAGAACCTTTTGTAATATACTGAAAAGTTGCAAGAATACTAATATCATATATTTTGTACCTAAGTGCAGTTAACATTTTCCCATGTTTGCTATCACACTCTCTCCTCATATAAGAATTACGATACCACTTGATAGTAATCTGCCGATACCGCGGGATTGCTTCTTTCCTTTGGCATCCCTCTCAAAGTTAACATCTGTGGGACGTGATTCTGAAGATCAGGGATAGCTTTGTCCTCTGGAAGAGGACCCTCTTGCCCCTTCAGGAACCTGGAATCCATTCTCTTTAGGATACAGAGAGGCTACAGGCAGTGTTTTATTTGACTATTTCCCAAGTGCAGGCCAGTCTTGCCCTGTGATTGTAGGAACCTTTCTAGGCTTCCATCGCCCTCCCTCCACAGCACTGGCTGCCCTCTGGCCCCTTGATGATTGCCTTGGTCAGCAGTGGTATCTTCAGTTAGTCTGAGCAGTAGATTCGCCTCCTGTTCCTGGTCAGTCGCTCAGTCCTGTCTGACTCTTTGCGACCCCTGGACCATGGCCCACCAGGCTCCTCTGTCCATGGGATTCCCACGCTCCTTTGCTAGAAACCCATTGAGGCAGTGCAGCTGTCCCCTTGGCTCTTGTCTGGCTCCCTGTGCCCTGCAGGGAGCATAAAGTGTTCTGTCAGGACACAGAGAGAAGAATCCTCCCCTGTGCTTGGAGGGAGAGAGAAGCAGATGGGAAACATGTCAAAGGGAGGGGGAGTATCCTCAAGAGTGTTCCAAAACTATTGTGTGATTGCTGTCCAGTGGGGTGCTGCCCCAGGATAATAATGCTTAGTCTTGTGTTGTTCTGGCCTTGACCCAGTCTCAGGTCCAGTCTGAATTCAAGCATAGAGGCATCCTGCTTTACCACACATATGCTGCCTCTCTCCAAAGTGGGGTAATGATCCACCTTCTATTTCCAGGATTTCAGTGGATAGAAACCATGTGGGTTTGTTTTCTTTTCCTTGAACTTTCTGTTTTGCTGAAATGTAACTCAGGAATATAAAAAAGGCTTAGCTTTAGATAAATTAGTGCTCTCCATCCTAGGTACAAGAAAAAAAAAAGCAAGTTGATAATAAGGATGAATATCAAAATACTGTTAACACTCTAGAGAATTCTAATAATTGGTGTATAATTAATTGCATAGAAAACGTTTGTCGTGTATAATACCAGAGATGACTCCTTGTATGCATCACACTGGTTTCATAATTTCGGTCTAAAAACTACTTCATGTTGACTTTCAGATTTTCTAACAATGTGGAAAATATAGGTGGCATAGTATTCTAGTTTTTACAAGTCTTAGATTTATTTTCTATTCAAAATACTCATGAAAGTGAGGTACTTAAATTTCCTATGTTGGTTTTAGTTTCCCTTAAGCAAATTTGAATTCCAAAAAGTATTTACATTTATAAAATTTAAAATTATGTGTCCAGTATATTAAATATACCACATAATATCTTTGCAATGAAGATTGAGTCTTATAATTTTAAAAATCATATTGCCTTAATTATTCCACTTAAAATTTAGGGCTAAGTGTTTTAAGTATCATCTAATATGTGATTCCAACTTGCATTTCTCTGTTACAGTTCAGCTCAATTTGTGATTTTAAGCTCTATTGTTAACTTTAAGTTCTTTGACTGATGTTACATTGGTTTAATTAATGTATAATCTTTGAAAAACTTCTAATTAAGGTAGAAATAATAAAATACTGTTTTAATATAATGCTGCCTCATATTTTTATAGATTTTAGAATGGTCATAGGTTAACAGATTAAGAAAATGTATTTAAATCTCAATTCTTGGTTACTTGCCTTGTAGATCTCGAGTCACCCATTTTCACATGCTATGAAATTCTTATTTTACTCACTGCTGGGGCCCTTAGGCCCTGGAAGGTGAATGAACCTGGAAAGGACATGACAGATTGTGCTCCCACTGTGATTGTGTGTGTGTGTGTGATTCTTCTTTTGATGCCTCCCAGTATGGGTGCAGCAAGAATTGGGACCTTGACTTTGCCCCTGATACAGTGGTTTTCCTGGAGAGGGGCCTGGTACCTGGTGAGCACCTAGTAAGTGCTTGCTTATTGAAGGAATCCTAATGCACAGTCCCAGAAAACTGACAAGGAGGAGAGAAAGTGAGCAATATCCACAGCAGCTTAGAGTATAAGGGACAGAGAGAAACAGAAGGACGCACACTCCAAGAGGGAGAGAGAGAGAGGCAGAGAGAAATGTCCTAGAACCCAGAGACATCCTAGATTGAGTACAGAAAATCCAAAGAGCTCCTGTTTCCTCATGAGCTTCAACAGAGGAATCGGAAGGTGAACCAATAACTCTATAAGGATCCAGTTTTGCACAAGATGTATCATCAGGTGCAGGATTCTGTCAGTTGCAACAATTTGTCTCAAATGAGATAATTTTTGCAGATTTAGCCAGGTACTGTCAAGGTGTCTTATGAAGACAGTCATGGCCGTGCAAATGATATTGGAGGGAGACCCCCTCATTAGATTGTGTGCATCCCACCAAAGCAAAAATGCAACTTATAAAGGAGAGGGAAGAGAATACATGTCTGGGGCCAGTGGATTTTGTTTTGTTTTCTCTTTAATCAATAAGCTGCTCTGCAAGAAACTTTCCAGAGTTATTCTGACTGGTTTTCATTGGACTCAATTATGTAGGTCACCACTGAAAACAATTCTAGGTTTTGAAATACTTTCCAAACATCTTGGAAGTTTAGCTGCTGAACATGTGCAATATAGTATCTCTGGGTAATGCCCACATTGACCTTCCATTGTACCTCCCATTAAGCTGAGTCAGTAGGTCACTACTCCCCTTATCAGAATAATAGATTCATATATAGAAAGTTGTGATGGCAAGACCATGAAGAAAAAGACTCATTCCTTGAGTTGGAAAAATACATTGGAATATAAATTAGTACAACTATTGAATAAAATTAAGAACATAAAGAGATGCCTTCAGTTTCTGGCAAAGGTGCAGTGTCAGGAATTAGATTTAAATCTGATTTAAATCCTCTTGCCTAAATCTCACTCTCCCCCTTTTCACCACTCCCAAAGGAAAAAAAAAAATATACATATATATATATATATACATGAAATACTGGTTTCCAAGACACTGAAAATCAGGCAGCAAAGGACAGAAGCCTTGAGAGATGAGAAATAAACAAGATGAGTTCTGCCACTGGGCCCAGCTTACTGCTTTCAGAGAATTCCCAGGCTGGGCACCAGGAGAGGGATCTGAGGTCAACTCCTTGGACTGTGAAAATGAAGCTGAGTCTTGGTGGAGAGTAAGGCATCTAGAGTTCACAGGACAAAGATCCAGTGATTCTTATTTGCAAAGCAGAAGTAGAGACACAGATGTAGAAAATAGATGTTTGGGTATCATAGGGTAAAGGGGGGCTAGTATTGGAAGATTGGATTTTACATATATATACTATTGATACTATGTATAAAATAGATACCTAATGAGAATCCAATGTGTAGTATAGGAAACTCTTGACGTTCTGCAGCTACCTAAATGGGAAGGAAGTCCTAAAAAGAGGGGATATGTATATATGTATAGCTGACTCCCTTTGCTGTATAGTAGAAACTAACATAACATCATAAAGCAACTATTCGCCAATAAAAGTAAATAATAAAAAAGAAATATTAAAAAAAAAAAGGTCCAGTGATAAGAGAAAGAGTGAGTGGGGGAGAGAGAGAGAATCCAGGGATATGAAAGGGTTTCACTCAAGTACTCAGCAGAGTAATGATTAGGGTATGGTTATGAGGAAAGTACCTGTGACCAAGGAAAGAAACTTTTAAAAAGATCCTGGAACAATGCCTGGTGCTCATACAGGACAGACACTGTATGATCCCCCCAGACAGACTGGACTACTTGTAGTTCATTGACCATTGGTTAGGAAACTCTTTTTACAGTGATGGGAATAATTAGCACAAGACTGACCCACCTAAAAAATCAGGAAAACAAGATCCAAAGGAATCTAACCATTTACAAGTCACTCAACTGTACCCCAGAGTAAAACTCAAGAAGATTTATAAAAATATAAAAATAGCCAGTGTCCAGAAAGGGAAATTTTGATCATGTCTGGCCTCCTACCAAAGAATGACAGTCATGCAAAGAGGCAGGAAAACAACAGATAGGGAGGAAGTCTCCTAATGAATGAATGAATCAATTAATCAACCAAAACTGAACCAGAACCGACATGATATAAGAATCAGCAGAGAAGACTTTAAACAGTTATTGTGACTGTGTGCATATGCCCCAAAAGTTAACTAGAACCGTGGAATATACAGAAATGGCCAAAAATCAAATGTCAGAGATGATAACTATAACATCCAAGACAATTGAACAGCAGATTAGACATTGCATAAAAAAAAAAAAATCAAGATTAGGGAACACAAAGTCAAGGACAGTTGTTTACAAAAGGAAACTCATGTCAAAATAGAATATTTTTAATGAAAACAGTGTCACTTAATGGTAGGGCAACATTAAAAGAGATGATACATAGGTGATTAATGTTTCTGAAAATACCCAGAGACAAGAAATAGTTTTTGGAGGAACAATGTCAGATAATTCCAATTGTAGTAAAGATTATAAGCCTACCGATCCAGGAAGCCAAATGAACAAAATAAATGAGCACAACAGTATGAAAAAACCATGTCTAGTCACATCATAATTAAAGTGCTCAAAGCCTTTGAAAAAGAATACAATCCCCAAGAGACCAGAGGAAAAAGACCAGTATCTACAGAAGCAAAAATAAAGATATCAGGTTTCTCATCATAAGCATGTAAGTGAGGAACTTCCTTGATGGTCCTTGTTGTGGGTTGGCTCCCTGGTTGGGGAGCTAAGATCCCACATGCCTCGTGGCAAAAGAAAAAAAAAAAGAAACAAACAATATTGTAACACATTCAACAACGATTTTAAAAAGAGAGAAGCATAGAAGTAATAAGACAGTGGAGCAACCTCTTTAAAGGACTGAAGCCTAAAAAGTCAAGGTGGAATTCTATCACTACCCACCCCCATAAGTCTTTCAAAATGAAGGTGAATAATGACCTTTCAGTTCAGTTCAGTTCAATCACTCAGTCGTGTCCAACTCTTTGTGACCCCATGAATCGCAGCACGCCAGGCCTCCCTGTCCATCACCAGCTCCCGGAGTTCACCCAGACTCATGTCCATCGAGTCAGTGATGCCATCCAGCCATTTCATCCTGTGTTGTCCCCTTCTCCTGCCCCCAATCTCTCCCAGCATCAGGGTCTTTTCCAATGAGTCAACTCTTCGCTTGAGGTGGCCAAAGTACTGGAGTTTCAGCTTTAGCATCATTCCTTCCAAAGAAATCCCAGGGCTGATCTCCTTCAGAATGGACTGGTAGGGAATTCCTTGCAGTCCAAGGGACTCTCAAGAGTCTTCTCCAACACCACAGTTCAAAAGCATCAATTCTTTGGTGCTCAGCCTTCTTCACAGTCCAACTCTCACATCCATACATGACCACTGGAAAAACCATAGCCTTGACTAGACGGACCTTTGTTGGCAAAGTAATGTCTCTGCTTTTCAATATGCTATCTAGGTTGGTCATAACTTTCCTTCCAAGGAATAAGCGTCTTTTAATTTCATGGCTTTACAGACATACAAATGGTGAAAGTCTTCATCACCAACAGACCCACATTTCAAATAATGTTACAGTAGCCCTCCAGGAAGAACACCACCAGGTGGAAATCTAGATGTACACACAGGGATGAAGGAAAAGAGAGACAGCATCTGCCTGGGAAAAAATACAAGATTTTTAATTTAAATCTCTTTGGAAATATGGGACAAATTTTTAAAAACAACGGTGAGTTATGGGGTTTATAACATGCACAATGAAGGAGGAATGTGAAGAGATACAGTTAATTGCTCGTTGCACTCATTCTCGGAGTTGGAGGATGATTGTAGAAGAGGCTTTTTTGGCCTTTCCCGGAAAGGATGCGAGGAGTAGAAACAACCACAAAGTCTTTGAGTACTTACAGGTGCGCACAGGCAAGGCGTCCCTGTGTAGGTTTCAACCACCAAATCTTTTGCTTAGCAACCAAACGCGCGAACCGATTCCGCCACAGAGATAGGCGTATATCAGGTTTTTCTCATCCCCATGGATGAGCGATCACTCCTTCCACGCCAGGCGGAGCCACCCGCTTTTCCCGGGAGAGCGGCGCCGGATCCAAGCCTCGGACAACAGGAGAAGCCGTGAGCAAGCTGGGCGTCGGGCGATTCAGAAGGCAGAAGTGCTACCGAGCGTCCCCGCCGCAGAAGCAGCGCCCCGGAGATGCTCCGGGCCTGAGCCGAGGGGGCCCAAGGGAAGCTGAACGCCGGGTGGTCTCGTAATTGTTCTTTCATTTCTTTGCTCCGCCTTCACCCGGCCGTCTGCGCAACCGGTGCTGCCCTCGCTCCGATCGGCCGCGGTCGGTGGGGCAAGAGCTGGAACCAGGGGGTGGGGAAGGTCGGTAAGGGACAAACGCGAAGAGCCAGGAAAGAAGCTGGCGAGGTGGGAACGAAGACAACCAGACTTCCTAGAAAGAGCGTGCCAGATCTGGGGAGGTGAGAATTGGTTTTCGGTTTGGTTTCATTTTCTCATCCTGTATCAGGACTGATAGGAAGAGAGGGAAAGCCAGGCATTGGAGATGCAGGAGAGAAAAAGAATACCTACAGTTTCCAAGAATAAAGCAGCGCAATGATTGGAATCATTTTAAGTCAAATAACACAGATCAAAACTCATTGTAGCTTTGAGTGTGGCGCGCCGTGATCGTATAGTGGTTAGTACTCTGCGTTGTGGCCGCAGCAACCTCGGTTCGAATCCGAGTCACGGCATTAGAGTTACACTTGGTGTCTGCTTCCCTTTTTTTCTAAAACCCGATAATGGTCTACACCGGGTTCTCTGACATGTGACCGCCAATTCTATCCAAAAAGGAAATTATCAAGGTGTGTAATCACAGAACAAGATGCACAAATGAACAGCTATTTGATGTGAAATAATTACCAGGATCAAGATGTAGAAAATTTTTATTAGCCAAGTATGGATGATACACTTTGATACATGGATGAGGCCCTTTGATACATTTTCCGGGTAATTCCTATCCATCTCTTGCTACTCTAATCTATTCTGATGGCCACTCCACAGTTTAAGCTTGTCCTTTCTTCAAACTCACCTAAATGAATATACACATTTTACTATCTAGGGATCATCAAGCAGAAATTCTGAAGTCGAGTTTCCCAGTAGTAAGAACATCACAGAATTCAGCACCACACGAAGGCAATGGACAAGGCTTTGCCCTGGTTTAAGCCCTTTCAAGATCCCGGTATCTCTGCTGCCAGGTACCCCATTGAGAGAGTCAATTCCTAGGCAGGTTGATAGGAAATCTAGGGGTCCCCAAGGAGAGAGGGGTCTCCAAATGGAGGAAATAGCCTGCAAGTGTCAGACATTTTTCTCTCTCTTAAGCGGCAGGAGGAAACAAACTAGCGATATTTTTTTCCTTCTCTATACAAATTTAAAGGGAGGTTTCTCTTAAAATACTGTGTTGCCATAATGACACCTGGTTTCGCCTGAAGTTAGCTATTCTTGAGCCTAGAGATAACCAATGCCTTTTTCTTATGGAAATGTTTGTCTTAAGCTATGCTAATGTACTACGCCTTTACCCCAAGCTCTGTCTCCAAGTCGGTTCCGCCTCTTGGCCCAAAACCTACTTGACAAACCAGTATGTTATACTCAGATATTGTTCCCCTAATCTATGTAAATGAAACTATTTGTATGGTGGTCTGCCCTTCTTTAAGATTCAAGTTAATTATTTTATGGCCCAAGATAAACCATTTGGTGCCATTCTGAATTTTAAGACATTCCTTTCTTTCATTAACAGACTGCTAGTGACTATATAACATCGAGCTGAAGACTAGCAGGGGGGGTACTCTTTCTGCCCCCTTCTGATGCCTATGTCAGAAGCTTTCTCTATCTCCTTTATACGTTAATAAAACTTTATTACACAAAAGCTCTGAGCGATCAAGCCTCGTCTCTGGCCCCGGATTGAATTCTTCTCCTCTGGGGGCCAAGAATCCTGGTGTATTCGCGTGATTCAACAACTTTTCACCATGAGCCACCATCTTTCTTCAGGGTCACCTTCCTCCCCTCCACCCTTACCAAATCCCTCTCTGCAAAGTAATTCTAGCAAAGATCTCCCAGTCTTCCTGCTCCTCCCCACACTGGCAGAGCACACATGCTTACCCCCCAGACTGACTGCCTTTCAGCAGTTCTTCCGGACCCACACACACCCACAGCCACTGTGCTGTCTCTTCCACTGCTGCCTCTGCAGGATTGGTCCACACCCCCTACCCCTCATCTACCACCCCCACTCCCTCTCTCACCTCTTGCCCTACAATGACATAACATTTGTCCTAACAGGTCTTCTGAGCAAGTGTCCAAGAGAAAAGGGAAAACATGCCCACTGCCTGGTAGAGACCACAGGGATTCCAAACAGCAGCAACTGGAGAGTCAGGGCATGTATCTGGATCACCCGGAGATGCCCCAGGCCTGAGCATTGATATTCTGGTGTTGATTTTTACAGGAACTGTCTGCTTATGTCACCAATAACAGGTTTTTCCTTGTGGTAATGACAAATTGGAAATTCCAATTACTCAGGGAAATGAATGTGAATTTATAGATTGAAAGAGAAAATTTTAAAAATATATTCCACCCTGCTCAACTGACAAGTGGGTGGAGATGATAAAAACCTGGGAGGTCGGCAGCATATGCTTTTGCTGGGCCAGTCATGGGATGTGAGATAGTGGCCTCTGGGAACAACTCTAACTTGGGTCTCTGTCTACCAGAGATACTTTGGAGGATCCATCTGCACCGTGGGGATAGATCACAGCACCGCTTTTTCTTTTCCTGGGAAACCTAAGCCAGGGTCTATCTGGATCACAAAGGTAGATATTTTAATGACCAGGAGTTGTAACAAAATATTCTTGATAATTTTACTCATTAGGGAAATAAACATTAATACTATAAGGAGATATCATTACACACCCTCCAGCATGCTGCTGCTGCTGTTGCTGCTAAGCCGCTTCAGTTGTGTCCGACTCTGCGACCCCATAGACGGCAGCCCACCAGGCTCCCCCATCCCTGGGATTCTCCAGGCAAGAACACTGGAGTGGGTTGCCATTGCCTCCTCCAGTGCATGAAAGTGAAAAGTGAAAGTGAAGCTCAGTCGTGTCCAACTCTTTGCGACCCCATGGGCTGCAGCCTACCAGGGTCCTCCGTCCATGGGATTTTCCAGGCAAGAGTACTGGAGTGGGATGCCATTGCCTTCTCCGCCCTCCAGCATGACTATATTTAAAATAATTCGTATATCAAATGCTGACAAATTTGGAGCAATTGCATCTGTAGTAGTTGGTTTGATATCATTTTGGAAGACTGTTGGCAATTTCTAATAAAGTTAAAGTTAATCTTTGACTCCATGACCCAGCAACTGCAGAACTTCTGTGGATGTACACGTACACAAAAAGTCTGTTATGGAATATTCATCAAAATACTAAGAATATTCATCAAGAACACCAATTAACACCAGAAAATCCCCACCGGAATTACTCCAATAATACCAAAATTAATGTGATATGTGTAATAATATGAATGTATTTAGTGAACAAAATTTTGCATGAAATAGAAGTTACCAAAAAATGTGCGTTCATTCATCTGAATTTCAAGAGCAATCAACAGTACACTATTGCAATAGACCTCACAATAATAATTAGCAATCTATCTAGTGTAGGGATTGCCTTGAAATGGGGCTCAAATGACTTTCTAGGATGGTGGGAATCTTCTATAACTTGATTCAGGTGATGACTACATTTGCCCAAAGTCAGCAGACTGCCTATGAACTAAAGGTGTGTACTTTTTACACTATGTAAAATATAGTTCAATGATTTACGGTTTCCATAAAAATCAGTGAATGGTGACTGGAGACAAGTTGTAGATAGACTGTGAGGACTAGTTTGTATTTATTGTAAAGCCATTAAATCTTTGTTCTCCTTTAGTGTAAAAAAAGCCCTCACTGATGTCAGAAATATCTTCACTCTCAGTAAGAGAAAAACAAATACTGTATATGAACACATATATATGGAATCTAGAAAGATGGTACTGAGGAAACTTGAGGGAGGATCAAGAGTGATCAATCAGACATATGTATGCCTATGACTGATTCATGTTGATGTATGGCAGAAACCAACACAATATTGTAAAGCAATTATCCTTCAATTAAAAATAAATAAATATAAATTTAAAACCAAAACAAAAAAGAAATAGCTTTACCAGAAAAGCCAGCAATGACCATGCCATTTTATTAGTGCAAACTATAGGCAAGTCTCCTTGAGAGGTGATATTTCAACTTTGGGGCTGTGTTCTGCTTAACAGTGAGACAGGTAATCATCCTAGGTTTTGGTTTGACCAGTAGATTTGTGCGCTTTGGGATTTACTCCTCATCTCACTGTATATCACTGCAGGGCCAGCGGCAAACTCTGCTCTTCCACCACTGCTAAGGGACATAGCTGGTGCTGGAATTAAAAGCAAAGAGTTGGAATAGTACTTAGATATAAAAAAGAATGAAATGCGAACTGCAGCAACATGAATGGACCTAGAGATTGTCACACTAACTGAAGTAAGCCAAAGACAAATTTCATATGATATTGCTTATATGAGGAATCTAAGACACAAAACCAAAAATGATACAAACGAACTTATATACAAAACAGATGGCCCTGCAGACTTAGAAAACATTATGGTTACTAAAGGGAAAAAGAGGGAGGGATAAATTAGGAGTTTGGGATTAACATATACACATGCTATATATAAAATAGATAACCAACAAGGACCTACTGTATAGCACAGGGAACTATCCTCAATATTTTGTAGTAATGTACAAGGAAAATGAATCTGAAAAAAAATAGACATGTATGTATGTATAACTGAATCACTTTGTTGTACACCTGAAACTAACAGAACATTGTAAATCAACTATAAGTCAACTAAAAAAAAGAAAAAAGGCAAATGGAAAGACAGGCTATAGACACTACCTTGCTATAGCCTGGATCGGAGCAGAGGTTGCTGCTGCTACAATGCAGCACTTACGCTATACAAGCACAACGCACCTCAGACCGGCATAACTGCAGTCCTAACTGCACAGACAGGTCTCCACATAAAGGTACCACACTGTTTTTGCTCTTTTGTTCATGCACACTTACAGAAGTTCGTGCTTTTCTCTTTTTGATGTTTTCTCCGATTCTCCCTCCCTATTTTGCTACTTTATAAAAGTAATTTTTCTCTCTCAGGATCTGGTCCCAATCTCCTCACAGGCTTTCTGGGAGGTCTCTTTGTTTCATTCATGCCTTTTCTTGTTCTCCCTGCTTTTCACTCTTCCTCCTGGGATCTGATCTCTTTCCAGCTGCGGCCACACGGATCTCACCTACTAAACCGCTGCCCAGCGGCGCAGGTGGTTGAGTAAAGGCGTAGCAAACAAGGAGCCATCACTGAGCCCACGGGACTTCCCTCGGGCCCCCCTCGGCTCAGGCTCGGGGCGTCTCCCGGCGCTGCATCTGAAGCGGGAGAGGAGCAAGGCTGGGCGGAGACGCTCGGCTGCCCTTCTGTCTTCGGCATCGCCCAGCTTCCCCACGGGATCCAACGCGCGGAGTGGACTACATTTCCATGGTTGTCCGAGGCTTGGAGCAGAAGCTACTGTCATGTGAGAGACAGGTGGCTCCGCCTAGCTTGGTAGTTAGGCTTGCTTTCGGTGAGAATAAAGACCAGCGTCCCCTTGTGTCTCTGTGGCGCAATCGGTGAGCGCGTTCGGCTGTTAACCGAAAGGTTGGTGGTTCGAGTCCACCCAGGGACGCGTGTCACTCTTTTGGAAAGTAAATAATGAACGATTGTTTCTAGTTCGCGCATCCTCTCCCAAACCCACTACCCAACTGCCCTCTGTGTCTTGTACACACACACACATACACACAAGGACTTATGTCCAGATATTCCTTCACCCTCTCTGGAGGAAAAAGCAGGTCACTGGGAATCCTGTAATTCATGAAAGAGTAGGCTTATCTTCTTTACCCTGTAAACTCGTTTTACCAATGAAGTTTTCCCATTGTTGTTGTAGTTTCTATTTAACCCCTTCCATGTACTTCTAAGGTTTGGTTCTATGCTTTTCCTCTGACAGTCATCATTCTTGTACACATGAGGACAGGGTAAAATCCTGGAAGAGTAACACTATCGCAGCCTTTACACTGGAGAAGGCAATGGCATCCCACTCCAGTCTCTTGCCTGGAAAATCCCATGGACGGAGGAGCCTGGTAGGCTGCAGTCCATGGGGTTGCAAAGAGTTGGACACGACTGAGCGACTTCACTTTCACTTTTCACTTTCATGCACTGGAGAAGGCAATGGCAACCCACTCCAGTGTTCTTGCCTGGAGAATCCCAAGGACGGGGGAGCCTGGTGGGCTGCCGTCTATGGGGTCGCACAGAGTCGGACACGACTGAAGTGACTTAGCAGCAGCAGCCGCAGCCTTTACATGGTTTTGTATGTGATTCCTTTTTCTTGTCTTTGTTGACTTATTGGTTATAAATATCTTGTTATTTCAGCAATTGTTTTAGGTGTGACAGCATACATACATCTGTAATTCAGTGCAGTCTGCCTTCAAGGGATGGACACCTCCTCACATTTCTCGCCTGCCTGCCCTTATGCTTTTGTTGTCCAGTATTTTACTTTGCATATGTTATGACCCCCAAATTCAAGGTTGTTACTTTTCGTTAAATTGTTCCATATTTTTTAAGAGATTTAATTGATAATAAAAAAGCATGTATTTTCCCATGCATATGCCATGTCTCTTTTCTTTCATTTCCTTGGTGTTCATCAGGAATTCCATCTGATGTGAGTTCCCTTCCTTCCTGAAGGATTCCTTTAACTTCTCTTGCTGTGTGAATTTACTGGTAATGAAATCTTTTAGCCTGTGTATGTCTATAAATGTCATCATTCAACTTATATTTCAGGTTTTTTTTTTTTTTTTTGGCAGGGAGTAAGCATAGACTGGAGAAGGCAATGGCACCCCACTCCAGTACTCTTGCCTGGAAAATCCCATGGATGGAGGAGCCTGGTGGGCTGCAGTCCATGGGGTCGCACAGAATCAGACATGACTGAAGTGACTTAGCAGCAGCAGCAGCAGCAGCAAGCATAGACTTCCACCCTGACTTTTTCCACTCTCAGTCCTTTAAAAATGTTGCTTCACTAATTTCTCACTTCCATTTCTTTTGATGAGAAATCTGACACAAACTTTATTTTTGTTTTCGGAATGTACTCTGTCTTTTCTGTCTGGCTGCATTGTGGGTTTTTTTTGTTTTTGTTTTTGTTTTTCGTTTTCAATGGATTAGAGCAGTTTAATTATAATGGGACTGGGCATGGTTTTCTTTCTGTTTCTTGTGCTCACAGTTCATTTGGCTCTTTTGATTGGTGGGTTCATAACTTTCATTATGATTGGAGTATTTTCTGTTGTGTTTCCTCAAGTTTTCTTTCTTCAAAAAATTTCTCCTGGATTTTCAGAGACTCCAACCACTCCTATATTAGGCCTTTTAAAGTTGCTCTACCTTCCAGTGGTGCTATGTTCATTTTTTTTTTTTTTTTTTTAATTACTGGCATTTCATTTTGGATGTTTTTAGTTGTTCAAGGCTTAGTATTCCCTGACCTTTTCCTACAATGTCTAGTCTGTCGTTGATTCACAGATGTTATAATTTTCATCTCTAAAGTTTGCTTTTATGCCATTTTTGTGTTCCACATTTCTAATGAACTTTTTGATCATATGTAACATAGTCATGGTAGCTGTTTAAAGTCCTCTCTACTGAGTTTTACATCATGTCAATTCTGGCTCAGTTTTGATTGCTTAATTATATTCTTTCTTTTGCATCATATTTTCCTGCCTCTTTGCATGCCTGGCATTTTGTTGTTGTTTGGATGCTGGACAGCGTCAAAATTTCCCTTCTGGCTAGTATTTTGGTATTAGTACTAGCATTTCTATGAATTACCTTGAGTTTTGTTTTGGGGTACAGTTAAGTGACTTGTAAACAGTTTGATCTCTTTGGATTTTGCTTTATGATTTTTTTGGTAGGTAATTCAAGGGCTGACTATTCTAGAGCTGTGGTCTTCTCCAAGGTTCATGAGTTATATCAATAGTCTAGTCTGACTGGTAACAGTGTGTACAATCATCTATCCTAGATGAATTTTAAGCACAGTTCTATGATCTTGCTCAAAATTTCTTTTCTTGGTCTGAGGCATTTCTCCACAAGCCTACTCTTGTCAGAACTCGGCTTACTACTTAAGGGAGACTTTTTTTAATCTCTGGATCGCTTTCTCATCACTGGACCTTTGTTCTCTGAACCCTGGCTGCCTTGCTCTCCAGCAAAACTCAGCAAAACTCAACAATACAAAGAGTTGGTCTTGGATCCCCCTTCTCTTGCCCAACCTGGACACTCTCTGAAAGCATTAACATGGGCCAATGGCAGGACTCACCTTATTTCTCATCTCTCAGAGGCCGCTGTCCCCTTTTGCCTGATTTTCTGTTTCTAGAAACTGATATTATATAATTTCCTTTATTTTTCCTTTGGGAGCAAGCAAGAAGGGGAGAGTGAGATCTGATTTCAGGCTGGAGGGTAAATCTGATTTTTTCACTCCACCTTTGTAAGAAGCTGAAGGCATTTTAAGTGTTCTTAGTTTGATTTCAATAGCAGGTGTGCCAATTTGTATTCCCATTTTTCCAACTCCATGAAACAGATTTTTTCTTCATATCTTGTCATCATGACAAACATGATATATGTCTATAAGATAATCTAACAAGGGAAGTGGTACCCTCCTGATTCAACTAAGCTAGAGGTACAATAAAAGTCGAAGTGGACATCACCCTGTTGCATATGTTCAGCAGCTAAACTTCCCAACATGTTTCTAGAAAGCCTTGCAATAACTCTAATTAATTCGGTGGTGACCTACTTATTCAAGTCCAGAGAAGACTGATCAGAATGACTCCGAATTGCTTCACACTAAATTTACCGATAAGAGGGGGAAAACATTGGTCTCAGACATTTATTCTTCCCTTTTCTTCATGAATATATTTTTGCCATCTGGATGTGCACATTTAATAACTGGCTGACCTCTTATTTAAGCCTACCTTAACATGCCAATCACTGTCTCTATGTGATTCCTTGACGGTGTTTGGCTGTTTCTGCAAAAATTATCCCATTTGAGACAATTGTTGGGACCAATAGGATTCTGCACCTGACAATCCATCTTGTGCAGACCTGGTACCAAGAGTTATTAGTCGACCTTCCCTGAGTTCTTCTGTTGAATCTCATGAGCACTCATGAGCTCTTCAGTTCAGTTCAGTCGCTCAGTCGTGTCTGACTCTTTGCGACCCCATGAATCGCAGTACGCCAGGCCTCCCTGTCCATTACCAACTCCCGGAGTTCACTCAGACTCACATCCATCGAGTCAGTGATGCCATCCAGCCATTTCATCCTCTGTCATCCCCTTCTCCTCCTGCCCCCAATCCCTCCCAGCATCAGAGTCTTTTCCAATGAGTCAACTCTTTGCATAAGGTGGCCAAAGTACTGGAGTTTCAGCTTTAGCATCATTCCTGCCAAAGAAATCCCAGGGCTGATCTCCTTCAGAATGGACTGGTTGGATCTCCTTGCAGTCCAAGGGACTCTCAAGAGTCTTCTCCAACACCACAGTTCAAAAGCATCAATTCTTCGGTGCTCAGTTTTCTTCACAGTCTAACTCTCACATCCATACATGACCACTGGAAAAACCATAGCCTTGACTAGATGGACCTTTGTTGGCAAAGTAATATCTCTGCTTTTGAATATGCTATCTAGGTTGGTCATAACTTTCCTTCCAAGGAGTAAGCGTCTTTTAATTTCATGGCTGCAGTCACCATCTGCAGTGATTTTGGAGCCCAGAAAAATAAAGTCTGACACTGTTTCCACTGTTTCCCCATCTATTTGCCATGAAGTGATGGGACCAGGTGACATGATCTTAGTTTTCTGAATGTTGAGTTTTAAGCCAACTTTTTCACTCTCCTCTTTCACCTTCATCAAGAGGCTTTTTAGTTCCCTCTCCCCCCGGGGAGAGAAATGCTGCAGTGTTTGCTATGACCATGAGCTCTTAGGGTCTCACAAAGTAAACCTAACTCTTGGAGATTCTCTCTACTCTCTGTGTGTGTCTTTGTCTGTCTGTCATTCTCTGTCCCTTGTACTCTAGGTCTCCCCAAATCTACCCAGTTTCTTCTCCTTTTCATCTTTCCTTTCACCATTGCACTAGATTGCTTTTAATCACTGAGCACTACTCAGACAATTATTAGATGCCAGGCCCTGCTGTGGGGGGAGGGGGAGAGAAATGCTGCATTTTGAGTCAACTCAAGGTCTCTGCCCTGGTGAGTCCACATCTGGAGGATCAAAAAGGGACAGTATAGTGGGAGCAGAACTGGTTCCTGGCAGTGTGTTTTTTCCAGGCTAATCTGCTCATCTCGGCCTAGGGTTCTAGCAGTGATGGAGATAAGAGAAGCACAATGAAGATGATAACAGTAAGATGGATGACTTCAGATTTAGAAAGCAGGAAACCAAGAACTAAAATCTTTTTTTTTTTTTTTAAGTATTATTACATAAACAAGGACTTTAAGGAAACAGCAGGCTTTCAGTGATAGCACCTCACTTCCTGGAGCAGACATTTCATGTATTCCACAATTCTTACAGTGACATTGATGGACACAATCACTAACCTCCTTATAAAAGGTACCTGAGCCTCCTCTTAACCTGTTCACATATGGCCATTCTATAATCTAGAAACATAGGAGGCAGCATTGAAGTAAAACAGCGTTTCTCATTTCTATCTCAGTTATACATTATACAGGCAAAGATCACACATCAATCAATTTAATATCAGTCAAAGACTTCAAAGATAAAATAGACCTTAACATCAAAAGTTGATCTGACATAGAGAAACGTATGTTGGAATCATACAGTAAATGATACCCCAAATTGTAAGTAGAATAATTAAGTGACTATGATTTCTAGAATTATAATATCAATCTCTATTTAGCATATATGGTATACTTAATTTACTGGAACACATAATTTTAAATTTCATAGATGTAAATATTTATTGGATTAAAAAAATTTTGATAAACAAGTAAAACCAGTATAGAAAATTTAGGCAGTACAGTGTTATTAGAATTTTGAAGAGAAAATAAACCTAAGACTTGTGCAAACTAGAATACTATGCTACCAATATTTTCCATATTATTACAATATTTGGAAAACAAGGTAGTTTTTAGACCTAAATTACTAAACTGGTGTGATGCATACAAGGAGTCTTCTCTAGAAGTACAACATTTTCTGTATGATCGCACATCAATTATTATAATTTTCTATAGTGTTAAAATATTTGAGATTTATCCTTATTATCAACTTGAATTATTATACTAGCATACTAGGCACATACTAATTTGTTTCTATGATAAAGTGAAACTAAACTTTTTGGTTTTTTCTTCTTCAGAATTACATTTCAGTGAGAAATTTCAACAAAAAACCCCTTGGGTGTTATCCACTGGAATTCTCAACCTAAAAGCTGTATCAGTGCCTTATTTTGGGGAGGGACAGAGTGGAATGAACACAGACACAGTGGAATCAATACAAACTACAAATCAGAATGCCAGCAAAAAGGAATCAAACCCAGTCTGTGGTGGTGAAAGCCCCAAATCCTAGCCACTAGACTACCAGGGAACCTCACAAAGTGTCTTATTTAGCATCTCCACGTAAAAACTAAAGTAAATATTATATTCCATAGATGCTGAGAGCAGAAAAGGGGGCGATTCCTAGCGGCCCAGGGCTGAACAAAGCTGCGCAAGTCTCCCGGCTCCTGCCCGGCTGTTCATTACCCTTCCCCTCTCCTCTCCTGGGCCATATTTTGGGCTCTGGGGCCAGGCTGAAAGGTAACAGGCTGGGTTCCATCCTGGTCTAGCTTTAGCGCTGTGTGCATCAGAGCCAAGGTCAAGCTCTCCTTCTGAACCTCTGCTGTCCTTATGAGTCAGGTGCTGACTGGCTCTCACGGGGTGATGGGTGGATCGCTCTACTTCCTGATCTCTGACCTGGCTCAGGTGCCTCTCCTGCTAATGGCACGTGTATGGGCACCTTTTCATGCCCGGACAGCTCAGTTGAGCGGAGTTCTTTCTACCAGTCTTTGGATCCAGCCCCCAGTGAAGAGTCAGTTCGGTTTCTATTGTTCTTTCATGCAAACCAAGGGTGCTGAGGTGGGAAAAAGCCAAGTGTGCTTCAGACGGATGAACTTCTTGGTTTTCAGAGCCATAATATGTGTCAGGGTGTAGAGGAAATGTAGGCGCCAGAGGAGCTGAGGGGATTTCCGGAGGTAAAGGTTTTGTTCTGTGCCCTCCTTGGAGTAACTGGTTGTGCCCTGGTGTCCACAGTGACTCAGACAAAGGAGGCTTGGTTTGTAGTGCGGAGCAAGCTTTCAGGCTGTCACGGAACTCCTGTTTATTGGGGATGGAAAATGCAGCTGCTTTCGAGGTCTCTCACTCCCCGCCGCTGACTTCTTTTTTGTGTTTAAAATGTATAAAACTCTGGGGAAAAATAAGATTGTTTCCGCCCGGTTTCGAACCGGGGACCTTTCGCGTGTTAGGCGAACGTGATAACCACTACACTACGGAAACCACACGGGTATCCGTTTCTAATGACATACCCAAGAATTCTATGTTTGACCACAATGGCCATCAGAAATTTTCGAAGGAAGGGGATCCTGGAAGTACAGGCTATCCCTTAGATAAGGAGACTGTGGCTTCTGAAAGGCTCTGCTTTAGGGCTCCTCGCTTCTCCTGGAGCGAGGCCCCCGGGGATCCCCGACAGTTTTAACTTCGGGATCCTGCAACTAGAGTACAGCTACGCACCGGAAAGGAGGGGTCGCCCTCGCTGACTCCCCAGAAGCCGCAGGAGCCTGGGGCTTTAGGTGCCTCTCAGACCCAGACCACCCCGATGCCCAGCAACAAGGACACAGCCCCTTACGGACTGCAGACCCTCGCCTCGGTGGCCTTTTTCACGGCGCCGGCGGTCAGTGGGCTCCGCTTTCGGAAATGATCCACGCTTTAAAGCCACCCGGGAATCCGAGGACCCACCCTCCCCTCTGTTCCGATGCGCCTGACCCTCGCGCTCTTTCGTCGCAGCCCTTTCGCAGCCTCGCTTCTCCAGCGTCGTCCCTGGGAAAGGTGATTCCTCAGGTTCCTGCCTCTGTAGCTTATTCTAGTCATCAAGTTTAAGTCCAAGACTTTCGTCACACTTTCACGTTTTAGCAGGAAGCGCAGCAAAGGCTGACGGCTCAGGTCTTTTGTCTGTTTGGAAATACCGAACATGAACGCGGGTCGGGCCTCGCGGCCTGTACTGAGTTTGCTTGCAGTCAGTCCCTGCATAAGGCCGCTGAGGAGCCAGGCTGTGTCCACACAGATCTCGTGGTGATTCATCCCTCACTTATTGTGCTTGAGATTCTGCTTGAATGACAGCTTTGTTTTCCCTTTTACAATGTCTGAAACGCCTTTTATTTGCCTTTTATAATATTTTCCAACAGGTCTTGGAGCTCGAATTTTAACCTAGGAGGAGAGATAAAGGCGGTTTTCCCGGAAAACAGTTGTCGGGAGGGGTTTTCGTGTTCACCTCACAGCAGGCAGAGTTTCTTTTTGCTGAAAGACTTTAATGCAAAGTTGTCTGTCTGTCTCTGGTTTCCTTTAGAAGGGTAACAAGTTTGGAGGTGCATGTGCCGTTTTCTCCGGCAGTGGTTTTCTCCTTTTCTTGGTGCGGCGGTCACCGCGTTTTCTTCCGGTCAGGGGCTCCTACTCCGGGGAAGGCGCTGGCCGCGTGCGCACCGGCCCCCAGGCCGCGGGGCTCCGCCTGGTTCCGCGTGGACTCCGAGTGCAATCGAGGGTGCGACCGCGCGGCAGCATCCTCACCAGCGCTGGAGCCTGAGTCCCCAAAGAGGCGGACTTCAAAACAGCTTTAGAGCAGGACATTTCATGAGCTTTCCTCTGTTTTCCTCCCCTGCAGGTCCTAGTTTTCACCTTCCGCGTCCAGCCAGAGGAACGGATTCGCCAACTTTCTGTAGCCTCCGGCGGCGGCGTTGCCGTCTCACGTCGACTGGACCAGGGGGCGGTGGTCGTTTCCCGGACGGGGTGGAGGGACAACAGGCACCCGAGGGACCACAGACACATGGCTCCCTGCAGCCGCAAGGGAAGGCGCGGGGCTCCTGAGCCTGCAAGGCGAGCGCGCTGAGGGGACCGGGCCCTCCCCCTGCCCATGAGGCCGGGCCCAGAAGAGGGAAGCCGCCCAGCACGGAGTCCAACGGCCGCCCAACGCCCCCACCATCCTCATCCGAGCTTCAGGGTGAGGGAGCCGAGCGTTCCACTGATTTCCCGCCTTTATCAGGAAAGTCGTTTACACAAATCCAGAGTCTAGAACAAGAGGGCCTGTGTAGACCAAAGTCCACATGGACCGAGAAGCAAACACGAAGTCCTAACTGTATGTGGGGTCTGAGGAAAGCCCTGCGTCAGATACTACTCTTGGTCTGAGCCCAAGGAAGTTGGCGTCATCCAAGGTGCAGACAGGGCAGGCGCGGCAGATCATGGGGGAAGACCTGGAATCCAGGCTTGGTGAGAGGTAACGCTCTCCTTCTGAACATGTTTCCTTGTCAAGCATGGGCCACTTGGCTCTCAGTGGGTGATGAGCGGGTCCATCTACTCCCTGATCTCTGATCTACTTCCAATGAACTTCTTGGCCTCTCCTGATAGTGGCACGAGGACCAGTTGCTTTTCCTCAATCCGCAGAGCCTGACGCTGTTCATCCTGCGTCTTTGGCTCCAGCCGGCGGTGTAGAGTTGAATTCGTTCTTTTGTTCTGTGACTCAAATTCGGTGTCTCTCACGTGTGCTGGGGTGAGGGAAAGCTAAGTCTTCACAAGGAATAAACTTCTTGGTTTTCAGAGACATAGTAGGTGTCAGCGGTAGAGACTATTTAGGCCCCAGATGAGAAGGTGCGGGGATTTCAGAAGGTAAAGGTATCCTGAAGTCACTCTTGTCCTGTGCCCTCCTTGGATTCACTGACTATGGATTGGTCTGCAGTGTGACTCAGAGCGGAGAAACCAGGGCTGGTTCTAGGGCCGATGGGGCTTTCAGGAGGCAAGGAACTCCTCCCATGTTTCTTGGGCCAAGGAAAATTTAAGAGAACCCACTACTGCCACACCTTCTGCCCCCCTTTTTAGTTTCTTGAATGGGAATGTAAATCTTAGGAAAACAGCAAGTCTGTTTCTGCCCGGTTTCGAACCGGGGACCTTTCACGTGTGAGGCGAACGTGATAACCACTACACTACAGAAACGAGGGCTGTGTGGGAGCTCGACTCTATGTCCACCGAAACCTCAAGTCCTACCGGCACTCTCTTGGTCACCAGTCTTTCAAATTGAAGAATGAACCTGGAACGACCAGTCTCAGGCGAGGAGACTGCGGCTCCCAAGAGCCTCTGCTTTAGGGCTTCTTCCCTCCCCCAAAACCGGGCCCCTCGGGCACCCCAGAGTCTGGCTTCCGGATCCCACACCCAGTGCAGAGTCTCCAGTTGTGCTGCTATGCACCCGAGGGCGGGGGTCGCCTCTGTGGACGCTTCAGCTCCAGGAAGCCACAGGAGTGGGAATGGGTTTGGCTTTGTTTGAGACCCGGGTGACCCGGTTGCCCAGCAGTGTAAACGCCGCTCCTCCCGTGCTGTGGACCAGCGCCGGCGCCACCCTGTTCAGTCGGCCTTTTCGGCGCTCTCGGAAATGATCGATGTTTCGAACGCACCCGGGAGCTGTAGGACTTGCTCTTCTCGCCCTCCCTCTGCTTCGAAGCGCCTGACCCGCGGGCTCCTTCCTCGCATGCCCTTTCCCCGATGCACTTCCCCCTACCCTCCCCGCAGAGTCCTGGGGGTGGGACTGTGGGAGCCCCGGTCCTGCAGCTGTGGTGTATGCCAGTCGACTTTTAGAGTCCTGTTGTTTAATCCCATTTTCACGTTTTAGCAGGTATTGTAACAAAGGCTCTGCTTTAGGGCTTTTGGCTCTTTGGCACGGAACATCAACGCAGGCCGATCAAACTTTCTAGGCCTGTACTGAATTCAGTTGAAGCTCTGGCCACCAGACTGTTCAAGAACCGCTAGGGGCTCTCGACCTGCCTGAAGATCCTGGAAAAGTCAGTGCAGATTTCAGGTCACAGGATCTCTCCCTCTTTTCTGAGATTATTTTCAAAAGGGCCGTTTAATTTCAACTATTAGAAATTAAACTTCGTTTTATTTGCCTGCTTAATTTTCCTGCTTAGCAGGTCATGAAGTGGGGATTTTAACAATGAGGAAGAGTCAGTTTTCAGAGAAAGGTAGTATCTGAAAAGTTCCCACGTTTTCCACATAGCAAAAGACCATGAGCAGAAAGCATTTCCTTTGTTGAAAAATATTAAGGTTTTTTCTTCTTAAGGAGTTTTTGACATGAAGTTAAAAATAAAAGCTGGTTGAGGGGTATTCTTTTTTCCCCCATCAGTTGATTTTCCTTAAACAAACAAACAAACAAACAGGTATTTATTTATTGATGCTCTGGGTTTTCATTGCTACACTGGGTCTTCGTTGCTGTGCTGGGGCTTTCTGTAGTTCCTGGTAGCCGGGTTACTCTTTCATGCTATGGGCCTGACGTCATGTGGGGTCTTTCCAGATTAGGGATCGAACCCATGTCCCCTGCACTGGCAGGTGGATTCTTAACTGCTGGACCACCAGGGAAGTTCCTAGCAGTAGCTTTTCTTCGTATAATAAATTGCCTCAATTGTTCATACTAAAAAAATTCACCCCTTATCCCCCAAGGCAGGAACAGGAACATCCTGTTGTCAAGGTCAGTGTTGTTCTGCTTTGGCTCAAACTGGGACAGGAATTGACTCTGTCAGCCACACCAGAGACTGGAATGACAGTTCCAACTGAGGCAGATGTCATAATAGCTTAATCAGGAAATTTCCTGATACTTCCCTTCCCTCTTTGATCTATATCCCTCTTTCCCCACCCATTCAGAGAACAGGATTCATTCTCTTCCTGCCTTGGAGGACACTTTGGCATCCCTTCTAGACAGGATAAAGGGAGTGGTTGCCCTTTCCCTTATAGGACTGGGAACAGCTAAGGGCACCAAGGGAACCACAGACTCAGTTCTTGGACCCCTGGGCACCTATACCTAAGGGGATCCTGACAAACCCCAAAAAGCACTGCCTGAAGCTTCTCTGCCAGCTGAACAGGGATGTGTGGGGTTCCTGACTCAGAGGAGCAGCCCAAACAGTCCTCAGATGTGTCCCTGAGCTTCCAGGACAGGCCTGGAAAAAAGCTGAAGTTGAGGGTAGAGCCAGGGAATAAGTGCAAAGGACAGGCTAACCCCACCACCTTGAGATTGTCTGGAACCTAAGATCTTGAAGGAGCTGAAGGTCTCATTTAGGTTGGTCTCCACTTTTATCCAATTTCATTTAGAGAACAGGAAAGGGTAGGACTGTGAAAAGCAAGGTCCAGACTTAACAAACAAGAGAACGTGCATTCCTAACTAATTAAATATGGGGCTTGAGTAAAATATTGGCATCAAAAAGAACTCTATGGGGGATTTTTTACTCTAAGCATTGGGAGGATGGGAACAAAGAATTTCAACTAAGGACGCAAATTAAACTAAGGAATTTCAACAATATGGGTGCAAAAGGTTTTTCTCAGGGGAATATCTGAAGTTTTTTTCCCAGGCCACTATGCCTTGATTAAAAGATATAATAGATTTGAGCAGATAGTTCAGAAAGGAAGATATATTCATGTCCAATAAAGCTCATAAAAGTGTGCTCTATATGATTAGCTATCAGAGAAATGAATACTGAAACCACAGTGTGAGACCACTATTCCTAGCATGGCTAAAATTAAAAAGACAAAAAAACACTCAATCTTGGCAAAGATGTAAAAAAACACAACTTTCACACAATATTGGTGGGGATATAAACTGATAACAACTGCTTTGGAAAATGCTTTGGTGGGTTTTATGAACTTGAGCATATACCTTGCTTGAGTAATTCTTCACCTAGATATTTTTCCAAGAGAAGGGGAAACAAATATGCACAAAATCTCCTGTGTAAAGAATGTTCAAAGCAACTTTATTCACAACAACCAGGACTGGAAAAACTGGAATGTCCATTATCAGGTGAAGGGTAAGGAAACTTGGTATATCCAAGCAAAGGAATACCACTGAACAACAAAAAAAGGAATGAGTATCTGATATACTCAACAATATGGATAAAATTTAGAGACATGGTGCAAAGAAGCTGGACACCAAGGAATACATATACTATGCTTCTGTTTACGTGAAGTTCTAGAAGATGCAAGACTAAAGTGAAAAAAAAAAAAAAAAAGGCCAGTGGTTGTCAGTAAATAATCCAGAGGATAAAGAAGATGATGTTGTTGAGCCTAGTGATTTTACATTATTTTTAAGCTTTGATTTTTTATTTAAAAATGTATTTATTTATTTGTGGGTGGCAGGTCTTAGTTGTGGCACACAGGATCTTTGCTGCATCAAGTGGGCTGTTTCCTTGTGACCCATGGGCTCTCTAGTGATGCATGGGCTCCAGAGTGCATGATCTTATTTGCTCTGCAGCATTTAGGATCTTAATTCCCTGACCAAGGACTGAACTTGAGTCTCCTACATTGTAAGGTGTATTCTTAACCACTGGGCCACTGGGAAAGTCCCCCTGAACTTATAAATATTACTTTTATTGACATGTAGTTGAACTACATATTATAGTAGTTTCAAGTGTACAACATAATGATTTAATACTTTTTAAAGACTTTTTTTAATGTGGATCATCTTTAAAGCCTTTATTGAATTTGTAACAATATTGCTTCTGGTTTTTATATTTTATTTTTTTGGCCACAAAAAAATGGGATCTTAGCCTCCTGACAGGAGCTATTGAACCTGCACCCCCTTACATTAGAAGGTGAAGTCTCAACCACTGGACCACCAGGGAAGTTCCATGATTCAATATTTTAATAGATTATACGCCACTTAAAACTTTGAATATTGGCTATAATCCCTGTGCTATACAACATATACTTGTAGCTTATTTGTTTTATATAGTAGTATATACTTCTTTATTCTCTATCCCTATTTTGCTCCTTCTGCCTTTCCTCTCATACCTGGTAACCATTAGTTCATTTTCCAAATATGAAAGTCTGTTTCTGTCATATTCATTCATCTCATTGTTTAGATTCCACATATAAGTGATAATATACAGTATCTGTCTCATATAGCTCTCTGACTTATTTCTCTAAGTGTAATACCCTTCAGACCCAGGAAATGGCAAAACTTCATTCTTTATTAAGGCTGAGAGCTATTCCATAGTGATGTGTGTGTGTGTGTGTGTGTGTATACATTTCTCTGTTGAGTGACGTGAATTGCTTTTATATCTTGACAATTGTAAAATAATGCTGCTTTGAATATTGAGATGTATGTATATCTTTTAGAATCAGTGTTTTCATCTTCTTTGGATTATGCCCAGGAGTGGAATTGCTGGATTATATGGTAGTTCTATTTTTACTTGAGGAACTTCCACCCTGTTTCTACAATAGTTGCATCAGTTTACATTTCCACTAGTAGTGTACAATGGTTCTCTTTTCTCCACCTTCTCAACTACCTTTGTTATTTGTAGACTTTTTGATAATACTCATTCTGACAGGTGTAAGGGTTTTGCTTTGCAGATTTTAAACACACTAAGCTCATCCTCCTTCCTCACCAGAAGCCCACTAATATTGTAAATACCTCAACTAGAAAACATGGCTGTGTCAGCACCATTTCATTAATGGAAGCTTCAGACAAGGCTCCTTGAGAGAGCCATTTCACTTTTGAGGGGTGGTTTCTGAGCATGGGGAGTGTCCAAGGTTCCCAGTAGCCTAGCTCAACATTTGTTTGCTGCAGATTTTCCTGCTCTGACTGCAAATAAGGGTCACATTTGGTGCTGAGATTAAAAGCAAACTGAAGGATGTGTCACTTCATGTCCAGATAGATGCCAGATGCAGCACTTTTAGATTGGAGCCAGGGTTACTGCAGCCAAAACACAGATTAACTTTGCTGGGAGAATCTGCATTTCCTTTAATATTTTTGATATAAGATATCACAATATTTAGTTGCTTTGTTCTTCAGCTTGCTTCCTGACAAGATGTAGTAGGAAGCAAAAATGCTATGTGCTGATCTTTCTAAAAATGTTTAGTTTGATCAGAATGTAAGACACTAAACAAGATAATTAGCCTGTCCTCCTCAGAAATTCAATGCCATCAGAAACAACAAAAGCAAAGAAATCAGGAGAAAGTTCCAGGTAATAAGAACCAAAGTGCAATTTAGAAACTTTAATTGGAATGGGGGAGATAGAAGCACCACAACACACACACTTGATTCTAAATCTCTCACTCATATATATATTTAGTACAGATGCATATATTAAATGCATCTATATTTATATACATACCCATGTATATATCTATATAGATGACATATTTGAACATTGGGAAAATTTATACCTGAAGCATATATTAGATGATATTATTGAGTTAGTATTAATGTCCTAAGGTTTGACAATTGAATTGTATTGTGATTATATTTCCTGGTATTAGTAAGTGATGTCCTTAATACCAGGAAATACATTCTAAAGTATTTAGAAGTGGTCTTTTTATCTGCATTTATTAAAGCAATATGAATGTGTTGGGGAGGGGGGTTAATGCAGAGATAGAAAAGGAACAAATGAATGTTAATTGTTGTATTTAGATGAACGGAAGAGAGGTTCATTGTATGATTCTTTCAAATTTTCCATAGGTATGAAAAATTTCAAAATACATAATTGTGGGGGAGGGGGGGAAATGACTGTAAACACAAGAGGTTGTGAAGAGCTCAGTCCTGGACTAAAAATTGGCCCTCAATGGTCTCTCCCTTTCAAAACGAGGTGACAGTGCTCGAGGCCACCCACATGTCTAAGAAAATGTAGGTGATTGGTGTGCTTTAGAAACCTATCTAAAGGATCCTTTCCTGCCACCCAGGATTTGTCCCCCTTACATGAATCAACCTTCTAACCTAGAAAACTGGTAAATTGAATGCTACTTTATACCTTTCAGAGTTTCTGGATGAAATGTCCTGATTTAATGTTTGACAGCAAAGACAGGCAGATGGTTGTTGTTGTTTAGTAGCTCAGTCATGTCCAACTCTTTTGCCACCCCAGAGACTGTCACCTGCAGGCTTCTTCTCTCCATGGGATTTTCTAGGCAAGATTATTGGAGTGGGTTGCCATTTACTTCTCCAGGGGATCTTCCTGGCCCAGGGATCAAACCCCTATCTCCAGCATCGGCAGGCAGATTCTTTACCACTGAGCTTCCAGTTCTATCCAGGTATGTTAGATCTCTCTCGTGGGTCCTAGACACAGACCTCTAGGATGGAACTTTCGCTAGAGCGTATCAAAAGTACAACAGTGAGCAGTAGTTTCTCAGGATCCTTCTCTGGCAGAGATTCTATCATTGTGGCCTTGGGTCCCCCATCGGGTGGATATGTATGAGACTGTTGCTCTGCTTGCAGATGCCCAACATGGGTGCAGAACTTTTTGCCTGAGTATCTTGGTTCCCAGATGGTGAGACACAGTGAATTTTTCTGTGTAATATTAGGTGCTCAATATAATTTAATTTTGGAATGAGGTGATGCATTGAGACTTGGTTTCTATCACTCTGGGTCATAAATGTAGTGGGCACATTAATGTTTGAGTTCTTGCTTTATGTAGAAGAAAGAAAGCTTTATAGTTTTGATTATACAAAAAGATGATAGCCAACATAAAGTATATGAAATAAACTTTATTCTAGGATTGTTCTAAACCCTCAACCTCCCAGGAAAAGGGACATGTGCTAAAGAGCTGATGAATGGTCTGTAGTAACATTATTCTGACTTATTCTTCACCCAAGTCCTTGCCATTTTCTTCCAGCTGCTGATGACTCCAGTTATCCACAGAGGAAGATGGGGAGGAAGAAAGATTAGGGCTTTTCACGATTATCTGTGAATCTAGGCACTGCTGTCCCCTGAGCAGTTGTCATATTTGTAGGCTGAAGGGCTGTGTTTTCTGCAATCGAACTATCTGTTTGGAGTAAAAATCTGAGCTGGGTGAAATCTTTCTCTTCCTTTCAGATTTGGATTTTGATGTTTTGTTATTTTTCTCATCAGTTGAGGAAATGTTTGTGACTATGCTTTGTTGAAATAAAACAGAACTTTTCATGGTTTCAGCATTAGTTTTTACAGAAACAGAAAACAAAAACAGGATTTTCTATCAGATTCTGCTTATACCTAACTGAGGTTGCAGTGAGAACTAAAGAGGAAAGAGGCCACGTGCCACCTGAATCCATTACATGGATAAGCTGTGGAGGTCAGCTACAATCTGGAAAGAGAAAGCTGTGCTAGCAGATTAGAGGGAAAGTCCTCTGAAATATACCATAGGAACATAGGACTCCACTGCCCCAAAACACTGAGGGCCTTGCTCAAAGCTGCTGCAGGTGGATTAGTCAGATCCCTATCTCCTTCTCCTCAGCATCAGTTTACTCTCCATTCTACTCTTGTAGAGAAAAATGAAGGCCTTTCACATCTCTCAGGAGAGACGTGCCTAGCTTTAAGCATGCACATTCAGAAACAGCCTGTTCTGGGAAAGAGAGGCTATTTTGAATGGAAATCTGGCTCCTAACTCCATGTCCTATCCCTTTTAAATAGGAGGGTGGTGTTAAGGGAACAGTCATAGAATGTGAAACCAGGAGAGTCAGCAGACACTATCTGTACATTGTGATTTATAATGAGAAATGTATATTTATTTGGTCTTCATCTCTATTTCTGATTCAGAACGCCCAAAAGCCTTGGAATTTCCTAAGTGGTAGAAGATAAAGGTTATTGTGTTATGTTAATGGAAGCAAGTAATGATGGGGGCTTGTTACCAGGAAGGTCCATCTTGCGATTAAAGAGTTGGAACTTCCTGTCCCAGCCCCTGACCTATGGATGGGGAGAGGGGCTGGAGATTGAGTTCAGTCATTATGGCCAATAGTTTCATCAATCAGGCCAGTGTAATGAAGTCTCAAAGGTTTTTAGGGTTGTGACCACATGGAGGTGGTGGGAGAGTGGCTCTCTCTGAGAGGGCATGGAAGCTCCACAACTTTTCCCATGCCCTGCCCTGTGCATCTGATCCATTTGCTGTTCCTGGGTTATATCCTGTATGTAGTTAGAATAGGAAAAAGGAGTCCAAAATGGTGGTGGCTAAAAGACAAAGAAAGGAAAAAAGCCCTCAAAAATGTAACAAAAGAAAATCCATGGACAGGACTGAGAACTTCAGGTGAAACAAACAGGCCCCACTTCTTGGGTAGCCCAATTTACATAGGGCAAGCTCAAGGGGGGAGGAGACAAAACTTATAAAAGGAGGAAGCCAAGACAGATTGAGGCCTCTCCTTTGGGGTTGGCCCACCCTCATGCCTCGAGGGTGTATTATTCTTTGCTTGCCAAATAAAACTGAGCTGTACCCAAGCTGTAACACTGGTCCACTGTTTCAAATCTTTTCTGCAGCGAGACAGAACCGAGGAAATTACACACTCCCCTGACATATCCTTTTATAATAAAATGGTAATGTAGTAAGTACAATGTTTCCCTGAGTTCTTGAAAAACAACTCTAGGAAATTATTATTGAGAAGCGGGTAGTGATAGCCTCTGATTTTTAGCCAGTCAGTCAGTAGTACAGGTAATATCCTGGGCTTTCAATTCACCTCAGAAATGGGCAAAGTGTGAGGCTATATGGCAGTCTTGTAGGACTTAACCTTTAACCTGTGGAATGGGAAATCTCCCTTACCATCTTGGAATAGGTACCAGAACCTATATACATTCAGGTACACTTCCTTTGCCCATGAATAAACAGTAGGTCAAGAGATTAAGAAGTACCTAAAGCCACATGACCTTAAATTGTGAAACCTGAGCCTGGAATTCAGGCTTCAATAATAGGGTGAATTTTGTAACTAAATGGTAGGTTTCCTAGAGCTCATTCCTAGAGCCTGGAGTTTGGAGACATGTAGAGGGAGCATCTTTCTAGATAGAGAAAACTATAAGAACTATGAATTATGTAATAGTGTTGGTCTCCACATCTTTTGTTTTGATAGTCAGATGTGGCAAGTAAAGAGAGCAATCTGAAAGTCATCTCCCTGTGGGTTTTGACCGCTTATCTCTGGACTATGACTCAGGTGATGTGGAAGGCTCTGATTTTCTTCCCTGATGTCTGTGTTTTCATTGTATAGCTGGGCAGTGGATTCCAAGATCTGCCTGTAGAAGTGAGAAGTGCATCCTGTTCCAGGAAATAATTACTGTTTAGTCAAGTTACACACATTTGCTTCAGAGGATGCTCTCTGTAGCTCCTTGTCCTGTGCTTCTGCCTCAGCCCAGAACAAAACCAGGGACTCAAGGGTGGGGACTTGAGTGCGATGGGGCAGAAGCTTAACTTTCACATGGCCCTTTATAAATGTCCAAACACACATACATATTATCACACCTAATGGCTGCAATTAGAAAGGAGCCTTTCTCATTAAAAAAAAAAAAGGCTGCTGCTTTGGTGTGGGAAGGGGCCAGGTCACTGTCCCAGCACAAGACTGTGGAATGATGACCACTGTGTGAGTGCAATCCAAGAGGAGGATGTCAGCACAAGAACCACCATGGGGACCATGAAAAGTAACCAAGACAAAAGGGAGGGCAGAGGGGAGACCCTCACTCTGCTGCAAGAGGAGCTCAGCAACCTGAGTTCTGCTGAATGACGATCATACAAGAGGAGAGGAGCACAAAGTATATAGTAGTTCTGGATCTCATCTGCTGCAGCCATTCCCCCAGGACGTGGAATGAGGTAGAAATGGAGAGTCTTTATCAGTAATGGACTGGCCAGGGCCTTTCAGCAAGATCACTGACTTTCACCAATCTTCTGCCAACTTCCTCTTCTCATCAGAAAACACCAGGTAACCTTCTGGTGCTTAAGAGCCCCTTAGGCTTTCAAACAAAGCATGGCCCAGGGCTAAGCTCACTCCATAGGGTCACCTCCTACTTAAGGATCTGGGAAGTCTAAGGGGGGTTGATACAAGGTGGGAAAGGATTGAAGTCCTCTTCAGAATAGGGCTTATCTAGCACTGGGAAAGGAGTGGCCCCCTTTCCATATGACTTTGTGAGTACTAGTAAGAAATTCCTCTCTACTAAATGCCTCTCCCACTTGATTTATGACTGCACATCTTCAAGAGATGGCAAAGACTTTCCTCTGCACCTCAGGGTGAAATGGGAAGCAGCAAATGAAGATGTCTTTGTAAGGGAAGTTACTTTGTGAGTAACAAAAGGCATGTTTATACCCATCACTGGCAAAAAAACAATACCTGACATGGTTTATATCACTATGAAAAACTCAGTTAACAGTGAGCAACTTAAGATAGTCTCTTTCTCCTTCCTGGAAGAGAATATAAAACATATTGTCCTCTAACAATTCAAACTTTTGTCTCCAAAGAAAAATCAGTCACATAGGGAAAAGAAGATGAATCTTGAGGTCTTCATCTGTGCACACACACCCATGGGTCTGCTAACCCAGGGGTCTTACTCATGGAGGAGTTTGGGTGGGTTTTTTGGAAAGGGACATGCTAGTGACATTGCTGCTAGTATCAGCCATTTCTCCAGCAGATATGTTGGTTGTTGGTTTAGATTAGAATACTTCACTGAAACTAAACCCACAAACAAACAAAAATAACCCCACCACATCTTGTGTTGCACAAAGAATGGGAACCCCAGTCATTTACACAAGGGTTGCCAAGATCGGTTTTCATTCCAATCCCAAAGAAAGGCAATGCCAAAGAATGCTCAAACTATGGCACAATTGCACTCATCTCACACGCTAGTAAAGTAATGCTCAAAATTCTCCAAGCCAGGCTTCAGCAATATGTGAACTGTGAACTTCCAGATGTTCAAGCTGGTTTTAGAAAAGGCAGAGGAACCAGAGATCAAATTGCCAACATCTGCTGGATCATCAAAAAAGCAAGAGAGTTCCAGAAAAACATCTACTTCTGCTTTATTGACTATGCCAAAGCCTTTGACTGTGTGCATCACAATAAACTGTGGAAAATTCTGAAAGAGATGGGAATACCAGACCACCTGACCTGCCTCTTGAGAAAACCTCTATGCAGGTCAGGAAGCAACAGTTAGAAAAACTGGAAAGACATGGAAAAACAGACTGGTTCCAAATAGGAAAAGGGGTATGCCAAGGCTGTATATTGTCACTCTGCTTATTTAACTTCTATGCAGAGTACATCATGAGAAATGCTGGGCTGGATGAAGCACAAGCTGGAATCAAGATTGCCCAGAGAAATATCAATAACCTCAGATATGCAGGTGACATCACCCTTATCGCAGAAAGTGAAGAAGAACTAAAGAGCCTCTTGATGAAAGTGAAAGAGGAGAGTGAAACAGTTGGCTTAAAGCTCAACATTCAGAAAACTAAGATCATGGCATCTGGTCCTATCACTTCATGGCAAATAGATGGGCAAACAGTGGAAACAGTGACAGGCTTTATTTTGGGGCTCCAAAATCACTGCAGACAGGGACTGCAGTCATGAAATTAAAAGACGCTTACTCCTTGGAAGGAAGGTTATGACCAACCTAGACAGCATATTAAAAAGCAGAGACATAACTTTGCCAACAAAGGTCTGTCTTGTCAAGGCTATGGTTTTTCAGTAGTCATGTGTGGATGTGAGAGTTGGACTGTGAAGAAAGCTGAGGGCCAAAGAATTGATGCTTTTGAACTGTGGTGTTGGAGAAGACTCTTGCGAGTACCTTGGACTGCAAGGAGATCCTACCAGTCCATCCTAAAGGAGATCAGTCCTGGGTGTTCACTGGAAGGACAGATGTTGAAGCTGAAACTCTGATATTTTGGCCACCTGATGTGAAGAGCTGACTCATTTGAAAAGACCCTGATGCAGGGAAAGATTGAGGGCAGGAGGAAAAGGGGAGGACAGAGGATGAGATGGTTGGATGGCATCACCGACTCAATGGACAGGAGTTTGGGTGAACTCCAGGAGTTGGTGATGGACAGGGAGGCTTGGCATGCTGCAGTTCATGGGGTCGCAAAGAGTCGGACACGACTGAGCAACTGAACTGAACTGCCAAGATCCGAGCCTTGGCCTAGAGATACAGCCTGACATTTTAATACTGAGATGGAAACTTAATGGGAGAGAAGGCACCCGAGGGAGGATGGACACTGATACTTGAACACAGGAACCGTGATAAGTGGACTTTGAATATGAGCAGGACTGCTGATGGTCTTGGAAACTTGAAAATCCCAAGACATTGTCAGAAGCTGTAATTAGCAAGAACATTTCAGGAAAGCTAAGATGCTTCATCTTAAAGAAGGAAGTTTATTAGACAGATTCTGTACATGTGCTGAAGGGTGGCAGAGAGTTTCTTGTGATTCATTTACTCTCTGCAGTCTGGTTTACTAGGGGTTCCTCAGCTTGCATTTGCCAGAGAGGGACAGAGGAAGGCAGGTGAGGTGTGGACCAGGAAGAATGCAAATGAACAGATCCACTAGGGACTGTTACTTGAAACTTGGTTCCAGAACTGTGTTCAGCCTAATCACTTTTTCAAGGTTAGTTCTTAGGTTCTGCCTGCATAGATTATCTCAATTAACCTAAACAGAGGTGGTTAGCAGGTAGCAGCTACCAGAGCTTTATTATTCAGTCTTCTATTTGTTGGGGGTTATTCTCTTTATATTGGGAGTACTCACTGGCTCTGTCCACAGCTGAGCTGGCGTCCTGCACATCACACACACAGGCATTGCTGCTGGGAGGCTTGTGGGAATCATGCTGACTGGAATGCGTCAGATACTTTTCATCGAGTGGGTCCTCTAGGACTTCATTCGCTTCTTCTTTATGGAGCCTCATGCTGAGCCTGAGTAGGGGATGGAGAAGGAAGCAGACAAGACAGGAGATGAAAATAAGGCAACCTGAAACCACAGCCTGACAGCTGGTACTCGTCTGAAGCTCATGGAAGAGACACCAGAAACCAAAGGGGTCATTCTCTCAAAGAGGGGGAAAAAAAACTAACATAACAATTCGTTTCTGACTGGTGTTTCAGTGTGCCCACCGTTGGGGTAGGAGAGAGAGCAATATGTGTTCAGTGGACTGGTCTCATAACGTGGAGGAGGAAGTAGACTCAGTGTCTCCTCTAAAATATACTCTGACACACAGGACACTCAGAGACCTATAATACTGACATTAAAATACTGTGAAAAAATTTTATGCAATATTATATGAAAGGTCCATTGAATACTGTCTCCTGACAGAATAACCTCCTAGGGCTCTTGTAGCTTTTAGGTCTCTCTCTCTCTTTAAATATTTAATGATTGACTTTACCTTGGACTGCAAGGAGATCAAACCGGTCAATCCTAAAGGAAATCAGTCCTTGAATATTCATTGGAAGGGCTGATGCTGAAGCTGAAATTCCAATACTTTGGCCACCTGATGCAAAGAACTGACTCATTGGAACAGACCCTGATGCTGGGAAAGATTGAAGGCAGGAGAACAAGGAGATGACAGAGGACGAGATGGTTGGATGGCATCACCGACTTGATAGACATGAGTTTGATAGACATGAGTTTGAGCAAACTCCAGAAGTTGGTGATGGACAGGGAGGCCTGGCGTGCTGCAGTCCATGGGGTGGCAAAGAGTCAGACACGACTGAGTGACTGAACTGAACTGGACTATGAAACATCTCCCAACATATATTAGAACAAATGTTCAGGAAAAAAAGGCAAGCATCTCACTTTGGTTTTTAACTAGGTTTTTAGAAAATAGAGACTAGGGTTCTCTGTTCCGTTTACCTTTAGTTCAGAATGACTCCAGTTAAGTAAACTTGAGGAATTACTAAGAAATGGCAACTAATACAAGAACTTCAATGAGAACAGACAACATGGGTTAAAGGACACATCACTGTATGATGAATGAATGAAATAGCAACAATCAGCAGCTTCTGGTTTCTCCTGGGTCTGGGACCTTTGGCCTCTGGGTCTCTTGCTTCAGGACTCCTCTCTAGGTTTCACCACTCCATTATCAGCCCTTCATCACTCAGAGTTACCTGGCTGCCAGTGACTCCTGTCCCTCTTCATCCTTCTTATCATGGTGATTTTCTGTGAACCAAAAATAGAGCTGGTGGGAAATTGAGCAGGGCCTATTTCATGTTTTACAGATACAAGGGCCTATCTGACCAGAAACACAATAGTTTAAATATTATTACTACTTCCTGAGGCATTCACTTCAAAGGCAGCTATTTCAAAGAATCACAAGGAGAGCTACAGGACTAGATGAAGAGGCAGGCTGCCCCATCTCTGAAGTTTCTCTTCTTTCAGGAGACCCTGCTTGATTTAAATAGCTAGTGTTTGACAGCTTCTTTTTCCTTACTGTGGGGCTTCCTAGGTAGCTCAGTGGTAAACAACCCGCCTGCCAATGCCAGAGACGTGAGTTTGATTCCCTGGGTCGGGAAGATCTCCTAGAGGAGGAAATGACAACCCATTCCAGTATTCTTGCAAGGAAAATTCAGTGGACAGAGGATCCTAGCAAGCTATAGTCCATGGGGGTCACAATGAGTCACACACAACTGAGCATGCACCATCTTTGCCTTTTTGCACTTTAATTCCCTCTTTTCTATTTTAAAGTCACCAATAAAGAGTGAATCTATGAAACTCTAGGCAGGGGGGAAGCCAGATACAGAAGTGTTGGACAGGTACATCTGGTATTAATTGAAAGGATGAAAAGAAAAATCAGTGTCAAGATGAAGAGCATTGTTTTGAATGACATGAAGATAAACCATATTAGTAAGGAGGCCCTTAAGAATAATTAAAATTCTGACTAATAATTGCATCACTCTGTGGGATTTCATAATTTTGTAATTATTGTATAAATATTTCTCATAGATATCCAACTAGAATGTGAGCTCTGTGAGGCTAATGACATTGCCATATAACCCAACCTACAGTTCACAGTACAGCATGCACACCTGAGTAGTCAATCAGTCAATATTTAGAACCACGTAATCCTAATGCTGGAGAAGGCAATGGCACCCCACTCCAGTACTCTTGCCTGGAAAATCCCATGGACGGAGGAGCCTGGTAGGCTGTGGTCCATGGGGTCTCGAAGAGTCGGACACGACTGAGCGACTTCACTTTCACTTTTCACTTTCATGCACTGGAGAAGGCAATGGCAACCCACTCCAGTGTTCTTGCCTGGAGAATCCCAGGGACGGGGGAGCCTGGTGGGCTGCCGTCTCTGGGGTCACACAGAGTTGGACACGACTGAAGCGACTTAGCAGCAGCAGCAGCAATCCTAATGCTAGACTAAACATTGACAGTCATCTAACCTATCTGATGCCTGAATTGCCTTACAAGTAAATGATCTTCCACAGATTGTCTTTCGAACTCTATTCCTTGTTGTTGCTCAGTCACTATATCCTGTCTGACTCTTTGCGACCTCATGGACTGTAGCTCACCAGGCTCCTCTGTCCTCTACTAAGTTTGCTCAAATTCATGTCTGAGTCTCTATTCCTTAAAGTTGCTATAAAGTGTCAGAGGAGGTGAAGGCAGAGACTAGGGAGAAAGAGGATTTCCAGACCTAAGCTTCCTTCAATCAAGTATCTCTGCTTAATGACTCTTTTACATTTGAGCTCCTCAGATTTCACTTCAACCAAGGTTAAAAGATGTCTCGAATGCCACAATCTATTAATACCTTTTATTTGAAACTCTCCAAGGATGGGCAATGCTGGTCTTTTCAAATTAATAATTAATTTTCTAGGCATAGCTGCTCAGTTATCTTTCTAGTCAATGGCCCTACCAGCTAACACTCCTCATAGTCTGACACTTAGAAAAAAAAATCAAATGTGCCAGAGAACCATTATTATCAAGAAAGGCACTTGAGAATGTTGGAAATTAGGAGTGTACTTTCCCAGCCATGGCCAAGTTTCAGGCTTGTCAAGAGCAGAGGTCCTCCCAGTCCCCTGCCGCTACTCCCCAGAGGCCTAGTCTTACAGAGGCCCAGGCCTGAGACAGGATAACCTGGGGCAGCCATCATCAGGAAGTCCCTCTCAGGAGCCAGGACTGTTTTGCCACCATGGATTCCTTGAGTCGGGACTGCATAGCCAAAACAGTAGCAGGAGATTCACAGCTTACTTTCCAAATGTGATTTGCAGTTGTGTAGAAACACTTTGCCCTAGAATGTGCTCTACAATATAAACCAAATCCAATATTAAAAAAGATGACAATCACCACACCTATAAAAAAGCAAGAATAAGTATTATAATTAAGCAAATATTTGTTGAACACATTTGTTCACATGTGTGTGAGATGGTTCTAACCACTGGTCATTGTGCATTTAATCTTCATAACCCTCTGAAGTAAATGCTGTTAGTGTTCCCATTTTACAGATGAGGTTGCTAAGGTAACTGAGATGCAGTCAAGTTGAGTTCATTTGCCCAAGGTCACAGCTAGAAGCTATGTTACTGGTGTTCCAACCCAGGCATGTGACTCCATTTTATTCATATATTACATCAGGGAGAATCCAGGGACCTAACTTGTCTTCCATCAGTTCCCACAGCCTCGCAGGCTGTCTTTGTCTAGCTCTGTGCCTGCGTGTACATTTCTGCCCTTCTGTTTTCTCTGTATTCTACCGCCCTGGGCTTCCCCACTTGACACACTTGCCACACAGCTTCCTCCTTACCCAAGCCGTGTAGCCAGTCTCCTCTTCTCTGCCAGCTTCCCTTCCTCAAAGGGCATTTCCTCCTCCAGCACAGATTCAATGAGGTCCTTGTACTCTTCACACTCTGGGGAAACAGAGACACTGTCTCAGGGGAAGCTGGCCCTGCCGCTGTGGTCCAGCCTTCAAGGGAGGAGGAGGGGCCACCTCAGGACAGATATCGCCTGGGTACCGGGCTCCACGCAGGGAATCCCACATCTGATTCCTCAGCCTCCCAGCTACTAGCATTTGATTCCCCCCAAGTTAGAGCTGGGGAGAGAGAACCTCATAGAGGGTAAAATAGCTCAAGATGATTCAACCAAAACGAAGCAAAGTCAGAATTCACATACTCTGAGTTGTGACTCCAAATCTTGGGCCACTTTACCAAGCCTTGCAGCCTCTTAAGGAAAATATGAGCCTGGGCACACAGTAGAAATTCCCTGTGTGTTTGGGGAGGCTCTGAGGACTGTAGGCTGATAGTTATCCCATGCTGAGTTTCAGTGATTCTCTTAATATTTCAAAATTTTTAAAGTTTGCTTGGATACTTCTGTGCAAAAGTGCACACAAAGAGAAAAAAGCCTGAAAGACATACGCTCAAATGCTAAGGGTGTTGTGTTAGGTTGGAAGGAGGACTAATGCACTGTGTTTGCCAAGGCCCTATTCTAGTAGATTTTCAAGAATATCATCCTGTAATCATCACCACTCCCTGAGGAGGTAGATACTACTCCTGTTACCATTACAGATGAGGAAACTGAGGCACAGAGAAGATGAACAACATGTATTTGAACCCAGAAGTCTGGCATCAGGACACAGGCTCTTAATCCCTGCACTGTGCTATCTTTACATGAAGATGTTGGATGGTATCCTTCCTTCTCCAATTTCAAAGAAGCTGTATTATGATTATAATAAAAGATGTAAAGAAAGAATCTCCTTACATCCCCATACCTCAATGCTTGTCATTTCACTTCTTTGATAAGTAGGCTTTAAACTTTTTTTTCTTCATGTAAAACAATAAAGTAGATGATTTATTGTAGATATTACATTCAGCCACAACTGAGAAGAGAACTAGTCCATAGTATCACAGGTCCAGGGCAAAGGACCAAAAGGGACAGCTTTGATACGAGGAAGGTGGCTCTCTCAAAGGTGGTTGAGGCAATCAGAATGGTCCTAGATGTCAATGTCAGATCCATTGTGACAAGTTCTAGATAGTAGGCATGCATTCCACAATTTGAACCAGCACCCCTGGCACTTGCTTCCCTTGTTTCTGCTTCTGTGGCTTCCATGGGTGTACCAATTCACTTGGACCTGTGCCTCATCTTTCTTCTTTTGTGCTTCAGCCTGCACATTTGCTTCTTCCTCCACTTTGCTCACATGGTGCAGAGGTTTCTCAAAAGATGGCACCAGGGCCGAGAGCTAATTTTAACTTTTTAGTCCATATCAGTAAGTTGGATAGAAAATTTTATCCCCCATTGGTTTATTGAAAAATAATCATAGAAAATTGAAAGCAAACAACTTCAGTGTCTCTAAGAATCGCCTCCTTATATCCCTGTCCTTCTTTACCTGTCCTCTCAATCTTGAACAGGCTTGAGATGCTCCAGTGGGTTTTCATATGTGAATGCTGGCTGTGGAGCATGAAGTGCTAGCTTCTTCACTGACCTGGCCCATTCCTGCGACTGGAGGTCTCCTCCACTTGGCCTCATTTGGGCCGTGTGTCTCAAAGTCCAGATCCTGGACTTGCTTGCTGTCTACAAATTCATATTCAGGGAGAGACAGCAGAGGTGTTAAGGAGCCTCTGAGTTCCAGGAAATACCCTCAATCTCACAAGAGTGTGAGGAATGTCTTCTTTGAACATATACGGGGGAAGGATCTTGCTCCAGACATCAGGACTTCCCTTGTTGTCTGCTATTGGTGTTCTCATCTCCGATTCCTATGGTTCAGTTGGGAGCATACAGCTTTAAGCTCCTTTAAGGTAGGCAGGATATCCTATCACTTCATTCTCCCCTCATGCAGCTAGCACAGTGCTTTGCAAATGGATGAGCTGCAAAAAATTTGAATTAATCCTAAGACATTTAAGCCAACAATGGTATTATATGTTTATAGAATCTGATATTATATTATATGTTTATAAAATCTGAAATGTATTCCTGGGAGAGAAAAGAAAGTTTAGCGCCTGAATGAGATCTAAGCCTCATTCTCCCTACACTCTCACGGCAAACTTTACTCCTTCGTGCCTCAGTGTCTCCATCCTCTGCAAAGTAGGGGTAAACTACCTGTTTCTACCTTTCTAGGAGTGTAGTAAGGAAGAGATTATTTTGATGAAGGAGGGAAAAGAAAGTCTGGAGTTTGTTTAGTTTCTTTGGGGAAAGATGGACGATCTTTTATCACTATGGTGACTGTGCCCTGAGGACTCACAGTATTATTGCAACTGGCCAGGGAGTAAACAGTAGCGTGGGACATGAGGAATTTCTCTGTGAGTTTTTGAAAGTCCTGTTTCCTTTTTTCCAGCTGGGAGCTCAAGCACTGGTTGGTTTCCAGGATGCCCATTTTTGTCCTCGGACCAGAGAAAGTGGTGAGAGATACTACCATGCTAAAGTTTAGGGTGGACTAGGTACAGCCAGAGCCTGGGGAGAAGAAACCCAAAGAAATAAGAAATTAGAGACAAATGAATGAATTATGGTGATGGATGTACTTCCTGGTAAATTACTGAAATCACTGAAGCATACAATGATACTGGGTGAGTATTATAGTACATAAATTATACCTTAATAAATTTTCATTAAGTGAAGAAATGTCTTTTAACAGGTTTGTAAAGAATATAGATATAATTTATTACTTACTTTTGGTCTAGACTTTGTCAGCATCCCACAACTCTGAGAATCTTTAACTGCAAAAATAAGGCACAAGAAGCCAAAGCTCAGAGGTCAGGCTCTGACAAGAGTGCCAGAGGGAGGACCCAGCTTGGCAGGTAACCATGTGGAGCTGCAATAACAGAACTGGAAGGTGGGGGTGTCATGGAATCTCAGGAGCTCCTGTCTTCCAGTGGACTAGGCCATACTGATACTAAAGGTCATCTGGTCTGTTCTGAAGGTCACACTGATGGGGACATTCCCTCAGCAGCCACTCACCATATTTGTGTACCCTTGTACTGATACCACAGAACTATCTCTTTCTAAAATTTAAGCCTGTTTCATAATGTTTGGAGAAGGCAATGGCACCCCACTCCAGTACTCTTGCCTGGAAAATCCCATGGACGGAAGAGCCTGGTAGGCTGCAGACCATGGGGTCGCGAAGAGTCGGACACGACTGAGTGACTTCACTTTCCCTTTCATGCATTGGAGAAGGAAATGACAACCTACTCCAGCATTCTTGCCTGGAGAATCCCAGGGACGGGGGAGCCTGGTGGGCTGCTGTCTATGGGGTCGCACAGAGTCGGACACGACTGAAGCGACTTAGCAGCAGCAGTAGCAGCATAATGTTTACTCTTGCAAGCACAGAAAACATGAATTGAGATTTTTCCAATTCTTTCATTGTTTAAGGACTATCATGAAGACACTTTTTCTTATAGAAAAATGGAAAACTTTTAGATAGTCTTGTTGTTCTTTGTTTCTCTAGTTTTTTCACACCAGTTTAATATTGTAGGAGAAAAAAATCTCGAGTATAATACAGTGACTGTAACACAGCCCGGCCGAGTGCAGCGCTTAGCACAGGCTGTTGCTGTGTGCCATTACCCCACACCGTTAGCAGCACGGTTACTGCGGGTGTCTTCAGTAGTTCTGCTTAGCCCTGATCGGTGCCGCGGTGGCCGTGTCCACAAGTGAGAAGCTGTCAGTGAGCTTTCATCAGTGAGTGACTCAGCCAACAGTCGGCGGAGTGGTGGTCATCAGGTGGAAAGTGAGGTAAGAAGTGGATCCCAGCCTTCTCCCTGGGGCCTTCCAGCTCACCTGGCCTTGGGCCAGCGGGTGAGCGGGGAGCCCAGGGAACAGGCTGGGCGCTGTGTCTTGTAGGGCTCCAGGGCCCTCACCAAGGCTGCCCACTGACTGGGCCCAGGCCTTGAGGCAGCAGTGAATTCCGCGCACCCCCACCCCACACTGGAGAAGACAATGGCACCCCACTCCAGTACTCTTGCCTGGAAAATCCCATGGACGGAGGAGCCTGGTAGGCTGCAGTCCATGGGGTCGCTAGAGTCGGACACGACTGAGCAACTTCACTTTCACTTTTCACTTTCATGCATTGGAGAAGGAAATGGCAACCCACTCCAGTGTTCTTGCCTGGAGAATCCCAGGGACAGGGGAGTCTGGTGGGCTGTTGTCTATGGGGTCATACAGAGTCGGACACGACTGAAGCAACTTAGCGACGACTTAGCGACCACCCCACACATCCCTGTCTCTGCGACCTAATCGTAGTGTCAGTCTGCCTGGGTCACAGTCTTCGTGACTCCCACCTCCCACCCCACCCCCATTTGGGGGACCTGAGAAGCCTGAGGGTCAGTGGGTTGGGCACTGGCTCCCTCAGCGATGACTGCTGGGCATGATCTGGGGACCTTGCCCTGTGCAAGCCGCCAACTGAGATCTGCTTTCTCTTAACCAGAAGCAAGACTTTAGAGGATGAAAGCTGTGTTTTGGAACCTTGCCCTTTCTTGTAAAAACAGAGAATAACATTCGTTTGGAAGAGATTCACAGGAACATCATTACCTGATCACAACCTGAACTCAAGAACAAATTCTCTGACACCAAGAAGTTTGCAACAACTAACCACATCCCTCCCTCACTATTCATATAAAAGGGCTTTGCCAAAAGCTTTGGGTGAGTTCTGTGTTTTTAAGGCATGAACCATCCCTCTCCTTGCATGGCCCCACAATGAACTTTTCTCTTTTCCAGACGCCAATGTTTTGGTATTGTTTGGCCTCATTGTGTGTTGAGCACATGAATTTGCTTTTAGGTAACAATTTAATTTACAAGGACTACTGAGCAAATTGTGCCTTTTTTATTATTTGGTTGCAACATGTGGGACCTTTCATTGCATTGCATCAATTCTCTAGCTGTGGCTTGCTGCCTTAGTTGCTCCATGGCATGTGGAATCTTAGTTCCCCCACCAGGGGTGGAACTTTTGTCCCCTACATTGCAAGGTAGATTCTTAACCACTGGGCCACTAGAAAAGTCCCCAGATTGTGTCTTAATTACGTTCTTGCTGTAAACCAGTGTTATGGAGTCTTCTTTTCCCTTGCTGGGAAAGCATATAGACTTCTCATTAAACTTGAAATCAGGTTTGACCTCACTTTCTCAGCCCCATCCTCCTCTTCTCCTGTGGGTTGCTTTGTGTTTTAATCTGTATATAAGATTTTGTGCTTGTCACTTGTGAATGTCATCCTAGCACCACAGGGCTTCTTTCCAAAGTCACTGACATAGTTTTTGTATGTTTCTTTGAACATCTATTCTGCTAAGTTGCTTCAGTCGTGTCCGACTCTGTGCAACCCCATAGACGGTGGCCCACCAGGCTCCCCCGTCCCTGGGATTCTCCAGGCAAGAATACTGGAGTGGGTTGCCATCTCCTTCTCCAATGCATGAAAGTGAAAAGTGAAAGTGAAGTCACTCAGTCGTGTCCAACTCTTAGCGGCCTCATGGACTGCAGCCTACCAGGCTCCTCCATCCATGAGATTTTCCAGGCAAGAGTACTGGAGTGGGGTGCCATTGCCTTCTCCATTGAACATCTGTAGTGGCCCCCTAATTTGGGATGACTTGTAAGCAAGTGCTATTCCTTATGTCTAGAGCAGTTTTCATAGAACTTTGATTGATAGTTTGTCTTGACCCAAAGCTACTGACCTGTATTTGTTGTCTCAGACAAAGTAAACATCAAGATCTATGTTTAGTAAACATCAAGGTCTATGGTGGTTTAGTAAACATCAAGGTCATAGTAAACATTAAGGTCTGTGGTGGTTGGTGGTAACCTACAACACTCCAGTGCAGTCAGATTTAGTGACATAGAAGCTGAGGTGGGTTTTTTTTTTTTTTCCCCCTTTTTTCTTAAGAAGCTGAGGTTTTAAAAAGAGGCACAGATAAGCAAGACAGAAAGTCATCCTCTGACCTCAGCTTACTTCCTACATATCAATTCCTCCCTGGTTTTGGAAGCCTTAGACTAGGGCAACTTCCCTGAAATATGTATCTGCCTAGCTTTTCCAGGTGGCCTACACATGTCTGACCACTGCCACCTCCATAGGAGCCCCTGAACATTCATGACAAAGTGAAGGAAGAAAGACAAACTACCCAACCCCCTTGCCACCCTTGTTCTAGACTAGTTTTGGTGTGTCCCAAATTATATATGACTTCAGTCCTTTTAAATGTATTTCGGCTTATTTTATGGCTTCATGTATAGTTTCCGCTCTTGTTGGGTGGAGTGTCTACAGGTGTCTGTAAGGTCATGTTATTTAATTCTTATGTCTACTTGTTATTCTTCTGCCTGATTGTTCTATCCACTATTCAAAGTGTGGTGTTGAAGTCTCCAGTAATTATTGTGGAATTGTCTATTTCTCCCTTTGATTCTGTCAGTCCGTCAGTTGTTGCTTCATGTATTATGGGACTCTGTTATATACACTATGTTTAAAACGGTTCTATCTTCCTGATGTATTAACCCTTTTATCATTATAAAACATCACTGTTAATCGCTGGTAACATCCTCTCATTGTAAAGTCTCCTGTCTATTTTGTCTGATACTAGTATAACCACTCCTGGTTTCTTATGGTTGCTATTTGCATAATTATGTTAAGTGGCAAAAGGTACTTCTGTAGATGTAACAAAGTTGATCTTGAAATGGGGAGATTATCCAGATGGACTGATCTAATCACAGAAACCCTTTCAATCTGGGTCAAGAGGTCAGAGAACTAGGGAATTGGAGAGAGTTAAAATTTAGACTAATGGTGGATTTTCATCCACAAAATCTTTTTCTTGATCTGATTTCGTCCTCGACTCTCCTGATAGAGGCGTGGAGATTGATTCAACTGACTTTAGGGTTTGACACTTTTAACCTCGGGTGAGTGGATTTTGGCAGCCGTTGAGGCTTTTCTAGGCTTAGTCTGTCAATATCTGCCTCTCCCAGGCAGGTCCTAGACCGCCGGGCCTCCTCAGCGCAGCCGCTGTCGCGGGATCGGAGCCGCACACCACGTGCGGCTCTGGCGGAGGACCTTCGGGCAGAGTGGATTCAAACTGCCTGGAGCCTGAGAGGCGCAGGTGCTCTCGGGCACACGCGGAGACTTTGTGGTTCTCTGGCACCCGCTGCTCGCCTAGTTCTGACCCCCGGGGAAGTAACATCAGAGCAGGAAGAGACCGGTAGGAGAAGGGCGGCCTCTCCTTTAAAGTTCTGTCCAGTCAGGATCCAAAAACGATCTTGAGACGGAGGGAGAGGTGGAAATACGTTAAGGGAAAAGAAATCCTCAGTGATTTCCTCATCTAAAAGCACCCTGTCTGCCCTCTGATGGATAAGGGCAGACAGACTGAAAACCACAATCACAGGAAATTAACCAATCTGATCACATGGACCACAACCTTGTCTAACAATGAAACTACGAGCCATGCTGTGTAGGGCCACCCAGGTCATGGTGGAGAGTTGTGACAAAACATGGTCCACTGGAGAAGGGAATGGCAAACCACTTCAGTATTCTTGCCTTGAGAACCTCATGAACAGTTCAGTTCAGTTCAGTCGCTCAGTCGTGTCCGACTCTTTGTGACTCCATGAATCACAGCATGCCAAGCCTCCCTGTCCATCACCAACTCCCGGAGTCCACCCAAACCCCTGACCATCCAGTCGCTGATGCCATCAGTATGAAAAGGCAAAAAGATAGGACACTGAAAGATTAATTCCCCAGGTCAGTAGGTACCCAGTATGCTACTGGAGATCAGAGGAGACTCCAGAAAGAATGAAGAGACAGAGCCAAAGCAAAAACAATACCCAGTTGTGGATGTGACTGGTGATGAGATGTAAAGTCCGATGTTGTAAAGAGCAATATTGCATAGGAATCTGGAATGTTAGGTCCATGAATCAAGGCAAATTGGAAGTGGTCAAACAGGAGATCGTAAGAGTGAACATCGACATTTTAGGAATCAGTGAACTAAAATGCACTGGAATGGGTGAATTTAACTCGAATGAGCATTATATCTACTACTGTGGGCAAGAATCCCTTGGAAGAAATGGAGTAGCCATTATAGTCAACAAAAGAGTCCAAAATGCAATACTTGGATGCAATCTCAAAAATGAAAGAATGATCTCTGTTCATTTCCAAGGCAAACCATTCAATATCACAGTAATACAAGTCTATGCCCCAACCAGTAATACTGAAGAAGCTGAAGTTGAATGGTTCTATGAAGACCTACAAGACCTTCTAGAACTAACACCCAAAAAAGATGTCCTTTTCATTATAGGGGACTGGAATGCCAAGACTAGAGTCAAGAAATACCTGGAGTAATAGGCACATTTGGCCTTGGAGTACAGAATGAAGCAGGGCAAAGGCTAATAGAGTTTTGCCAAGAGAACACAATGATCATAGCAAACATCCTCTTCCAACAACACAAGAGAAGACTCTACATATGAACATCACCAGATGGTCAATACTGAAATCAGATGGATTGTATTCTTTGCAGCCAAAGGTGGAGAAGCTCTATACAGTCAGCAAAAACAAGACTGGAAGCTGACTGTGGCACAGACCATGAACTCCTTAATGCAAAATTCAGACTTAAGTTGAAGAAAGTAGGGAAAACCACTAGACCATTCAGGTATGATCTAAATCAAATCCCTAATGATTACACAATGGAAGTGAGAAATAGATTCAAGGGATTAGATCTGATAGAAAGCCTGAAGAACTATGGATAGAGGTTTGTGATATATACAGGAGGTGGTAATCAGAACCATCCCTAAGAAAAAGAAATGCAAAAAGGCAAAATGGTTGTCTGAGGAAGCCTTACAAATAGTTGAGAAAAGAAGAGAAGCAAAAGACAAAGGAGAAAAGTAAAGATATACCTATTTGAATGCAGAGTTCCAAAGAACAGCAAGGAGAGATAAGAAAGCCTTCCTCAGTGATCAATGCAAAGAAAAAGGGAAACAATAGAATGGGAAAGACTAGAGATCTCTTCAAGAAAATTAGAGATACCAAGGGAACATTTCATGCAAAGATGGACTCAATATAGGACAGAGAGGGTGTGGACATAACAGAAGCAGAAGATATTAAGAAGCGGTGGCAAGAATACACAGAAGAACTATACAAAAAATCTTCACAACCCAGATAATCACGGTGTGATCACCAACCTAGAGCCAGACATCCTGGAATGTGAAGTCAAGTAGGCCTTAGGAAGCATCACTATGAACAAAGCTAGTGGAGGTGATGGAATTCCAACTGAGCTATTTTAAATCCTAAAAGATGATGCTGTGAAAGTGCTGCACTCGATATGCCAGCAAATTTGGAAAACTCAGCAGTGGCCACAGGACTGGAAAAGCTCTGTTTTCATTTCAATCCCAAAGAAAGGCAATGCCAAAGAATGACCAAACTACCGCACAATTGCACTCATCTCACACACTAGCAAAGTAATGCTCAAAATTCTCCAAGTCAGACTTCAATAGCACATGAACTGTGAACTTCCAGATGTTCAAGCTGGTTTTAGAAAAGGCAGAGGAACAAGAGATCAAATTACCAACACCCGTTAGATCATCAAAAAAGCAAGAGAGTTCCGGAAAAACATCTATTTCTGCTTTATTGACTATACCAAAGCCTTTGACTGTGTGGACCACAACAAACTCTGGAAAATTCTGAAAGAGATGGGAATACCAGACCACCTGACCTGCCTCTTGAAAAATCTGTACGCAGGTCAGGAAGCAACAGTTAGAACTGGTCATGGAACAATAGACTGTTCCCCCAAATAGGGAAAGGAGTACATTAAGGCTGTATATTGTCACCCTGCTTATTTAACTTATATGCAGAATACATCATGAGAAATGCTGGGCTGAATGAAGCACAAGCCGGAATCAAGATTGCTGGGAGAAATATAAATAACCTCAGATATGCAGGTGACACCACCCTTATGGCAGAAAGTGAAAAAGAACTAAAGAGCCTCTTGATGAAAGTGAAAGAGGAGAGTGAAACAGTTGGCTTAAAGCTCAACATTCAGAAGACTAAGATCATGGCATCTGGTCTTATCACTTCATGGCAAATAGATGGGGAAACAGTGGAAACAGTGACAGACTTTATTTTCTTGGGCCCCAAAATCACTGCAGACAGGGATTGCAGCCATGAAATTAAAAGACGCTTACTCCTTGGAAGAAAAGCTATGACCAGTCTAGACAGCATATTAAAAAAGCAAAGACATTACTTTGCCAATAAAGGTCCATCTAGTCAAAGCTATGGTTTTTCCAGTAGGCGTGTATGGATGTGAGAGTTGGACTATAAAGAAAGCTGAACACTGAAGAATTGATGCTTTTGAACTGTGGTGTTGGAGAAGACTCTTGAGAGTCCCTTGGACTGCAAGGATATCCAACCGGTCCATCCTAAAGGAAATCAGTCCTGAATATTCATTGGAAGGACTGATGTTGAAGCTGAAACTCCAATACTTTGGCCACCTGATGCGAAGAACTGACTCATCTGAAAAGACTGTGATGCTGGGAAAGATTGAAGGCAGGAGGAGAAGGGAAAGACAGAGGATGAGACGGTTGGATGGCATCACTGACTCAATGGACATGAGTTTGAGTAAGCTCAAGGAGTTGGTGATGGACAGGGAGGCCTGGCCTGCTGCAGTCCATGGGGTCTCAAAGAGTCGGACATGACTGAGTGACGGAACTGAACTGAACTGAAAAGCACCCTGAAGATGAAGTGGGTGTCCGCAGGGACCAGGTCCTCCTGATGCAGGTGAAGGTGGATGGTGGATCCCGTCAGCAACTGGAGCCAAAGCAGACAACCTGGGACCAGCGGCCAGTGAGTAAGCAGCCCCTTTTCCTCCTCAAATGGGCAGCAGTTGAACTTGTAGCACTTGAGCTTCTCTCCCTTGGCTTTGAATGGATTCCAAGCATGCAGCAGGTAAGTCTATTTTTTTTAATTATTTATTTTAATTGGAGGCTAATTACAATATTGTGGTGGTTTTTGCCACACACTGACATGAATCAGCCACGGGTGTACATGTGTCCCCCCATCCTGAACCCCCCTCCCTACTCCCTCCCCACCCCATCCCACCCTCTGGGTTGTCCCAGAGCACCTGCTTTGAGTGCCCTTCTTCATGCATCAAACTTGCACTGGTCATCTATTTTACATATGGTAATATACATGTTTCAATGCTAAGTCTATTTTTTTAAACGCACTTACTTGGGGTGTATGTGTGTGTGTTAGTCGCTCAGTCATGTCCAACTCTTTGCCACCCCATGGACTGTAGCCTGGCAAGCTCCTCTGTCCATGGGATTTTCCAGGCAAGAATACTGGAGTGGGTTGCCATTTCCTTCTCTTCCTGACCCAGAGATCCCAGAGATTGAACTCAAGTCTCCCACATTGCAGGCAGATTCTGTGCTACCAGGGAAGCCCTTACTTGGGGTAAGAGTACTGTAAAATCTTTTAGCCAAGAAAGTGATTTCTGAAGAGTTCTAAAGTGAGGACTTGTAGGTGTGGGGGAAACTAGACAAAACAACCACACACTACTGAAAATATCTCACACCCAGGGCTACTTCAGCGGCTAGGTTTGACCCTCAGATTGGGCCCATTTTTTTTTCAATGCATTGTTTGTGAAACTCAAATAAATACGTATTATATGTAGCAGGGGGACTCCTGCAATGTGGGCTAGTGGTAAGAGACAAAGATCAGGCTCAACTGTGAAAACAGCAAAGAAAAGTGGGAATTTATAGCCAAGAAGCAGGGTGAGGGTTAGTGGACAGAACATTACTAAGAGGAAACATGAGGAGTTACAGGGAGATTATGCTAAGCCAACCTAAGGGATTCTTGCTGAATGCCAGCCAAAGTGATCAGGGATCAGCTGGGGTGTGGTGGTGGTGGAGGCGTAGGAGCCTTCTCAGGTATTATGATAGGCGTGTTCAGTTTAAAATGACTTAGCAAGATTTGTGCTCAAATAGGACAATGCAAAGACCAATTCTGAAGACTGAAATTCAGGCTCTAGTTGAGAAGAGAGTTCAGAGGAGCCTGATCTAGAGTTTGGTCAAGGAGAGAATTTTTGTCAACAACCATAGCTCTCATACATGTGTTGATGTAACTATAAATTGGTAAAAGCATTTGGGGAAATATTTAGGCAGTTTCTTGTAAAATTAAATACTTACCCTTCCTCTTAGGTTCCATTAGACCCTTCCTCAAGTAGTCAACCCAGAGAAATGGGGAAGGGGAGTATGCCCACAAAAACACTTTATAATAAGAATGCCCCTAGAAGCTTTTTCACAACAACCAAAACTTAAAACAATCCAAATATCCAACATCAGGAGAATGATAAAGAAACTGTAAAATATCTATGCAATGGATTACTACTTAGCAACAAAAAGGAATGACATATTGAATGCAAGAGTTTTTAAAAGATGCAAAACTAATTTAAGGTGAAATAAATAGGGATAGTGATTGTCAAAAGATGAAAAGGATAATGAAAATTGTCTTGTCTATGATTTCTCTGCATATAACATTATTGATCCAGTAGTAATTAAGTCCAGGCACATCTAAAATCAACAAAATGAAGTAGAATGCTCTTATGGCTCCCATTTTACAGATGAAATAAGTGAGGCATAAAAGATTTACTTTATCCAAGGCCACACAAGGGCAGAACCATTTTTACAACCCAGAGCTTGTTTTCCTGAGCACAGATTAGTTGGGTCTTTCTTCACAGATGTCTGTATATGAGAATTTCTCAGTTGTAGGGATCGGAAGAAGACCCAGGAGAGAGTGGACAAGAAAGGGATCGAGGGAGGGGTAGAAGCACAAATTCTTTCCTACTCCTCCCTACCAATCCTGGGAGTTAGTCTGTGTCTACTCCAGGGCTTCCCAGGTGGCTCCATGGAAAGAATTCAGCTGCTAATGCAGGAGAGAAGGGTTTGGGAAGATCCCCTGGAGGAGGATTCGGCAACCTACTCCAGTATTCTTGCCTGGGTAATCCCAGAGGAGGCCTGGAAGGATACAGACCATGGCATCACAAAGACTTGGACACAGTTGAGTGACTTGGCATTCACTCAGGCAGGTGCTCCATATGGAGTCCAGAAAATGTGACTACTATGGTCTCTGGTGCACACTATTAATGCACTAGGCTGTTAGCCGGGAGGCTGCAGCCCATCCATAGGTTCTAGCCCATCCATAGGTTCTAGCCCATCCAAGAATGGTGGGAGTGGTTTTTATTCCATTTCATTCATGGTATTCTATTCTGGGTCCTATCGACCTTACAACTACTGCCAGGTTAGTGCTAGCTCTGTTTGCACAAAACACCTTCTGTAAGAGTGTTCTTAACTGAGGAACTGTGAAAAGAGACCTAAGAATCCATGTCCTGCTGGGGTGAAATATGTATTCAGTCTTTTAAGGCTTGGACAGTAAGTTAAAATATATTTGCCTCAAGTTTTTCACTTTTAATAGGAGACCAGTGATTAGTATTTGCTCTATCAATTATGTTATCAGAGAAATCATCATCATAATTATCCTCTGCATTTTTGATAAGGGTATTTCTTCCATAGTTTGTGTATTACTTGGTTTCATGGTTTTAGGATTATGAAGTTGCTGCAGCCATCATGATTGTACACATACCATTGACCACTTTTGCAGGTATTTCCATAGTCTAGAGAACTAGATGTGCAATTGCTACCTTCAGTGTTTATACGCTTCTTATGTTGGCAAATCCTGCCAATTTGCTTTCTACAGAAGTGAGACTGAGTCATATTCCAATTTATTTTCTAATCTTTCAATGTTCTTGTCTTCATTTACTTGCCAATACAATGATCTTTCTATATATCTCTCTACAATATTCTAACTAATAAAGGGAGCAGTGCCCTCCAGACACAACTAAGGAGAGGGACAGCAGACGGACACTGTGGACATTACACAGATGTATTCTATATTCTATGTTGGAAAACTAAACATTCAATATTTTTAGAGTCTTCCAATAACTGTATATGCTTTCTCTAATGACTTAGTCAAGGAGGTCCAGAGAAGACTGGCCAGAATGACTTCTTTGACAGCTTCCTACCAAGCAACTTATCCGAGGAGAAAAATCTCGCTGATCCTGGATGTTTTATCTTTCTCCCTTTCCTCTTTTATTTACATTTGGGCTTGATGAAAATAATCTAGTGCCTATCCTCCCTCCTATAAAATGGGGAACTGGCATTTGAATTTGTCTATTATTCCTTTTTTTCCCCCCTACCTCCATAAAAATTAGCACATCACCAGAGTCAATAGAGTCCTGCCCCCGATGGGCTCCTCCTTCAGAGCTGGACCCTTGGATCTAGTGGCTCATGTTTGCTCTGTTCTACTGTTGAACCCCATGAGCAAAATTGAGCTCTTTGGCTTTTACATACCAAGTGTGTTTATTGGACAAGTCTTTTTTCTTCCTCTCATTTGTGCATCGTTACTTTCTTCCGTCACTGTGGGATTCTACTTGTAATTTTAAGAATGAACTTTTGGGGATAATCCATGTTGAGTGTTGGTTGACAGGGATCAATTCCCTGTGAGGTAGAAGTTGACAGCTAATCTGGGCTGTGAGTCTTTTTCAATTGCTGCTTGTCCTGAGGATTCTGGCATTTCATTAGTATGAAATAATAACACTGCAGCAGGGAAAAGGTGTCCACCTCTTGTCTTTCCACAATTTAGTAAAAACCATATGAGCCCAATCAATAGTGGTCAATAACTTCAAAATGGGAATATCTAAAATAAGGATGATCTTAATACACAATGGTTCCCCCCATAAGGAACTCTTAAAATTAATAAATAGCTACACTTAAAAAGAAGTAGTACAGGAAGAATACTGATGCATGTTTCAGCATGCAATAGGTAGCTCTCTTTCATTGGTATACTCAAGTTTCTAAATAACTGAAAAAATCATATAAATGACCTTTAAGGATTGTTGAAATCAGACAACAGAAAGCTGAGGAAGAGACATTTATGTCTTTACAAAAAAGCAACGAGTCAGCAACATGAGCGCTTGTGATGGCTCTGCTAATCAAGACTGAATACTTCCAGAACTGTAGCAAGTTCAGTCCTAAACAAGAACAGATGAAAAGCAATGACTTCATGCACAGATGCATACACTGGAGACTCATAAGTATATCACAGAATTAGTCTGATTTTCAGTAATGCTGCTGCTGCTGCTACTAAGTCGCTTCAGTCATGTCCAACTCTTTGCAACCCCATAGATGGCAGCCCACCAGGCTCCCCCGTCCCTGGGATCCTCCAGGCAAGAACACTGGAGTGGGTTGCCATTTCCTTCTGCAATGCATGAAAGTGAAAAGTGAAAGTGAAGTCCCTCAGTTGTGTCCGACTCTTAGCGACCCCATGGACTGTAGCCTACCAAGCTCCTCCATCCATGGGATTTTCCAGGCAAGATTATTGCAGTGGGTTGCCATTGCCTTCTCTGTTTCAGCAATGAGGGTCCATCAACATTAACAATAATGTTGCTTAATTATTTCATTTTGTTTCCCTCACTGGCAAGTGGTTTTGCTAGATATCATTGCCTCTGCTTTCACTTTAAATAATACCCTCATTTTGATGGAATTTTCTCCTTTTAAATAGATTTTCTTAGAAACAAATCGATATACTTTCTCTTCCTCCAGAGAGAAAGGACAAATTAGGTATCTAAAAATTTACAGGAGCTACTGCCCCAATTAGTTTAGGGAAAGTAATAATCATTTACATGACTTTAAATATAAATTTTAAATGAGAAAATTAAGAATTTCTAGAGAAAGAGCTTTATGCCTATATTTAAATGCAGTATTTCCTGAAAGAAAAATATGCTGCTGAATTCCTAATATGAGAAAATAAAAGATTTAGCTATAGAGTCAATTGATGTTCTTGGTTACTTGGAAAAAAAAAAAGAAAGAAATGAAATTGATTACAAAATGCATCTTAATATATTTAAGAAGTTATGTAATTTAAATATTTGATATATAATGGTATTGGAAAGATTTATGTCATTTTTTTTGAGGTGACTCAGAAAAGTTAGAATGATTTAATAATTTGGTCTAAAAGTGACTATATATTTTCTTTCACATTTTCTCATAATGTAGAAAATAATAATAACATAATAGTCTACTCTATACAAGTCTTGGGTTGCTATTGACTTGAAAATCCAAATTAAATTGCACTTCCTTAATTTCCTCTAGTGGTTGTACTGATCAAATAAGCAAATACTGCATCCAATAAATATAAAATTTAAAATTTATGTGTTCAAGTATATTAAATGTACTAGAGAGGTAATATCTTTCAACGGGAATTAACACTTATAATTCTAGAAACCAGAGTACTCAGCTATTCCACTTACGATTATTTGTAAATACTTTTAGATGTCATCTAAAGTGACTGCAACATTCTCATGTTCCAACACGTGTCAGCAGAAATGGAATTGTATACGAACCGTGTAAACACTATGTGACAGAGCAGTTACTCTTCCAGGACTCTTCGCTATAGAAGACCTTATAGAAGGGACCAACCATGTGTGTGAAAGGATGACTACAGCATTATTTGTAACCATGAAATCATAAAAACAGCTTAATTTCAAAAGCATATGGAAAGGGTTAAATAAATACTCTATTTTAATAGTACCTGCAGAAAAAAAGACTGTAGTAACTCCCTCGTTAAAAGCAATTCACAAAGTAACCATGACATCCCAGAAATTTCCAGGGGACCTATTTTCCCGTTGCGGCTTCCCTGATAGCTCAGTTGGTAAAGAATCCACCTGCAATGAGGGAGACCTGGGTTCGATTCCTAGGTTGGGAAGATTACCTGGAGAAGGGAAAGGCTACCCACTCCAGTATTCTGGCCTGGAGAATTCAATGGACAGTCCATGGGGTCGCAAAGAGTCGGACACGACTGAGCGACTTTCACTTTATTTTCCGGGTGAGCTCTTCTGTACTGCTCGGTGATGGTCTTCTGATCCTGCCTACTGTCCCTGTCAGGTGGACAAGACACAGCAGACAAGAGGAGGAGGCTTTTTCGGCTTTTACAGTAGGGGATGGGCAGAGAAGAGCCAAGAAAACCTCTAAGTTCTAAAAACGTAAATGGAGGACGTCCCTGGGTGGGCTTGACCCACCAACCTTTCGGTTAACAGCCGAACGCGCTAACCGATTGCGCCACAGAGACTAACGAATGGCACAACTCTCTCAACGCCGCAGAGAAGAAACAGCCCTTCCACGCTAGGCGGAGCCACAGGGCTTTCCCCGGACTGCTGCTGCTGCTGCTAAGTCGCTTCAGTCGTGTCCGACTCTGTGCGACCCCATAGACGGCAGCCCACCAGGCTCCCCCGTCGCTGGGATTCTCCAGGCAGGAACACTGGAGTGCTACACCCTCTCAAACCCTCGGACAGCCGGAGAACTGACTTCGACGCAGCGCGCTGGTTCTTGTGGGGAAGCCGGGAGTCGGGCGATTCCGAAGCCAGAAGGGCAGCTGTTCGTCCCCGCCGCGCCTGGCTCCACACTCGCCGCAGATGCAGCGCCCCCGAGACGCCCCGGGCCTGAGCCGAGGTGGCCTGAGGGAAGCTGAACCCCCGGTGGGCCCTGTGACGGCTCTCCGATTGCTTCGCTGGCGCTGCCCTCCCTCCGCTGGTCCGCGGTCGGTGGGGCGGGAGCGGGAACCAGGGGTGCGGGGGATCGGTCTGAAAGGACAAACGCGAAGAGCCGGGAAAGAAGCCGGCGAGGTGGGGACCAGGATAAACAGACTTCCCGGGAGGTCTGTGCAGAGGCAAGTGCCTGTTTGGGGAGGCAAGATTTGGTTTCTGTTTTGATTTAGTCACCATGTATCAAAATTGAGAGGAGGGGACTGGATAACAGAGCGCAGATGAAAGAAAGTCTACGAATACCTGTTGTCGTCCAGCAACAGCTCAGTGACTGGAAGGAATTTACGTCCGCCTTGTCAGAGCAAGGGCTGCGATGGCGGCAGGAGCCGTGGCGCGCCGTGATCGTATAGTGGTTAGTACTCTGCGTTGTGGCCGCAGCAACCTCGGTTCGAATCCGAGTCACGGCACTCTCATCCGTCACTCCTGACGGCTACTCTCTTTTTACTTCGTCTGGAAACTTGCACAATCGTAACCCCACAGAGTACTCATCTCAACGTTCTCATCCCTGGTCTGAGCAGGAGGAAACTGAAGGCGGTGGTTTCTCCTTCTGTGCTGCTGTGACAGAGGGAAGCCCAGCAAGGAGCCGCCTGTGCTGTAAATGGTGGAAAGCCCAGTTTCTTTGTTACTCAAGATGGGCAGGACAAAGACCCGATAAAACTTGTATCAGATAGGCGACTCCTCCTCCCTAGACTTGTTTTGCCGGTTTCTTCTGGGCTCCTGGGAATCTCTGCTCCGAGGACTTTTTCAGTCCTTGGCCATTGTTCCCTTCCTAGTCCTCGTACTAACCTCTCTAGTGCCCTTCGTTTTACACTCTCAAGGATCTTAAATGCCTGTGGGCAGCCACTCACTAGACAAACGGTATCCATCAGGCCGGGACTACTGGAGGAACTTAACAATCACCGCTTATAAGTGATGAAGAACGGTGACGACAGCACCCTCTGCTCTGACAACCAACTAGTGGAAACAGCGAACATGTGATTCCTCCGCCTGACCACAGCTTTGCTGGCAACAGACAGGAACCTTATACGGAGAGCAGGACCCAAAGCGGGGAGTTTGGGTCAATCACAAATGGAGATCAGACTTGAAGATTCCCTGAGCACAGAAACCTGTTTAGCTGTGCAAGCAAAAGCTCCCTTAGCTTATTTTGCAAAATGAGTGAAACTTATATTGTTTATGCCTCTGAAAACCAAAAACAAAACAAAACTCTTCACCCAAATTGATTGAAAGCAACCACTTTTCACCAAGTTCCTATCACGAGGAAGACTGCTTTATTGATACAACCAATCATCGGTGAAGAATAAACAGCCACTACCTCCTCACTGTATAAGCTGCTTTATAACAGTACACCTCTGAGCCTCCTTCCCTAATTTGTTGGAACACTCCCTCTTCCTGAACTGTCTTTTTGGGCACCATCAACCTTTACTAATTGCTGCTTTGGTGACCTGGTGGTTTTACTTAAGCTGTATATGGACTTTGACAGTGCCTCAACATTTTCATCTATCAGACTGGTCCAACAAGGGAACTCCCAGCCCTACTGTTATTTTCCCCTTTGCCTGGATTTAGTGACTACTCAATCAGCAATGAGGAATCATTAAAATCATTGTCATTGTCATTTTCCTCTGATTTATTTGTTAACAACTACTGTCCAGACTCCTTTCATTTGTATATTTGCCTCTTATAGAATGTCATGGAAATGGGATCATAGTGCAAATACTGTTTGTTTTCACACCTCTTTATCTGCATAGTCTCTCTGACTTTATCCATTGTTGAGTAAAGCAGATTTTATTTCTCTTTCATTGTTGAGATATATTCCATGGCAGTAACACAGCACACTCTGTTTACCATTCACTCAATAGAGAGCATTTGAGCTGTTTCCAGTATTGGCTATTGTGAATGAAGCTGCTTTGAACATTCTCTTCACAAGAGATTTTGTAGACATAGATTTTCATTTCTCTTGGAAAAAAAGAAACCTAGGTGAAGAATTGCTGGTACCAAAGAGTAGTATATACTCAACTTCATGAAACATTAAAGCCTTTTCCAGAGCAGTTGTACCATTTTATATTACCCCCAACAATATGAATGAGAGTTGTGGTTATTCCATTTCTTTGCAATACTGTTGGAGTTTCTTCTCCTTATAATTTTAGCCATGCTACTAAAAGAGTAGTGGTATCTCAATGTGGTTTTGAGGTCCTTTTCTCTGACAGCTACAAATAATGAGCACTGCTTGTATCCTTTGTTGGCCATGTGCATATCTTCTGAAGTACCTGTTCATATCTTTTATCCATCTGAAAAAATAAAAAGTTGGTTGTTGTTTTAAAAAAATTATTCCTGGGTTGGAGAAGGTCATTATACATCATAATCATGGGAGGTGGGGTTGTAAGCTATGTTTTGTGAATATTTTCTTGTCTGTAGCTTGCTTTTCCACTTCAGTGGCATCTTTGGCTGAGATGACATGGTTAACATTGATGATGTCTAATGTATCATTTGTCTTTATTTTATATTCTTTGTGTCGTGGTTAATAAATCTTTCAATTCAGTTCAGTTCAGTCATGTCCGACTCTTTGTGACCCCATGAATCACAGCACGCCAGGCCTCCCTGTCCATCACCAACTCCCGGAGTTCACCCAAACTCTTGTCCATCGAGTTGGTGATGCCATCCAGCCATCTCATCCTCTGTCGTCCCCTTCTCCTCCTGCTCCCAATCCCTCCCAGCATCAGAGTCTTTTCCAGTGACTCAACTTTTCGCATGAGGTGGCCAAAGTACTGGAGTTTCACCTTCAACATCAGTCCTTCCAACAAACACCCAGGACTGATCTCCTTCAGAATGGCCTGGGTGGATCTTCTTGAAGTCCAAGGGACTCTCAAGAATCTTCTCCAAAACCACAGTTCAAAAGCATCAATTCTACGGCGCTCAGCTTTCTTCACAGTCCAACTTTCACATCCATACATCACCACTGGAAAAACCATAGCCTTGACTAGACGGACCTTTGTTGGCAAAGTACTGTCTCTGCTTTTGGTCATAACTTTCCTAATAAATCTTTGCCTACCACCAAATCACAAAGTATCCTCAAAATGCCTTCTAACTTTTATGTCTGGGTCTATGATACACCTCAGACCAATCCTTGTCTGTGAGATGGAAATAAACTGCCCCGTCCCCAATATTGAACCTATTTCCTTTCCCCATTGAACTGCTTTTCTTGAAAATTCATTCACTTACTGAGCTAGGGTCAGTTTCAAGTCTGTCAACTCAGTCTATTTTGTATTTCTGTACATTGATGCCACTTGCACTTTGTTGGTCTATAGGGGGTCATAGTAACTCTTCTAGTTAGGTAGAGCAACAAGTTTTCCTGTTCTGTTCATTTCCACACCAAATGATACATTTTGCAACATGTAATAACTCATGTAACCAACACCCCGGCCAAGATATGTCATCACTTCCTCTTCTGCTTTCCCTTGGGGACGCAGGCCCTCCCTCACATGTACTGGCTGCCCCCTTGTGGCCAAAGATCCTCTATTGCTCCCTCTTTGGAGAACAAATTCCCAGTTACCTGCAGGGCTGAAGAACCTGCAGGAAAGACCTACAAGTCTCAAAGCACTCTGCATTTCCAGATGATGGGGTTGGTAGGTTGAAGGTGGTGAAGGGAGGTGAGGAGGCAGCGGGAAGTTAGCTCAGTTTTTAGTCCTTTGATCAAGAGGAAATCGTGCCTAGGGAAGTTCAAATACTACCAAATGGGAAGACTGGGGATTGCCTATTTACTGGGACCCAGGCCATCCTTGTCTGCTTTGTCTACTTGGGTAGACTGGACAAGGGGACTCCATTCCCCTTCACTAGCCAGGGGGAAGTTTCAGAGGTGGTGGACTTCAATGGTAACTCTAGATCCTGAAACCTCATAGGATTTTTCTTCACTGTCCCTTTGATCTCTCTTCCGCCTACCCAAAAAGAGAGATTCACTGCCTTTCTTTCTCAATCAGGACACTTTTGGGGTCCACTGGGGACAGGACTGAAGTGGGCATCTGGTTTCCCTTAAGTGTCCCTCCTGGTTTGGGTGTCTCAGGAGCTCAGGCTGACCCAGTATGAACTGCCAATGGGCGGGACGCTGGGAGACCAGAGGCTGCAAAGCAGGGGGCTGGAGGTGTGGCCTCACATGTTGGACACCATATTTAAACTCTACTCATCCCTGTGCACCTCCTCCTCAGGGAAGCCTAGGGCAGCCCAAATAGAGTAGCCTAAAGCTTCTCTGCAGGCTGAACTCAAAGAGACCTGAAATTCCAGATGGGAGTGATAGGACCCTCATTGAACAGACCCGGCATCTGGCTGCCCTTGGTGGGCAGGCTCAAACAGGTTGATTTCAAGGATGGACACAAAGAAAAGGCTTCTTTGCCAGACTTTATCAGAGTCACCCACCTTCTCTGAAATCTCACCCACACCCCAAACACCACCCTCAAGATGAAAAAGATAAAAGACATGACATAACCAGTTTTCCAGACACTGTAAACCAGACAGCAAAGGACAGCAACCCGTGAGACATGAGAAACAAGATGAGCCCTGCCGCTGACCCAGCGTACTGCTTTCAGAGAGTGTCCAGGCTGCCCACCACGAGGAGGGGATCTGAGGCCAAATCCTTGGATGGTGAAGGTGAATCCGAGTGTTAGTTGGACAGCAAGGAAGCTAGAGTCCACAGAACAAAGATCCGGTGTTAAGTGGATCAAAGATCCAGAGCTATGAAAGGGTCTGCCTCAAATACTCATTAGAATAGTGGTCAGAGAATGCTTGTGAAGAAGCTGCCTGAGGCCAAGGAAAGAAACCTTTTTAAAAATCATGGTACAATGCCTAGTGCTCACACAAGACAGGCAATGGTACTCCCCCCACAGCCAGACTGCACTACTCATAATTCATGGGCCATTGGGAAGAACATTCAACAAACTCTCATTTCAGTAGTGGGAATAATCACCCTGAGAATAACCTACCTAAAAAATGATAAAAGCAAGATCCAAAGGGGTCTGTTTACAAGTCACTTAATTGTACCCCAGAACAAAACTCAAGATGACTTATAGGAATGCCAAAAGAGCTAGTGTCTAAGAAGAGAAACTGACAATGTCTGTCAAAGAATGCCAAGAATGCAAAGAGGCAGGAAAATGTGATGTGTTAAGGAGGAGACTGATCAATCCATTGAAACTGAACCACAACTGACATGATGTTATAATTAGCAGAAAGATAGCTATCACGACTGTGTTGCATATGACCCAAGAGTTAAGTAGAAATGTAGAACATATACAAATGGCCAGAAGCAAACTTTAAACATAGAAATGATAACATCTAGTATTATATAATTCACCAGATGCAATTAATAGCAGATTAGACATTGCTGGTGTATGGGGTGGGGGTGGGGGAAGATTAGGGAACACAAAGCCATGAAGAATTGACCATATCCAAAATGAAACCATACACATACACAAAAAATGTTTTTTAATGAACATAGCATGTCTGAGGGATAGGGTATGTTTAAAAGGTCTAATATATGAGTAATTTGGAGTTTCTGAAAAGACCAGAAGGGAAGAAATAATTTTTTGAGAAACATTCACAGAAAAATTTCCAAAGAGCCAAATGAACATTATGAGCACAAGAAACATTAAACAAACCACAGGGAGCCACATCAGAATTAAACTGCTCAACTCCATTGAAGAAGAAAAACATTTCCAAAGAAGTGAGCAGGAAAAGACAGTACAAACAGAAAATGAAAATAAAGATTATGTTAGATTTCTCATCAGAAGCAGTGAGAAGACAGTGGAGCAACATCTTTAAAGGACTGGAGGGCAGCAGTCAACCTAGAGTTCATGCCTCCTCCCCAAGAAATGTCTTTCAGAAATGAAAGTGAAAAATGACATCTAAGACCAACCTACAAATGCTAAAAGAATTCATCACCAACAGACACACATAGTAAGAAATGTTAAAGGCGTCCACTGACCTCAGATGGAAATCTGGATATACACAAAGGCACCAAGGACAACAGAAAAGGTGCCTGTGTGGGAAAATACATAAGCTTTTTCTTATTATTTCAGTCTCTTTAGAAACGTGGGGCTAATTTTTCTAATCATGAAGGATTGTGGGGTTTATGACAAGTAAAATGCATGATGACAATAGCAGAAGGGTCTGCAGCGAAGAAATCTGAAGATGTGAACTTGAAGGCAGATTGTGATAAGTTACAGATGTCTGCTGTAAAGCTTCAAGCAGTCACTTATATAAGAAAAGAAAGACTAGATAGCTAATAAGCCAACCAAGGAGTAGAAATGGGATTGTATATGAGCCATGTAAACACTGTCAGGTCAGTTCAGTCGCTCAGATCAGTTGCTTCAGTCCGACTCATTGAGACCGCATGGACTGCAGCTCAACAGGCTTCCCTGTCCATCGCCAGTTCCTGGAGCTTACTCAAACTCATGTCCATCGAGTTGGTGATGCCATCCAACCATCACATCCTCTATCATCCCCTTCTCCTCCCACCTTCAGTCTTTCCCAGCATCAGGGTCCTTTCAAATGAGTCAGTTCTTCCCATCAGGTGGCCAAAGTATTGGAGCTTCACTTTCAGCATCAGTCCTTCCAATGAATATTGAGGACTGATTGATTGGTTGGATCTCCTTGCAGTCCAAGGGACTCTCAAAGAGTCTTCTCCAACACCACAGTTCGAAAGCATCAATTCTTCGGCATTCAGCTTTCTTTATAGTCCAACTCTCACATCCACACATGACTACTGGAAAAACCATAGCTTTGACTAAATGGACTTTTGTTGGCAAAGTAATGTCTCTGTTTTTTAATATGCCATCTAGGTTGGTCATAACTTTTCTTCCAAGGAGCAAGCGACTTTTAATTTCACGGCTGCAGTCACCATCTGCAGTGATTTAGGAGCCCCCCAAAAACAAAGTTTCTTATTGTTTCCCTATCTATCTGCCATGAATTGATTGGACCAGATTCCATGATCTTAGTTTTCTGAATGTTGAGTTTTAAGCCAACATTTTCACTCTCTTCTTTCACTTTCATCAAGAGATTCTTTAGGTTTTCTTTGATTTCTGCCATAAGGGTGGTGTCATCTGCATATCTGAGGTTACTGATATTTCTCCCAGTAACCTTGATTCCAGCTTGTGTTTCATTCAGCCCAGAATTTCACATGATGTACTCTGCATATAAGTTAAATAACCTGGGTGACAATATACAGCCTTGACATACTGCTTTCCCAATTTGGAACCAGTCCATTGCTCCATGTCCCATTCTAACTGTTGCTTCTTGACCTGCATACAGATTTCTCAGGAGGCAGGTCAGGTGGTCTGGTATTCCCATCTCTTGTAGAATTTTCCAGTTTGTTGTGGGTCACACATTCAAAGGTTTTGGTGTAGTAAATAAAGCACAAGTAGATGCTTTTCTGGAACTCTCTTGCTTTTTCGATGATCCAACGGATGTTGGCAATTTTATCTCTGGTTCATCTGCCTTTTCTAAATCCAGCTTGCACATCTGGGAGTTCACAGTTCATGTACTGTTGAAGCTTGGTGTGGAGAATTTTGAACATTACTTTGCTAGCATGTGAGATGAGTGCAATTGTGCAGTAGTTTGAACATTCTTTGGCATTGCCTTTCTTTGGGATTGGAATGAAAACAGAGCTTTTCCAGTCCTGTGGCCACTGCTGAGTTTTCCAAATTTGCTAGCATATAGAGTGTAGCACTTTCACAGCATCATCTTTTAGGATTTGAAATAGTTCAACTGGAATTCCATCACTGCTAGCTTTGTTTATAGTGATGCTTCCTAAGGTCCACTTGACTTCGCATTCCAAGATGTCTGGTCTAGGTGAGTGATCACACCATTGTGGTTATCTGGGTCATGAAGATCTTTTTTGTACAGTTCTTCTGTGTATTCTTGCCACGTCTTCTTAATATCTTCTGCTTCTGTTAGGTCCATACCATTTCTCTCCTTTATTGTGCGCATCTTTGCATGAAATGTTCCCTTGGTATCTCTAATTTTCTTGAAGAGATCTCTGGTCTTTCCAATTCTATTGTTTACCTCTATTTCTTGGCATTGATCACACTATGCATTGTAAACACCGTGTGATAGAGCAATTGCCCTTCCAGGACTTGTCGCTACAGAAGACCTTGTACAAGGGGCCAACGATGTATGTACAAGGATGACTACAGCATTATTTGTAACCATGAAAGCAGATGGAAAGTGTTAAATAAATAGTGTTAACAGTACGCGCAAAAAAAAAAAAAAAAAAAAAAAAGACAGTAGTAACTCCCTCGTTAAAAGCAATTCAGAAAGGAACTATGACATCTCAGGAATTTCCAGGGGACCTATTTTCCAGATGAGTTCTTCTATCCAGCTCGGTGATGGCCTTCTGATCCCGCCTTATGTCCCTGTGAGGTGGACAGGAAAGAAAAGCCAAGAGGGTAGGAGTGAAGGGGCCCTTTCCCGCCTTTACAGTAGAGGATGGGCAGAAAAGAAAGAACCAAAAAGCTTTCACTTCCTAGAAAGGTGTAAGCGGAAGGCGTCCCTGGGTGGGCTCGAACCACCAACCTTTCGGTTAACAGCCGAACGCGCTAACCGATTGCGCCACAGAGACTGACGAGTGGCACATTTCTCTCAACCCCATAGAGAAGAAACGTAGCCCTTCCACGCCAGGCGGAGCCACACGCCTTTCCGTGCACAACGACACCGGCTCAAACCCTCGGACAGCCGGAGAACTGACTTCGACGCAGCGCGCTGATTCTCGTGGGGAAGCCGGGAGTCGGGCGATTCCGAAGCCAGCGCCTGGCTCCACACCCGCCGCAGATGCAGCGCCCCCGAGACGCCCCGGGCCTGAGCCGAGGTGGCCTGAGGGAAGCTGAACCCCCGGTGGGCCCTGTGACGGCTCTCCGATTGCTTCGCTGGCGCTGCCCTCCCTCCGCTGGTCCGCGGTCGGTGGGGCGGGAGCGGGAACCAGGGGTGCCGGGGGTCGGTCCGAAGGGACAAACGCGACGAGCCGGGAAAGAAGCCGGCGAGGTGGGGACCAGGATAAAGAGGCTTCCCAGGAGGTCTGTGCAGAGGCACGTGCCTGTTTGGGGAGGCAAGATTTGGTTTCTGTTTTGATTTAGTCACCATGTATCAAAATTGAGAGGAGGGGACTGGATAACAGAGCGCAGATGAAAGAAAGTCTACGAATACCTGTTGTCGTCCAGCAACAGCTCAGTGACTGGAAGGAATTTACGTCCGCCTTATAAGAGCAAAGGCTGCGACGGCGGCAGGAGCCGTGGCGCGCCGTGATCGTATAGTGGTTAGTACTCTGCGTTGTGGCCGCAGCAACCTCGGTTCGAATCCGAGTCACGGCACTCTCATCCGTCACTCACTGACGGCTGCCTCCTTTTTACTTCGGCTGGAAACTTGCACAATTGTAACCCCACGGAGTACTCGTCTCAACGTTCTCATCCCTGGTGTGAGCTGAAGGAAACTGAAGGCGGTGGTTTCTCCTTCTGTGCTGCTGTGACAGAGGGAAGCCCAGCAAGGAGTCGCCTGTGCTGTAATTGGTGGAAAGCCCAGTTTCTTTGTTACTCAAGATGGGCAGGACAAAGACCCGATAAAACTTGTATCAGATAGGCGACTCCTGCTCCCTAGACTTGTTTTGCCAGTTTCTTCTGGACTCCTGGGAATCTCTGCTCCGAGGACTTTTTCAGTCCTTGGCCATTGTTCCCTTCCTAGTCCTCGTACTAACCTCTCTAGTGCCCTTCGTTTTACACTCTCAAGGATCTTAAATGCCTGTCGGCAGCCACTCACTAGACAAACGGTATCCATCAGGCCGGGACTACTGGAGGAACTTAACAATCACCGCTTATAAGTGATGAAGAACGGTGACGACAGCACCCTCTGCTCTGACAACCAACTAGTGGAAACAGCGAACATGTGATTCTTCCGCCTGACCACAGCTTTGCTGGCGACAGACAGGAACCTTATACGGAGAGCAGGACCCAAAGCGGGGAGTTTGGGTCAATCACAAATGGAGATCAGACTTGAAGATTCCCCTAGTAAAGGAAACTGTTTAGTTGTGCATGTAAAAGCTCCCTTATTTTGCAAAATGAGTGAAACTTACCTTGAGCCATTCTTGTTTATGCCTCTGTAAACCATAAACAAAACAAAACTGTTCACAAAAAATGATAGGAGGTAACCACTTTTCACCATATCCCCATCACAAGGAAAACTCTGATATAACCAATCACAGTGAAGAATAAACAGTCATTGCCTCCTCACTGTAAAGCTGCTTTGTAACAGTACACCTTTGAGCCTCCTTCCATAATTTGTTGGAACACTCCCTTTTCCTGAACCATCTTTTCGGGCACCGTCAACCATTACTAATTGTTGTTTCGGTGACCCCGTGTTTTTACTTCTGCTGTATTTGGACTTTGACAGTGCCTCAACAGTTTCATCTATCAGACTGGGCCAACAAGGAAACTCCTCATCATACTATCATTGTCCCCTTTGCCTGAATTTAGTGACAATTCAATCAGCAATGAGGAATCATTAAAATCATTGTCATTGGCCTCTGATTTGTTTGTTGATCATCACTGTCCAGGCTCCTTTCATTTGTATGTTTGCCTCTTCTAAAATGTCATGGAAATGCAACCATAGTGGAAATACGCTTTTCTACACCTCTTTATCTGTATAATATCTCTGACTTTATCCATTGTTGTGTAAAGCAGATGTCATTTCTCTTTCATTGTTAAGATATATGCCATGGCAGTAACACAGCACGGTCTGTGTTACCATTCACTCTATAGACAGCATTTGAGCTGTTTCCAGTATTGACTATTGTGAATGAAGCTGCTTTGAGCATTCTCTCCACAAGAGATGTTGTGGACATAGGTTCTCATTTCCCTTAGGGAAACAAACAAACAAACAAACTAGGTGAAGAATTGATGGTACCAAAGAGTATCCTTATGAAAACTACCAAAGCTTTCCCCAAAGCAGTTGTACCATTTTATATTACCCCCAACACTATGAATGAGAGTTGTAGTTATTCCACATTTTTGCAAGACTGTTTGTGTTTGCCCTCCTTATAATTTTAGCCATGCTACCAAGATTAGTGGTATCTCAGTGTGGTTCTGATATCCATTTCTCTAACAGCTAAAAACACTGACTGCTCCTTGTATGCTTTGTTGCTCATGTGCACATCATCTTTTCTGATGTACCTGTTCATATCTTTCATCCATCTGAAAAAAGTTGGTTGTATGTTCCTTAAAAATAGGACTGCACATCATCTTTTCTGACGTACCTGTTCATTATCTTTCACCCATCTGGAAAAAGTTGGTTGTATGTTCCTTGAAGATAGGACTTTCCTGATACTAAGAATCTGCCTGTGATGTAGGAGACCCTGGTTCGATTCCTAGATTTGGAAGATACCCTGGGAAGGGATAATATCCAGTCCAGTATTCTTGGGCTTCCCTTGTGGCTCAGCTGGTAAAGAATATTATTGGACGGGAGGAGGTCATTATATATTATAATCACGGGGAGGCAGGATTGTAAGCTATCTTTTGTTAATATTTTCTCCCTCTTTGTAGCTTGCTTTTCCACTTTAATAGCATCTTTGACCGACAAGATATGGTTAACATTGTTGAAGTCTAATTTATCATTTTTCTTGATTTTATTTTAATACATTATTTGTGTCCTGCTTAGTAAATCTTCGCCTATGACCAAATCACAAAGTATCCTCAAAATGCCTTCTACCATTAACTTTTATGTCTTGGTTTACAATGTAACTCAGACTGATTCTTGTCTGTGAGATAGAAATAAAGCTGCCCCATCCCCAATATCAAACCTATTTCCTCTCCCTATTGAACTGCTATTCCTGAAAACTCATTCACATTATTGAGCTATGGGTTTCAAATCTCTCAAATCAGTCGGTTTTCTATTTGTGTACCCTGATACCACTTGCACATTGCTGATCTATAGGAGGTCATAGTAACTCTTATAGTCAGGTAGAGCAAGTTTTCCTGTTCTGTTCATTCCCACACCGAATGATACATTTTGCACATGTAATGATTCATGCAACCGTCACCCAGGCATTGCTTCCGCCTCTCCTTTTGCTGTGGGACACCAGCCCTTCCTCACAGGTACGGGCTGCCCCTTTGTGGCAAATCTCCTCTACTGTGGCCTCTGGGGAGACAAATGCCCAGATGCCCACAGGGCTGGAGAACTTGCAAGAAAGATGTGCAAGTGCCAAAGCAGTTTGCATTTCCAGATGCAAGTTGAGGGGTGCTGGTGGTGAAGGAGGGGTGAGCAGACAGCAGGAAGTTAGCTCACTTTTCAGACCTTTGATCAAGAGAAAGTTTTCTTCGGTAATTTCTAACTGTGGAAAGTACAAAACTTTGTGCTATTTAACATTTCCTCTTCTTTCTAGGGAAAGAGACTCCAATGGAGGGTACCTAATTTGCAAAGTTGATCATTGGGTGTGATGTTGAAAACTGAAAGTTAGGCGAGAGCTCTTGTTTTGTTTTGTGCGCATAAAAGAAGATGAGGGAGAACAGGAGATAGAGAGAAGGGATAATAGGCTGGAGCCTGGAAACCGATCTTAGGGTCTGGCCCTGGATGTCAGATTTGGGGGAAAGAGAAGCCACTGTTGATCATATCCAGGAAAGAAGGACTTTAGTGGAAATAGAGATGCTTAAGGCCATCTTATGACATTTTGCATACATTTATATGTAATTCTTCTTTCCCTTTTATTTTTCTAGATAAGGCTCGGGTGAGATTGATTCGTTCATTTCTTTTTGGAATGCACGTTTCAATAAAAATGAGTACCATACTTCAAATAGTCGTCCATGAACCTCATAGACTCTTCTTAGATTCTACCAGCTGTGCATTAAAAGTAAAATGGGCCCAACCTGGGGACCCTACTTGGGAAAGTGCAATGAATTTTAAAGGGGTGGGTGGGAGAGAAATGAGACACTCTCAATAATACTTGCTTTCCTTGCTGTAGTGCTCCACACCTGCTCAATCCTTTCAGTCAAATAAGAGCAGTTGGGAAAATAAAAAGAATTCAGTTAACTGCATCCTGGAAATGTATGGAAATCATGCCTAGGGCAGCTCGAGTACTAGCAGATGGGAAGACTGGGGATTCCCTACTCACTGGTAGCCAGGCCATCCTTGTCTGCTTTGTCTATTTGGGCAGACTGGACAAGGGGACTCCATTCCCCTTCACCAGCCAGGGGGATAATCCACCTTCATTGGTAACTCTAGATGCTGAAACTTCATAAGATTTTCTTCATTTTCTCTTTGATCTCTCTTCCGCCTACCTAATAAGAGAGGATTCACTGCCTTGTTTCTCAGTCAGGACCCTTTTGGGGTTCCTTGGGGACAGGACTGAAGTGGACATCTGGTTTCCCCTAGGTGTCCCTCCTGGCTTGGGTGTTTCAGGAGCTCAGGCTGACCCAGTATGGAACTCCCAGTGGGTGGGGCCGCCTGGGAGAGGAGAAGGCTGTTTGCCAGTGTGGCTGGAGGTGTGGCCTCATGTATTGGACACCCCACTCAAACCCTATTCTTCACATGCACTTCCTCCTCAGGGAAGCCCAAATAATGTAGCCGGTAAAGTTTCTCTACAGGCTGTACTCAGAGACAGGTGAAATTCTGGAAGGGGTGAGAGGAGCCTCACTGAGAAGACCCAGACTTATTCCTGGCAGCCCCTAATGGGCAGGCTCAAAAGAGGTTGATTTCAAGGATGGAGACAAAGAAAAGGCTTCATGGCAGGAAAAACCACGCGATCTTGAGATGAAAATCTTCCATCCTAATGTCTAGATGAGCAGGGGGCCGAGTTGAAACCACCGCTGCACCCTGACCAGGAGAGTCATCTGCCCAACTTCGGAGGCCAGGAACAGGAGAGACTGGGCACATCACTAAAGTTCTCTATCATGAGCGCTTGGGCTCCCACCCTCACTCCCTGCCCGCTCTATGACACTAGGCCCTGTGTGGAAACATCTTTTACTTTTTAAGACTGGGGGAAGGGGGATGGAGAGTTTCTCCCTGGCATTTAGTTGGAGGAAGGGTGAGGAGGGGGGATCATTAACCATGCTTCGGTCCTCAGGCAGAGTCCCATCCCGTGGAGAATGATCCCGTCCAAAATATCAACACTGGAGAAGTTGAGAAACCCTGGTGTAGATCAATATCCATACACCTGAGAGTCGAGAAAACACCAATTCCTGAGTAACTGGATGTGAGATCTGAGGAAAACTGTGGCGGCAGAGAGAACTCCAAGATTTTTGACCTGTGTATAGAGAAGGATGGAGTTGGCATGGACTGAGGTGTGAAAACTGTAGGTGCAGCAGGTTGTAGGGGGAACTCATCCTCTGGGATTTTTCCCAGCAAGAACACTGGAGTGGGTTGCCACCTCTTTCTCCAGGCAGACTCCCTGACCCAGGAACCAAAACCATGGCTCCTGTGTCTTCTACATCGCAGGCAAATTCTTTACCCACTGAGCCATCGGGGAACCCTTATAGCCGGGAAGATCTGTTTTCAAATGGCACTCGGGTCCTCCAGCCCATTGCACGGAAGAGCCAAGCAACTGACACCACGTGGTGGCAAAGGAAAGTACCCCTTTTACTGCAGGAGAACTGGCAGCTGATGCTCAAAAGATCCCAAATCATAGGATGGCTTTCAGGCAAGTGTAAATAAAGACAGTGTGGAGGAGAGGGTCCCAGGGTGTCTGATCAGCTCCCTACAGTCTTCTGACTGGTTGATGGTGAGGTAACAAGGTGAAGTTTCTGGAATCAACATCATCGTTCTGACCCTCTAACCGCTAACGGGTCCACGTGCTTGTGGTCAGCAGTTTCCATCTGGGTTCTGTGAAAACAACCTCGGAATACGCGTCAAACATTGTTATCCATCGATGTCCTAAAGGGAGAAACTACAGGTCCTGTGATGCTGCTATATGACTCATTCATCGTGAAAATTGGTAGCAGGCCTCCTACCCGACTGCTGCTCTTTGTCTCTGCATGTTCTCATGCCTCTACTCACTCATCCTTGAGCCAGACTTTTGGCAACTCAGGGATGGCTCAGGAGACAGAAGTTTTTCTCCACGCCGAACTGGGGAACACTGAGGTGTGGGTTAACCGAGAAAGCCCATTCGGGGATTGCTCGACTTTGGATCCAGAATCCAGTTCGCAGTCTTGGAGCCAGACTCCCGAGAACTTTCCATTCAAGCCCTCTTGGTTGCTGCATCCGCCCGAGTCCTTCTGGACGGTAGAGATGCGGGGTGTCCGTGAGCGGTCCCTTCTCACCCCGGGCACAACGCGTCCCGCCTCCTCCGGGCCCCTGGCCTCCGCTCCAGCTCCCCGGTCCCCAGCGACCTTCTGCTCTATTCACTCCCGGGCACCTCGCTAAGGCGGGTCACCAGTCCAGTTCTGAGGTGCGGCCGGAATGAGGCAACTTGCTCCCGACTTGGGGACCAGGCGGGACTCGAGGGTGCTGGGTGCCTCACCTGCAGGTGCCTTTTCTGGGGGAAGAAGGCAAAGGATGGCCTTAGGAGAGGATTTCTGGCAGTGACGGCGAAGGCTCAAGACTTTAGAGAAGGCGCAAGACCTCCCCGGGGGAGAAAGGGAAACGGTGATTCTCGTCAGAGGCAAGAAGAAGAGTACCCGGACTGTAAATCCCTGGTGGTCTAGTGGCTAGGATTCGGCGCTTTCACCGCCGCGGCCCGGGTTCGATTCCCGGTCAGGGAAACCTTTTGTGCAGCGTTTCATCCCCTGATCACCGTGTCGAGGAAAACTACAGTCGCCGATTCTGACCAGTGTAGTAGGTAGATGAGACGCTGCCGGGTCGAGGGGTCTGGCGGAGTGGGCAGTCGGCGCCGTTCCTGGAACAGCTTTGCGGAGCGCGGTCTGGAAGGACAGCGAGGGCCGCGGGGAGGGCAGGGTGTTGACCGTGAGTGTCGGTGGAGGGATGGGAGGCTGCACTGTGCCCGCGGGCTGTGGGCTCACACTTAACCGGGCACCGGAGAGACTGTGGTTACGGAGGTAGTTTTTCCCAGGATGAGCCTCGTCTACTGCGCTCGGGACCTGCAGATGCCGGGTTCTCCGCTACTGCGAACCGTGTTCGTGCTCTCCGCCGGTATCCCGTGGTTCATGACAGGCGACATCTCTTCCGTGGTGCCTCGCTGTGCTCCGCTCCCCAGATCCAGAGCGGGAGGTGCACCCCCAGCCAGCGCGCCACTGCTTGGAAATAGGGTCTGCATCCCCATCTGCCGGCTTTCCTGTTTCGTCTGGATGTGTCCTGCGTCTTGAGGCACGCCTCCTGTCTGTCCACAAGTGCCAGACGTGCCTTCTCCTGCAGCCTGCAGCCGGCCACGCGCGTGTGGGTGCGCGCGCCCAGCCTCCACCTGCGGGGCTCCGCACTGGTCCGGGCGGTCCCTGCAGGCTGGCCAGGCGGGCATCTGCCGGGGAAAGGCCGCGCGGCCCGGGTGCCGGGAAAGAGTGAGAGCCTCGCTCGGAAGCCTCGCGCTCCACAGTCCCTTTGGAGCCAGGTCAGACGGAGGCACCCCTTCCGGGAATGCGGAGGTCCGAGGCCTGCCTCCGCCAGGAGGCTCCCGGGGCCGGCGCGCCGTATCCCTGGCCCGGCCTAGCCAACTTCCCACCCGGCTAGTCCGTCTCCCTTCTCCTCTTCCACCCCAGCCGTGTTCCTGCGGAGAGTCAGCGCTCCCTCCACGCGCCCCTTGCCCGTCGGCCGCCCACCCCCCAGATATCACCTAGCCGCCTCTCCGGTGCCTGCGGAGGGAGTGGGATCTCTCTTTTCCTGCAACGGGAGGAGAGAGAACGTGCGGACCCAGGTGGCAACCCGTTCCCTTGCGGGTTCTCTGGACTCTGCCCATCGAGGGGCCTAGCTCAGGACCCTGGGTCTCCCGCGGCCCAGGGAGCCGGCCAAGCTGGGGCCTCTCCCACTGCTCCTCAAGAAAGAGCAGGAATGTCCTCCGGGATCCAGAAGAGGCACCCGGGAAAGCATCCTGCACAAGCCGGGATACTGCGCAATGGACCCCTTCGGGGCAACGCTTCCGTCGGCGCGTCCTTCCCTCCGAGGGCTTCGGGCAGACAAGAAATCATCTAGGACGATGAGCTCTCCACTGTCTTGACTGAGACCAGAGGAAAGGAGGGTATCTTCCAGGAGAGCAGCAGCACTGAAGCCTGTGGTCGCAGAGAGGCTTCTGGAGCCAGAGCGCCCTCTCTTCACCAGGGCTATCCAGGGGCTGTAGAAATCTCACCCGGCTGAGTCCGCCTCCTCCCCTGCTTCCTCCTCCTACACCTTCCCCCGTCTCCTACCCCCTCCTCCCGTCTTCGTTTTCTATTCTTGGTGGTCTTCGAGTGCCTCGGGACCTCTCACCTCCGCCACAGATTGCTTTTTTCCGGTAGTTCTGAGCTTCAAGTAAGGAAATGTATGCAAGAGTGTAACGAATGCTCAACAATGGTGACCCCTCTTTTTTTTTTTTTTTTTTTTTTTTTTGAATCAGTAACACTATCTGAATTATCAGGATTGTCTCGTTTGTAACAATTGCATTTTCATTGTCGGAATATACTGATGTACATTTAAACCTTACATGTTGAGTAATGAATGGGTTCTGCTATTTCCTTATGAATAATGATGTGCAGAAGAATATTCTTACACATACATCCTTGGCAATTCTGTAGCATAGAGACTGTTCTTTTATTTATCAGAGGACACTTGCAGGTAGAAAGGTAGAAACTGGCCAGCGAGGTGGTGACTGGGAGGCACGCCAAATGCTGCTCCGTCACAGCCCTGGGGCTCCGTACACTCCCAGTTCCCACGACTCCTTAAGTTATCTTCTGCTCAGGGCTGCCTTCGGATTATAGTCCCTTTTCTTACTCCTTGTGGGTAGAACCACGACATAACTGGACTTGGCGCGTGGAGCAGGCAAAACCAAGCAGTGAAAAGTCTGGGATGAAAAAGTAGCATGAGCACGATGCATTGGCCGGGAATCGAACCCGGGTCTCCCGCGTGGGAGGCGAGAATTCTACCACTGAACCACCAATGCCCCGCTCGTTGGACGTCCTGACGGCTCTCCGGAAAGAATCTCCAAAGCGACTGCGACACCCTCTGCGGGCAAACAAAAGAGATTCCGAAAGAGGCTTACACCGCTGTGTTTGGAAGACAGAGTTCACAGACTGACAGGCACTCGGAGCAAAGGCTTGCCAAGAAGGGCTACAATCATGCAACAGCGTAAAGTGGGAACATTCAAGTGAAAATATAAAAATATCGGCGTTATCAGCTCACACCACAACTCTGAGAAAGACTCTTTTATGACCATACCACAGACCCCTGCAGAAGATACATCGGAAATCCATCCAGATCCCTTGTTTATGACCCTCAGCCTCAGATTCTTACCTTAGAGGGTCTGAGAAAATTATTCAACTTGCTAGGTTAGGCAAGTGAAATTCTAATCCAGGTATGAAATAAGAAACAGAGGCAGAATCAGACTGTAATCAGAGGACGGAAAGGGCCAGAATCTAAATAGAGATAATGAAGAAATACACCATTTTTTGGTATAAAATAGCGAGGCAGTCTTGTAAGCATTACAACAATAATATGTGTCAGCTTTCTAAGGCGTTCAAAGCATTTCGATGGATAGGTGATATGCATAACCATTTAAAGATTAATTAATACTGTTTGCAACCAATGTTTGATTAAATGGAAGCATCTGATCGCCTAAATTGGACTCTGTGTTGTGCTGAGTTTTAGCATTTGAGACTCTGAGATGCATATGGGGCGTACGTAGGCTTTGGTGTTTTGGTTGTATAAGGAACAGACTAAATTCCAGAAAAGTATTGATAGGTGAAATGTTAACATGTTGGTCCTCTGATGGGACTGAAGTACAGAGTGATGTCTTTCCCTACTTTTCCCTGAGGTATTTACACCAAGGCTTTGGTGGTTCAGTGGTAGGATTCTTGCCTCCTGCACTGGAGATTTGGGTTCGATTCCTGAGCTAATGTATGTGAGATTTCGTGTCGGCTCACCCACAACTTAGGTTTCCACCAATACCTAAGGCGGTATAAGGGAGGAAAAGAGCAACAGGTACCACTCATTGTAACTCTTAGAAAGTGCTCTCAACATTGCATATTTTGCAGCCCTCACATACTGTGAAGAGAGCATGTCTTTGAAGCTCCAAGTGTGTTTGCTGAATCCCTGGTTTTGGAAAACCTGAAACTAAAACCATTGTTACTTTTATCCTATCTTCTAGAAATGAAGATCAGGGAAAGACAGTAGCTGTAGCGGGAGAAGTGTTAGGGGTCCAGGAAGAAGGATGCTTTGTCCGAGCAGTTCCTTCGCAGATACAAGAAGATGGAGAGTGGAGCTTCTGACCTTCCTCGTGAGGTAGATCCCAGTTCTCAGATCTTGGTAAAATTCTAGATAGGAAACAATTTGTCTAGCCAGAGAAAAGTGGAGAGCCGGCCAAAAGGCACATGCATTGGCCGGGAATCGAACCCGGGTCTCCCGCGTGGGAGGCGAGAATTCTACCACTGAACCACCAATGCCTTGGCTTTTTATCGTGGACTAGATCTCCTCAGGAAGTGGCTCAGGAAGGACTTTTTTTTTTTTTTTTTTTTTTTGGAACAGGTTTCTTCAGTAGAGAGGTAGAGAAAAGCTTAAGGGGGAAAAAAAAAAACCGACAAAAAAAAGCACCCGGTTAGTTAGGCATTCTCTGTTGGTTATACTGGACATAAACTTCTGTGCCAGGAGGATGAGAGAGTATATACAAAGAGGCTAACAAGATCTGGTTTGGACAACAGGATGGCTGGTGGTGAGGGTAAACACACCAGGTAAGGGTCGGAACGGATTTGGGTGTGTTCTGGTGACTGATGGAAACACTCGAGAGACAGTGCCCACTGCTCTTAGGGAGACGCTGTGCCTGGGTCTGCTCATAGAGCTGAAGCAGAGGGTGGTATGTGATGCTGAAAGGGAGCTCGATGGTGTGTTGCATTTTAGCATTTGTGACTCTCAGACTTATAGGAGGCATTGACTTGTGAATTAGGAGTTGTGAGTTGAGGTTTGCAGTTTAGAAAGAGGTGCGGGAATACATGTCGATCTGGTTGATGTGGGTGGTAAATGAAAGCATGCTGGCCAGAGGCGGTGTGAACCCTGGTGTTGGACAGAGGGCAGACACAGCCAAAGTTCTTCAAGGTCCAGGTGATGGTCAATTTCCTTGTTGAGCTCAAGTTTATGACTCAGCCTCCACCTAGCTTGGCTTCTCAGCAAGAGAACCATAACTGCATATCTGCAGCTCCTATCTTTCAAAAAGTCATAATGATTCCTAAGTCCCAACATGTGAGGGAGTCCCCACGCCAGGTTCCTTTCTTCAGTGTAAATACCTCAGGGAAAAGTAGGGAAAGACATCACTCTGTACTTCAGTCCCATCAGAGGACCAACATGTTAACATTTCACCTATCAATACTTTTCTGGAATTTAGTCTGTTCCTTATACAACCAAAACACCAAAGCCTACGTACGCCCCATATGCATCTCAGAGTCTCAAATGCTAAAACTCAGCACAACACAGAGTCCAATTTAGGCGATCAGATGCTTCCATTTAATCAAACATTGGTTGCAAACAGTATTAATTAATCTTTAAATGGTTATGCATATCACCTATCCATCGAAATGCTTTGAACGCCTTAGAAAGCTGACACATATTATTGTTGTAATGCTTACAAGACTGCCTCGCTATTTTATACCAAAAAATGGTGTATTTCTTCATTATCTCTATTTAGATTCTGGCCCTTTCCGTCCTCTGATTACAGTCTGATTCTGCCTCTGTTTCTTATTTCATACCTGGATTAGAATTTCACTTGCCTAACCTAGCAAGTTGAATAATTTTCTCAGACCCTCTAAGGTAAGAATCTGAGGCTGAGGGTCATAAACAAGGGATCTGGATGGATTTCCGATGTATCTTCTGCAGGGGTCTGTGGTATGGTCATAAAAGAGTCTTTCTCAGAGTTGTGGTGTGAGCTGATAACGCCGATATTTTTATATTTTCACTTGAATGTTCCCACTTTACGCTGTTGCATGATTGTAGCCCTTCTTGGCAAGCCTTTGCTCCGAGTGCCTGTCAGTCTGTGAACTCTGTCTTCCAAACACAGCGGTGTAAGCCTCTTTCGGAATCTCTTTTGTTTGCCCGCAGAGGGTGTCGCAGTCGCTTTGGAGATTCTTTCCGGAGAGCCGTCAGGACGTCCAACGAGCGGGGCATTGGTGGTTCAGTGGTAGAATTCTCGCCTCCCACGCGGGAGACCCGGGTTCGATTCCCGGCCAATGCATCGTGCTCATGCTACTTTTTCATCCCAGACTTTTCACTGCTTGGTTTTGCCTGCTCCACGCGCCAAGTCCAGTTATGTCGTGGTTCTACCCACAAGGAGTAAGAAAAGGGACTATAATCCGAAGGCAGCCCTGAGCAGAAGATAACTTAAGGAGTCGTGGGAACTGGGAGTGTACGGAGCCCCAGGGCTGTGACGGAGCAGCATTTGGCGTGCCTCCCAGTCACCACCTCGCTGGCCAGTTTCTACCTTTCTACCTGCAAGTGTCCTCTGATAAATAAAAGAACAGTCTCTATGCTACAGAATTGCCAAGGATGTATGTGTAAGAATATTCTTCTGCACATCATTATTCATAAGGAAATAGCAGAACCCATTCATTACTCAACATGTAAGGTTTAAATGTACATCAGTATATTCCGACAATGAAAATGCAATTGTTACAAACGAGACAATCCTGATAATTCAGATAGTGTTACTGATTCAAAAAAAAAAAAAAAAAAAAAAAAGAGGGGTCACCATTGTTGAGCATTCGTTACACTCTTGCATACATTTCCTTACTTGAAGCTCAGAACTACCGGAAAAAAGCAATCTGTGGCGGAGGTGAGAGGTCCCGAGGCACTCGAAGACCACCAAGAATAGAAAACGAAGACGGGAGGAGGGGGTAGGAGACGGGGGAAGGTGTAGGAGGAGGAAGCAGGGGAGGAGGCGGACTCAGCCGGGTGAGATTTCTACAGCCCCTGGATAGCCCTGGTGAAGAGAGGGCGCTCTGGCTCCAGAAGCCTCTCTGCGACCACAGGCTTCAGTGCTGCTGCTCTCCTGGAAGATACCCTCCTTTCCTCTGGTCTCAGTCAAGACAGTGGAGAGCTCATCGTCCTAGATGATTTCTTGTCTGCCCGAAGCCCTCGGAGGGAAGGACGCGCCGACGGAAGCGTTGCCCCGAAGGGGTCCATTGCGCAGTATCCCGGCTTGTGCAGGATGCTTTCCCGGGTGCCTCTTCTGGATCCCGGAGGACATTCCTGCTCTTTCTTGAGGAGCAGTGGGAGAGGCCCCAGCTTGGCCGGCTCCCTGGGCCGCGGGAGACCCAGGGTCCTGAGCTAGGCCCCTCGATGGGCAGAGTCCAGAGAACCCGCAAGGGAACGGGTTGCCACCTGGGTCCGCACGTTCTCTCTCCTCCCGTTGCAGGAAAAGAGAGATCCCACTCCCTCCGCAGGCACCGGAGAGGCGGCTAGGTGATATCTGGGGGGTGGGCGGCCGACGGGCAAGGGGCGCGTGGAGGGAGCGCTGACTCTCCGCAGGAACACGGCTGGGGTGGAAGAGGAGAAGGGAGACGGACTAGCCGGGTGGGAAGTTGGCTAGGCCGGGCCAGGGATACGGCGCGCCGGCCCCGGGAGCCTCCTGGCGGAGGCAGGCCTCGGACCTCCGCATTCCCGGAAGGGGTGCCTCCGTCTGACCTGGCTCCAAAGGGACTGTGGAGCGCGAGGCTTCCGAGCGAGGCTCTCACTCTTTCCCGGCACCCGGGCCGCGCGGCCTTTCCCCGGCAGATGCCCGCCTGGCCAGCCTGCAGGGACCGCCCGGACCAGTGCGGAGCCCCGCAGGTGGAGGCTGGGCGCGCGCACCCACACGCGCGTGGCCGGCTGCAGGCTGCAGGAGAAGGCACGTCTGGCACTTGTGGACAGACAGGAGGCGTGCCTCAAGACGCAGGACACATCCAGACGAAACAGGAAAGCCGGCAGATGGGGATGCAGACCCTATTTCCAAGCAGTGGCGCGCTGGCTGGGGGTGCACCTCCCGCTCTGGATCTGGGGAGCGGAGCACAGCGAGGCACCACGGAAGAGATGTCGCCTGTCATGAACCACGGGATACCGGCGGAGAGCACGAACACGGTTCGCAGTAGCGGAGAACCCGGCATCTGCAGGTCCCGAGCGCAGTAGACGAGGCTCATCCTGGGAAAAACTACCTCCGTAACCACAGTCTCTCCGGTGCCCGGTTAAGTGTGAGCCCACAGCCCGCGGGCACAGTGCAGCCTCCCATCCCTCCACCGACACTCACGGTCAACACCCTGCCCTCCCCGCGGCCCTCGCTGTCCTTCCAGACCGCGCTCCGCAAAGCTGTTCCAGGAACGGCGCCGACTGCCCACTCCGCCAGACCCCTCGACCCGGCAGCGTCTCATCTACCTACTACACTGGTCAGAATCGGCGACTGTAGTTTTCCTCGACACGGTGATCAGGGGATGAAACGCTGCACAAAAGGTTTCCCTGACCGGGAATCGAACCCGGGCCGCGGCGGTGAAAGCGCCGAATCCTAGCCACTAGACCACCAGGGATTTACAGTCCGGGTACTCTTCTTCTTGCCTCTGACGAGAATCACCGTTTCCCTTTCTCCCCCGGGGAGGTCTTGCGCCTTCTCTAAAGTCTTGAGCCTTCGCCGTCACTGCCAGAAATCCTCTCCTAAGGCCATCCTTTGCCTTCTTCCCCCAGAAAAGGCACCTGCAGGTGAGGCACCCAGCACCCTCGAGTCCCGCCTGGTCCCCAAGTCGGGAGCAAGTTGCCTCATTCCGGCCGCACCTCAGAACTGGACTGGTGACCCGCCTTAGCGAGGTGCCCGGGAGTGAATAGAGCAGAAGGTCGCTGGGGACCGGGGAGCTGGAGCGGAGGCCAGGGGCCCGGAGGAGGCGGGACGCGTTGTGCCCGGGGTGAGAAGGGACCGCTCACGGACACCCCGCATCTCTACCGTCCAGAAGGACTCGGGCGGATGCAGCAACCAAGAGGGCTTGAATGGAAAGTTCTCGGGAGTCTGGCTCCAAGACTGCGAACTGGATTCTGGATCCAAAGTCGAGCAATCCCCGAATGGGCTTTCTCGGTTAACCCACACCTCAGTGTTCCCCAGTTCGGCGTGGAGAAAAACTTCTGTCTCCTGAGCCATCCCTGAGTTGCCAAAAGTCTGGCTCAAGGATGAGTGAGTAGAGGCATGAGAACATGCAGAGACAAAGAGCAGCAGTCGGGTAGGAGGCCTGCTACCAATTTTCACGATGAATGAGTCATATAGCAGCATCACAGGACCTGTAGTTTCTCCCTTTAGGACATCGATGGATAACAATGTTTGACGCGTATTCCGAGGTTGTTTTCACAGAACCCAGATGGAAACTGCTGACCACAAGCACGTGGACCCGTTAGCGGTTAGAGGGTCAGAACGATGATGTTGATTCCAGAAACTTCACCTTGTTACCTCACCATCAACCAGTCAGAAGACTGTAGGGAGCTGATCAGACACCCTGGGACCCTCTCCTCCACACTGTCTTTATTTACACTTGCCTGAAAGCCATCCTATGATTTGGGATCTTTTGAGCATCAGCTGCCAGTTCTCCTGCAGTAAAAGGGGTACTTTCCTTTGCCACCACGTGGTGTCAGTTGCTTGGCTCTTCCGTGCAATGGGCTGGAGGACCCGAGTGCCATTTGAAAACAGATCTTCCCGGCTATAAGGGTTCCCCGATGGCTCAGTGGGTAAAGAATTTGCCTGCGATGTAGAAGACACAGGAGCCATGGTTTTGGTTCCTGGGTCAGGGAGTCTGCCTGGAGAAAGAGGTGGCAACCCACTCCAGTGTTCTTGCTGGGAAAAATCCCAGAGGATGAGTTCCCCCTACAACCTGCTGCACCTACAGTTTTCACACCTCAGTCCATGCCAACTCCATCCTTCTCTATACACAGGTCAAAAATCTTGGAGTTCTCTCTGCCGCCACAGTTTTCCTCAGATCTCACATCCAGTTACTCAGGAATTGGTGTTTTCTCGACTCTCAGGTGTATGGATATTGATCTACACCAGGGTTTCTCAACTTCTCCAGTGTTGATATTTTGGACGGGATCATTCTCCACGGGATGGGACTCTGCCTGAGGACCGAAGCATGGTTAATGATCCCCCCTCCTCACCCTTCCTCCAACTAAATGCCAGGGAGAAACTCTCCATCCCCCTTCCCCCAGTCTTAAAAAGTAAAAGATGTTTCCACACAGGGCCTAGTGTCATAGAGCGGGCAGGGAGTGAGGGTGGGAGCCCAAGCGCTCATGATAGAGAACTTTAGTGATGTGCCCAGTCTCTCCTGTTCCTGGCCTCCGAAGTTGGGCAGATGACTCTCCTGGTCAGGGTGCAGCGGTGGTTTCAACTCGGCCCCCTGCTCATCTAGACATTAGGATGGAAGATTTTCATCTCAAGATCGCGTGGTTTTTCCTGCCATGAAGCCTTTTCTTTGTCTCCATCCTTGAAATCAACCTCTTTTGAGCCTGCCCATTAGGGGCTGCCAGGAATAAGTCTGGGTCTTCTCAGTGAGGCTCCTCTCACCCCTTCCAGAATTTCACCTGTCTCTGAGTACAGCCTGTAGAGAAACTTTACCGGCTACATTATTTGGGCTTCCCTGAGGAGGAAGTGCATGTGAAGAATAGGGTTTGAGTGGGGTGTCCAATACATGAGGCCACACCTCCAGCCACACTGGCAAACAGCCTTCTCCTCTCCCAGGCGGCCCCACCCACTGGGAGTTCCATACTGGGTCAGCCTGAGCTCCTGAAACACCCAAGCCAGGAGGGACACCTAGGGGAAACCAGATGTCCACTTCAGTCCTGTCCCCAAGGAACCCCAAAAGGGTCCTGACTGAGAAACAAGGCAGTGAATCCTCTCTTATTAGGTAGGCGGAAGAGAGATCAAAGAGAAAATGAAGAAAATCTTATGAAGTTTCAGCATCTAGAGTTACCAATGAAGGTGGATTATCCCCCTGGCTGGTGAAGGGGAATGGAGTCCCCTTGTCCAGTCTGCCCAAATAGACAAAGCAGACAAGGATGGCCTGGCTACCAGTGAGTAGGGAATCCCCAGTCTTCCCATCTGCTAGTACTCGAGCTGCCCTAGGCATGATTTCCATACATTTCCAGGATGCAGTTAACTGAATTCTTTTTATTTTCCCAACTGCTCTTATTTGACTGAAAGGATTGAGCAGGTGTGGAGCACTACAGCAAGGAAAGCAAGTATTATTGAGAGTGTCTCATTTCTCTCCCACCCACCCCTTTAAAATTCATTGCACTTTCCCAAGTAGGGTCCCCAGGTTGGGCCCATTTTACTTTTAATGCACAGCTGGTAGAATCTAAGAAGAGTCTATGAGGTTCATGGACGACTATTTGAAGTATGGTACTCATTTTTATTGAAACGTGCATTCCAAAAAGAAATGAACGAATCAATCTCACCCGAGCCTTATCTAGAAAAATAAAAGGGAAAGAAGAATTACATATAAATGTATGCAAAATGTCATAAGATGGCCTTAAGCATCTCTATTTCCACTAAAGTCCTTCTTTCCTGGATATGATCAACAGTGGCTTCTCTTTCCCCCAAATCTGACATCCAGGGCCAGACCCTAAGATCGGTTTCCAGGCTCCAGCCTATTATCCCTTCTCTCTATCTCCTGTTCTCCCTCATCTTCTTTTATGCGCACAAAACAAAACAAGAGCTCTCGCCTAACTTTCAGTTTTCAACATCACACCCAATGATCAACTTTGCAAATTAGGTACCCTCCATTGGAGTCTCTTTCCCTAGAAAGAAGAGGAAATGTTAAATAGCACAAAGTTTTGTACTTTCCACAGTTAGAAATTACCGAAGAAAACTTTCTCTTGATCAAAGGTCTGAAAAGTGAGCTAACTTCCTGCTGTCTGCTCACCCCTCCTTCACCACCAGCACCCCTCAACTTGCATCTGGAAATGCAAACTGCTTTGGCACTTGCACATCTTTCTTGCAAGTTCTCCAGCCCTGTGGGCATCTGGGCATTTGTCTCCCCAGAGGCCACAGTAGAGGAGATTTGCCACAAAGGGGCAGCCCGTACCTGTGAGGAAGGGCTGGTGTCCCACAGCAAAAGGAGAGGCGGAAGCAATGCCTGGGTGACGGTTGCATGAATCATTACATGTGCAAAATGTATCATTCGGTGTGGGAATGAACAGAACAGGAAAACTTGCTCTACCTGACTATAAGAGTTACTATGACCTCCTATAGATCAGCAATGTGCAAGTGGTATCAGGGTACACAAATAGAAAACCGACTGATTTGAGAGATTTGAAACCCATAGCTCAATAATGTGAATGAGTTTTCAGGAATAGCAGTTCAATAGGGAGAGGAAATAGGTTTGATATTGGGGATGGGGCAGCTTTATTTCTATCTCACAGACAAGAATCAGTCTGAGTTACATTGTAAACCAAGACATAAAAGTTAATGGTAGAAGGCATTTTGAGGATACTTTGTGATTTGGTCATAGGCGAAGATTTACTAAGCAGGACACAAATAATGTATTAAAATAAAACCAAGACAAATGATAAATTAGACTTCAACAATGTTAACCATATCTTGTTGGTCAAAGATGCTACTAAAGTGGAAAGTGAAAGTGAAAGTGAAGTCGCTCAGTCCTGTCCGACTCTTAGCAACCCCATGGACTGCAGCCTACCAGGCCGCTCTGTCCATGGGATTTTCCAGGCGAGAGTACTGGAGTGGGGTGCCAAAAAGCAAGCTACAAAGAGGGAGAAAATATTAACAAAAGATAGCTTACAATCCTGCCTCCCCGTGATTATAATATATAATGACCTCCTCCCGTCCAATAATATTCTTTACCAGCTGAGCCACAAGGGAAGCCCAAGAATACCGGACTGGATACTATCCCTTCCCAGGGGATCTTCAAAATCTAGGAATTGAACCAGGGTCTCCTACATCACAGGCAGATTCTTAGTATCAGGAAAGTCCTATCTTCAAGGAACATACAACCAACTTTTTCCAGATGGGTGAAAGATAATGAACAGGTACGTCAGAAAAGATGATGTGCACATGACCAACAAAGCATACAAGGAGCAGTCAGTGTTTTTAGCTGTTAGAGAAATGGATATCAGAACCACACTGAGATACCACTAATCTTAGTAGCATGGCTAAAATTATAAGGAGGGCAAACACAAACAGTCTTGCAAAAATGTGGAATAACTACAACTCTCATTCATAGTGTTGGGGGTAATATAAAATGGTACAACTGCTTTGGGGAAAGCTTTGGTAGTTTTCATAAGGATACTCTTTGGTACCATCAATTCTTCACCTAGTTTGTTTGTTTGTTTGTTTCCCTAAGGGAAATGAGAACCTATGTCCACAACATCTCTTGTGGAGAGAATGCTCAAAGCAGCTTCATTCACAATAGTCAATACTGGAAACAGCTCAAATGCTGTCTATAGAGTGAATGGTAACACAGACCGTGCTGTGTTACTGCCATGGCATATATCTTAACAATGAAAGAGAAATGACATCTGCTTTACACAACAATGGATAAAGTCAGAGATATTATACAGATAAAGAAGTGTAGAAAAGCATATTTCCACTATGGTTGCATTTCCATGACGTTTTAGAAGAGGCAAACATACAAATGAAAGGAGCCTGGACAGTGATGATCAACAAACAAATCAGAGGCCAATGACAATGATTTTAATGATTCCTCATTGCTGATTGAATTGTCACTAAATTCAGGCAAAGGGGACAATGATAGTATGATGAGGAGTTTCCTTGTTGGCCCAGTCTGATAGATGAAACTGTTGAGGCACTGTCAAAGTCCAAATACAGCAGAAGTAAAAACACGGGGTCACCAAAACAACAATTAGTAATGGTTGACGGTGCCCGAAAAGATGGTTCAGGAAAAGGGAGTGTTCCAACAAATTATGGAAGGAGGCTCAAAGGTGTACTGTTACAAAGCAGCTTTACAGTGAGGAGGCAATGACTGTTTATTCTTCACTGTGATTGGTTATATCAGAGTTTTCCTTGTGATGGGGATATGGTGAAAAGTGGTTACCTCCTATCATTTTTTGTGAACAGTTTTGTTTTGTTTATGGTTTACAGAGGCATAAACAAGAATGGCCCAAGGTAAGTTTCACTCATTTTGCAAAATAAGGGAGCTTTTACATGCACAACTAAACAGTTTCCTTTACTAGGGGAATCTTCAAGTCTGATCTCCATTTGTGATTGACCCAAACTCCCCGCTTTGGGTCCTGCTCTCCGTATAAGGTTCCTGTCTGTCGCCAGCAAAGCTGTGGTCAGGTGGAAGAATCACATGTTCGCTGTTTCCACTAGTTGGTTGTCAGAGCAGAGGGTGCTGTCGTCACCGTTCTTCATCACTTATAAGCGGTGATTGTTAAGTTCCTCCAGTAGTCCCGGCCTGATGGATACCGTTTGTCTAGTGAGTGGCTGCCCACAGGCATTTAAGATCCTTGAGAGTGTAAAACGAAGGGCACTAGAGAGGTTAGTACGAGGACTAGGAAGGGAACAATGGCCAAGGACTGAAAAAGTCCTCGGAGCAGAGATTCCCAGGAGTCCAGAAGAAACCGGCAAAACAAGTCTAGGGAGGAGGAGTCGCCTATCTGATACAAGTTTTATCGGGTCTTTGTCCTGCCCATCTTGAGTAACAAAGAAACTGGGCTTTCCACCAATTACAGCACAGGCGGCTCCTTGCTGGGCTTCCCTCTGTCACAGCAGCACAGAAGGAGAAACCACCGCCTTCAGTTTCCTTCAGCTCACACCAGGGATGAGAACGTTGAGACGAGTACTCTGTGGGGTTACAATTGTGCAAGTTTCCAGCCGAAGTAAAAAGGAGGCAGCCATCAGGAGTGACGGATGAGAGTGCCGTGACTCGGATTCGAACCGAGGTTGCTGCGGCCACAACGCAGAGTACTAACCACTATACGATCACGGCGCGCCACGGCTCCTGCCGCCGTCGCAGCCTTTGCTCTTATAAGGCGGACGTAAATTCCTTCCAGTCACTGAGCTGTAGCTGGACGACAACAGGTATTCGTAGACTTTCTTTCATCTGCGCTCTGTTATCCAGTCCGCTCCTCTCAATTTTGATACATGGTGACTAAATCAAAACAGACACCAAATCTTGCCTCCCCAAACAGGCACGTGCCTCTGCACAGACCTCCTGGGAAGTCTCTTTATCCTGGTCCCCACCTCGCCGGCTTCTTTCCCGGCTCGTCGCGTTTGTCCCTTCGGACCGACCCCCGGCACCCCTGGTTCCCGCTCCCGCCCCACCGACCGCGGACCAGCGGAGGGAGGGCAGCGCCAGCGAAGCAATCGGAGAGCCGTCACAGGGCCCACCGGGGGTTCAGCTTCCCTCAGGCCACCTCGGCTCAGGCCCGGGGCGTCTCGGGGGCGCTGCATCTGCGGCGGGTGTGGAGCCAGGCGCTGGCTTCGGAATCGCCCGACTCCCGGCTTCCCCACGAGAATCAGCGCGCTGCGTCGAAGTCAGTTCTCCGGCTGTCCGAGGGTTTGAGCCGGTGTCGTTGTGCACGGAAAGGCGTGTGGCTCCGCCTGGCGTGGAAGGGCTACGTTTCTTCTCTATGGGGTTGAGAGAAATGTGCCACTCGTCAGTCTCTGTGGCGCAATCGGTTAGCGCGTTCGGCTGTTAACCGAAAGGTTGGTGGTTCGAGCCCACCCAGGGACGCCTTCCGCTTACACCTTTCTAGGAAGTGAAAGCTTTTTGGTTCTTTCTTTTCTGCCCATCCTCTACTGTAAAGGCGGGAAAGGGCCCCTTCACTCCTACCCTCTTGGCTTTTCTTTCCTGTCCACCTCACAGGGACATAAGGCGGGATCAGAAGGCCATCACCGAGCTGGATAGAAGAACTCATCTGGAAAATAGGTCCCCTGGAAATTCCTGAGATGTCATAGTTCCTTTCTGAATTGCTTTTAACGAGGGAGTTACTACTGTCTTTTTTTTTTTTTTTTTTTTTTTTTTTTTGCGCGTACTGTTAACACTATTTATTTAACACTTTCCATCTGCTTTCATGGTTACAAATAATGCTGTACATTATTGTACATACATCGTTGGCCCCTTGTACAAGGTCTTCTGTAGCGACAAGTCCTGGAAGGGCAATTGCTCTATCACACGGTGTTTACAATGCATAGTGTGATCAATGCCAAGAAATAGAGGTAAACAATAGAATTGGAAAGACCAGAGATCTCTTCAAGAAAATTAGAGATACCAAGGGAACATTTCATGCAAAGATGCGCACAATAAAGGAGAGAAATGGTATGGACCTAACAGAAGCAGAAGATATTAAGAAGACATGGCAAGAATACACAGAAGAACTGTACAAAAAAGATCTTCATGACCCAGATAACTCCTTTTCCTATTTGGAACCAGTCTGTTCTTCCATGTCCAGTTTTAACTGTTACTCAAGAGGTAGGTCAGGTGGTCTGGTATTCCCATCTCTTGAAGAATTTTCCACAGTTTAGTGTGACCCACACAGTCAAAGGCTTTGGCATAGTCAATAAAGCAGAAATAGATGTTTTTCTGGAACTCTCTTGCTTTTTCCATGATCCAGTGGAGGTTGGCAATTTGATCTCTGGTTCCTCTGCCTTTTCTAAAACCAGCTTGAACATCTGGAAGTTCACAGTTCACGTATTGCTGAAGCCTTGCTTGGAGAATTTTGAGCATTACTTTACTAGCATGTGAGATGAGTGTAATTGTGCGGTAGTTTGAGCATTCTTTGGCATTGCCTTTCTTTGGGATTGGAATGAAAACTGGCCTTTTCCAGTCCTGTGGCCACTGCTGAGTTTTCCACATTTGCTGGCATATTGAGTGCAGCACTTTCACAGCATCATCTTTCAGGATTTGAAATAGCCCCACTGGAATTCCATCACCTCCACTAGCTTTGTTCACAATGATGCTTTCTAAGGCCCACTTGACTTCACATTCCAGGATGTCTGGCTCTAGGTCAGTGATCACACCATCGTGATTATCTGGGTCATGAAGATCTTTTTTGTACAGTTCTTCTGTGTATTCCTGCCACCTCTTCTTAATATCTACTGCTTCTATTAGGTCCATACCATTTCTGTCCTTTATTGAGCCCATCTTTGCATGAAATGTTCCCTTCATATCTCTCATTTTCTTGAAGAGATCTCTAGTCTTTCTCATTCTGTTGTTTTCCTCTATTTCTTTGCATTGGTCACTGAGGAAGGCTTTCTTAGCTCTTCTTACTATTCTTTGGAACTCTTCATTCAGATGCTTATATCTTTCCTTTTCTCCTTTGCTTTTCACTTCTCTTCTTTTCACAGCTATTTGTAAGGCCTCCTCAGACAGCCATTTTGCTTTTTTGCATTTCTTTTCCATGGGGATGGTCTTGATCCCTGTCTCCTGTACAATGTCATGAACCTTCAACCATAGTTCATCAGGCACTCTATCTATCAGATCTAGGCCCTTAAATCTATTTCTCACTTCCAATGTATAATCATAAGGGATATGATTTAGGTCATACCTGAATGGTCTAGTGGTTTTCCCTACTTTCTTCAATTTAAGTCTGAATTTGGCAATAAGGAGTTCATGGTCTGAGCCACAGTCAGTTCCTGGTCTTGTTTTTGTTGACTGTATAGAGCTTCTCCATCTTTGGCTGCAAAGAATGTAATCAATCTGATTTCGGTGTTGACCATCTGGTGATGTCCATGTGTAGAATCTTCTCTTGTGTTGTTGGAAGAGGGTGTTTGCTATGACCAGTGCATTTTCTTGGCAAAACTCTATTAGATTTTGCCCTGCTTCATTCCGTATTGCAAGTCCAAATTTGCCTGTTACTCCAGGTTTTTCTTGACTTCCTACTTTTGTATCTTAACAAGTCCAACTCGTATTGCTTTCTCTCTCGCTGAATCTTTGCAATGAGACATCAGAGCTTGAGCTTCATTAGGTGCGGAAGTCAGGCATCCTGGGTTTTGGTCGGGCTCAAGTCCCGGGTGAGGGCTGAAGGACAGGAGGAAAAAGCAGTGGGGAAAATGTGCCAAGGAATCCCCTTCACAGCCTGCTGGAAAATCTGCTAAATATCTGACCTGTGCTCACCGTTTTCATTGGCCTGATTCTTGGCACAGAGAAGAGTAAGGACAGAAGAACCCCCATGGGTTTGGGTAACAGCTACTGGGGCCCAGCAGAATTGTAAACAAACCCAATGGCCCTGCTCCCACTGTGCCCATATCTTGAGGCATGAAAAAGGGGTAGCCCTGTGGGAGCACAATCAGTCTCAACCACCTGCCAGAGCCTAACGGCAGGTGCTGTGAGAGAAACAAGGGAGGGATAGCAAAGAATGGGAAAATGGATATGACTTCATTTCTATGGAAGGTAAGCAAGAACTAGGATTTTTTAAAAATTAAAGACCTGAGAAACACAGCAGATCTCCTTACTTCCTGGAGCAGATATACCATGTGTTCTACGTGCCTTCAAATGACATATTGGCCGTGTTCACCACATCCCCTACATTACCCATACCTCCTCTCAACCCGTGCAACTTTGACCACTCAGCAGTCTATGAAAACATGCCTCAGCACTATAGTAACACAGTGTGCTTTTCCTGTCTTAAGTAGATATTCTCTGGGCAAAGATTATATGTTAATGAACTCAATTTAATATCAGCCAAAGAACTTAAAGAGAACAATAGACCTTAGGATTGCAACTAAAACTGAATCATAACAGAGAAATGCATGTTAGAATCACATGTTGGGTGATACCTAAAACTGTTTACCCCCCAACTATAACTGACATAATTAGGTCCCTATGATTTTACAGAATTATGAGACCTCTTTATTTAAAAGATACTATATGGAGCCTTTATTTTATTGGAACACACAATTTTAGATTTTATGAGCTTAAATATTTATTGGAACTAAAATTTGCTTCAAGCTCTGGGAGTTGGTGATGGACAGGGAGGCCTGGCATGCTGTAGTCCATAGGGTCACAGAGTCGGACATAACAGATGAAAGGTTGCTGAATCAGGCAAAGACACCGGGATTCTTGGTCTCTGGAGGAGAAGAATTCAATCCAGGGCCAGAGATGAGGCTTGATCGCTCAGAGCTTTTGTGTAATAAAGTTTTATTAAAGTATAAAGGAGATAGAGAAAGCTTCTGACATAGATATCAGAAGCGGGTAGAAAGAGTACCCGCTTGCTAGTGTTAGCAATGGAATTATATACTCTAGTGAATCCAAAGAATGTCTGGAGGTTATAAAGATCTCACCATACCTACTCCCATAATTTACATTTTAAGATAACAGGATTAGCTAGAAGGTTTAGTCCATAGACTGCCTTCAGGCAGGATACATTATTGTTATATAATCCTTGTAAAGACCAGACCTACTCCCATAATTTACATTTTAAGATAACAAGATTAGCCAGAAGGTTTAATCCAGAGACTGTCCTCAGGCAGGATACATAATCCTAAAGAATGTACAGGAAAAAAAAGTTTTTCCTTTCTTCCCCCTTGAGAATTCCAGACCCCTCTCTCCATGGGGACTCCTAGACTTCTTATCAACCTGTCTAGGAACTGACTCTCTCACTGAGAGACTGAACTGAACTGAAAATTTGCTAACTGGATCAGTAAAATCAAAAGAGGAAATTTAGGCAGTTCAGTGCCATGACAATTTTGAAGAGAAAGTAAATCCAACATGTGTGCACACTAGAATACTGTGCTACCAATATTTTCCGCATCATTAGAAAATCTGGAAGACAATATAAAGTAGTATTTAGATAGAAGCTCTTAAACTGATGTCATGCATATAAGGAGTCATCTTTAGAAGTAAGACGTGACACATTCTATTCTTTTTCAGTCCTAGAATATTGTGAGTGAATGATGAACCTGTTGTGTGAAAAATGATGCATAATTTCATGTTATCTTTCCCTGAATATCGTTAACCCTCTTGCCCCAGCAGGCAGCAGAAGACCCATCCCCTCAATTCAGTCTTTGAGCTGATCTGCAACTTGCTTGCATTCAAGGGAAGACTCAGTCCATAACTAGTTTGCTCACACTGCCATGCTATAGATGGCTAGGGTCCCTGAGACTTTGAGGGTTTTCCTGGGCCCTGACTCTGGGTGAATTCTGAACTTCAGTTTTTATCTCCTTAGTACCATGCTGCTGCTGAAAATTCCACTCTTTTTCAGCCACACTGTCCAACTCATAACCTCTTACATGAACATGGCTTAATATGCAGTGTCTTGAAAGGAAATGCTTGGAAGCAAGCATCCAGTTCACTCATCACTGCACTCCAGGATCTTGGCTCCTCAAGTCTGAATACTTGGATAGTCCATGGCTCTTTTTCTCCTTTTTTTTCCCTCTCTCCTTCTCATCTCCCTTCTCTTCCTCCTGCTCATCTCATCTTCCTTCTTCTCCTCCTTCCCCATTCCTTCTTTCTCCCACCTCCTTCCCATCCTCCTCATTTGTTCTCTCCAGATTTGTTAGATTACTTAAAGTGTTACTGTTTTCCCTGACCTTCAGCAATTGCCCTCTCCCCAGCTTCTGGGTGGCTTGTGCCTTGTCGAAAACTGGCAAATGCCCTGAGAGGAAAAAGTAGAGACCCAGTTTCATTCCAATGAGCCTCTCTCTCTCACTGGTGCTAATCCTGTGGGTCCTAGCTGCACTGTATTTCTTCAAAGACCTCAAACAGAATTTCTTTAAACCAGAATTTATTTGGTTGCCTTCAGGGTGAAAGCTACTTTGCTACAAATACTCCATTATAACTGAAAGAGGAAATCATCTACAACTTCCAGATAAATCATATTTCCCTTCTTTGATTTCTGACAAACAAACAGACAAACCCATGGGTCATATGTACATACTTGAATGTTTCTCAAAATGTGAGATCACTCTGACTGTTACTAAAAGTTCTTTCTAGAAGCATGTGCAAAATATTGTCTATCATGAGCTAAATAATTATCAGGCCTGTCCAAGGCCCAAGAATATGGTGAAGCTGGATCCAGTCTGCAGCTGCACCTAGATCACCAGCAAACCCAACCAGTTTCTGGATGGTGGTCACTAATATGGGGGAGAGGAGATTAGCCAAACCATTAAACACTCCTAATTTACTCTGGGGAATGTAGAAAGTCAGCAGTGGTACATACAGTTAGAAGTGGAAACAATACCAGCTTTCTTGGAGCTTTACTGGGTCAGATCAGATCAGATCAGATCAGTCGCTCAGTCGTATCCAAGTCTTTGCGACCCCATGAATCGCAGCACACCAGGCCTCCCTGTCCATCACCAACTCCCGGAGTTCACTCAGACTCACGTCCATCGAGTCAGTGATGCCATCCAGCCATCTCATCCTCTGTCATCCCCTTCTCCTCCTGGCCCCAATCCCTCCCAGCATCAGAGTCTTTTCCAATGAGTCAACTCTTCGCATGAAGTGGCCAAAGTACTGGAGTTTCAGCTTTAGCATCATTCCTGCCAAAGAAATCCCAGGGCTGATCTCCTTCAGAATGGACTGGTTGGATCTCCTTGCAGTCCAAGGGACTCTCAAGAGTCTTCTCCAACACCACAGTTCAAAAGCATCAATTCTTTGGCACTCAGCCTTCTTCACAGTGCAACTCTCACATCCATACATGACCACAGGAAAAACCATAGCCTTGACTAGACGAACCTTTGTTGGCAAAGTAATGTCTCTGCTTTTGAATATGCTATCTAGGTTGGTCATAACTTTCCTTCCAAGGAGTAAGCATCTTTTAATTTCATGGCTGCAGTCACCATCTGCAGTGATTTTGGAGCCCAGAAAAATAAAGTCTGACACTGTTTCCACTGTTTCCCCATCTATTTCCCATGACGTGGTAGGACCAGATGCCATGATCTTTGTTTTCTGAATGTTGAGCTTTAAGCCAACTTTTTCACTCTCCACTTTCACTTTCATCAAGAGGCTTTGTAGTTCCTCTTCACTTTCTGCCATAAGGGTGGTGTCATCTGCATATCTGAGGTTATTGATATTTCTCCTGGCAATCTTGATTCCAGCTTGTGTTTCTTCCAGTCCAGCGTTTCTCATGATGTACTCTGCATATAAGTTAAATAAGCAGGGTGACAATATACAGCCTTGACAAACTCCTTTTCCTATTTGGAACCAGTCTGTTGTTCCATGTCCAGTTCTAACTGTTGCTTCCTGACCTGCATACAGATTTCTCAAGAGGCAGATCAGGTGGTCGGGTATTCCCATCTCTTTCAGAATTTTCCACAGTTTATTGGCATAGTCAATAAAGCAGAAATAGATGTTTTTCTGGAACTCTCTTGCTTTTTCCATGATCCAGCAGATGTTGGCAATTTGATCTCTGGTTCCTCTGCCTTTTCTAAAACCAGCTTGAACATCAGGAAGTTCACGGTTCACATATTGCTGAAGCCTGGCTTGGAGAATTTTGAGCATTACTTTACTAGCATGTGAGATGAGTGCAATTGTGCAGTAGTTTGAGCATTCTTTGGCATTGCCTTTCTTTGGGATTGGAATGAAAACTGACCTTTTCCAGTCCTGTGGCCACTGCTGAGTTTTCCACATTTGCTGGCATATCGAGTGCAGCACTTTCACAGCATCATCTTTCAGGATTTGAAATAGCTCCACTGCAATTCCATCACCTCCACTAGCTTTGTTTATAGTGATGCTTTCTAAGGCCCACTTGCCTTCACATTCCAGGATGTCTGGCTCTAGGTCAGTGATCACACCATCGTGATTATCTGGGTCATGAAGATCTTTTTTGTACAGTTTTTCTGTGTATTCTTGCCATCTCTTCTTAATATCTTCTGCTTCTGTTAGGTCCATACCATTTCTGTCCTTTATCGAGCTCATCTTTGCATGAAATGTTCCTTTGGTATCTCTGATTTTCTTGAAGAGATCTCTAGTCTTTCCCATTCTGTTGTTTTCCTCTATTTCATTGATCGCTGAAGAAGGCTTTCTTATCTCTTCTTGCTATTCTTTGGAACTCTGCATTCAGATGTTTATATCTTTCCTTTTCTCCTTTGCTTTTCACTTGTCTTCTTTTCACAGCTATTTGTAAGGCCTCCTCAGACAGCCATTTTGCTTTTTTGCATTTCTTTTCTATGGGAATGGTCTTGATCCCTGTCTCCTGTACAATGTCATGAACCTCATTCCATAGTTCATCAGGCACTCTATCTATCAAATCTAGGCCCTTAAATCTATTTCTCACTTCCACTGTATAATAGTGTGTAGTTACTTATTAAGTCCACATAACAAACCTAAAAGATAATGTAGACTATTACCACTCCCTTGCTGCAGATGAGAATGCAGAGGCCCAGAAAGGCTGAGCTAATTTTAAGGTCAAGCTAAGCTAATTTTAAGGGTCCCACCAATGCAGGAGATGTAAGAAACATGGGTTGGATTCCTGGGTCAGGAAGATCCCCTGGAGGAGGGCATGAAAACCCCACTCCAGTATTCTTGCCTGGAGAATTTCCATGGACAGAGGAGCCTGGTCTCTATGGGCTACAGTCCATAGGGTCACAAAGAGCTGGACAGGACTGAAGCAACTTAGCGTGCACCTCAGTGATGGAGAGAGCCAGCACTCAGACCTAGGCAGTTTGCCTCCAGAGCCCTTCCCCTTGGCCTTCATGCTCAGTGGTCACTGAGAAGACTTCACTAAGGTTTGCATTTCCTCCTTTATGGTCAACCTCAAGATTTCAAAGAGAAGAAGAATATTGAAAGGAAGGCCTACGAATATTCACAACCAATTACTGAAAAGAAGAAAAGGAGAGAGAGAGTAAACAAAACCATTTATCTTTCCCTAGAAACAGATTCCCTGACTCTGGAGATGATTCAATCACACCTCCCAACCAGAAGTGTTTATGGGCCTTGAATCTCCTGGTCTGAAACAAGGACATTCCCAAAGGAGCTCATAGGAAAAAGAGGTAGCAGTGCCTTCTGTGTTCAAAGGGTAGAGGGGACAGGTAAGCATTCCTGCCTATCTTGACTTCAGGGAGAGGGAGTGCTCCCGAAGGGAAAAGAAGTAGGAGGACATCCAACAAAAATCAGACAAAAGCATGTTTTTACAGTTCATTAATGAAGACATCACTTTAATATTTAGCCACATTCATGTATCTTTACCTGACATTTCCCATACTTGGATTCACATTTTTCATTTAGAACTTTTGTTTTGAAAATTAATTATATCTCATTATCTCAACTGAAAGAAAGCCTGGCATACTGAAGTCCATGGGGGTCTCAGAGTTGGACACCACTGAGCGACTGGATAACCACAACCACAACTGAACTGCTACTATCAATTGCCACAGGCAGGATGTAATTATAAAATTAAATAAAAAGAAAGCAGGTGTTATTATGGTTAATAACAGAGTTAATAAGCGGAGCTCATGAGTTTGCACAAACATTCCCAGGAGGCCTGGGCAAGGGTAGCCTTTAGAGGAACCTAGAGCAGCAGTGAGGCTGGAGTGATCACTGTGAGAAAACCTCGGTTGTGCCTGGTTTACCAGTGCCCTGTAGTAGCGCCCTAGAGCACCAAAGGCTCTTCATAGCAGCCAAGCGGCACGCTAAATTCGTCCTTGCAACCGAAGCTCAGGGACGGCACACGGATCAGTACAGACTCACAAACTACTGGTACTACAGATGAAGGAAATGGAATAAAATGTCAATAATGTTGAGTAAGAAGACAGAACCTTGGAATTAAAAATCTTTTGTGTACTGATTCACTAGATGAATGGCCTAGATCTGCATTTTCTAATACAGTGGCTGCTCGACAGATGTGATAGTTGAGTGCTTAAAACACGACGACTGTGGAGATGTTGCATAGTTGAATAGTTCTTTTTTACTTCATATTACATAGTTAATTTATATTTAAATACCTATATATGGCTAGTGGCTACACTGTAGGACAGCACAGGGTAGGGAATAACCAGTGTGCCGTAAAGCCATCTGCTGTATTTCCCTGTAGCAATAAATGGGTTTTCATAAGATCTCACGTCTACCAACAATTTTCAATGCCTTTCTCCATCTGGTTAGATACAGCGGATGTCAGTTCATCCCCAGCATCTCTAGGGGCAGCTCTGCAGCAGCCTTTGTGTCTAAATCACTTTGCTTTTCCAATGTGCTTTCCTCATAGATCCCCACACCTTCACCAAGGGACCAAGAGCCTCACCTGTCTTGCTGTCTCACAGATGGGGTCTGAGCTGCCTTGGTGGTAGCAAGCCCTGCCTCTGTGGTAGTGCTTCCCTCCTTTCCTCCCACCTTTGACTAATAGCAGCACTGTGTAGGCCCAGTGCTGTATACTGCAGGGGTTTCCTTGTTCTGGAAGGCACCTGGGACAAGGGTAAGGCAGTCATGTCAGCAATAGCTGGACAGTGGTAGAACTTTGTCCCATCCCCTGGACACTGCTTTCGATTCCCAAGAACTGGGATTTACTGAATTTTTCAAAGCTATTTCTTTATTACACAGATAAGACTGCAAAATCGAAAAGGCTGCAGAATCAGAGAAACAACTGCCTTAGAGGACAATACAAAAAAAGTTTTACAGTAGGGCTTGAGTGGTCCTGAAAAGGTCTTGACCTTCAATGGGAGCCAAACAACCAAGCCCAGGGAAGCTCAGCACCCAAGGGGCTTCCACTCTGGAGGCCTTTACTCCGTCATTCCCCAAGTCCCTCCTGAGGGCATAGAGCATCATGGAGCAAAGTAAAAGCACAACAGGCCTCCCAGATCCACCAGGAACAGAGGCTGAGACATGAGGAGCACATTGGAAAAGCAAAGTGATTTAGACACAGAGAGAATTATGATGTACTTGTTACCCATACACTAACCAGAAACTGGCTTTATTTAAAGACTAAGAGGTACTAGTGTTCCAACAGTTCAAAGGCTAAGTTTTCCATGAAAGGAAAATTTCCACTCTAGAACAAATGTCAAAGATACCTATGTAGTGTGTATAGACATTAATATAAAAATTATACTTTTATATTAGTAGTAAAGAGATTTTGAATGAGTTATCTCACATATTTATTCAGAAAAATTAGAGTTATCAGAATATTGTCATTAAGCAGAGCCAAACACAGGATTTATAAAAGAGCCAGAAAAGAGAAAAGAAAGAAAAAAAACACACACAAAATGTTTGGAAATGGGGAGTTCTGATTTTTCTTTTCTTTGGAATAGTTGAGCTGGAAGTCACCAAACAGCTAATCTGGATGGGTTGATCTGGCGAAGCTGAACAGCTAATCTGGTAAATAGCTTTGGCAATATGTGGACACTCCATCAATTCTTTTTTAAAAAATATTTTATTTATTAATTATTTATTTATTTGACTGAACTGGGTCTTAGTTGTGGCATGTGGGATCTAGTTCCCTGACCAGGAATCGAACCCCAGGTCCTTTGCATTGGGAGCTCAGAGTCTTGGCCACTGGACCACTGGGGAAAGTCCCATTCCATCAATTCTTGAAAGTTTAATTGTGAAATGAATATGGAAGCTTTTCTAGGTGTAATAGCTGCCAGTATCCTCCCTTTGGCATCTCTGAGTTGTTGTTCAGTTGCTCAGTCATGTCTGACTCTGCGACCCCACGGATTGCAGCACACCAGTCTTCCCTGTCCTTCACCATCTCCAGAAACTTACTTAAACTCATGTCCGTTGAGTCGGTGATGCCATCCAACCATCTCATCCTCTGTTGTCCCCTTCTCCTCCTGCCTTCAGTCTTTCCCAGCATCATAGTCTTTTCCAATGAGTCAGCTCTTTGCATCAGGTGGCCTAAGTATTGGAGCTTCAGCTTCAGCATCAGTCCTGTTGAATATTTAGGGTTGATTTCCTTTAACTGATTGACTGGTTTGATCTCCTTTCAGTCCAAGTTAGTTAAGCCTAATTGAACTACCTTCCACATCAGTATTTCTCAGTTTAACCCCTCCTTCCTTGGCTCGTAATTGTTCCTAAAAGAGCAGATTTGATCATGAATGTTTTGCTTTCTCTTTGACACAGTATTAACAGTTGGACATCAGCATAAGATAATGGTTGTGAGCAACATGTACATAAGTAATCAGATATCTGATAGTGAAGGAGAGCCATAAATCTGACAGTAGCCAAAGTATCATAGTATTTTGAATTGACTTTGTCTCCTAGCCTAGGTGAAAGCATAAGAATCAACATCACTCTGGCAATAGCCAAGTGGCTTTAAACTTTTTGAAACTGAGTTTTGTTTATGTTTTCTTGTGCTGTGCAAAATTTGTAAGTTTACTTAGGTCCCATTTGTTTATTTTTGTTTCCATTTCCAGTACTCTATGAGACCAATCCAAAACGCTATTACTGAGATTTATGTCAAAGAGTGTTCTGCCTGTGTTTTCCCCTAGGAGTTTTATAGTATCTAGCCTTACATTTAGGTCTTTAATCCATTTTGTGTCTCTTTTTGTTTATGGTGTTAAGAGAAAGCTCTAATTTCATTTTTTTTTTTTAGACCCCACTGGGTCTTTATTGCTAGGTGTGGGCTTTCTGTAGTTGCAGTGAGCAGAGGCTGCTCTTGGTTGCGCTGTGTGGGCCTCTCATCGCTATGGCTTCTCTTGTGGAAACAGGCTCTAGGTGTACAGGCATCAGTAGTTGCAGAATGCTGGCTCAGTTGCTCCACGACATGTGGGATCTTCCTGGACCAGGAATGCTGTGTATCCTGCATTGGCAGGTGGATTCTTAACCACTGGACCACCTCTTAACATTGGACCACCTGGGAAGTCCCTCTAATTTCATTCTTTTACATATAGCTGGTCATTTCCCCAGCACCACTTACTGAAGAGACTTTCTCCATTGCTCATTCTTGCCTTCTTTGTCATGATGAATTGACTGTAGGTGTGTGCGTTTATTTCTGGGCTTCCTATTCTGCTCCATTGATCTCTATTCTGTTTTGTGCCAGTACTATACTGCTTTTGTTTTGTTTGCTGTTTCTTTGAAGTATGTTCTGAAGTCAGGGAAGCTGATTCCTCCAGCTTGTTTGTCTTTGTCAAGATTGCTTTGGCTATTCTGGGTCTTTTGTGTTCCCATACAAATTAAAAACTTTTTTTTCTGGTTCTGTGGGAAATGCCACTGGTAATTTGATAGGAGTTGCATTGAATCTATACATTGCCCTGGGTCATACAGTCACTGTAACACAATATATCTTTCCATCTCTTTGTATCATCTTCAGTTTCTTTCATCAGTGTCTTACAGTTTTGGGAGTACAGGTCTTTTACTTCCTAAGTTTCCAAAGTAAAACGTAAACAAAACAAAAAGAATGGGAACCTGCAGAATGGGAAAAAATATTTGCAAATGATACAACCAAGGGATTAATTTCTAAAATACACAAACAGCCCATAGAGCTCAATAAAAACAAAAACAGACAACCCAATCAAGAAATGGTCAGAAAATCTAAACAGACATTTCTCCAAATAAGAAACACAGATGGACAACAGGCACATGAAAAAATACTCGACATCACTAATTATTAGAGTAATGTAAATTAAAACTACAATGAGATATTACTTCAGACTGGTCTGAATTGCCATCATAAAAAATCTACAAATAATAAATGTTGGAGAGGCTGAGGAATAAATGGAACCCTCCTCCACTTATGGTGGGAATGTAAACTGGTATAATCAATATGGGGAACAGTATGGGGATTCCTTAAAAAACTAAAAATAGAGTTACCATATGATCCTGCAATCCCATTCCTGGACTTATATCCAGAGAAGACTATAATTAAAAGAATATATATGCACCCCAACGTTCATTGCAACACTGTTTATAATTACCAAGACATGGAAGCAGCCTAAATGTCCATAAACAGATCAATGGATAAAGAAGATGTGGTGTACACATACAATGTAATATTAGGCATATAAAAATGGAATAATGCTACTGGCCACAACATGGATGGACCTAGAGATTATCATGCTAAATGAAGTAAGCCAGAAAGAGAAAGACAAATGTTATATGATATCACTTATTCGTGGAGTCTATAAGAAAAGATCCAAATAAGCTTATTTACAAAACAGAAATAGACTCACAGACATAGAAAACAAACTTATGCTTACCAAAGCTGAAAAATGTGGGGGCAGGATAAATAGGAGGTTGGGATTAACATATATGGAAACAAACAAGGACCTACAGTATAGCATAGGGGAACTATTCTCAGTATCTTGTAATACCCTATAAGGGAAAATGGGCTTCCCTAGTGGCTCAGATGGTAAAGAATCTGCCTGCAATGCGGGAGACCTGGATTTGATCCTTGGGTCAGGAAGATGCCCTGGAGAAGGAAATGGCAACCCATTCTAGTATCTTGCCTGGAGAACCCCATTGACAGAGGAGCCTGGTGGGCTATACTGCATGGAGTCATAAAGTCAGACACGACTGAGCAGGTAACAGACACACACATAACGGAAAATAATCTGAAAAAAATATATATATGCTTCCCAAGTGGTGCTAGTGGTAAAGAACCCACTTGTCAATGTAGGAGACATAAGAGAAGCGGGTTTGACCCCTGGGTGGGGAAGATCCCCTGGAGGAAGGCATGGCAACCCACTCCAGTATTCTTGCCTGGAGAATCAGAGGAGGCTGGCGGGCTACAGTCCAGGGTCACAAAGAGTTGGACAAGACTGAAGGGACTTAGCATGCACGCATATATATATATTCTCCTTCTGGCCTCCCAATTCCACTTTGATAAGGTTTCCCTTTATTAGATTTTATACCAGACACATGGAATTTTCAATTTTCTAGTAGATATATTTTTTTTCTTAAAGTAAAATGAAAGAGAATAAATCTGTTTTAACATTTTATGAGACTTACCACATAAAAATATTATCATTACAACATGTGACCCTGGTAACATATCAAGTGTTTAAACAGCTCCAAGTGGTTTGTACCTCTCATGTTAGACAGCAGAGGTCAAATGTATACTATAGGTAAAAGTTGAATTTCTGGGCCAAGCATGTAACTGTGTATGCATGACCTCTAACTGGTGTTGCAAAAATTTTTCCAACATTGTTAATCTTGTTTATATTCTTCAGAAATGGAAGAGTATCCGGTGTTCTCCATCTTGCCAATATTTGGGGTGGTCAGTCCTTTTCTACTTTTATTTTTTTTAAGTCAGATTTCTTGAGATGTAATTTAAATTCAGTAAACTTCACTGACCTTAGATTATGCTACATTCTCTTCAATGATATAATTTCTTTGTGAAGCTAGATTTCAGTGATTGCTGTGATAAAAAGCAAGTTTCATGCAAAAAATGAATGTATAACAAATAACGTGGTGCTTTAAAAAGGTTTGAGAAGCTGTGCAGTGCTCCAAATTAAGGTTATGATTCTGATATATCAGAGCCCTGAAAACCACAAACCACTATGCTGAACTTTTGTCAGAGGAACACATAAGAATACCCATAGACCAGGCACATAACTATAAAATACAGAAAGGTATGTGAACTCAGAAAACAACAGCATTCTCCAGCCAAAGTGGTATTTCTGTTGTCAACCAAAATCTATCAGGAATTTAGGGCAAAGAGGAAAGAGAAAGTGGGGGAGAGAGGGTTTTGTTGGCAATGAAAGATTATGGATTACTTAAATCAATTTAATATTAATCCAAAACTTCAAGTGAACTCTAGACCTTGACATTGTAAAGTAAGCTGCACAAGTTGGGACATGAGAATATTGGAATCAGTTTTCGGTATATGTGGAATCATATATTAGATGACACCTAAAAATATTTACCAAAAATTGTAAGTGGAATAGTTGAGTACTCTGGTTTCTAGAATTTTAGGTGTTAATTCCCATTTAAAGATATTACCTATCAAGTATATTTAATATATTTGAACACATAAATTTAAAACTTTATACAATTTAATATTTATTGGATGTAACATTTGCCAGTTTGACCAGTACAACCAGTATAGGAAATTTAGGAAGTGCAATTTAGTTAGGATTTTCAAGTCAATCTAAACCCAAGACTTGTATAGAGTGGAGTGTTATGCTGTTATTATTTTCCACATTATAAGAAAATCTGAAAGAAAATATATAGTCACTTTTAGATCAAAATTATTAAAGCATTCTAACTTTTCCGAGTCACCCCAAATATATATAATATTTAAATTATTTAATTTTTAAAATGTATTAAGATGCACCTGTGATCAGTTTCATTTTTGTGTGTGTGTGTGCTAACTAATCAAGAACATCAATTGAATCTATAGTGAAATCTTTTATTTTCTCAGGTTAGGAATTCAGCAATGTATTTTTACTTCAGGAAATATAGCATTTAAATACAAGTATAAACCTCTTTCTCTAGAAATTCTTAATTTTCTTATTTTAAATTTATATTTTAAATTATGTAAATGATTATTACTTTCCCTAAACTAACTGGGGCAGTAGCTCCTCTAAATTTTTAGATACCTAATTTGTCTCTTCTCTCCAGAGGAAGAGAAAGTATATAGATTTGTTTCTGAGAAAATCTATTTAAAAAGGCAAAATTCCATCAAACTAGTGGGCACTATTTCAGATGAAGCAGAGGCAATGATATCTAGTAAAAGCACTTGCCAGAGAGGGAAGCAAAATGAAATAATTAAACAACACTATTGCTTACTGTTGAAGGACACTCATTGTTGAAAACCGGAGTAATTCTGTGATACACTTATGAGTCCCCAGTGTATGAATCTGTGCATGAAGTCATTGCTTTTCATCCATTTTTATTAAGGACTGAACTTGCTCAAAGTTCTGGAAGTATTCAATCTTGATTAGTAGAGTTATCAGAGTGCTCATATTGCTGACTTCAGCTTTTTTGTAATGATATAAATGGCTTTTCTTTTGCTTTCTATAGTCTGACTTAAACAATCCTTAAAGGTCATTTATTTGATTTTTGCAGTTATTTAGGAACTTGAGTATACCAATGAAAGAGAGCTGCCTGTTGCATGCTGAAACATGCAACAGCATTCTTCCTGTACTAATTCTTTTTAAGTGTAGCTATTTATTTGTGGGGGGAACATTGTATATTAAGATCATCTTTATTTTAGATATTCCCATTTTGCAGTTATTGACCACTATTGATTGGGCTCATATGGTTTTTACCAAATTGTGGAAAGACAAGAGGTGGACACATTCTCCCTGCTATGGTGTTACTATTTCATGCTAATGAAGTACCAGAATCCTCAGGACAAGCAGCAATTGAAAAAGACTCACAGCCCAGATTAGCTGTCAACTTCTACCTCACAGGGAATTGATCCCTGTCAACCACCACTCAACAGGGATTATCTCCAGAAGTTCACCTCTTAAAATTACAAGCAGAATCCCACAGTGACGGACGAAAGTAAAGATGCACAAATGAGAGGAAGAAAAAAGACTTGTCCAATAAACACACTTAGTATGTAAAAGCCAAAGAGCTCAATTTTGCTCATGGGGTTCAACAGTAGAACAGAGCAAACATAAGCCACTAGATCCAAGGGTCCAGCTCTGGAGGAGGAGCCCGTCGGGGGCAGGACTCTATTGACTCTGGTGATGTGCTAATTTTTATGGAGGTAGTGGGGAAAAAAAGGAATAATAGACAAATTCAAATGCTAATTCCCCATTTTATAGGAAGGAGAATAGGCACTAGATTATTTTCATCAAGCCCAAATGTAAATAAAAGAGAAAAGGGGAGAAAGAAAAAATGTCTGGGGTCAGTGAGATTTTTCTCCTTGAATAAGCTGTTTGGTAGAAAGTTGTCAAAGAAGTTACTCTGACCAGTCTTCTCTGGACCTACTTGACTAGGTTATCAGAGAAAGCAATTACAGTTACCGGAGGACTTTAAAAATAGCATGTGCCCTGGGGCCAGACTTCCTGAGTTCAAGCCCAAGCTGTTTATCTTCTCCATTTCCTCATTGTAATGGTAACAAGATTAGTATCTACCTCCTCAGGGAGTGGTGATGATTGCAGGGTAATTCTCTAGAATCTACTACAACGGGGCCTTGGCAAATACTGTGTATTAGTTCCCCCTCCAACTTAACACAACATCCTTAGCATTTGAGCATATATCTTTCAGATATTTTTCTCTTCATGTACCTTTTTACACAACTGAATCCAGATAAAATTTAAAATATTTGAAATATTAGGAGGATTACTGCAACTCTTAACATGGGAGGACTGTCAGCCCTACAGTCCATGGAGCCTTCCCAAACACACAGGGAATTCCTATTGTGTGCCCAGGCTCATATTTTCCTCAAGAGGCTGCAAGGCTTGGTAAAGCGGCTCAAGATTTGGGGCCACAACTCAGCGTATGTGAACTCTGACTTGGCTTCATTCCAGGTGAATCATCTTGAGCAAGTTATTTTACCTTCTTTGATGTTCTCTCTCCTGAGCTCTAACTTAGGAGGAATCAAATGCTTGTAGCTGGGAGGCTAATGAATCAGACGTGGGAATCCCTGTGTAGGGCCTGGTACCCAAGTGACATCTGTCCTGGGGTGGCCCCTCCTCATCCCTTGAAGGCTGGACCACAGCAGCAGGGCCAGCTTCCCCTGAGACAGTGTTTCTGTTTACCCAGAGTGTGACGAGTACAAAGGTCCAACATGGCCCTACCTTAGACAGTTTCAAATATAAGGTAGATTGCAGCATTCATGATGCCTTTCAACCTTGGTTAACATGAAATCCGAGAAGCCCAAATGTGTCAGACCCACTAAAGCGGAGATACTCGATTGAAGGAGGCCTAGGTCTGGAGACACTATTTCTCCCTAATATCTGCCTTCACCTCCTCTGACACTTTATAGGATCTCTAAGGAACAGAGTTTGAAAGACAGCCTGTAGAAGATCACTTAGCAGTGAGGAGATTCAGACATCACATGGAGTAGATGACCATCAGTGTCTAGTCTAGCATTAAGATTATATGGTTCTAAGAATTAACTAATTGCCTACTCTGGTGTGTATGCTTTATTGTCTACTGTATGTTGGGTCCTACAGCACTGTCTCTAGCCTCACAGAGTTCACATTCTAGTTAAGAATCTATGAGAAATATTTGTATAATAATTAGAAAACTTGGGGAACTTCCCTGGTGGTCCAGTTGTTAAGACTCAGTTCTCCCAATGCAGGGGGCCCAGGTTTGATCCCTGCTCAGGGAATTAGATCCTGCATGCTGCAACCAAGACCTGGTGCAGCCAAATAAATAAATAAATATTTTTAAAAATAATTAGAAAACTGTGAAATCCCACATAGAGCAATACAGTTGATACTCAGAATTTTAATTACTCTTAAAGGCCTCCTTACTAATTATGGCTTATCTTCATGTCATTCAAATTAATGCTCTTCACCTTGACCCTCTCACTGATTTTTCTTTTCATCCTTTCAGTTAATACCAGATGTACCTGTCCAACACTCTGTACCTGGCTTCCCCCCATGCCCCTGCAATGTCTGTATAATGCTTGATGATGCATATGGTATTGAAATGAATGTGGGCTGAAGAGAGGAACTAAAGGGTTTTTTTTTTGTTTTTTTTTTTAAAGCAAAGCTAATAAGAAAGAAAGAAATCCACTGCTATTTCCTCTTTCCCTCTGTTACAGGCAAGTCACACAACCTGTGCAAGTATTCATCTTGGGGAATTCCTTTTGAGAAATCAGTCCTGAATATTCATTGGAAGGACTGATGCTGAAGCTGAAACTCCAATAGTTTGGTCACCTGATGAGAAGAACTGACTCATTTGAAAAGACCCTGACCCTGGGAAAGATTGAAGGCAAGAGGAGAAGGGGATGACAGAGGATGAGATGGTTGGATGGCATCACCGACTCAATGGACATGAGTTTGAGTAAACTCCGGAGTTGGTGATGGATAGGGAAGCCTGGTGTGCTGCAGTCCATGGGGTTACAAAGAGTTGGACATGACTGAGTGACTGAACTGAACTGACTGAATCTGTGACATGGGCTTCCCTTGTGGCTCAGACAGTAAAGATTCTGCCTGCAATGTGGGAGACCTGGGTTTGATCCCTGGGTTGGGAAGATCCCCTGGAGAAGGGAAAGGCTACCCACTCCAGTATTCTGGCCTGGAGAATTGACATACTTCTGCTGAAATTCCCATAACTATCATTCATGACATTTACTTCTACATTTTACTTTTCTTTGCCACTTTAGAAGATACAATCCCCTGACTGAGGCTTAGGCCTGAGAATTGACCCGCTTACAACAGAAGATACAGGAAAGGAAAGGTGTCTGTTATCTAGTCACACAGCTTGCAAAGAACACAATCAAGACTTCTGAGAGTCTCGTCAGGAGCACTGACATGACCTACTTCCAGAGACAGAGATTCTATGAGCTCCTGGCCCAAGGAAACCAGCTGGTAGAGAGACTTGCCAGCAAACTGACCACCAGTAAGTTGTCTTACAGGCTCTGAGGACCCTTAGCACCTCCTGAGTTTCTAGCCTCACATGAGACTCTTCGCCTCCATGATTCCTAGAGTGACATTGTAGCTGGGTGTCCTGCTGTTTTGTGTTGGTCTCAGCCAAAGGCCAGTAATACTATCAGGTAGAAATACCTGGGGCGTCCTCCCCTGGGTCTGAGGCAAGCCTCCATAGACACTTCCCTTTTAGCCAAAGTTGTGGCTGGACTGACACTGGTGATTCTTATTATGATTGTAAGATAAACCTCAGCAACAACTGTCAGGGAACTTTGAAAAGCACAAGGTATATCGCTTGCACTTGCACTTCCGGGAAGATGCTTAGCTCACCCAGGGCCACCCAGTGAGGTCAGGGTAAAGAGGGAGAGAGCGCAGGCCAGTGGTTCTGCCTAGCTTGGGTCGACAGTGGGGTGCCTAGGGTTTCATAGCTTCACTCTTTATTGGTGAATTTAAAACAGAAAAGAGGGAATTAAAGTGTAGGAAAGAAAAAGAAGTGGTCAAACATAAATTGTTTAAATCAGCCAGGGATCTCTAAAACAAGAGAGACTTCAGAGTTGGGGCAGCGTGCCTCACCATCTGTTATGTCGCTGTCCATGTGATTCTTTGAGATAGCTGTCTTTGACGTGAATGCCTTTGCAATCAGTAGCCTACTATCAGACATTTGAGTTATAATTTTAAAACAAGAGGTCTGTTAGGTGCTTACAGTACACCTGCTTCTCACCTCATATTCTGGGGACCATGACAATGTTAGGACTGGTGAGTACAGTGGAGAATACACGGGGATGGAGGCCACATTGTTACAACAGCCTCTGTTACCATGGGCTCTGGAGCAGGAGGCAGCAGCCATCCAATCACTTTTTGATTTTAAAAATAATTGATACCTAATAAAATGACCATTGTAGTATTAGTTCTGTAAGCTTTGAAAAATGTGGTATGTGTACCGCCACAATCAAGAGAGAATACCGCCACAATCAAGATAGAGAACAGCTCCATCACTCCTGAAAGTTCCCGTGTGCCTCTTTGTAGCTAACCATTTCTTCCAAACCAAGTACCTGGCAACCACTAGGTCTGTTTTCTGCCCCTTTAGATTTTTTTTAATCTCCAGAATGTATCAGCAGTTTGTTCAGTTTTATTGCTGAGTGCTACTCCATGATAGAGATGCATCACTTCTTGTTTATCCAGTCATCCACTGATGGGCATTTAGATTGCTTTCAGTTGGAGGCAATTATGAGTAATAGCTATTAAGATTCACATACAGATTTTTGTGTGAAAATACATTTTCACTTCACTTTGCTTGGATAAATATCTTGGAGTGGGATTGCTGGGTCATATGGTGAGTGTATGTTTAACTTAAAAGAAACTGCCAAGCTATTTTCCAATGTGGCAAAACCGTTTCACATTCCCTGGAGTGACGGTCAGAGTTCCAACTGTTCCCCAACACCGGGTCTTGACATTTTCAGGTTGTTGCTCTTTGGCTTTTTGTCTTTTAATAGGTGTGTGGTTGCCTATTATTGTGGTTTTAATACATTTGCCTAGTGACTAATGATTTTGAAGACCTTTTCTTATGTCTATTGACCATCCATACATCTTTGGAAAAGTGAGTGTCCAACTATTTTGTCCATTTTAAAGTTGAGTTGCTGGAGAAGGAAATGGCAACCCACTCCAGTGTTCTTGCCTGGAGAATCCCAGGGACGGGGGAGCCTGGTGGGCTGCTGTCTATGGGGTCGCACAGAGTCGGACACGACTGAAGTGACTTAGCAGCAACCAAGAAATGTACTAGAAACCCTTCCTGGAAAAGGCATGGAATTAGTGTATATCATGCTTGCTAAGTGCTTCCTAGGCTTTGTTTGGTAAGCTGTAAAAGTCACAAATCTCACATCAAAAAATGAATATCTTTCTCTGTACTTTTGATGTATTTAATCATGGATCATACCGTGGATTGTAAAAGGTTTTATTTCAACTATGTGAAATTAATACATGGTTATTAATAAAAGTGAATAAAAAAATAAAGTTGAGTTGCTTATTTTCTTATTATTGAGTCTTGTGAGCTCTTTGAATTTCTGGATACAAGTCCTGTAACAGATATTTGATTTGTCAGTATTTTCTCTCAACCTGTGGCTTATTTTTTCATTGTCTTAATTCTCTTTCAGAGCAAAGAATTTCTTATTTTTGATGAAGTCCAACTTATGGATCATCATTTTGTAGTTCTCTCTATGAACTCTTTGCCTAAAACAAGGTTCTTTGCTTTTCCATACAGATTTTACAATGAGCTTGTCATTATCTATAATAAAGCCTCTTGGGATGTTGAGTGGCATTGCATTACATCTATGAAAAGTTTAAGGAGAAATGACATTTTCCAAAAAATATTTATTTGACTGTGTAGGGTCTTAGTTGCAGCGCACAGGCATCTTTCATTTTGCTTGCTTGCTGGACACTCACCTCCAGCTGTCGGCCCAGTTCCCAAGAGGCTATGGACCAGTACTGATCTGTGGCCCTCTGGTTGGGGACTCCTGAACTAGAGTCATTCTGACCTAAAAGTAAACCAACCAGAGATCCATGGCCTCTAGTTTCTAAAAATCTGTAAGAGTGAGATGCCTATCTGGTTTCTGCACGGTTGTCCTGAGATATGTTGACAGGTGATTATAGCCAGAAATACCTTGAAAAAATAAATAAATCATATCAAATATTCAGAGAGAGAGAGAGAGATCTAAAAGCTACAAGAGCCCTAGGAGGTTACATTCCCTGAGGAGACACTGTTCAGTGGAACCCTTCATATACTATTGCATTAAATTTGTCTATAGTATTTTAAAGGCAATATTTATAGGGGCATTGGTGGTTCAATGGTAGAATTCTCACCTCCCATGTGGGAGACCTGGGTTTGATTCCTGGCCAGTGTATCATGGTCCTTTTATTTGGGGCTTCCCTGGTGGTTCAGATGGTAAAGAATCTGCCTGTAATACGAGACAGCTGGGTTCAATCCCTGGGTTTGGAAGATCCCCAGGAGAAGGAAATGGAGACCCACTCCAGTATTCTTGCCTAGAGAATCCTGTGGACAGAGGAGCCTGTTCAAGGGGTCACAACGAGTAGGACATGACTGAGCAACTAACGCACACACACACACACACAAATTTGTCCACAGCATTTTAAAGCCAATATCTGGAGAATCTCAGGGATGGGGGAGCCTGGTGGGCTGCCATCTATCTCTGGGGTCGCATAGAGTTGGACACGACTGATGCGACTTAGGTCAGGTAGGTCAGGTTAGGTCTCTGAGTGTCCTGTGTGTCAGAGAGTGTTTTAGAGAAGTCATTGAGTCTACTTCCTCATCCACGTTATGAAGTCAGTATGTGGAACACCTAGCTGCTGTCTCTCATACCCCAACTCTAGGCACACTGAAACACCAGTCAGAAATGGATCCCATACTTTCTCTCTGAAAGAATGGTCGCTTTGGTTACTGGTGCCTCTTCCATGAGCTTCAGATGAGCACCAGCTGCCAGGTTGATGCTGGTTGCCTTATTTTCATCTCCTGTCTTGTCTGCCGCCTTCTCCATCCCCCTCAGGCTCAGCATGGGACTCCAGGAGGAAGAAGTGAATGAAGTCCTGGAGGACTCACTAGATGAAAAGTATCTGACCATTCCAGTCACCATGACTCACACCAGTCTTCCAGCAGCAGTGCCTCTGTGTATGATGTACAGGACACCAACTCTGATGTAGACTGAGCCAGTGAGTACTCACAATATAAAGAAAATAACCCCCAACAAAGGGAAGACTGAATAATAAAGCTCTGGTAGCTTCTACCTGCTCAACCACTTCTGTCTAGGCTAATTGAGATCATCTCTGAAGGCAGACCCTAAGAACTAATCTTGAAAGAGTGATTAGGCTAAATACATTCCTGGGACCAAGTTTTATGTCCCTGGTGTGTCTGTTCATTTGCACTCTCCCTGGTCCACACCGCACCTGTGTCTCTCTGGCCCCTACTGGCATGTATGCAAGCTGAGGAACCCTGGGCAAACCAGAGTGCAGAGAGTGAAGGGATCACGGCAACTTCTCTGCCACCCTTCAGCACATGTATGTAATAAAATTCCTTATTTCAGATGAAGTATCTTAGCTTTTCTAAAATGTTCTTGTGTCCCTTAGGCTCGTCTAGTTGTCCAAGTTTATTGGCCCTCTTTGCGAGGTCCACTTATCATGGTTCCTGAGTTTAAGCACTGGTGCCCATCCCCCCTCAAGACAATACATTTTACTTTCTCTGGAGAGAAAAAGACTATCTTAATATGCCCCCTATTAACTGAGTTTTTCATAATGATATAAACGACGTCAGGGTTTTATCTTTTTTTACAGTGATGGATATAAATACATACCTTTTGTTACAAAGTCCATTCCGTTACAAAAGCATCTTCATTTTTGCTTCCCCTTTCACTCTGAGGTGCATAGGGAGGTCTTTGCATCTCTTAAAGATGTTCAGTCATAAATCAGGTGGGAGAGGTATTTAGTACAGAGGAATTCCTTCCTAGTACCCACAAAGTCATACTGAAAGGGGGCCACTCCTTTCCCAGTGCTAGACAAGCTCTATTCAGACATCTTCAGTATTTTTCGAGCATATGTCAACGCCCCATCCCCCTTAGACTTCACAGATCCTTGTGTAGGAGGTGACCCTGAGGTGTGTGAGCTTAGCCCTGGGCCACGCTTTGTTTGAAAGCCTAAGGGCTCTTACAGGAGGTTACCAGGTGTTTCCTGATGAGAAGAGGAAGTTGGCAGAAGCCTGGTGAAAGTTAGTGATCTAGCTGAAAGGCCCAGGCCATGGCATTACTGATAAGGACTCTCCACCTTCTGCAGTGAGACTCCGGAATCAACAACAGGAGGACTGGGATTCAGGTGGGAATGGAGACAAGGCAGATGGAAATCTCTTTTAATTAGAGCTTAGGGGCCCAGAATTTTCCACAGTTTATTGTGATCCACACAGTCAAAGGCTTTGGCATAGTCAATAAAGCAGAAATAGATGTTTTTCTGGAACTCTCTTGCTTTTTCCATGATCCAGTGGATGTTGGCAATTTGATCTCTGGTTCCTCTGCCTTTTCTAAGACCACCTTGAACATCTGGAAGTTCACAGTTCATGTATTGCTGAAGCCTGGCTTGGAGAATTTTGAGCATTACTTTACTAGCATGTGAGATGAGTGCAATTGTGCAGTAGTTTGAGTATTCTTTGGCATTGCCTTTCTTAGGGATTGGAATGAAAACTGGCCTTTTCCAGTCCTGTGGCCACTGCTGAGTTTTCCACATTTGCTGGCATACTGAGTGCAGCACTTTCACAGCATCATCTTCCAGATGAAATAGCTCAACTGGAATTCCATCACCTCCACTAGCTTTGTTCATAGTGATGCTTTCTAAGGCCCACTTGACTTCACATTCTGGGATGTCTGGCTCTAGGTCAGTGATCACACCATTGTGATTATCTTGGTCGTGAAGATCTTTTTTGTACAGTTCTTCTGTGTATTCTTGCCACCTCTTCTTAATATCTTCTGCTTCTGTTAGGTCCATACTATTTCTGTCCTTTATGGAGCCCATCTTTGCATGAAATGTTCCCTTGGTATCTCTAATTTTCTTGAAGAGATCTCTAGTCTCTCCCATTCTGTTGTTTTCCTCTATTTCTTTGCATTGATCGCTGAGGAAGGCTTTCTTATCTCTTCTTGCTATTCTTTGGAACTCTGCATTCAGATGCTTATATCTTTTCTTTTCTGCTTTGCTTTTCACTTCTCTTCTTTTCACGGCTATTTATAAGGCCTCCTCAGACAGCCATTTTGCTTTCTTGAATTTCTTTACCATGGGGATGGTCTTGATCCCTGTCTCCTGTACAATGTCATGAACCTCCAACCATAGTTCATCAGGCACTCTATCTATCAGATCTAGTCCCTTAAATCTATTTCTCACTTCCACTGTATAATCATAAGGGATTTGATTTAGATCATACCTGAATGGTCTAGGGGTTTTCCCTACTTTCTTCCATTTAAGTCTGAATTTGGCAATAAGGAGTTCATGATCTGAGCCAGTCAGTTCCTGGTCTTGTTTTTGTTGACTGTATAGAGCTTCTCCATCTTTGGCTGCAAAGAATATAATCAATCTGATTTTGGTGTTGACCATCTGGTGATGTGCATGTGTAGAGTCTTCTCTTGTGTTGTTGGAAGAGGGTGTTTGCTATGACCAGTGCATTCTCTTGGCAAAACTCTATTAGCCTTTGCCCTGCTTCATTCCATATTCCAAGGCCAAATTTGCCTGTTACTCCAGGTGTTTCTTGAAACGGGAGAGAGCCCTCGGGGGGAGGTAGGAGGGTGGCTGGGTTAAGAACCTCACAAGGGGATATAGTGAGGCCTGGATTTTCCATCAGCATTACTTGATATCTGAGGATTCTTTGATCAGACATCCATAAATGGCCTCTCCCATTCAGGAGTTGTTTTACTTGGTGGCTGGTAAAAATAGTTAGTTTGCCCCCAAAGGAGAGTTTTAAAGCATCTTCTATCATGATTGCAATAGCTGCAAGATTTCGAAGGCAGGGGGGCCAACCTTGGGAAGTTGGATTAAGCCTCTTGGATAAGTAAGCTACAGGCTGGGGCTCAGATCCCAACCTTTGAGTTAACACTCCCAAGGCTATTCCCTCTCTTTCATGGACATAAAGTTGGAATGCTTTTTCTGGGTCTGGCAACCCAGAAAAAGGACAGAAAGAAAGGACAGAAGAACCCCCACCGGCTTGGGTAACAGCTATTGGGGCTCAGCAGATAGCGCCTTTGGGACATACTGAGGAGTAGCCTCTCCAGAGTCCCTCAATTGTGCCCCTGCCGCCCGCCAGCTTGCAGGAGGTTCGAGGAAACAAGAAACAAGAGATTGTAAAGGTCCCTCCAGTCATAGGAGCGAGGACCTCTTACCTTAACCGGAGGTCTTCTGGAATCTGAGACTGGACCGCGTGAGCTTTCTGCTGAGTTCGTTTTTCGCTGTCCCGGTTCCCAACACGATGGGCCTTCCCCTGCTCTGGGTTTCTTTGCCTTCTGCTTCTAGTGTGGGAGCTTCACTGAGCTGGGTTCCTGCTCTGCTTGGCCTCTTCCATGCAGAGGTTGTTTCAGCCAGGTTATATCCGAGTCACAGCACCATAGATGTCACGTGAGTGTATGTTCCTCGGTTCTTTGTCTCGTCACAACAAAGATTTGGAGCGACGGACATTAAAGCCCTCGGCGTGTCACAGCTCTCGGGTCTTGGACAAACCGTGCTACAGCTCTTAGGCAAATCAGTCTTACAGCTCTATTTTATTTAGAAGATAGCAGGAGAGTGAGAAAGAGAGAGAAAGAAAAGAGCGCATGCACTCGGGAGAGAGAGTCCTAGAGAAAGCGCTTTGGCTCCTCCTTTTATATGTTTTTTCCTCCACCTGGGCCTGCCCTATGCAAATTGGGCTTAGCCGGGAGTGCTGTTTGTTCTGCCTGAAGTCTTCACTCTGGTCCTCGGACCTTCCTTGTCTTTTAGCCACCGCCATTTTGGACTCCTTTTCCCTTTTCTACCTACCTAACAGAAGGAAAGAGGGGAAAGTGTAATGAAATTTCCTGATGAGAGCTGTCAGGATGTCTGCCTCACCTGGAACTGTCATCCCAGTTGCTGGTGTGGCTAACAGAGTCCATTCCTGTCCCCATTTACAGTTTGGAAAACTAAGCCAAAGGAGAACAAGATCGACCTTGGCAACAGGATGTCCAGCAAACAGCCTATTCTGGTCTTGTGGGGGCAGTGGTGAACTGTGAGTGTGAACAATGGAGGAAATCATTGAACCAAGAAAAGTTAACTGTTGAGGACTTCTCTGGTGGTCCAGTAGTTAAGAATCCAGCTGCCAGTGCAGGCAACACGGGTTCGATCTCTAATCCTGGAAGATTCCACATGCTGCTGGGGCTGCACACTACTACCAAGACCCAGCAAAGCAATGAAAACAAAGCGCAGCCATTAAAAAAAAAGTGGACAAATAAAGACCTGTGTTTTTTTTAAAAAGAAAGAAAAGCAACTGATGGGGAAAAAAGAATATCCCCTCAGCTTTTATTTTTAACTTTATGTTAAAAAGTTCTTAGGAAGAGGAAACAGTATCTTTCAACAAAGGAAATGCTTTCTGCCCTTGGTCTTTTTGTAGTGAGACAAAGGTGGAAACTTTTCAGATACTACTTTCAGACAGGACTTAGCAACTGAACAACTTTTCTCTGAGAACTGTCTCTACCTCGTGGTTAAAATTCCAACTCCATGACTTGTTGAGCAGGAAAATTAAGCAGACAAATAAAAAGAAGTTTGGGGTGTTCTAATAGTTGGAATTAAACTGCCCTTTTAAAAAGAATCTCAGCATCTTCCAGGGTCTTCAGGCAGGTTCTGAACCCCTACGGTTCATAACGGTCTGATGGCCAGATCTTCAACTGAATTCACCACAGGCCAAGAAAATTTGATCGGCTAGCCGTTGATGTTCAATATTGTCATAGGGCCAAATGCCCTAAAACACAGCTTTTGTTACAGTATCTGCTAAAAGGTGACAGGGTGATTAAGCTGGACTTGTTTAGCATGATAGCACCTTAATGTTTATGTTGTCTAGTGATTAGCATACACCACAGCAGCAGGATCGGGGGCGCCCACAGCCCCACCCCCAGGACTCGGCCGGGAGGATTTTGGGGAAGCGCAGCGGGGAAGGAGCCCGCGGGGTCAGGCGCTTTGGAGCAGAGGGAGGACGAGAATAGGCCCTACGGCTCCTGGGTGGATTCGAAACACCGATCATTTCCGAGAGCTGAGAGCGCCGACGCCTGGGTGGTGGAAAGAGCCACCTGGCGCGGGTCCGCAGCGCGGGAGGAGCAAGGTCTATATGGCTGGGCGACGGGGTCGTCTGGGTTTTAAACGAAGATACGACCCCCCCCCCGCCCCTTCCTCCACCCCTCCCCCACCCCCTCCCCCCCTCCCCTACCCCCCGCCATCCCGGCTCCTGTGGCTTCCCGGAGCTGAGGCGTCCGCAGAGGCATAGCAGTGAAACTGGGGACTCTGCTCTGGGTGTGCGATGCGGAAGCCAGAGTGTGAGGGCTCGAGGATCCTGGTTTCCGGGGAGGGGAGGAGCCCTAAAACAGGGGCTCTTGGGAGCCGCAGTCTCCTCGCCCGAGAGATCATTGGTGGTTCCAGGTTCATTCTTCAGTTTGAAGGTCTGGTGACCAGGAGAGTGCAGGCAGGACCTCAGATTTCGGTGGACGTAAGGTCAGACTCCAACACGGACCTCATTTCTGTAGTGTAGTGGTTATCACGTTCGCCTCACACGCGAAAGGTCCTCGGTTTGAAACCGCGTGGAAACAGATTTCCTTCCCCCCCCCCCGCACCCCCCACCCCCACCCCGCCCCGCCGAGATTTACATTCCCATTCAAGAAATTACAAAGAAAGGTGGAAGGTGTGGCGGTGGTGGAAGGTGTGGCGGTGGGTGCACCTGCATTTTCCTTAACTCAAGAAGCTTGGGAGCAGTTCCTTACCACCTGAAAGTCCCATTGGCCCTAGAACCAGCCCTCCTTTCTCTGCTCTGAGTCACAGTTGCAAAATAAGCCACAGTCAGTGAATTCAAGGAGGGCACAAGACAAAGCTGACTTAAGGATACCTTTACCTTCTGAAATCCCCGCACCTTTTCATCTAGGCCCTACATCGTCTATACCCGCTACACTTGTTATGTCTCTGAAAGCCAAGAAGTTCATCCCTTGTGAAGACACTTAGCTTTCCCTCGCCCCAGCACACAGATGGGACAATCTGATTTATGTAACAGGACAAAAGAGAACAAATTCAATTCTACACCGCAGGCTGGAGCCAAAGACCCAAAGGTGAAGAGGGTCAGGTTCTGCAAATTGAGCTGATCAGGAGGAAAAGCAGCTGGTCCTGGAGCCATTATCGGGGAGGGGCCTGGAGTCAGGTCAGAGATCAGGGAGTAGATGGACTGCTCACCACCGACCGAGAGCCAAGTGGCCCCTCTTCACAAGAAAACAGGTTCAGAAAGAGAGTCTCTCACCAAACTTGGATTCCAATTCTTTCCCCATGACCTACGACACCTGCCGTGTCCACACCTTGGATGAGCCAACTTCCTTGGGCTCAGACCAAGAGTAGTCTCTGATGCAGGGCTTTCCTCAGACCCCACATACAGTTAGGACTTCGAGTTTGCTTCTCGGTCCATGTGGACTTTGGCCTACACAGACCCTCTTGTTCTAGACTCTGGATTTGTGTAAACGACTTTCCTGATAAAGGCGGGAAATCAGTGGAACACTCGGCTCCCTCACCCTGAAGCTCGGATGAGGATGGTGGGGGCGTTGGGCGGCCGCTGGGCTCCGTGCTGGGCGGCGTCACTCTTCTGGGCCCGGCCTCATGGGCAGGGGCAGGGCCCGGTCCCTCAGCCGCTCCTCTCGCCGATTTTGGAGCCCAGTGCCTTCCCTTGCGGCTGCAGGGAGCCGTGTGTCTGTGGTCCCTCGGGCACCTGCTGTCCCTCCACCCCGTCCGGGAAACGACCATCGCCCCCTGGTCCAGTAGACATGGGCTGGCAGCGCCGGGATGCAACTGTGAATCCGCTCATCTGGCTGGACGTGGCAGGTGAAAACTAGGACGTGGAGGTGAGGAAAGCAGGGGAAAGCTCTTGAAATGTCCTCATCTAAAGCTGCTTTCAAGTCCGCCTCTTTGGGGACTCAGGCTCCAGCGCTGGTGAGGGTGCTGCCGCACGGTCGCACCCTCGACTCCACTCGGAGTTCACGCGGAACCAGGCAGAGCCCCGCGGCCTCGGGGCCAGTGCACACGCGGCCCGCACCTCCCTCGGGGTCGGATCCCTGAAGGAAACGCGGTGACCGCTGCACTAAGAAAAGAAGAAAAACTACTGCGGGAGGAAACGCAAATACACCCCCAACCTTGTTATCCTTTACTTCGAAAGGAAACCAGAGACAGACACACAGACAACATTGCATTAAAGTCTTTCAGCAAGAAGAAACTCTGCCTGCTGTGAGGTGAAACCAAAAACCTCTCCAGACACCTGTTTTCTGGGAAAACCACCTTTACCTCTCTGTTGTCCAAGGTTAAAATTCGCGCTCCATGACCTGTTGAACCAGAGAATTTAAAAAGTCAAATAAAAGGCATTTCAGACATTATAAAAGGTAAAACAAAGCTGTCCTTCAAGAAGAATCTCAAGTACAATAAGGGAGGAATACACAACCGTGAGGTCTGCGTGGACCGAGCCTGATCCCTCCGCAGCTTTATACCTGGCCTGGTCAGCAAACGAATTCAATACAGGTCAGGAAGGGAAACTCGGCCAGCATTGATGTTCAGTATTTTCTTTTCTTTACATTTGTGTCTATACATTCCAGTGGGATGAAACTCCTAGATCTAGAATTACTGTTTCAAAAGGAACACACATTTATAGAGTGGACAGGCCATGCCACCTTGACACCCCAAACCAGAGAAGATACACTACATGGGTTGTGATGAACAGCCTCCTGTTTTCCACACTGATAAAGGTACAGCCTATTAACCAGGTTAGATTTTAGTCCATCTGAGGTCAAGATTTGTTACAAATCTGTAATTTTCTGACCAAGGGAGTTAAGAGCCTAACAAATTTTATTTTTTAGAGTTCTTCAAGTATGACACACCTGTTGGTATGCACTGCCTATTTCCCTGACAGCTTTGTATGTGTCCTAGCACTCTGTTCTTAAACGATATATTTATTCATATGTGTTGTGATTTTCTGCCAGTTGTGTATTACATCTTTTTGGCACCTTTTGCCATGCTGAAGTTTATTTAAATCTTTGTTCGGTTGGCGTACTCTCTTCCAGGTGTCCATGTCCTACTCAGTAAAGCCTTCCTCCTCTCTGTTTGCCTCTAATGTGTTGTTTCATAATTCGAGCCACTAAATACAACTGACTCATTGTTCTTTGTAAGGTATGCTTTCCTTTTAGTTTGTAGCATGGATAATCGATTGTTAAAACATTATTTCCACAATGATGAAAAACTAATCTTATTATATGTTGTTGTTTAGTTGCTAAGTGGTGTCTGACTCTTTGGGACCCCATGAACTGTAGCAACCAGGCTTCTCTGTCTATGGGATTCACCAGGCAAGAATACTGGAGTGGGTTGCCATTTCCTTCTCTGATGTTTGATATTTTCAAACAGCCAGATGACCAGAGACGTCAGCCTTTGCTGCTCTTCCTGCTAAATGTGAAAGTGTGATGAAAGTTTTGGACTTAAACTAGATGACTAGAATAAGCCATAGCAGCAGGAACTTGAGAAACCCCTTTGCCTGGGATGATGCCAGTGAAGCGATGCTGCGAAAGGAGCACGCAGGTCAGGTGCATCGGAGCAGAGGAAAAGGTTCTTTGTTTCCAGGTAGGATTAAAGTATCGATCATTTCCAAGAGCCAAGCCCAGTGACTGCAGGAACAGTGAAAAGGGCCACAGAGGTGCGGGTCTGCAGCTGGGGGGACTTTGTCCACCCCACCCAACCAATGGGTTGCCTGGGGCTCAGAGACATCTAACTGTCCCAACTCCTGAGGTTTCTGAGAACTGGAGAGTCAGCAGGGTGACTGCTGCACTCGGGCCCAAAGCTGTGCATTCCTTGTGTGATCCTGAGGACTAACTGCTGGGATGCTCACAGGGACCTCACTCCAGAGGAAGAGAGGAACCCTAAACCAGGGCCTTTCAGGAACCTCAGTCTCCTTACCTGAGGGATCCTCTGTGCTCAGAGAGCTCTCTTCCTTTCAAAATTTGAGGGCAAGTTGTGTCCAAACATGCTTTTCTTGGATGTCACTAGGTATACCTGACCATATGGTTTCTGTAGTGTAGTGGTTATCACGTTTGCCTAACACGCAAAAGGTCCCTGGTTCGAAACCAGGCAGAAACAGCTTCACTTTATCCCAAACTTTTTGATGTACATTTTAAACATAAAAAAGCCTGCAAGAATCATAGGAGGAGTTCTGCAACTTTCTGAAAGCCTACTCAGCACTACAAACTAGGCCTCCTTTGTCTAAGTCACTGTGGACACCAGGCCCAAGGAGGGCACAGAACAAGGCCAACTTGGGGTCACCTTTCAGTTCAGTTCAGTCACTCAGTCGTGTCCGACTCTGCGACCTCATGGACTGCAGCACGCCAGGCTTCCCTGTTCATCACCAACTCCCGGAGCTTAATCAAACTCATGTCCATCGAGTTGGTGATAGCATCCAACCATCTCATCCTCTGTCGTCCCCTTCTCCTCCTGCCTTCAATCTTTCCCAGCATCAGGGTCTTTTCACATCAGATGGCTAAAGTATTGAAGCTTTAGCTTCAGCATCAGTTCTTTCAATGAATATTCAGGACTGATTTCCTTTAGGATGGACTGGTTGGATCTCCTTGCAGTCCAAGGGGCTCTCAAGAGTCTTCTCTAACACCACAGTTCAAAAGCATCAATTCTTCAGTGCTCAGCTTTCTTTACAGTCCAATGCTCACATCCATACATGACTACTGGAAAAACCATAGCTTTGACTAGACATATCTTTGTTGACAAAGTGATATCTCTGTTTTTATTTATTTATTTATTGATATCTCTGTTTTTAATATGCTGTCTAGGTTGGTCATAGCTTTTCTTCCAAGGAGCAAGCATCTTTTAATTTCATGGGTGCAGTTACCATCTGCAGTGATTTTGGAGCCCAAAAAATAAAGTGCTGTACTCAATATGCCAGCAAATTGGAAAACTCAGCAGGGGCCACAGGACCAGAAAAGGTCAGTTTTCATTCCAATCCCTAAGAAAGGCAGTGCCAAAGAAGGTTCAGACTACCACACAATTGCATTCATCTCACATGCTAGCAAAGTAATGCTCAAAATTCTCCAAGCCAGGCTTCAACAATACGTGAAGCGTGAACTTCCAGATGTTCAAGCTGGTTTTAGAGGAACAAGAGATCAAATTGTCAACATCTGTTGGATCATCAAAAAAAGCAAGAGAGTTCCAGAAAAACATCTACTTATGTTTTATTGACTATGCCAAAGACTTTGATTTTGTGTGGATCACAACAAATTGTTGGAAAATTCTTCAAGAGACAGGAATACGAGACCACTTGACCTTCCTCCTGAGAAATCTGTATGCAGGTCAAGAAGCAACAGTTAGAATCCGACATGGAACAACGAACTGGTTGCTAACTGGGAAAGGAGTAAGTCAAGGCTGTATATTGTCACTCTGCTCATTTAACTTCTATGCAGAGTGCATCATGAGAAATGCCAGGCTGGATGAAGTACAAGCTGGAATCAAGATTACCAGGAGAAATGTCAATAACCTCAGATATGCAGATGACACCACCCTTATGGCAGAAAGTGAAGCAGAACTAAAGAGCCTCTTGATGAATGTGAAAGAGGAGAGTGAAAAAGTTGGCTTAAAACTCAACATTCAAAGAACTAAGGTCATGGCATCCAGTTCCATCACTTCATGGCAAATAGATGGGGAAACAATGGAAAATGATCACCTTTACAATCTGGAAATCCTCTTAGTTCCTCTGGCACGTAAATCTCCTCTATACCCTGACATATAGTATAGCTCCAGAAGTTCATCCCTCTGAAGCACATTTGGTTTGCATGAGAGAACAAAAGAAACCAAACCCAACTCTTCACCTGAGGCTGGAGCCAAAGACACAAATAAAAAACTCCTCTAACTGAGCTGTCAGGTACGAAAAGAGTCCATACACATTCCATTATCAGGAGAGGCACCTGAGCCACATCAGAGGTCAGGAAATAGATCCACCCATCACCCCCTGAGAGCCAGTCTGCACCTTTTTCTGATACAGACAGCAGAGGTTCAGACAGAGAGCCGGACCTTGGCTCTGCTGCACACAACACTAAAGCTAAGCCAGAATGGAATCTAGGGGCAAGAGCTGGGAGACTTGCACAGCTTTATTCAGCCCTGAGCCACTGGCAATCACCTCCTTTCCTGTTCTTGGCATCTCAAGAAGTTAATTTTTACTTTTATAGTTTTTACCTGGAGACACTAAACCAGATACTTTGCAAGATTCCTTTGTGGTCTAGTGGCTAGGATTTGGTGCTTTCACCACCCCAGACCATGTTAGACTCCTGGCCAGGGAAATCTTATTCTCTCTTGCATGTGTGTGTGCGTGTGCTCAATCACTCAGGCGAGTCCAACTCTTTGGGACCCCATCAACTGTAACCGCCAGGCTCCTCTGTCCATGGGATTTTCCAGGCAAAAATACTGGAGTGGGTTCCCATTTCCTTCTCCAAGGGATGTCCAAAGTGGAGGTACTGATACTGCTTCTACAATGAGAATTCCAGCAGATAACATCCAAGGGGACTTTGACTTTTCTTACTGAAATGTAGCTTCATTTCCTACTAAAATGAAGAAGAAAAAACAGAAAGTTTAGTTTTACTTTATCATAGAGATAAGTTAGTATGTACCTTGTGTGCTAGGTATAAGGAAAAAAATCAAGCTGAAAATAAGAATTCTCAAATATTATTTATACTCTATTCTAATAATTGACATAAAATCACACAGAAAATGTTATATTTATAGAGAATATTCCTTGTATGTATCACACAGGTAAATAATTTTGGTCTAAAAACTATGTTGCTTTTCAAATACTGTAATAACATGGAAAATACTGGTAACAAAGTACTCTAGTTTGCACAATCTTGGATTTATTTTCTCTTCAAATTCTAATAACACTGACTGCCTAAGTTTGCTATACTGGTTTTACTTGTTTATCAAAAAATTTAAGGGACTTTCCTGGTGGTCCAGGAGCTAAGACTCCTTGCTCCCAATATAGGGAGCCTGGGTTCCATCCCCAATCATGGAACTAGACCCTGCATATGGCAAGGAAGTCTTAGTGCAGATAAATAATGCAAATAAAAGAATAAATTAAGAAAAAATTTAACTGGATAAACATTTAAGTTTATAAACTTAAAATTATGTGTTCTAAGAAATTAAATATACTATATAATATATGTTAAATGGAGATGTAGTATTATAATTCTAGAAATCATAATCAATCCACTTAGACTTTGGGGTATCATTTACTATATGATTCCAACGTGCATTTCTCTTTTATGTGTCAGCTCAACTTTTGATTTTAAGGTCTATGTTTATCTGAGTTCTTTGACTGATATTAAATTAATTAATGTGTGATCTTTGCCTGTATCATGTATAACCAAGATAGAAATGAGAAACACTATTTTCCTATGATGCTGCCTCCTATGTTTATAGATTACAGAATGACCATATGTGAACAGGTTGAGAGGAGGCTCAGGTGCCTTTTATGGAAGATTGGTGACTATTTCCATCAATGTCACTATAAGAATTGTGGAACATGTGGAATGTCTGCTCCATGAAGTGGGAAGCTGTTGCTGAATGTCTACTGTTTTCCTAAAGTGCTTATTTATGTAATTAAAAAAAAATTGTTTTGGTTCTTAGTTTTCTGCCTACTAAATCTGAAGTCATCCATCTTCATTATGCTTCTCTTATCTCCATCACTGCTAGAACCCTAGGCCAAGATGAGCAGATTAGCCTGGGGAAAACTGCCAGGAACCATTTCTCCTCCTGCTGCAGTGCCCCTTTTCAATGCCTCCAGATGTGAGCTCCACAGGGCAGAGACCTTGAGCTGACTCACTATTCAGCATCTTTCTTCATTTCCCCTGCCCATAGCAGGGCCTAGCATCTAATAAGTGCCTGAGAACTGCTCAGTGATTAAAGGCAATCTAGTGCAATGTCCTGGAAAGGGGAAAAGGAGAAGAAATTAGGTAGATTGGGGGAGGCCTAGAGTATGAGGGACAGAGAATGACAGACAGAAAAAGAAACACACTGAGAGAGTAGAAAGAATGTCCAGGAACTAGATTTACTGTGTGAAAGCCTGAGTGCTCATGAGATTCAACAGAAGAACTCAGGGAAGCTCGACTAATAACTCTTGGTACCAGGTCTGCACAAGATGGATTGTCAGGTGGAGAATCCTATTGGTCCCAACAATTTGTCTCAAATGGGATAATTTTTGCAGAAACAGCCAAACACTGTCAAGGAATCATAAAGACACAGTTATTGGCATTCCAACACAGTCTTGAGTAAGAGGGTGGCCAGTCATTAAATGTGTGCATCCAGATGGCAAAAATGTATTCATAAAGAAAAGTGAAGAAGAACAAATATCTGAGACCAGTGTTTTTTTCCCCTGTCCTATCCATAACTGGAAGTTTAGTGTGAAGCAACTGGAAGTCATTTGGGGTAGTCTTCTCAGACTCAAATAAATAGGTCATTACCAAAAATAATTACAATTATTGGAATGCTTTCTAAACATCTTGGAAGTTTAGCTGTTGAACATGTGCAGTAGGGTATATCTGGGTAATGTCCACTTAGAGTTTTGTTGTACCTCTGGCTTAACTGAATCAAGAGGGTACCCATCCTCTTACTAGAGTATCATACAGATGTGTACAAAGCTTGTCATGATGGCAAGAATATGAAGAAAAAAGCTCTTTCATGGATTTGGAAAGATGGAAATACAAATTGGCACACCTACTATGGAAATCAACTTAGAAACACATAAGATGCCTTCAGTTCAGTTCAGTTCAGTCACTCAGTCATGTCCAACTCTTTGTGACCCCAAGACTGCAGCACACCAGGCCTCCCTGTCCATCACCAACTCCCGGAGTTTATCCAAACTCATGTCCATTGAGTCAGTGATGCCATCCAACCATCTTATCCTCTGTCATTCCCTTTTCCTCCTGTCCTCAATCTTTCCCAGCATCAGGGTCTTTTCACATGGGTCAGCTCTTTGCAGCAGGTGGCCAAAGTATTGGAGTTTCAGTTTCAACATCAGTCCTTCCAATGAACATTCAAGACTGATTTCCTTTTGGATGGACTGGTTGGATCTCCTTGCAGTCCAAGGGACTCTCAAGACTCTTCTCCAACACCATGGTTCAAAAGCATCAATTCTTTGGTGCTCAGCTTTCTTTATAGTCCAATTCTCAAGTCCACACACGACTACTGGAAAAACCATAGCCTTGATTAGATGGACCTTTGTTGGCAAAGTAATGTCTCTGCTTTTTAATATGCTGTCTAGGCTAGTCATAATTTTTCTTCCAAGGAGTAAGTGTCTTTTTATTTCATGGCTGCAGTCACCATCTGCAGTGATTTTGGAGCCCCCCAAAATAAAGCCTGTCACTGTTTCCACTGTTTCCCCATCTATTTGCCATGAAGTGATCAGACCAGATGCCATGATCTTAGTTTTCTGAATGTTGAGTTTTAAGCCAAGTTTTTCACTCTCCTCTTTCACTTTCATCAAGAGGCTCTTTAGTTCTTCTTCACTTTCTGCCATGGTGGTGTCATGAGGTGGTGTCATGAGGTGGTGTCATCTGCATATCTGAGGTTATTGATAGTTCTCCCAGCAATCTTGATTCCAGCTTGTACTTCATCCAGCCCAGCATTTCTCATGATGTACTCTGCATATAATTTAAATAAGCACGGTGACAATATATAGCCTTGACGTACTCCTTTTCCTATTTGGAACCAGTCTATTGTTCCATGTCCAGTTCTACCTGTTGTTTCCTGCATACAGATTTCTTAAGAGGCAGGTCAGGTGGTCTGGTATTCCCATCTCTTTCAGAATTTTTCACAGTTTATTGTGATCCACACAGTCAAAGGCTTTGGCATAGTCAATAAAGCAGAAATAGATGCTTTTTCTGGAACTCTCTTGCTTTTTCGATGATCCAATGGATGTTGGCAATTTGATCTCTGGTTCCTCTGCCTTTTCTAAAACCAGCTTGAACATCTGGAAGTTCACGGTTCATGTATTGTTGAAGCCTGGCTTGGAGAATTTTGAGCATTACTTTGCTAGCGTGTGAGATGAGTGCAATTGTGTGGTAGTTTGAGCATTCTTTGGCATTGCCTTTCTTAGGGATTGCAATGAAAACTGGCCTTTTCCAGTCCTGTGGCCACTGCTGAGTTTTCCAGATTTGCTGGCATATTGGGTGCAGCACTTTCACAGCATCATCTTTTAGGATTTGAAATAACTCAACTGGAATTCCATCACCTCCACTAGCTTTGTTCATAATGATGCTTCCTAAGGCCCACTTGACTTCACATTCCAGGATGTCTGGCTATAGGTCAGTGATCACACCATCGTGATTATCTGGGTTGTGAAGATCTTTTTTCTACAGTTCTTCTGTGCATTCTTGCCACCTCTTCTTAATATCTTCTGCTTCTGTTAGGTCCATACTATTTCTGTCCTTTATGGAGCCCATCTTTGCATGAAATGTTCCCTTGGTATCTCTCATTTTCTTGAAGATATCTCTAGTCTTTCCCATTCTATTGTTTTCCTCTATTTCTTTGCACTGATCACTGAGGAAGGCTTTCTTATCTCTCCTTGCTATTCTTTGGAACTCTGCATTCAAATGGGTATATAGTTCCTTTTCTCCTTTGCTTTTGGCTTCTCTTCTTTTCACAGCTATTTGTAAAGCCTCCTCAGACAGCCATTTTGCTTTTTTGTATTTGGAGTGACAAAAATCAGATTTACCCTCCTGCTTGAAACCTCACCCTCCCTTTCTTGCCTGCCCCCACAGGAATAAAAGGAAAATATATAATGTCAGTTTCTAGACACAGGAAATTGGGCAAAAGAGGACAACTGAGAATCACCTGAGAATGAGAAACAAGACGAGTCCTGCCACTGGCCCACATGACCACTTTCAGAGCATGTCCAGGTTGGGCATGAGAAGGGCGATGTGAGACCAGCTCTTTGGATTGTTGAGAGGAAGCTGAGTTTTGGTGGAGAGCAAGGCAGCTAGGGTTCAGAGAGCAAAGGTCCAGTGATGAAAGAGAAAAAGATATCCAGGGATACTAAACAGTCTCCCTGAGGTACTAAACAGAGTTCTGATAAGAGCACACTTGTGGAGAATTACCTGAGACCAAGAAAAGAAATTTTGGATCAGAACATGGAACAGTGCCTGGTGTTCACATGGGACAGGCAATTGTTCTCACTGCCATCAGCCAGACTAGATGATTTATATAACTCATGAGCCTTAGGGCAAGAACACAGCTCTAGAATAATCAGCTCTACACTGACCTTCTGAAAAAAATCATAAAGCAAGATCCAAACAGATCAAACTGTTTACAAGTCACTTAACTGTACCAACTGTACCCTAATACAAAACTCAAAATAATTCATAGGAATATCAAAGTAGCTATTATCCAGAAAGGAAATTTTGATAATGTCCAGCATCCAAACAACAACAACAAATGTCAGGCATGCAAAGAGGCATAAAAATATGATGCAAAAGGAAGAATATAGTCACTCAGTCAAAACTGACCAGAACTGACATGATGAAAAAGTCAGCAGAGAGAACTTTAAACAGTTACCATGACTATGTTGCATATGTCCAAAGAGTTCATTAGAAATGTGGAACATACAAAAATGGCAAAAAGCAAACTTTAGAGATAAAAACAATAACATCTGTGAATCAACAACAAATTAGACATTGCAAGAAAAAAAATTAAGGAATACAAAGCTTTGAACCACTGAAACTATTCAAAATGGAATGGCAGTAATTTTTTTAACTGAACATATTAATAGCATCACCGATGGTAGAGCAACTTTAAAAGGCCTAACACAAGAGAGTATTTGGAGTCTCAAAAAATACCAGGAGAAATTTTTTGAAGGAAAAAACTTTTAAGAAACCCAAGAGGACATACTCCAATCATAATGAAAATTATAAACCCACCCATCCAAGGAGCCAGATGAACTGTGAGCACAAGGAACAGGAAGAAAACTGTGCCTAGTCACAGAGTAATTAAACTGCTCCAATCCATTATAAAAGAAAAAAAGATGTCCAATGAGCCAGAAAGAAAATACACAGTACATTCAGAAAGCAAAAGTAAAAATTATGTCAGATTTCTCATCAATAATAGTGAAAGTGAGAAGACAGAGAAGCAACATTTTTAAAGGACTGAGAGTGAAAAAGGGTGGAATCTTATGCCCCCTTCCCAAATCTATTTGAAAATAGAAGTTGAATGATGACATTTATAGACATACCCATGCTTAAAGACTTTGTCACCAGAAAAGCCACACAGCAAGAGAAGTTAAAGGAGCCCTCCAAGAAGAAGGGAACTCACATGAACTGGAATTCCTGATGGACACAAAAGAAATGAAGGAAAAGAGACACGGTCTATGCATGGGAAACATATGATTTTTTTATCCATTAAATCTCTTTCAAAACATGAGGAATTTTTTTTTTTAAGTAGTAACCTTGGATTTGGGATTCAAAACATATGCCAAATAAAACACAGGACAACATAAGCATAAGGGCAGGCAGGGGAGAAATGTGAGGAAGTGTGCCATCCCTCGAAGGCAGGCTGTGCTAAGTTACAGATGTATGTATGCTATAATGCCCAAAGCATTTGCTGAAATAACAAAATATTTACACCCAATAAGTCAACAAAGGCAAGAAAAAGGAATTATATACAAACCATGTAAAGGCTATGACAGAGCAATTACTCTCCCAGGAGTCTACCCTGTAGCCATGTGTGCAAGAATGATGACTGTCATTGGAAAAGCATAGAACCAAATTTATTACAAAAGTATACGGAAAGGGATAAATAAAGGCTACTACAAACAGTGAAAGAAATTTCATTGGTGAAAGGAGTTTACAGGGTAAAGATAATGAGCCTGATCTTTCCTGAATTCCAGGACTCCCACTGACCTGCTTTCCTCCAGAGACCCTTTCTGAGGATCAGTGGACTATCTGGATATAGGTTCTCGTGTTTGTGTATACAAGACACAAGGGAAAGGACTGTAGTCGTGGAGCTTGGGGACAACGTGCGGACTAGAAATTATCAATCATACATCACTTACACTCCAAAAGGCAAAGACACGTCCCTGGGTGGGCTTGAACCACCAACCTTTCGGTTAACAGCCGAACGCGCTAACCGATTGCGCCACAGAGACTCGACATTTGCTCGTTTTTGGTCTCAACAGAGTGACTAACAATCAGTCACTCACTCATCCCCGCAGAAAGCAAGCAAAGCTACAAAGGTAGGCGAAGCCACCTGCCTTTCGCGGGAGAGCAGCTCGGTCTCCAAGCCTCGGGCCATAGGAGAGACGGAGTCCACTCAGTGTTCGTTCCCGTTGGAAAGCCGGGCGTCGGGCGACTCCGAAGGCAGGAGTGCAACCGAGAGTCCCTGCCACGTCTTACTCCACACCCGCCTCAGATGCCAGCGCCCGGATGCCAGGCCTGAGCCGAGGGGGGCCCGAGGGAAGCTGAACCCGCAGTGGACTCAGTAACGGCTCCAGGTTTGCTCCACCTTCATCCGGCCATCTGCACCTTTGGGCAGCGGTTTAGTAGGTGTGGTCCGTGTGGCTTAACGGGAAAGAGATCACATCCAAAGAGGAAATGTGAAAAGGAGCCAGAGCAAGCAAAGACATGGATGAAACCTGCCAGCAGACCTTCCAGGAAGTCTGGGAAGAGGCTTGGGCCAGATCCTCAGAAAGAAAAATTGCTTTTTTTTAAGTAGCAAAATGGGGAGGAAGAATCGGAGAAGAGCATGAAAGAGAGAAAAGCACACGAACTTCTGTAAGTGTCCAGGAATGAAACAGTGTGGATTTATTTATGTGGAGATAGTTACCTGAAGTCATGTTGTGCATTGTGCTTGTATAGTGTATAGTGCTGTATTGTGGTGGCAGCAACCTCGGTTCATATCCAGACTGTATCAAGTTAGTGTCTATAACCTCTTTCCATTTGCTTTTTTTTTTTTTTTTAATTGGCATATAGTTGATTTACAGTGTTGTTAGTTTCAGGTGTACAACAAAGTGATTCAGTTATACATACATTTTATTCAGATTCTCTTTCTGCATTGGTTTTTATTACAAAATATTTTATTTATTTATTTATTTACAAAATATTGAGTTTAGGTCCCTCCCTGTGCTAGAGGTCCATATTGGTTATCTATCTGATACACAGTAGTGTATATATGTTAATCTGAAACTCCTAATTTATCCCTCATTCCACCCTTTTCCCTTTGGTAACCAGCAGCTTGTTTTCTACATCCGAGGCTCTATTTCTGTTTTGTATATAATTTCATTTGTATCATTTTTGTTTTTGTGTTTTAGTTTCCACATGTAAGTGATACCGTATTTGTCCATCTTACTTCGCTCAATATGAGAATCTCCGGGTCATCCACATTGCTCCAAATGGCATGATTTCATTCTTTTTTTTTTCTTTATAGTTGAGTAATATTCATTTTGCTTTTAATTCCAGACGAGTTATGCTGCTTAGCAGTGGTTGGAGAGCAGTCTGCTGCTGGCCCTGCATCTGTATTCTGTGACGAGTAAATCCCACAGCACACAAGTGGGCTGGTCAAAGCAAAACCTAGGTCAACTGCTTGTCTCACTGTTGAGCAGAACATATTCCAAAGTGGAAACATCGCCTCTCAAGTAGCTTTGTCTGTAGCTTGCACTAACGAAATGATATGGTCAATGACTTTTTTTCTGGAAAAGGTATTTCTAATATCAGTAGTTTTTTTTTTTGTTTTTTTTTTTTTAACACTAAAGGAGAATGCGTTTTCAATGCGTTTACAATAAAATGCAAACTAGTCGTCACAGTTTACAGCAGCTTGTCTCCACCCACCATCCACTGATTTTTATGGAAACAGTAAATCATTGAACTATACTCCACACCGTGTAAAAAGCACACATCTTTAGTTATAGGCCCAATTTGTGAACTTGGGCAAATGTAATCACCACCCAGACGAAGTTATAGAAAACTGCTACCATCCTAGCAATGTCACTTGAGACCCTTTCCAGGCAATTCCTACGCAAGATCACTTAATTACTAATTCTGAAGTCTATTGCAATCATGTACTGTTGCCTGCTTTTGAAACTCAAATGAATGAATGTACATTTTTTGTTACTGATTTTTGTTTCATGCAACATTTTGTTCATTAAACATATTCATACTGTTGTGTATATCACTTCTTAATTTTGGTACTATTGGAGTAATTTTGGTGGGTTTTTTGGTGTTAATTGGTGTCCTTGATGAGTATTCTTGGTGTTTTGATGAATATTCCATATCAATCTTTTTGTATACTTCTGCATTCATGGATGTACTGCAATTTTGGAGTCATGGAGTAGGTACAAGATTAACTTTATCAGAAATTGCCAACAGTCTTCTAGAATGATTTCAAACAGACTACTACAGATGCAATTGCTCCACAACTGTCAGCATTTGATGTACGAATTCTTTTAAATACAATCATGCTGCAGGGTAACGATATCTCCATGTAGTATTAAGGTTTATTTCCCTGATCAGTAAAAATGTCAAGAATATTTTCTTATAACTTTTTGTTATTAAAATATCCATCTTTGTGATCCAGTAAGACCCTGGCTTAGGCTTCCCAGGAAAAGTAAATCAGGTCCTGTGGTCTGTCACTGCAGTGCAGATGAATCCTTTGAAGCATCCCTTGAAGACAGAGACCCAAGCTTGGGGAGTTCCCAGGAACAGCTGCTTCAAATCCAATGACTGGCCCACCAAAAGCAGACTCACCCAACCTCTCAGGCCTTTGCCATTTTCACCCACTCTTCAGTAGAGTGAGGGTGGATTATATTTTCTAAATATTCTCTTTCAATCCATTCATTCACATTCATTTCCCTGAGTAACTTGAGTTTCCAATTCATCTCACTACCACAAAGGGAAAACTGTTATTGTTGACATAAGCAGAAAGTATGTATAAAAATCAATGCCAGAATATCAATATGATGGTGATCCAGGTAAATGTCCTGACTCTCCAGCTGCTGTTGTTTGGAATCCCTGTGGTCTCCATCTGGCAGTGGGCACATTTTCCCTTTTCCCTTGGACACTCACTCAGAAGACCTGTTAGGATAAATGTTATGTCCACTGTAGGGCAAGAGGTGAGTGAGGAAGAGTGGTTGGTGGATGGCAGGGTGGGAGTGTGAACCAAGCTTGCAGAGGGAGCAGTAGATGAGACAGCACAGTGGCTGTGTGTGTGTGTGGCTCTGGAAGAGTTGATGAAAGGCAGTCAGTCTGGTGGGTGAGAGAGTGTGCTTTGCCTGTGTGGGGAGGGGCAGGAGAATTGGGAGATCTTTGCTAGAATTACTTTGCAGACAGTGATTTGGTAAGGGTAGAAGGGTGGAGGAGTGAAAGACGGTGGCTCTTGGGGTATGTGCTTATAGTTAGCTGGCAGCAGAGATACCTGATCTTGAAGGGGCTTTCTCCAGGGCAAAAACTTGTCCATTGCTTTCATGTGGTGCTGAACTCCGTGATTTCCTTACTAGTGGGAAACTCGACTTCAGAATTTCTGCTTGATAATCCTTAGATAGTAAAATATGTATATTCATTTAGGTGAGTTTGAAGAAAGGACAAGCTTAATCTGTGGGGTGGCCATCAGAATAGCTTAGAGTAGCAGGGGATGGATAGGCATTACCCGGAAAATGTATCAAAGGGCTTCATCATATATCAAAGTGTATCTTCCATAACACGTTGATAAAATTTTTTCTGAATTTTGATCCTGGTGATGATTTCACATCAAATAGCTGTTCATTAATGATTTGTGCATTTTGTTCTGTGATTACACATGTTAATAATTTCCTTTTTGGATAGAATTGGCGGTCACATTTCAGGGAACCCAGTGTAGACCATTACGGTGTTTAAGAAAAGAAAAAAAACAAGGAGATGCCAGGTGTAACCTAATGCCGTGACTCGGATTCGAACCGAGGTTGCTGCGGCCACAACGCAGAGTACTAACCACTATACGATCACGGCGCACCACAACCCAAGCGTTGACAATTGTCCTTAATCTATGTCATTTGACATAAAACGATTCCAATTACTGCGCTACTTTATTCTTGGAAACTCTACTCAGGTGTTCGTATTCTCTCTTTCACTGGCTTCCGCTCTCTTCCTCTCATTTCTGATACATGATGAGAAAACAAAACAAAATCAAAAACCAATTCTCATCTCCCCAGATCCGGCACGTGCCATCTGGGAAGTCTGACTGTCCTCGTCCCCACCTCGCCGGGTTCTTTCCCGGCTCTTGGCGTTTGTTCCTTGGACCGACCCTCCCCTCCCGCTGGTTCCAGCTCTCGCCTCACCGACCGCGGCCGAGCGGAGGGAGGGCAGCGCCAGCGGCTCAGACGGCCGGGTGAAGGCGGAGCAAAGAACCGAAGAAATACTGGAGCCCAGCGAGTGATCAGCTTCCTTCGACCCCTACCTATCCTCCCGTCTCAGGCCGGGGGCATCTCAGGGCGCTGTTTCTGAGAAGGGAGGGGAAGGGAAGGGAGAAAGACGCGGCTGGGGCATTCGGCACCCAAGGGAATGAAAAGAAGGCCATTTGTATTGAGGTTTGAGGCGTGATTGTTTAGCGCCTTTGCCTGATGGTTCTAAGCCTACCCAAGGATAACTTTCTCCTTGTACCTTTTAAGTAAGTACTCCAAGGCTTTGTGGTTCTTTCTACTCTGCTCTTCCTTTCCAAAAAATGCCTCCTTCACTACACTTCTGTCCCTCGTTTCTGGACCTAAACCAAGAGCAGGTTGCCCAGTCAGGGTCACTGGGAGTCCAGAATATCCTGAAAGAGTGCAACTAGCAACTTTATCTCTTTATGTTTCTCCTTTTTGGTGCACGTTATAAACCTTACAATCTTTCGTTATTTTTAAAAATCTGTCCCATATTTCTAAGAGATTTAAATTTAAAATCTTATATTTTTCCTTCATCCCTTTGTGTAAATCCAGATTTCCAGCTGGTGTCAGTGTTGTACTTCCTGGAGGACTCCTTTAACATTTCTTGTAATGTAGCTGATGAAGTCTTTAAGCATTTTTATGTCTCAGTTCAATTCAGTCTCTGTCTCCTCTGGTTCTTTGCAACCCCATGGATTGCAGCATGCCAGGCTTCCCTGTCCATCCCCAACTCCCGGAGTTTGCTCAAACTCATGTCCATCAATCCTACCATGTCATGCCATCCTACCATCTCATCCTCTGTCATCCCCTTCTCCTCCTGCCTTCAGTCTTTCCCAGTATCAGGGTCTTTTCCAGTCAATCAGTTCTTCTCATCAGGTGGCCAAAATATTGAAGCTTTAGCTTCAGCATCAGTTCTTCCAATGAATATTCAGGACTGATTTCCCTTAGGATTGATTGGTTTGATTTCCTTGCAGTCCAAGGGACTCTCAAGAGTCTTCTCCAATACCACAGTTCAAAAGCATCAATTCTTCAGTGCTCAGCTTTCTTTATAGTCCAACTCTCACACCCATACATGACTACTGGAAAAAACATAGCCTTGACTAGACGGACCTTTGTTGGCCAAGTAATGTCTCCACTTTTTAATATGCTGCCTAAGTTTGTCATAGCTTTTCTTCCAAGGAGCATGTGTCTTAATTTCATGGCTGCAGTCACCACCTGCAGTGATTTTGGAGCCCAAGAAAATACAATCTGTCACTGTTTAGATTGTTTCCCCATCTATTTGCCACGAAGTGATGGGACCAGATGCTATGATCTTAGTTTTTTGAATGTTGAGTTGTAGGCCAGCTTTTTCACTCTCGTCTTTCACTTTCATCAAGATGCTCTTTAGTTCCTCTTCACTTTCTGCCATAAAGGTGGTGTCATCTACATATTTGAGGTTATTGATATTTCTCCCCTGCAGTCTTGATTCCAGCTTGTACTTAATCCAGCCTGGCATTTCACATGATATACTCTGCATAGAAGTTAAATAAGCAGGGTGACAATATACAGCCTTGATGTACTCCTTTCCGAATTTGGAACCAGTCCATTGTTCCATATCCAGTTCTAACAGTTGCTTCTTGACATGCATGAAGGTTTCTCAGGAGGCAGGTAAGGTGGTATGGTATTCCGATCTGTTTAAGAATTTTCCACAGTTTGCTGTGATCCACACAGTCAAAGGCTTCCTTTGACTAAAAAGTCTTAGTCAATGAAGCGGAAGTAGATGTTTTTCTGGAATTCTCTTGCTTTTTCTATGATCCAAAAGATGTTGGCAATTTGATCTCTGGTTCCTCTGCCTTTTCTAAAGCCAGCTTGAAAATCTGAAAGTTCTCTGTTCACATACTGTTGAAGTCTAGCTTGGAGAATTTTGAACATTACTTTGCTAGCATGAGAAATTAGTGCAGTTGTGCAGTGGTTTGAGCATTCTTTGGCATAGCCTCTCTTTGGAACTGGAATGAAAACTGGCCTTTTCTAGTCTGGTGGCCACTGCTGAATTTTCCAGATTTGCTGGCATATTGAGTGCAGCACTTTCACAGCATCATCTTTCAGGATTTGAAATAGCTCAACTGGAATTCCATCACCTCCACTAACTTTGTTTGTAGTGATGCTTCCTAAGGTCCACCTGACCATGCAGTCCAGGATGTCTGGCTCCAAGTGAGTGATCACACCATCATGGCTGTTGGGTCATTAAGATCTTTGTTGTATAGTTTTTCTGTGCATTCTTGCCACCTCTTTACTGTTTTTGTCCTTTATTGTGCCCATATTTGCATAAAATATTCCTTTGGTATCTCAAATTTTCTTGAGATTTCTAGTTTTTCCCATTCTATTGTTTTCCTCTCTTTGTTTGCATTAATCATGGAGGAAGGCTTTCTTATCTCTCCTTGCTATTCTTTGAAATCTCACCTCCAACAGCCAGCCCCAGGTCTAGTGCCCTGAGGTCCAGACTCAGTGACACTTAGGAACTCAGTGCAGAAACTCTTCTGCATTGGATCTTGATGCAAAATACAATTCTGATCTGAGTAGGAAGAGGAAGTCTCCTGTGAGTACAGATGCAGAGTTTTCCTTGACTGGGAATCGAACTCGGGCCACAGAGTGGTGGACACCAAATCCTAGCCACTAGACCATCAGAGAGCTGTACACAAAAGATGACTTAGAGCCTCCAAGTGAAAATTGAGAGTGTAAAAGATGAAACCAGAGGTGCAGAGAACAGGAAATTGCCCAGCAGACCAGAGCTGTGTGCAGCTGTGCAAGGCTCCCAGCCCTTGACCAGCTGCTCATCGCCCTTCAAATCCTCAGAAACTTCTGTTTCTGAGACCAGATCACAAAGTATCTACTGAGTCCCTCCTGATCTAGCTCTAGGGCTGTGTGCTGCCTTGCTGCTCTCTTTGTGAACCTCAATTTTCCTTCGACTCAGGCACTGACTTCGCTTTCAACGGGTGATGAGCAGATCCGTCTATCTCCAGATCTCTGACCTGGCCTCGGGGCCTCTGATGACCGCACGGGTACCAGTTCCTTTCCCTCCGTGACCGTCTCAGTTCGCGGAGCCTTAAATTCTTCATTTCCGTGACTTTGGCTGGAGCCCACGGTGAGACCTGGGTGCGATCTCTTTTCTTCTACCAGGAAAATAAGACTGCTCCTCAAGTGTGATGAGGTGGAAAAAGCAAGTGAGCTTTACGGGAATGAGCTCCTTGGTTTTCAGTGACAATCTGTGAACATGTGAAAGATCCAGGAGCCCGACAAGGAGCCGGAGGGGTTTCCGGACGTAAAGGTGTCAGCCTTGTCCTTCCCCCCTGGGATGAACTGGGCCTGGACTCTGCAGAGACTCTGAGCAGAGAAAGGAGGGCTGCTTTCTTGTGCTGAGTAGATTTTCAGGTGGTCACCAACTCCCAGAGCTGCGTCAGCTGCCTCACCCCGTGCCTTTCGCGTCTTTTCCTTTTGCCAAATCACAGGGGGAAAAAAAGAGACCTGTTTCCGCATGGTTTCGAACCGGAGACCTTTCACGCGTGAGGCAAACGTGATAACCACTACCCTACGGAAAGGGGACAGTCGCTGCCACTGAGCACTGTATCCAGGAAAACCCAAGGTTCAGCAGCCACTATCCAAGACAACTTTTAACATTCATTCAGAAACCTTGGAGCCCCAAGCTCTCTCAGGCACGGAGACGGCAGCTCCCGAGGGCCCTGCTTTAGGATTCCTCATCTCCCCTGAAGTGAGGCCCCTCGGGCCGCCTCAGACTGCCTTCGGGGTCTCGCACCCAACGCAGAGTCCTCAGACCCTCAGCTGCGCACCCGAGCAGAGATCGCCCCCGCCGACTCCCCAGCTCCCGGAAGCCGCAGGTGGCGAGGGGTGGGTCCGAAGCCCAGGAGACCTTGCAGCCCTCAGTGTGGACTCCACCCTTCCCGGGCTGCGGAACTCAATGGCCCTTTTCACGGCGCCGGCCGTCAGCGCTCTGGGCTCTCAGGAATGACCGACGCTTCCAATCCCCTCAGAACCACACCCCGCTCCCCGCTGCTCCTTTGCACCTGACTCCTGTGCTCTTTCTCTGCAGCCCCTCTCCGGTGTCCTCTTGGCAAAAGGGAGTCTCTTTGGTGTTCTCTAAAATTTCAACCTGCCGTCCCTGGGTGGGCTCGAACCACCAACCTTTCGGTTAACAGCCGAACGCGCTAACCGATTGCGCCACAGAGACGACAACGTAATCCCTTACTTGCCTCTGCAAGGAGTAAACACTTCCCTGGTGGTTCAGACGGTAAAGCTTCTGCCCGCAATGCTAGAGATCTGGGCTTGATTCCTGGGTCAGGAAGATCCCCTGGAGAAGGAAATGGCAGTACTCTTGCCTGGAAAATCCCATGGACAGAGAAGCCTGGTAGGCTACCGTCCACAGGGTTGCAAAGAGTTGGACACGACTGAGCGACTTTACTTACTTACTCATTCAAAGCGTAAGACCTTTACCCTGAGGGAAAGGGGTGCCACGTCCTTCCCCCTACCCGCCACAGATGCCAGCGCCCTCAGAGATACCGGGATCCAGGGCTTGGACCCTCCTGGCCTGAACCGAATGAGATCCAAGGACAGCTGAACAGCCGGTGGGCTCCCATGATGGCTCTTCCCGTATCCTCGCCTACACTCAATGAATGAGAGTTTGCCCACCCTGGCAAATGCCTCCGGGGCCGAGGTTGTGTTTAGGTTTCCTGTGTCCACCGGGTAGTTCCACCAGTGCAGAGGTCTGGTGATGGTCGCCTTGTGTCTGCACCCCTGGGACAGGGTTTGGCACTCACCGGGACACTCTAACACTTGGATGGCTACATTGTCCTCTTTAGCCCTTTGTCCCGTGAAGACCCCTGAGGACATATAGAAAAGTTTTCGAAGTGAACAGTTCTTTTTAAAAAGCCTTTATCCCAGCTAGTTGATTTACCAGCATCCCATAGGGCGGGCCATGGAAAAGCATATTGGGCACAGCCTATCGGATGGAGTTTGGATAGCCCAGCTGGGTAGACTGCATTCTGTGAGGTCCACCTGGGAACGGGAAGGGGTGGGAATTGAAAACCAAGCAGGGAAGGTGGGTTTGGGAGGAGGGCATGGAGACCTCCCAGGAGGCTTGGGAGAGAGGAGCATTGTCTCAGTCCTCATAACAGAGTGGGGAAGGAGGCAAAGGGCTCTCCCCAAAAGGAAAGCAGGAGGCAAGGGAGGTGGGGAAGTAGGGGAGATGAGAGGGGAAGGGGAGGGACAGGAGAATCAAAGAATTTGTGCTTCCACCCATCCCTCCTCCCTCTTTTGCCCTCTCTCTCCTGCTTGCTCTTCTTCCCATCTCTACAACTGAGACATCCTGACACAACCACATCTGAGAAAAAAGACCCAACTAATCTGTGCTCAGAAGCATAAACTCTTGGTTGTAAGAATGGTTCTGCCCATGTGTGGTCTTAGACGAATAAAGAAATTTCTTGTACCTCTCTTCTTTCTTCTGTAAAGTGAAAGCAATAAGACCATTCTTCTTCATTCCATTGTCAGATGTGCCTGGATTTAGAAACTATTGTATCAAGAACGTTATAGGCAGTGAAATAATATTGTTGTCATTATTCTCTGAATGTTGTGACAACCCCTACCCTTATTTATTTCATGTTAAATTAGCTTGTTGCTTCTAGAAATTTCTGTAAACAGAATCAAGACACTGGCTGCTGTGACTGCTCTTCTTCACCAGTTCTCTGATTGCAGGTCTGGAACCAACATATGGGCTGGAGGAAATGGGAAGAACACACATCTCCACCCAACACAATTTGACCTCACCTGATTCCCTCCTTGCCCCTTGTCAGAGCATGGTTTTCCGGGCATCCTGGCTATTCTGTGATCTCTCAACATATTTTCCATGGATATCTTTTCTTCCTATATCAGCCACAGACCATTTCTGATCCTTGCACTTATAAACTTTGACTGACCTTCAGGTTCTCCTGGAAGAGCTCTTTGTGTTGTTTGTTACCACTCAACTTCTTCATTATACAAAAAAGTTTCATCTTCTCACCGCGGAACTATGAACTTCCTCCTCATAAAAGAACTTCCCCTTTGCCTCCTTCTTCCTTGAGTCAACCTCTATCCAGTCTCTGGGAACAAAATAAGTCTTCAGGCAACACTGGGCTTCTTTCTGACTCTGTTTTTTGGCCATTAAAACAGATGCTACTTTTTCTGTTCTGTGTATTGGATAAGGGAAGAAATGACACTGGGTAAAAATGAAGAAGGAAAGACTATTACTCTGGGCCATAATGTGGATTTATACAATTATTCATGTAAATATTTAGTGTAAAGGTATTTTGTGTATATAATACTGTCTACACTGTAAGACAGCTTAGATACACACCTTCTATGATCCAGCACTCAGTGCTCTTGGGTACCTTGATTTTGTGTGCTTTTTAAAAAACTGTGAAGTTTCTGGATCTTGATACGTTAATTGGAATGAAATTGACTTGACCAATCTAGTACATCATGAGAAACGCTGGGCTGGAAGAAGCACAAGCTGGAATCAAGATTGCTGGGAGAAATATCAATAACCTCAGATATGCAGATGACACCACCCTTTATGACAGAAAGTGAAGAGGAACTAAAAAGCCTCTTGATGAAAGTGAAAGAGGAGAGTGAAAAAGTTGGCTTAAAACTCAACATTCAGAAAATAAAGATCATGACATCTGGTCCCATCACTTCATGGGAAATAGATGGGGAAACAGTGGAAACAGTGGCCGACTTTTATTTTGGGGGGCTCCAAAATCACTGCAGATGGTGACTGCAGCCATGAAATTAAAAGACACTTACTCCTTGGAAGGAAAGTTATGACCAACCTAGATAGCATATTCAAAAGCAGAGACATTACTTTGCCAACAAAGGTCCGTCTAGTCAAGGCTATGCTTTTTCCAGTGGTCATGTATGGATGTGAGAATTGGACTGTGAAGAAAGCTGAGTGCCGAAGAATTGATGCTTTTGAACTGTGGTGTTGGAGAAGACTCTTGAGAGTCAGTCCCCTGGACTGCAAGGAGATCCAACCAGTCCATTCTAAAGGAGATCAGCCCTGGGTGTTCATTGGAAGGACTGATGCTGAAGCTGAAACTCCAATATTTTGGCCACCTCATGCAAAGAGTTGACTCATTGGGAAAGACTCTGAAGCTGGGAGGGATTGGGGGCAGGAGGAGAAGGGGACGACAGAGGATGCGATGGCTGGATGGCATCACTGACTCGATGGACATGAGTTTGAGTAAGCTCCAGGAGTTGGTGATGGACAGGGAGGCCTGGCATGCTGGGATTCATGGGGTCCCAAAGAGTCAGACATGACTGAGCGACTGAACTGAACTGAATCTGACAAAAAATGTGTGACTGCCTAAATGTCAGAGCCCTGCCTTGTGGCCCCTGTGGCATGTAGTTGATTTGAGTCACCCCAGGTGAGTTTGGTCTGGTTTGTCTGAGTGTTTAGTTCATTTTTACTTATCTTGTAAATCTAACAAATATACACTTGTAAAAAAAAAAAGAAAGACTACCCTCCCATCAGAAGTGTGAAGAATAGAATTCTCCAGCTCCACTGTCACTGGACTGCTGACACACTTTAGGTTGGGTCCCTAGAATAACTGCCTTGGGATTACCAGCCAGATGGATGGAGCCTAAAGAAGCCCTTATCCATTTCTGGTGACAAAGAGCAGGTATCTTTCAAAGGGGTTCCATGGTGTAACAGTGAGCACTCTGAATTCTGAATCCCGTGATCTGAAAACTGGGTTGGACCTTTCTGGTTAATTAGAACTAGGACACTTTTTACTCCCCTAATAGGACCTGCCTTCCAGCTCCCATGTCCCCAGCAGCATGGTTCACACGGGCCCATCAGACAAGTGTGGGAACAACCCAGGGCATCCTCGCTGGACCCAGGTGGCTCTGCACATCCCTGGCCATCAGAGGCCCAGCCCCTGCCCTCCTCTCTATCCCTCGCCCAGGGGAGCAGCAACCCAGCCAGTGCCATCCCCTTGTCGGGTTACCCAGGGTCTTGGGGGCAAGAGGGAGAGGCTGCGCCCCCTGAGTCCTGCCCTGCGAGGGGGCTTCACACTGCATGCCTTGTAGTCACTGATCAGACAGGATGGCAGCTTTCCAGTACAGGGTTCCAGACCTGACTGGGAAGAACTATGTTTTATTCAGGTTCTCTATTATTCTGAATATTAATTGACCCTATCCCAGTTTATTATGATTTTATTTAGAGTTTCTTGCTCCTAAGTCTCCGCTGGGCATGCAAAACTGCTGTTTGGCCAATATTTGAACCTTGACTCTTGGAAATCTTGTCCGTTGGTCCCAGCTCAGCCCAAAAAAGGAGCGTGAGTTGCAGATTTCGGCATCTGAGGGAACTCCAGGTCCCTGACCCACGGCCGCTGGGCCAGGCTGCTCCAGGGCCAAAGGGGAGAGGAGCTACTGGGAGTCCAGAGCCAGACTGAGTCCTTCATCCTGCAGTTACTGCTCCACCGAGAAGACTTCCTATGATGGTGAGCAGAGCAAAACAATTGTGTCATCTACTGCTTGGGAGAAAAATATGGATGAGGCCCGTGATGGACTTGAATAGCTAATTAAAGTGTTCCCTTCTGGGTGCAAAGGAGCACTTCTCAGATTCTTATATTTTGGAATCTTCAGTGGTTAAAGAAGGACTCAGTGACAGAGTTGTCTTTGTTAAGTCGCTCAGTCATGTCTGACTCTTTGCGGCCGCATGTACTGCAACACACCAGGCTTCCCTGTCCATCACCATCTCCTGGAGCTTGCTCAAACTCATGTCCATTGAATTGGTGATGCCATCCAACCATCTCATCCTCTGTCATCCCCTTCTCCTCCCGCCTTCAATCTTTCCCAGCATCAGGGTCTTTTCCAATGAGTCAGTTCTTCCCAACAGGTGGCTAAAGTATTGGAGCTTCAGTCTCAGCATCAGTCCTTCCAATGAATATTCAGGACTGATTTCCTTTAGGATTGACTGATTTGATCACCTTGCTGTCCAGGGAACTCTCAAGAGCCTTCTCCAACACCACAGTTTAAAAGCATCAATTCTTTGGTGCTCAGCCTTCTTTATAGTCCAACTCTCATATCCATAGATAACTACTGGAAAAACCATAGCTTTGACTAGATGGACATTTGTTGGCAAAGTAATATTTATGCTTTTAAATATGCAGTCTAGATTGGTCATAGCTTTTCTTTCAAGGAGCAAGAGTCTTTTGATTTGATGGCTGCTGTCAGCATATGCAGGTCATTCATTTTTTAAATGTAAAAATGTTAAATACATATAAAGAAGAAAATAAGCCGTCATCCATAGTCCCACCTCCTGGAATGAACTACTGTTATCATCTTTACATATGTTCCTTCAAATCTATTTTTAAATTTCCAAGTTTTAGCAAAAGGTCCATGGGTGCATGCTAAGTCACTTCAGGCCTATCTGACACTTTTGGACCATATGGACTATAGTCCACTAGGCTCCTGTGTCCATGGGATTCTCCAGGCAAGACTATTGGAGTGAAATATTCCAGGGGATCTTGCTGCCCCAGGGATCGATCCCAGATTTCCAGTGTCTTTTGCATTGGCAGGTGGGTTCTTTACCATTAGCATTACCTGGGAAGCCCCTAAAGTATATATGTTTATTCTATAAAATTCAAATGATGCAGAAAATACAAAAATGTGAAAATTTGAAACATCTTAAATTCAAAGGTAACTTCTGTTAATGTAGGTAAATGTTGATGGAATCATTTAGGCATATCAACAGAGAGAAGAATATATACAAATAAACTTTTATATTTGAGCTGTTATAGGTTCTATTCCTATTTTAAAGTAGTCCCATTTAATAGTGTATAAATTCAATGGAAAAATACAAAAAGAAACTGTTAAACTTTCAACCTGTTTACCTTAAGAGAGATACATTTCTTGTGTGTGTGTGTGTTTGTAATAAAGTTTTATTAAAGTATAAAGGAGGTAGAGAAAGCTTCTGACATAGATATCAAAAGGGGGTAGAAAGAGTACCTGCTTGCTAGTGTTAGCAATGGAGTTATATACTCTCCAATGAATCCAAACAATGTCTGGAGGTTGTAAAGATCTCACCAGACCTACTCCCATAATTTACATCTTAAGATAACAGAATTAGCCAGAAGGTTTAATCCAGAGAATCCTTGTAAAGACCAGACCTATTTTAAAAGTATTTTAGTATTTAAAGTATTTTAAAGTATTCCCATTTAATAGTGCATACATTCAATGGAAAAACACAAAAATAAAGAAACTGTTGAACTTTCAACTTGTTTACCTTAAGAGAGATACATTTTTAAAATAACTCTAATGCTAATAATAATAAAAACAATGATTATAATTTAATCAAGCAATTAAAATTTGGAATAATTTTTCTCATTACTTTTAAAAAATATAATTCCTTAAGATATAATTTTAAAATAATGCAATGTATCCATTTCAAGTTTGATGACTTTTGAAAACTGAACGTACTCATGGAAACACTACCCAGTTCAAGAACATGTCCAGCACTCCAAAATATCCCCTTGAGCCCCTTTGCCATCAATACCCCTGCCACTCCCTGCCCAGGAGCTCAGTGATCTAGTTCTTGTCACTAGCGATTAGTTTGCCTCATCGAGTAATTCGCATAAGTGGGCCCACAGAGTATGTACTCTTTTCATCATTCAGGGTGATGTTTTAATCCATATTGTTGCCATCTATCACAAATTTGTTTCATTTTATTGAAGAGTATCATTCCTCTGAATGAATATATCACAACTATATCTATTAACCTCATGATGGACATTTGAATGGTTTTCAATTTGGGAACCATTATGAACAAAGCTACTATAAGCAAATCCCTTCTGTGGGCATATATTTTATAAATTTCATGTAAAATTTGTTATTCTTTAATATGAATTTATTTTGCAAATGGATGTTACATTCATAAAGAAAAAATATTGAAATGTTTAAAAAATTAACTCAAATGTTACGAAAGAATGAAGTACCAGCTTATCTTTGATTGTTTCCTACTGGAACATACTTAATATTAGCCACATGCTCTGCCAGCTGCAGTACTTGATTATCTCATTTAATCTACACAACAGCTTCATGAAGTACTTATTATTTCTTTCACATGACACTTGCAAAATTGACCTAGCAAACTGGAGTTGACCCAAGGTCAAATGGAAGGTAAGTGGTGGCATCAGGACTAAAAGGAGGCCCCCCAGATGTTGGGCTCATTACATTTGGGCTAAATGTTCTCTGCCGTTCTTGGTTTCCTGTCTTCCTTTTGCCCCTGATCTGTGTGCTTGAGGCTGACCCTGGCAACCAGCATTTCCAGGTCTTTCTTCCCACAGAATCCAATAGGTGCAGCCAAACAAATGAGCAAAAGAGAGAGAGGAGGAAAGTGAATGATAAAGGTTACCTGCCATATCAGCAAATAAAGGCTGAACTAGCCACCAGCCACTACCAACCTTAATGAAGTGAAGTGGCTCAGTTGTGTCCAACTCTTTGCGACCCCATGGACAGTAGCCTACCAGGCTCTACTGTCCATGGGATTTTCCAGACAAGAATACTGGAGTAGGCTGCCATTTCTTTCTCCAGGGGATCTTCCCAACCCAGGGATCGAATCTGGGTCTCCTGCATTGCAGACAGACGCTTTGCCGTTTGAGCCACCAGGGAAGCCCTTAATAAGTATGTTAAAAAGAAATCTGCTTTTGGAGAGGGTATGGCAACTCACTGCAGTTGCCTTACCTTTTCTTGCCTGGAAAATCACATGAAGAGAGGAGCCTTGTGGGCTACCGTCCATGGCATCACACAAGAGTTGGATATGACTGAGCATGCACGACTGAACACAGACTGTGGGATCTTAGTTCCACAAATTCTGTCCCACAGCTGTGAAAGCACCAAGTTCTAACCACTAGACTGCCAACGAATTCCTGTCACATCTTAAGATGTCAGTTCAGTTCAGTTCAGTCGCTCAGTTGTGTCTGACTCTTTGCAACATCATGAATCGCAGCACGCCAGGCCTCCCTGTTCATCACCAACTCCCGGAGTTCACTCAGACTCATGTCCATCGAGTCAGTGATGCCATCCAGCCATCTCATCCTCTGTCATCCCCTTCTCCTCCTGCCCCCAATCCCTCCCAGCATCAGAGTCTTTTCCAATGAGTCAACTCTTCGCATGAGGTGGCCAAAGTACTGGGGTTTCAGCTTTAGCATCATTCCTTCCAAAGAAATCCCAGGGCTGATCTCCTTCAGAATGGACTGGTTGGATCTCCTTGCAGTCCAAGGGACTCTCAAGAGTCTTCTCCAACACCACAGTTCAAAAGCATCAATTCTTCAGTGCTCAGCTTTCTTCACAGTCCAACTCTCACAGCCATACATGACCACTGGAAAAACCATAGCCTTGACTAGACGGACCTTTGTTGGCAAAGTAATGTCTCTGCTTTTGAATATGCTATCTAGGTTGGTCATAACTTTTCTTCCAAGGAGTAAGTGTCTTTTAATTTCATGGCTACAGTCACCATCTGCAGGGATTTTGGAGCCCAAAAAAATAAAGTCTGCACTGTTTCCACTGTTTTCCCATCTATTTCCCATGAAGTGATGGGACCAGATGTCATGATCTTCGTTTTCTGAATGTTGAGCTTTAAGCCAACTTTTTCACCCTCCACTTTCACTTTCATCACGAGGCTTTTGAGTTCCTCTTCACTTTCTGCCATAAGGGTGGTGTCATCTGCATATCTGAGGTTGTTGATATTTCTCCTGGCAATCTTGATTCCAGTTACCTGGGTGTAAACTTTGTCGAAGCACTTCATTATATGTGTACTTGAAAGATGCAAGAGACTGGATCATAAATATTCTCATCACAAAAAAGAAATGAGAATTATGTGATGGCATGGAGGTGCTAGTTAATGCTCTGGTGGGAATCATTTTGCCATATATAACTGTATCCAATCAACATGCTGCACACCCTAAACTCACAGAGTGTTATATGTCAATTATATTTCAATAAAGGTGGAGAAAAAATTAATTAAAAAAAAGAAAGAAACCTGCCCGTTACATCTTTGGAATCCATCAAAAGCCAAGGGGGACACGCTCCAGTGCTGCAAGTTCAAGTGCAATGCAGCTGGGGAGGAAGAAGGACTGCCTACTCACTGGTCACCTGCCCAAGGTTGTCTGCTTTGGCTCCAGAAACTGGTGGGAACTAGACTGGCCTTCAGCAGTGCCAGGAGGACTGGGTCCCTGCAGGCTCCCACTTCATTCTCATGAGGTGTTTTGATGAGGAAATCACCAAGGATTTCTTCTTTTCACCTAATCTATTACCACTTCTCACTGTGTCTCTTCAAGACCATTGTTGGATGCTGACTGGACACGGCTTGAAGGACATGCTGCCCTTCTCCTACTGGTCTCTTCTGGCCTGGACGTTACTGCCCACGGGATCAGAACCAGGAGGCCAGGAGGGCACTGGCTGCCTGAGAACCAAAAGTCGCCTCGTGCACCCAAGTGCGCCACTCACCTGCGCCTCGCCGGCTCCGGGCAATTTGAATTTATGCCCCCTCCGGAGCTTCTCCACCGCTCCATGCGAAGTGTGGGGCTCTAGACCTGGTGACAGGGGCCGCCTGAGGCGGCCTGGCCCTGCCCCTGACCCTGGAGGACAGGCCAGAGAGAGGCCAATATTGACCAGCCTGGCCAAGAGAAGTCTCAACTGTGGCCCAGCTCACACATTGGAGGTTAAAATTCTCAAACCCTCAGCTTTTAGTGGAGCTAGATCTCAAGTTGAATCCATCTCCATGCCTTTATGAGGAAAGTTGAGGGAGGAAATCAGACCAAGAAAAAGATTATGTGTATAAAAATGCGCAACTAATCAAAGAAAAACAGGATTTTCTGACAAGTTGGCAGTGTGGTATGAAGGACTGGTGTTAAAGAGAAGTGTGTTTGGTCTGAGTAAACAGAGCATCAGATAAAATGGGAAAACACCCTTGTCACAGGGGTGGAAGGGGAAAGACCCAGAATTTTGCTTGGAGCCCTGGGGCCTTCCCTGATAGTGTTATCCATTAAGGCTATCCACTTTCCTGAATCCGCCGTCCTTAGTGATATTTCAGAACCCAGGTCTCAGTTGGGGGCCTCCTCATCCCCCTCCTTTTTTCTTTCTGAAGACAGAATCCCAAAGGTTTCAGCACTATGATGTTTGCTTTTCATCTATCAAGCTACCTAGAGCACCTGGGCCTCGCTAATTGAACAAGTAACTGACCAGAAGCAGCTCACTGACTTGCCTGAACTTCAAGCTTGGAAGAAGAGTGGAGGGCGAGGAGAGCAGATTGTATGGCTCCTGAGTGAATGCAAAGGTCTGATCATTTCTGAGAGCCGAGGCTACCGACTCCTTGTGTGATGAACAGGGCAACCCAGGTGCGGGTCCACAGCACTGGAGGATCAGGGTCTACATTGTTGCCTGACAGGCTCTCTCGGGTTCAAACAAAGATAACCCCACTTTCCCCACTCCTGTAGCTTCCCGGAGCTGAGGCATCTGCCGGGCCAACTGCTGCTCTCAGGGGCATAGCAGTGGGACTGGAGACTCTGTGCTGGGTGTGGGATCTGGAAGCCAGACTCTGGGTGCTCAAGGGTCCTGGTTTCAGGAGGAAGGGAGAAGCCCTAGAGCAGGGGCTGCAGTCTACTTGTCTGACATATCACTGGTGGTTCCAGGTTCATTCTTCAGTTTGAAAGACTGGTGACCAGGAGAATGTGGGCAGGACCAGAGGTTTACATGGACATAGCATCAAGCAAAACATAGGTCTTGTTTCCATACTGCAGTGGTTATCACGTTCACCTCACATGCGAAAGGTCCTGGCCAGAAACAGAATTTCCCTTTTCCTGAGATTTACGTTCCCATTCAAGAAATACAAAGCAGGGTGGAAGTTGTGGCAGCAGGTGCACTTACATTTTCCTTGGCCCCAGAAACAGGGGGACAGAAAAAGAAAGGCAAAATGTTTGTCTAAGGAGGCCTTACCAGTAGCTGAGAAAAGAAGAGAAGCTAAAGGCAAAAGAGAAAAGGAAAGATATATCCATTTGAATGCAGAGTTCCAAAGAACAGCAAGGAGAGATATGAAAGCTTTCCTCAGTGATCAATGCAAAGAAATAGAGCAAAACAATAGAATGGGAAAGACTAGAGATCTCTTCAAGAAAATTAGAGATACCAAGGGAACATTTCATGCAAAGAAATGGTATGGACCTAACAGAAGCAGAAGATATTTTTAAAAGGTGGCAAGAATACACAGAACTGTACAAAAAAGATCTTCATGACACAGATAACCACAATGGTGTGATCACTTACCTAGAGCCAGACATTCTAGAGTTCGAGGTCATGTGGGCCTTGGGAAGCATCACTACAAACAAAGCTAGTGGAGATAATGGAATTCCAGCAGAGCTATTTCAAATCTTAAAAGATGATGCTGTTAAAGTGCTGCACTCATATGCCAGTAAATTTGGAAAACTCAGCAGTGGCCACAGGACTGGAAAAGGTCAGTTTTCATTCCAATCCTGAAGAAGGGCAATACCAAAGAATGTTGAAACTACTAAACTATTCCTTATCTCATATTTAGCAAAGTAACACTCAAAATTCTCCAAGTTAGGCTTCAACAATATGTGAACCAAGAACGTCCAGATGTTCAAGCTGGATTCAGAAAAGGCAGAGGAACCAGAGATCATATTACCAACATCTTTTGGATCATAGAAAAAGCAAGAGAATTCCACAAAAACATCTACTTCTGCTTTATTGACTATGCCAAAGCCTTTGTTGTGTGGATCACAACAAACTGTGGAAAATTCTTCAAGAGATGGGAGTACCAGACCACCTTACCCATCTCCTGAGAAATCTGTATGCAGGTCAAAAAGCAGCAGTTAGAACATGACATGAAACAATGGACTGGTTCCAAATTGGAAAATGAGTATGTCATGGCTGTATATTGTAACCCTGCTTATTTAACTTTTATGCAAAGTACATCATGTGAAATGCCAGGCTAAATAAAGCACAGGCTGGAATCAAGATTTCTGGAAGAAATATCAATAACTTCAGATATGCAGGTGACACCACCTTTATGGTAGAAAGTGAAGAGGAAATAAAGAGCCTTTTGACGAAAGTGAAAGAGGAGAGTGGAAAAGCTGGCTTAATACTCAACATTCAAAGAACAAAGATCATGGCATCTAGTCCCATCACTTCATGGCAAATAGATGGGGAAACAATGGAGAAATAGTGACAGACTTTATTTTCTTGGGCTCCAAAATCACTGTAGATGGTGACTGCAGCCATTAAATTAAAAGACAATTGCTCCTTGGAAGAAAAGCTATGACCAGCCTAGATAGCATGTTAAAAAGCAGAGATGTTACTTTGCCAACAAAGGTCCATCTAACCAAAGCTATGGTTTTTCCAATAATAATGTGTGGATGTGAGAGTTGGACTATAAAGAAAACTGAGCACCAAAGAATTAATTGATGCTTTTAACTGTGGTGTTGGAGAAGACTCTTGAGAGTCCCTTGGACATCCAGAAGATCAAAGCAGTCAAACATAGAGGATATCAGTCCTGAATATTCATTGGAAGAACTGATGCTGAAGTTGAAACTCCAACTTTGGCCACCTGATGTGAAGAGCTGACTCTTTGGAAAAGACCCTGATGCTGGGAGAGCTTGAGAGCAGAAGGATAAGGGGACAACAGAGGATGAGATGGTTGGATGGCATTACCAATTCCGTGGACATGAGTTTGAGAAAACTCAGGAACTGGTGATGGACAGGGAAGCCTGGAGTGCTGCAGTCCATGGGGTCGCAAAGAGTCAGACAGGACTGAGTAACTGAACTGAAGAAATTTGGGAGGAGTTCCTTACCACCTGAAAGCCCAATGGGCCTACAACTAGCCCTCCTCCTTTCTCTGCTCTGAGTCACCTTGCAGAACAAGCCACAGTCTGAATCCAACGAGGGCACAGGACAAGGCAGACTGCAGGATACTTTTATCTCCTGATATCCCCTCAGTTTTTCATCTGGGCCGTACATCGTCTTTAATGGTGACATCTATTATCTCTCTGAAAACCAAGAAGTTCATCCCTTGTGAAGAAACTTAGCTTTCCATCAGCCTGGCCCACCTGTGGGACAAACAGATTTGAGGTCAGAGAACAAAAGAGAGCGAATTCAACTCTCCCCCAGGGCTCAAGCCAGAGACCCAAATGTTAAGAGGGTCAGGCTCTACAGATTCAGCTGGTCGCAGAGGAAAAGCAGTTGGTCCTCCTGCCATTATCAGGGGAGGCCCCGGAGTCAGGATAGAGCTCAGGGAGTAGATTGACACACTCTTCACAGGCTGAGAACCAAGTGGCCCCTGCTTCACAAGGAAATAGGTTCGGGAAGAGAGCTTGACCTCTCACCACACCTGGATTGCAGGTCTTCCCCCACGACCTGCGGCACTTACTTTGATCGGCCTAGGATGAGGCTGAACCTCTCTGATCGAGGTGTAAGGCAGCCGGTGTTGCGCTTTGTCTTGGGCTGCGTGTCTCTTCTGGGCATTTCTTCGGGGGCAGGGGATGGCTCCCTCCCTTCAGGGCGCTCCAACCGCAGGCTCTGGATCCCCGCCCCTTCTCCTGGTGCTGCAGGGCGCTGTGTGTCTGTGGTCCCTTGGGCGCCCGCTTGTATCCACCCTGACCGAGAGAGGACACCGCACCTCGTCCGGTCCAAGCATGACGGCAGCACGCCGGACGCGACAGAAAGACGACGAACCCGCTCCTCTGTCTGGACATGGCAGGTGAAAACTAGGACCTGTAGGGGAGGAAAGCAAGGGGAAATCTCATAAACTGAAAGGTTGTTGTTGAATCACGCAAAGATACCGGGATTCTTGGCCCTCGGAGGAGAAGAATTCAATCCGGGGCCAGAGACGAGGCTTGATCGCTCAGAGCTTTTGTGTAATAAAGTTTTATTAAAGTATAAAGGAGATAGAGAAAGCTTCTCACATAGGCATCAGAAGGGGGCAGAAAGAGTACCCCCCTGCTAGTCTTCGGCTGGATGTTATATAGTCACTGCAAGCAGTCTGTTAATGAAAGAAAGGAATGTCTTAAAATTCAGAATGGCACCAGGCCCCTCACCCATAAGATGCATTTTGGGATAATCTTGGCCCCAAATGGTTTATCCTGGGCCATAAAATGATTAACTTGAATCTTGAAGAAGGGCAGACCACCATACAAATAGTTTCATTTACATAGATTAGGGGAACAATATCTGAGTATAACATACTGGTTTGTCAAATAGGTTCTGAGCCAAGAGGCGGAACCGACTTGAAGACCGAGTTTGGGGGTAAATGCATAGTACATTAGCATAGCTTAAGACAAACATTTCCATAAGAAAAAGGCATTGCTTAACTTCAGGTGAAACCAAGTGTCATTATGGCAACACAGTATTTTAAGAGAAACCTTCTTTTAAATTTCTATAGAGAAGGAAAAAATATCGCTAGTTTGTTTCCTCCTGCCGCTTAAGAGAAATAAAAATGTCTGACACTTGCAGGCTATTTCCTCCGTTTGGAGACCCCTGGCCTTCCTGCCTGTTACCCTCTGAAAACGTCCTGATCTAAAGCCATTTTCAAGCCCGCCTCTTTGGGGACTCAGACCTCCAGACGCACTCGGAATCCACGCGGAATCAGCTGGAGCCCCGCGGCCCTGGGGGCTGGTGCGCACCCTGGGTTCGCCTTCCTGGGGTTTGAGCCCCTGAACCTCAGACGGGAAGGAAACGCAGTGACCGCCGCACTAAGAAAAGGAGAAAAGCCACTGCTGGAAAAAAAACGGCACATGCATCCCTAAACTTGAGAAGCTTTATTTCTAAAGGAAACCAGAGACAGACAAACACACAGACAACATGGCATTAAAGTCTTTCAGCGAAAAGAAATTCTGCCTACTGTGAGGTGAACAAGAAAGCTCTTCAAGACACCTGCTTTCTGAGAAAACCGCCTTTACCTCTCTGTTAAAATTCACTCTCCATGAAATGTTGAACTGGAAAATTCAAACTGGAAAAAAGGCAAACAAAAGACTTTTCAGACATTGTAAAATGTATAGCAAAGCTGTCCTTCAAGAATAATCTCTGATGAGAAAGGAATGAAGACCGTCAGATCTGGGTGGACCGCGCCTGGCTCCTCCGCGGCTTTATGCGGGGCCAGGTCGGCAAACGAATTCAACAAATGACCTGAGCCTCAGCCTTTGCTGCACTTCCTGCTAAACGTGAAAATGTGATGCAAGTCTTGCATTATCTCAGTTATATTATATCCTGAGGAACCCCTGCCCCCACCCCCTCCCAGTGCCCGACAGCACCATAGAAGTGCTGTGATGGGGCTGTGAGAGAGCGCGGGTCAGGCGCATCGGAGCAGAGGGGAGGGCAGGTCAGAGGAGAGGGCATGTCATTCGTTTCACGAGTGGAATTTAAAGCATCGAGCTCGCTGCCCGCTGGCGCCATGAAGAGGGACTGTAAAGCGCGCATTCGCAGCCTGAAAGGGCTGTGTCCACCTTGCAGGACGTCGGGCCGCCTGGGGATCAGACTCACCTAACTCCCCTGGCTGCTAGGGCTCCTGAAAACTGAGGACTCAGCGGGGGCGACCTCTGCGCTTGGGCGCAAAGCTGGCACACAGGGACCTCGCTCCTGGAGAGGCGTGGAACCCTAAATCAGCCTCTTTCAGGAACTGCAGATCCTTACTTGACGGATTGCCTGTGTTTCCAGAGTCCTCTTCCTTAGAAAATTTGAAGGTCAGGTGTGTTCAAACATGCAGTTCTTGGATATGTCACTAGACAAAAGCGGCCATGTGGTTTCCGTAGTGTAGTGGTTATCACGTTCGCCTAACACGCGAAAGGTCCCCGGTTCGAAACCGGGCGGAAACAACTCCACTTTCCCGCAAGCTTTTAGATTCATATTTTAAACCCAAAGTGAAGGCCTGCCGCGTGGAGTGAGGTTTGGAACTTCAGCTTCACCGTCAGTCTTTCCAGTGAATATTCAGTGTTGATTTCCTTTCCTGACTAGTTTGAACTCTCCTTGACCTGCATACAGGTTTTTCAGGAGGCAGGTAAGGTGGTCTGGTATTCCCATCTCTTGAAGAATTTTCCACAATTTGTTGTGATCCAAACAAAGGCTTTAGCGGAGTCAATGAAGCAGAAATAGATGTCTTTCTGGAATTCTCTTGCTTTTTCTATGATTCAATGAATGAAAAACGGAGGAAAAGAATAGAACAAAATTATTCGGAAAAATATATGGAAAAAGTTAAATAGAGACCACTACTAACAGTGGAAGAAACTTCATTGGTAAAAGGAGTTTACAGGATGATGATGATGAGCCTACTCTTTCATGAATTCTAGGATTCCCAGTCAACCTGTTTTCCTGCAGAGATCCTCTCTGAGGATCAGGTACTATCTGGTCGTACGTCCTTCTGTGTTGGGTAGTAGTGGAGCTTGGGAGAGGATGCCCAGACTAGAAGCAATCGTACATCATTTACATTCTAAAACAGTGAAACAACTCCCTGGGTGGGCTCGAACCACCAGCCTTTCGGTTAACAGCCCAGAGCGCTAACCGATTGTGCCACAGAGACCTGAGACAAGTTTATTCCTCCCTCCCACCGAAAGCAAGCATACTTAGGGACCTAGGCAGAGCCACCTGTGTTTCGCAGCATGCAGTTTCGGCCTAATAGTGTGTCCTTAGCACGGCGTTTCTCCAGGCAACTGGAGAGATGGAGTCCACGCAGCCTGTTCGTTCCCGTCGGGAAGCCAAGATGTTCCTAGGGCAGAAGGTCACCTGAGCGCCCCCGCCGCGCATTGCGCCCAAGAGACGCCCCGAACTTGAGCCGAGGGGCCCCCGAAGGAAGCTGCTGGCTCTTGGTGTTTGCTATCCCTTCATCCGACCATTTGTGCTTCTGGGCAGCGGTTTAGTGCGTGTGGTCCGTGTGGCTGCAGCTGGCAAGAGAACAGTTTGTCGTGATCCACACAGTTAAAGGCTTTACCTGTCTTTGGACTTAGGGAAAAGAAAGGTGTGAGGCCGGCGAAAACATCCGAGGAAGGACAAGAGCAGGAGAGAACACAGAATGAGCCAGAAGAGAGAAAGGGACTGGAAGGGAGAGGAGCGGGCTGGTACCGCGGTGGGAGACGTCGCTGGGTTGGGGCATCGCAGCGCCTCACTCAGGAGCCATGCCCACCCTTTACTGAGGTGTCCAGGAATCCGGTTCACCCCAAATTGCAAAGCTGCTGGCCTGGCATTTGTTCTGGCATTTTCCTTTGCCGGTTCCATGAGGAAGAGCGAGGTGGGTGGTGTGGGTTTGCAGGTGAATGCAAGACCTATGGGCTACCTTGGGGATGACTGGTGGGAAAGTAAACACACAAATTCACTTTCCCCTTTGCAGGCTGGTCTTCAGGGTCTGGGTGGGAAACTAGAAAATCTGAGTGCCAATATCAGTATTTATTTAGAGATAAGGAGATCAATAGCCAAGCAGTCAGTGAAAGTGGTTATGTTGGTGGGGGAGTGGGAGTGGGAACCTGACTGGGGCCAGTGGAGTACTCTTTGGGGTATATGTAACTCGGTATCTTTCACATGTGTGTGTGTGTGTGTACACACATATATACATAGTAAGGTGCATTGCTTATATTTTAACTTTAAATTTTTACATAGTCATAAAAAATATATCTTATGTAAAATTCTGGGTCTTGTGTCATGTGTAAGAAGGTTTTCCACTTAAAACCTTATTTTTTTTTTTTATTGGGGGATTTTTGAAGCAAGGAATTGGACTACTGTTCTTTTGATGAGCTGATCAGATGAACTAGTAAACTGGCAGATCCCACCAGCCCAGGAGGCTACCACTGCCACTGTAAGGCATCAGGAACTTAAAGCCACACCCAGACTTTATGCAGTGCAGTGCCAAAATGCAACACCTTACACTCAGTGGTGACATGCAAAGTGCCATGTGCCCAGGCATGGTCTACAAGTTTTACATGGGTGTTCTCACTTTATCCTTTCAACAGGCTTCCATCGTATCATCATCCTCATTTCACACATGAGAAACCTCAGATATGGAAGGTTAAGTAACTTGTCTAGTCACTCATCAGTGAGTGGGAATCTGAAACCAGCATTTTGAACTGGAAGCCTGCCTGGCTCCACAGGATATGGTGCCCATCAAAGAGGAACACAAATGGTAAAAATGTTTGGCAAGAAATTTAAGACTGTATATTTCTTTCACAAAACACCAAGGAGGAGTCACGTAACATGAATAAAATTGTCTGCAATATTCTCATGAACCACTTGCCTCCCAAACACCTTCCTTATTCCAAGAGCTGCTCCCCTTGAATCCCCAACTTAAACACACCTTCTGCAAGAACTAGATTTTTCCTCCCTTTTATCCTTTCCTCTCACCTTTCTAATACCTCTTCCACAGCTCTTCTGTTCTTTCACTTCCAGGTCATTCATTTTTTTAATTACAAATATTGAATATATCTAAAGAAGGAAATAAGCAGTCATCCATAGTCCCACCTCCTGGAAGGGACTACTGTTATCATCTTTGCATGTTTTCCTTCAAATCTGTTTTTAAATTATCCTAAGTTGTAGCAAAAGGTGCATGGGTTCATGCTAAGTCATTTCAGTCCTGTCTGACTCTCTTGGACCCCAGTGACTGTAGCCTGCCAGGCTCCTCTGACCGTGAGAGGATTCCAGGCCAGAATATGGAGTGGGTAGCTATGCCCTCCTCCAGGGAATCTTCCTGAACCAGGGATAGACCCCACATCTCTTGTGTCTCTTGCATTGGCAGGTGGGTTCTTTACCATTAGTATCACCTGGGAAGCCCCTAACATATGTAGGTTTATTTTTCAAATTTCAAATAATGCACAAAATACAAATATGTAAAATTTTGAAACATCTTAAATTCAAAAGTAACTTCTGTTAATGTAGGTAAATGCTGCTGGAGTCATTTAGGTATATCAACAGAGAGAAGAATATATATAAATATGCTTTTATATGATTGAGCTCTTATAGGTTCTATTCCTATTTTCAAGTATTTCAATTTAATAGTGCATAAATTTAATGAAAAAGTACAAAAATAAAAAAACTGTTGAACTTTCAGTCAAATTGTTTACCTTAAGAGATATACATTTCTAAAAGAACCCTCTAGTGCTAATAATAATTATAATTGAATTAAGTTATTAAAATTTGGAATGATTCTTCTCATTACTTTTTAAAAATCAAATTTCTTAAGACTTAATTTAAAAATAATACAATCTATCCATTTCAAGTTTGATGACTTTTGACAACTGAACATGCCCATGGAACCATTACCATGTTCAAGAACATCTCCAGCACTCCAAAATATCCTCTTGAGCCCCTTTGCCATCAGTCCCCCTGCCATGCCCTGTCCCAGGTGCTCAATGATCTAGTTCTTTTCACTAGGGATTAGTTTGCCTCATCTAGTAATTTGCATAAGTGGATCCACAGAGTATATACTCTTCATCATTCAGGGTGATGTTTTAATCCGTATTGTTGCTATGTAGCAGGAATTTGTTTCATTTTATTGAAGAGTAGTATTCCTTTGAGTGAGTATATCACCATTATATCTATTCACTTCATGATGAACATTTGAATGGTTTTCAGTTTGGAAACCATTATGAACAAAGCTGATATTAGCAAGTTCCTTTTGTGGGTATATGATTTATAAATTCCATTTAAAACTTTTTATAAATTCACAAATTTATTTTGTGAATGTGAATTCATTCACAAATTATGAATAAATTCATAAAGACAAAAATTTATTGAAATGTTTAAAAACTGTATTCAAATGTTACAAAAGACTGAAGTATCAGCTTATCTTTGATTGTTTCCTACCAGAACATCCTTAATATTAGCCACATGCTCTACCAGCTGTATTATTTGTTTATCTCATTTAATCTACACAATAGCTTCATGAAGTACTTATTATTTCTTTTATATGACACTTGCAAAATTGGCCTAGCAAATTGGAGTTGACCCAAGGTCAAAGGGAAAGTAAGTGGTGGCACCAGGACTAAAAGGAGGCCCCCAGATGTTGGGCTCATTAAACTTGGGCTAAATATTCTCTGCCTTTCCTGGTTTCCTGTCTACCTTTCACCCCTGATCTGTGTGCTTGAGGCTGACCCTGGCAACCAGCATTTCCAGGTCTTTCTTGCCAATGGACTCCAATGGGTGCAGCCAAACAAATGAGATCAGAAGGGAGAGGGGAGGAATGTGAATGAAAAAGGTTGCCTGCCATATCAGCAAACAAAGCATGCTGTGCCATCTGGCCACCAGCCACTACCAACCTTAATAAGTGCATAAGAAGAAACCTATCTGTTATTGAATTAGGAAATGGCAACCCACTGCAGTATTCTTGCCTGGAAAATTCCATGAAGAGAGGAGAGTGGTCGGCTACAATGGAGTCCCAGGGAGTTAGATATGACTGAGCATGCATGACTGAACACAGACTGTGGGATCTTAAGTCCAAAAACCCTGGCCCACAGCTGTGAAAGCACCAAGTTCTAACCACTAGACTGCCAGGGATTTCTTATCACATCTTAAGACATCAGTTGCTGCTGCTGCTGCTGCTAAGTCACTTCAGTCGTGTCCGACTCTGTGTGACCCCATAGATGGCAGCCCACCAGGCACCCCCGTCCCTGGGATTCTCAAGGCAAGAAAAATGGAGTGGGTTGCCATTTCCTTCTCCAAAGCATGAAAGGGAAAAGTGAAAGGGAAGACACTCAGTCGTGTCTGACTCTTCGCTTCCCCATGGGCTGCAGCCTACCAGGCTCCTGCATCCATGGGATTTTCCAGGCAAGAGTACTGGAGTGGGTTGCCATTTCCTTCTCCAAAGATATCAGTTACCTGGGCTTAAACTTTGTTGAAGCACTTCATTATATGTGTATTTGAAAGATGCAAGAGACTGGATCATAAATATTCTCATCACAAAAAAGAAATGAGAATTATGTGATGGGATGGAGCTAGTTAATGCTCTGGTGGGAATTGTTTTGCCATATATAACTGTATCCAATCAACGTGCTGCACACCCTAAACTCACAGTGTTATATGTCAATTATAACTCAATAAACCTGGAGAAAAAATTTATAAAAAAAAGAAAGAAACCTATCTCTTGTATCTTTGGAACCCATCAAAAGCCTAGGGAGACACATTCCAGTGCTGCAAGTTCAAGTGCTACCCAGCTGGGGAAGAAGAAGTCCTGCTTACTCACTGGCCGCCTAGCCAAGGATGTCTGCTTTGGCTCCAGCTGCTGAGGAGAACTCCACCCACCTTCACCGGTGCCAGGAGGGCCTGGTCCCTGCCTATACTCACTTCATCCTCAGGAGTGGTTTAGATGAGGAAATCACCGAGGATTTCTTCTTTTCCCCTAATCTATTCCCACTCTTTCACTGTGTGTCTTCAAGACCACTGTTGGATGCTGAAAGTACAGGACTTAAAGGAGATGCTGCCCTTCTCCTACTGGTCTCTTCTTGCTGGGACCGTTACTGCCCTGGGGTTCAGAACCAGAGCGGCCAGGAGGGCACTGGCTGCCTGAGAACCTCTGTCGCCACGTGCATCCAAGTGCACCGTGCACCTGTGCCTCTCCAGCTCCCTGCAATTTGAATCTGCTGCCCCCGAGCTTCTCAGGTGGCAAGAGAAGAGTAAAGCAGTCCTCTTTGACCTGCAGCGATCTCCAGGGCTGGGAGGATCTGTGAGTTTATCAGCTCATCTGATCAGCTCAACAAAAGAGCAATAATGGTCCAACTCCTTCCTTCCGGAATGCTGAACTTCTTAAAAAAAAATCATGGTTTTACAGAGGAAAACACTCCCCTACACATGACAATAGACCCAGAATTTTTAAAGACTTATACTTATGACTACACACAAATTTAAATCCAAAATACAAGCAATGAACTTTTGAAAATATCGTGTATGTAATACAATGTTACACACGCCCCCAAAACAGTAGTTTCCTGATCCCTTCCCATGTTCCTTTTTTCCAGGGATAACCAGTTTCACTGACTGTTTGGCTGTATATCTCCTTATCTCTAAGCAAATATTGACGCTCGGATTTTCCGGAGCCCGACGCTGCAGACCGGCCTGCAAAGCTGAAAGTGGAGTGTCTGTGTAGTTCCCTGCCCGCCAGTCATCTCCAAGGCAGCAGCCACCTGCAGAACTACGTAACCCACCTCACCACTCCACAGGGAACCCGAAAAGGGAACTTTGTCAGAACAAATGCCAGGCCAGCAGCTTTGCGATTTGGGGTGAATCGGGTCCCTGGACACCTCAGTAAAGGGTGGGAGCTGCTCGCAGTGAGGCGCTGTGGTCGCCCCAACCCAGGGACCGCCCCGCCGCAGTACCTGCCCGCTCCTCTCTCTTCCAGTCCCTTTCTGCTTCTGGCTCATCCTCTGTTCTCTCCTGATCTTGGCCCTTCCTCGGATGTTTTTGCCGACCTCATACCTTTCCTTGTAACCTCTGAAAGTTCCAAATTATAAAGATCAGAGAGATGCTTCTCAGCACCGCGAGAGGACAACTAACTAGCTATTCAGGTCCATCACGGGCCTCATCCGTACTTTTCTCCCGAGCAGTAGAGGACACAAATGTTTCCATCCGCTCACGTCGTGACAAATCATCTCGGCGGAGCAGAGTCGCGGCAGAACGAAGGGAACCCAGCCGTCGGCTCCGGACTCCCAGCGGCTCGTCTCCCCTTCGGCCCCGGAGCAGCCTGGCCGGGCGGCCCTGGATCAGGGACCTGGGTCTCCTCAGACGCCGAAATCTGCGACCTCTTTCGGTCTGAGCTTGGGACCAAAGGACGAGATTTCCAGAAGTGACGGTTCGAATCTTGACCGAACAGCGGCTTTGCGTGTCCAACGGAGACTTAAGAGCAAGAAACTCTGAATAAAATCATAATAAACTGGGACAGGGCCAATAAAAATTAGGAAGAATAGAGAACTTGAATAAAACACAGTTCTTCTCATTCAGGTCTGGAACCCTGGAACCTAAAGCTGTCGAGATTCCCGGCTGATTATCGACATCGCAGCCCCTCCACTTTACCATTTAGTCACAGGGACAACTTTTCTAATTAAACAGAAAGTGTCCACGAGATTTGAACTCAGATCGCTGGATCCAGGGTCCTCACCTTACACCATAGAGCCTATTTGGCAGTTCTCTTCTCTCCACTGCCAGGGAAATGGTATCTGCTTCTTCAGCCTCCATATGTCCCATTCCTACTCCCAAGACTTGAACACAGTTGACCCTCATCCCTTTTGCTTTCTTTCAGCTCCTTTTCTTTGATAGGCTCAGTTCACTCTCACCTCAGAAAATGAGGTAAAATCCACCATTTTGCTGGTTAAGCAGAATGTCCCATCTTGAAGTAAAATTTCTGCAAATAAGAGTGCTATTTGCCTTTTCCTTGCCTTCACCTTTTCTCATTGCTCCAAGAGGGCAGATGGTTGTCAGGGCAGGAGGCGGGATTTCCTGGGTCCCTTAGTTTTCCCATAGTACAGATTACCCTCCAAAGCCACTGCCACCACCTCTTATCTGTAACATGTAAAGTGTGTCGGCAGTGAAGTGGGAATGGAGACAGAACTCTCCTTTTCTTCATACATTTCTGATTTGGGAGGGGTAAGGTTTTCTCGCAACAAGTGTATATTTGTTATATTTACAATATAAGTAAAAATAACCATTTACATCAATCATTCAGACAAACCAGCTATACTCACCAAGAAGTGAAGGGAACTTCGCTCAGTCTAGTCTGATTTTGTGACCCCATGGACTGGAGCATGCCAGGTTCTTCTGTCTAAAAGATTCTCCAGGCAAGAATACTGGAGTGGGTGGCCATTCCCTTCTCCAGGGGATCTTCCCAACCCAGGGATTTAACCTGGGTCTCTTGCATTGCAGGCAGATTCATTACCCGCTGAGCCACTAGGGAAGACCCAAACTCACCTGGGATGACTCAAAATCAACCACATGTTGAGGAGGACATGAAGCACAGCTCTGACACTTAGGCAGTCACAGACTCTTTGGTCAGGTCGGTCAAGTCAGTTTCTCTTCCATTTCTTAACATATCAAATCTAGAAATTGCAGTTTTAAAAAAGGTGTACAAATATCAAGGTACCCAAGAGCACTGTTTGCTGAATCAGTGGATCAGTGCATCAGAGGATGCACATCCCAGTTGTCTTATAGTACAGATGGTACTTATGTACCCAAAATAACACCAACACCACATTAAATATTTGCATGTATAATAGGTATAAATCCTATCAGGGCTCAGACTAATAATCTTTACTTCTTCATTATATCTCAAATGTGTTTCTTCCCTAAGCCAATACACATAACAGAAAAAATAGCACCAGTTTTAGGCCAGTCAAAAGAGTCAGAAAGATGGCTACTGTTGCCTTGAGACATATTTGTTTCCAGAGACTGGAGAGAGGTTGACTCAAAGAGGAAGGAGGCAAAGGGGATGCTCTTGTTATGAGGAGGAAGTTCACAGCTCCAGGGTGAGAATATGAATCTTCTTTTTGGAAAATCAAGTTGCTGAGTGGTAACAAACAACACAAAGTCAAGGTTTATGAGTTCAAGGACCGGAAATGGATTCTGACTCATTAAGGAAAAAATGTTACATAAGAAAATATGTTGAGAGATCACAGAATGGCCAGGAAACCTGGAGAACAGGGCTCTCACAAGGGGCAAGGACAGAATCAGGTGAGGTTAGAACTGGGATGGGTGGAGATGTGTGTTCTTCCCATTTCCTCCAGCCTGCACATCCATCCTGATCAGCAAGCAGAGAACTGACAATGAAAGGTGGTCCAGCTACATCAGAGCAAACTTCAAGAACACTCAGGGAGCAAACTGCAAGAGCAATCAGGGGAGCCATTGTCTTGATTCTGTTTACAGAAATTTCTAGAAGTATCAAGTTAATTCAAGGTGAAATAAATAAGGGTAGAGTTTGTCAAAAGATTCTGAGAATAGTGACAACAGTATTTATGATTTCACAGCTGATAACATGATACATCCAGTAGTTTCTAAACCCAGGCACATCTGACAACAAATGCTTACATTCCTCCCATTTTAAAGCAGAAAGAAGGGAGGCACAAGAAATTTTCTATATTTGTCTAAGGCCACATAAGGACAGAACTATTTTTACAACCCAGAATTTGTACACAGATAGTTGGATCTCTCTTCTCAGAAGTGGGTGTATCAAGATTTCTCAGTTGTAGGGATGGGAAGAAGACCAAGAAGAGGAGAGAAGGCAAGAGAGGGAGGGGGGAAGGGTAGAAGCATAAATTCTTTTATTCTCTCCTTCCTCCCCTCTCCTTAGGCCTCCTTGATTCTTGCCTGCACCAGCCCTTTCCCTCCTTCCCCACTCTGCTACCTGGAGTGGAGCAATGTTCAGCTCTAAGGATTCCTGCCCAAGCCTCCTGGGAGGTCTCCATGCCTTCCTCCCAAACCAGCCTTCCCAGCTTGGTTTTCAACCTTTCCCGCTCCCAGGCAAACCTCACAGAACGCAGACTACCCAGGCTGGGATGCAGGAGCTCCAACCTGCTGGGGCTGCTCTGGGGCCTTTCCGTTGCCTACCCCACTGGATGCTGCGGATTCCAAAAACTGGGATGAAGGCTTTCAAAAAAGAACCGTTCACTTCGAAAACTTTTCTGTATTTCCCTTCTCAACAGTCTTCATGGGACGAAGGGCTAAAGACGACAATGTATTCATCCAAGTCTTAGAGCATCGCAGTGAGTGCCGGACTCTGTCGCCGGCGCGGACACAGAACGAGCATCCCCGCGACCTCTGTGCTTAGTCGCTAAGTCCTGTCCGACTCTTTGCCACCCCATGGACTTAGCCCGCCAGGTTTCTCGGCCCATGGGGATTCTCCAGGTAAGAATACTGGAGTGGGTTGCACGCCCTCCTCCAGGGGATAGTCCCAAACCAGGGATTGAACCTGGGTGTCCTGAATTGCAGGTGGGTTCTTACCGTCTGAGCCCCAGGGAAGCCCACTCTGGTAGAAATCGCCTGGTGGACACAGGAAACCTAACACAGCACCGGAGGCCTATTCCAGGGTGGGCAAACTCTCATTCGTTGGGTGTAGGCGAGGACTTGGGAAGAGCCATCATGGGAGCCCACCGTGTGTTCAGCTGTACTTGGATCTATTTCGGTTCAGGCCCACAGGATTGGAGCCCTGGCTCCAGGTATCTCTGGGGGCTCTGGCATCTGTGGTCGGTAGAGGGCATGGAAGTGGCACCGTTTCCCTGGGGGCAGGGGTCTTACCCTAGGAAGAAGTGTCAACCCCAAAGATTCCAGGAAAAGCCAGTACTACTCTCTCCGTAGCGTTCGGCGGTTAACCGTAAAGGTTTGTGGTTCGAGCCCACCCAGGGACGGAGGGGTGGCATTTTAGAGGCCACCAAAGAGACTCCCTTTTGCCAGGAGAACATCAGAAAGTGCAGCGGCGAGCCGGCATGCAAGAGCACAGGAGTCAGGTACAAAGGAGCAGCGAAGAGGGCGGGTCCCAGGGGATTGGAAGCGTCGATCATTCCTGAGGAGCCCAGAGTACTGACCGCAGGCGCTGTGAAAAGGGCCACCGCGGCGCGGGACTGCAGCGTGGGAGGGGCGGCGTCCACACAGCTGGGCCGCAGAGTTTCCTGGCCTCGGACACACCCACCGTCCCCGCCTCCTGCGGCTTCCTGGAGCTCAGCAATCGGCTGGGGCCACACCTGAGCTCGGGGGCGGAGCTAAGGGTCTGAGGCCTCTGCGTTGGGTGCGGGACCCCGAATGCAGCCTGTGGGGGCCCAGTGTACTCACTTGAGGAGATATGAGGAACTCTAAAGCAGGGGCCTGGGGAACTGGCGTCTCTGCGTCTGAGCGAGCTTCGGGCTTCAAGGTTCCTGTTTGAGTGTTAAAATTAGGTGGTCTAGATGCTGGTGGCAGCATTCGGGATTTCATGAATACAGTGTTAAGTACTGGAGGTTGTCCCGATTCCGTAGTGTAGTGGTTATCACGTTCGCCTTACACGTGATAGGTACCGGGTTCAAGACCAGGTGGAAACAGGTTGCTCTCCCCCTACCACACCACCGGTGGTGTGAACCACCACTGATTGGTGGAACCACCTCGTCCTCACCCCCACTGGCTCAGTCAAGTCGTGCTCTTTTCAACTCCATGAACTGTAGCCAGTCAGGCTCCTCTCTCTATGGGATTTTCCCGCTAATTTGCTAGAAACCCATCGGGTCAGTGCAGCTGCCCCCTTCACTCTTGCCTGCCTCCCTGTGTCCTGCAGGGATCATAAAGTGTTCTGTCAGGACACAGAGGTGAAAAGTCCTTCTCTGTGGCTGGTGGAATAGAGAACCAGATGGGAAACGCGTCCAAGGGAGGGGGAGTATCCTCAAGAGCTTTCCAGGACTGTCGAGTGGGTGCTGTCAGGTGGGTCTAAGCCCCAGGATAATAATGCTTAGTCTTGTGTTGTTCTGGCCTTGACCCAGTCCCAGGTCCAGTCCGAATTCAAGCACAGAGGCATCCAGCTTTACCATACATATTCCACTCTCCCTCTCTCCAAAGTGGGGTAGTGAAGCACCTTTTCTATCTCAGGGAATAGAACCCAGTGGGTTGGGTTTTTTTTTTTTCCCCCCTTGAACTTTCTGATTTGCTGAAATGTAACTCAGGAATATAAAAAACATTTAGCTTTAGATAAATTAGTTCTCTCCATGCTACTTACAAGAAAAAAATTCAAATTGATAATAAGGATGAATCTTGAATACTTTTAACACTCTAGACAATTCTAATAATTGATATATAATTGCATAGAAAATGTCCTGTCATACTCTCAGAGATGACTCCTGGTACGCCTTACCCAGCTTTAATAATTTTGGTCTAAAACCTACTTCATGTTGACTTTCAGATTTTCTAAGAATGTGGAAAATATTGGTGCCATACTATTAGACATTGTAGAAGTCTTATATTTATTTTCTATTCAAAATCCTAATGAAAATGAACTGCCTAAATTTGCTGTAGTGCTTTGATTCCCTTAAGCAAACTCTTAATTCCAAAAAATATTTTCATTTATAAAATTCAAAATTTGTGCCACAGAAAATTAAATATACCATATACTATTTTTTCAACGAAGATTAAGTCATATAATCATAGAAATCATAGTTACTTATATTCCCCTTTCAACGTGGGGGTAAATGTTTTTAGGTATCATCTAATATGTGAATATCTGACATGGCAGCTCATACCGGCAACCATTTACCACAGGCACACTCGTGCAGTTACAAGACGGGCAGAGCGAAGCCCCTCGCGGGGCAGGATTCTGTGAGCCCAGCCTCTGCCTTTTACACCAAAGACCCAGGGGACCCGACGAGGGGGCGGCACTGGCTGGGCTGCTGCGCCCCTGGCCGGGGCTTGGAGGGCAGAGATGGGCACAGCCGCCCGGGTCCAGCGAGGACGCCCCGGATCCGTCCCACACCTGTCCGCAGTGTCCGTGTCAACCAGGCCGCTGAGGGTCGCGGGAGACCTCAGGCGGGTCCCTATTAGGGGAGTAAAAAGTGTTTCTCTTCTAAGTAGGCAGGAAGGTCCCACCGAGATTTGAACTCGGATCGCTGGATTCAGAGTCCAGAGTGCTCACCATTACACCATGGAACCCCCTCGGGAGCCACCTGGTCTCCATCGCCAGACAACGGTATCCGCTTCTTTAGCCTCCATACGTCCCACCCATAAGCTCAGGGCAGTTCTCCTAAGGCCCTGAGGAGACTCCAATACGGTTGACTCCCCTAGGTGCTCAACCCTCTCGCTTTCTCTCTGCTCCTCTCCTTTGATCGACTCAGCTCACTCTCACCTCAGAAAATGAGGTGAAATCCACTTTGGGTTTTGTGCCAGGGAGGACCCCCTAGGTCTCTAACACCAACCACATATTCTGTTTAGGTTAACCAGAGTGTCCCATCCGGAGGTAAAATTTCTGCAAATAAGAGTGTTACTTTCCTTTTCTTTGCCTTCACCCTTTTCCCATAGCCCAGACGGGGCAGACGGTTGTCACGGCAAGAGGCAGGGTTTCCTGGGTCCCTTAGTTTTCTCACAGCGCTGATCACACTCCTAAGCGGCCACCACCTCTTACCTGTAACATATAAAGTGTGTCAGTGGTGGAGTGGGAATGGAGACAGGAAAACTCTTCTTTTATTCTTCATATATTTCTGATTTGGAGAGGGATAAGTTATTCTCACAACAAGTGTATATTTGTTGAATTTACAATGTGAGTAAAAATAACCATTTAAAGAAAACACTCAGACAAACGAGCTATACTCAATTAAAGTGAAGTCAATGTCGCTCACTCGTGTTTACTCTTTGTGTTCCTAGGGACTGTACCTCCCAGGCTCCACTGTCCAAAGATTCTCCAGATAAGAATACTGGAGTGGGTGGTCATTCCCTTCTCCAGGGGATCTTCCAAAATCAGGGACTGAAATAGGGTGTCCTGAATTGTAGACGGATTCTTAACGTCTGATCCCCCAGGGAAGCCCACTCTGGTGGAAACTGCCCGGTGGACACAGGAAACCGAAGCACAGCCCCGGAGGCCTTTGCCAGGGTGGGTAAACTCTCATTCGTGGCGTGTAGGCGAGGAAACGGGAAGCGCCACCGTGGGAGCAACCCGGTGTTCAGCTGTGCTTGGATCTATTTCGGTTCAAGCCTGGAAGCTTCGAGGCCTGGATGGAGGTTTCTCCGGGGGCGCTGGCATCTGTGGCGGGTAGGGGCAGGGAAACTGCACCGTTTCTCTGAGAGACAGAGCGCTCACCCGGGGAATGAGTGTCTACTCCAGAGAGAGTCCAGAAGGACTAAGAGCTGCTGTCTCTGTGGCGCAGTCGGTTAGCGCGTTCGGCTGTTAACTGAAAGGTTGGTGGTTCGAGCCCACCCAGGGACGAAAGGGTGACATTTTACGCAACACCAGAGACTCTCTTTTGCCAGAGGACACCCGAGAAGTGATGCGCCCAACGGACTTTGAGAGAAACAAAACAGGAGTCAGGTGCAAAGGAACAGCGCGGAGGGCGCGTCCGGGGTGGACTGGAAGCGTCGGTCATTCCTGAGAGCCCAGAGCGTTGATCGCAGGCGCCGAGAACAGGACCACCGAGGCGCGGGTCCGCAGCCATGGAGGGGCGGCTTCCACACCGCTGGGTTTCGGGGTCACCTGGGCCTCGGCCGCACCCACTGTCCCCGCCTCCTGCGGCTTCCGGGAGCTGGGGAGTCGGCGGGGGCGACCCCTGAACTCACGGCGCGCAGCTGAGGGTCTGAGGATTCTCCGTTGGGTTCGGGGCCCTGAAAGCAACCTGTGGGGGCCCAGGGGTCCTCACTTCAGGGGAGAGGAGGAACCCTAAAGCAGGGCCCTCGGGAGCCGCCGTCTCCGTGCATGAGAGAGCTTGGAGCTTCAAGGTTCCTCTTTGAGAGTTAAGAGTTGGTGGTGTGATTACTGGTGGCGGGACCTGGAATTTCATGGATACAGTGTTCAGGAATAGAGCTTGTCCCGTTTCCGTAGTGTAGTGGTTATCACGTTCGCCTCACACGCGAAAGGTCCCCGGTTCGAAACCAGGCGGGAACAGGATTTTCTCTTTCTTTTTGCCCCCCCACCCCCGAGATGTGTCTTCTCTTTGGCAAAACCAACAGGCGCGAAAGGCACGGGGTGAGGCAGGGGACACAGCTGGAGGAAGATTTGGTGACCACCTGGAAGTCTCTTTATTCAGCGCTCGGAGAGGCCCCGGAGCCACGTCAGAGATCTGGAGGTGGACGGATCCGCTCATCACCCGCCACTCATCACCGAGCCTGACGACAAAGAAAACCGAGGTTCACTAGGAGAGCAAGACATGGACTCGGCAGCACGCAGCGCTACAGCTAGACCAGGAGGGACCCAGCCCGCTACTTTGTGTCCTTGCCCCAGAGCAAAAGCGACGCCCAGGAAAGGAGACGTGAAGGGCGATGAGCAGCGGGGGCACGGCTGGGAGCCCTGCACAGCTGCACACAGCCCTGGGCCGCTGCGACATTGCCTTTCCCGCTTTCTGACTTTCTGAAGCCTCATCTTCCACGCACCTTTCACCTGCAGAAGCTAAGTAACTAATTTGTTTACAGCTCCCTGGTGGTCTAGTGGCTAGGATTCGGTGCTTTTACCGCTGTGGCCTGGGTTTGATTCCGGTCAGGGAAAACTTTCTTTCAGCGTCTGCACTCACACAAGTCCTTCTCTTTCTGCCCAGATGGGAACTGTATTTTGCTTAAAGGTCCAGTGCAGAACATTTCTGCACAGAGTTTCTAAATGCTGCTGAGTCCGGGCTTCAGGGTCCTGGACCTCGGGCTGGCTGTTGGAGCTGAGATGCCGTGAACAGCCTGTGCTGGCCAGCTCTGGCTTCCACTATTTTCTCCTGGCATGGTAAACCCAGAGTCTTACTTAACAAAGTTTTCATTGAAAGAGAATGTGAGGCTTCAGTTCCAAAATTCATTAAAATCCAATACCAAAAGCTTTTGTAAGATACCAAAAGTTTGCAAGAAAACGAACATCCTATATCCTGTACCTAAGTGCCCAGTTAACATCACATTCTTTCTTTATATAAGAGTCATGACATCACTTGATAGTAACGTGCCAATATCTCGGGATTGTTCCTTTCCTTTGGCGTCCCTCTCAAAGCTAATTTTTGTGGGACCTGTCTTCCAAGGCCAGGTAACAGCTTTCCTGTCCAGAAAGGGGACCTCTTAGCCCTTCAGGAACCTGGAATCCATTCTCTTTAGGGTGTAGAAAAGGTATATGTGTGTTAGTCGCTCAGTCCTTTCGGACTTTTGGCCATCCCTTAGACTGTAGCATTCCTCTGTCCATGGGCGAGCAAAGCTCAAAACAAACACAACACAACACAAACACAACAACAACGCATTGGCCAGGAATCGAACCCAAGTCTCCCGCGTGGGAGATGAGAATTCTACCACTGAACCACCAATGCTACTATAGAGAGCATATTTGCAAAGATAGCCTAGACGGAGTTTTATTCAGGTCTTTCTCAAGTTGCAGGCCACTCATACCCTGTGCTTGTAGACAGCCTAGGCTTTCATCCTCCGCGCTCGGCTGCACCGGCTGCCCTCTGCCCTCTGGCCTCCTGCGGGTTGCTTTGGTGGGCACTCAGGTGTGCTTTGGATCCGTCTGAGTTGTGGAACGGCCTGGTGCTCGTGCTCACTGGCCCAGTCTTGTCCAAAACTCTTTGCAACCCCTTGGACTCTAGCCCACCAGGCTCCTCTGTCCATGGGATTGCCACTCTCCTTTGCTAGAAACCCATCGAGGCAGTACAGCTGCCCCCTTGGCTCCTACCTGGCTCTCCGAGCCCTGCAGGGAGCGTAAAGTGTTCTGTCAGGACACAGAGGTGAAGAATCCTTCCCTGTGGTTGGAGGATGAGAACCAGATGGGAAATGCTGCAAAGGGAGGGGAATATTCTCAAAAGCTTCCCAGAACTGCTGTGTGGGTGCTGTCGGTTGGGTGGCTGCCCTATGACAATAAGGCTTAGTCTTGTGTTCTGGCCTTGACGCAGTCCCAGGTCCAGTCTGAATTCAAGCACAGAGGCACCCTGCTTTCCCACACATATGTCATTCTGCCTCTCTCCAAGGGGAGTTCTGAACCACCTTTTCTATCTCAGTGAAGAGCAACCATGTGGGTCTTTTCTTCTTTTTTTTCCCCTTTGTTTTGTTGAAATGTAACTCAGGAATATAAAAAAGGTTTAGCTTTAGATAAATTAGTGCTCTCCATGCTATGAACAAGAATAAAATTCAAGTTGATAATAAGGATGAAACTCAAATACTTTTAACACTCTAGAGAATTCTAATAATTGATGTGTAATTACATAGAAAATGTTTGTCCTGTCATGCTCCCAGAGATGACTCTTGGTATGCACCACACTACTTTAATAATTTTGGTCTAAAAATTACGTCATGGTTACTTTCAGATTTATTATTATTTATAAAATTTAAAATTATGTGTCCCAGTAAATTAAATATACCATATAATATCTTTTAAATCAGGATTAAGTCTTTTGAGTCTCGAAATCATAGTGACTTAATTATTCCCTTTTCAATTTGGGGTCAATGTTTTTAGGTATCATCTAATATGTGATTCTAAGCAGCATTTATCAGACACGACTCAGGTCAAACTGCGAATTTAAGATCTATCACTAACTTTAAGTTCTTTGATATTAAATTGGTTGAATTAATGTATAATTTTTGCCTGGAGAATTTCTAAACAAGGTAGAAATAATAATGCCCATATTTTTATAGGTTATATATAGAAGGGCTCTAGCTTGACAGCTTAAGAGAATGTGTGGGTACATTTAGGAGATGTTCCTGAATGTAGCCATAACATCACTTGAAGAAGAGTACAACACATGGACTCTCTAAGTTAAGTAAGGACGTGTTGCTTACCTGATGTACTCCTTTATTAAAAAAAAAAAAAATCCTGATTCTTAGTTACCTGCCTTCTAGATCTCAAGTCACACATTTTCCCATGTGCTATGTGATTATTTTTTTAGTCACTGCGGGGTCCTTAGGCGTTGGCAGGCAGCTGAACCTGAGAAGAACATGACAGGTTGTTCTCCTGCTGTGATTCTTATTTGTCTGTGTGTGTGTATCTTATTTTTGATGCCTCCTGGTGTGAATGACCCAAGGAGTGGGACCTTGACTTTGCTCCTGATATAGCAGTTTTCCAGGAGAAGGGCCTAGTACCTGGTGAGCACCTAGTAAGTGCTTGCTGACTTAAGGACTCCTAATGCACAGTTCTGGAAAACTGATGAAGAGGACAGAATGTGGGTAAGATCCACACAGGCCTAGAGTATAAGGGACAGAAGGGCACAAACTCCAAGAGGGAGAGAGAAGGGCAGAGAGAAATGTCCTAGAACCTAGAGACATCCTCGACTGAGTATGGAAAATCTGAAGAGCTCTTCTTTCCTCATGAACTTCAACTGAGGAATCAGTGGAAGGTGAACCAGAAACTCTAAGGATCCAGGTTTGCACAAGATGTATTATTGGTGCAGGATTCTGTAGCTTGCAACAATTTGTCTCAAATGAGATAATTTTTGCAGATGTAGCCACGTACTGTCGAGATATCATACAGAGACAGTCTCAGGCTTGCAAATACACCCATATACCAGAGGGAGACCCCTCATTAGATTGTGTGCATCCAACCAAAGCCAAAATACAACTCATGAAGGGAAGAGGATAAATGTCTGGGACCAGTCGTTTTTTTTTTTGTTGTTGTTGTTTTTTTTTAAACTCCTGTAATCCATAAGTTGCTCTGCAAGAGGCTCTCCAGAGTCATTTTGGCTGGTCTTGTCTGGACTCAATGACTTGGTCACTACTGAAAACAGTTACAATTTTTAGAATATTTTCCAATCAGCTTGGAAGTTTAGCTGTTGAATATGTGCAATCTCTGGGAAATGTACACATTGTCTTTTCAATGTACCTCCTGCTAAGTTGAGTCAGTAGGGCACAAGTTCCTTTGTTAGAGTAACAGACAGGTGTATTGACAATTTCTTGTGATGGCAAGACCATGAAGCAAAAGACTCTTTCCTTGAGTCGGCAAAATAGATTGGAATATAAGTTAGCACCTCTATTTAGGGAAAACTAAGAACATAAAAAGATGCCTTCAGTTTCTAGCAAAGGTGCAGTGACAGAAATCAGATCAACCCTCCTTCCTAAATCTCACTCTCCCTCTTTGTCCCACTCCCAAAGGAACAAAAAGACAAAACACATGAAATACTGATTTCTAAGACACTGGAAATCAGGCAGCAAAGGATAGCAAGCCTTGAGAGGTGAAAAACAAACAAGGTGAGTCTTGCCATGGGCCCAGCTTCCTGCTTTCAGTGAGTTCCCAGGCTGGGTACCAAGAGTAGGATTTCAGGTACTGTTGGTGGAAAGCAAGGCAGCTAGAGTTCACAGGACAAAGATCCAGCGATTCTTATTTGCAAAGCAGATGTAGAGCAAAGGTATGGCTATCAAGGCTGAAAGGGGTGTTGGGGGAATCGGGAAATTAGGATTTACCTATATGCACTATTGATGACACTATGTATGACACCACCCTTATAGCAGACAGTGAAGAAGAACTAAAGAACCTCTTGATGAAAGTGAATGAGGAGAGTGAAAATGTTGTTTTAATGCTCAACATTCAGAAAACTAAGATCAGGGCATCCAGTCCCAATACTTCATGGCAAATAGATGGGGAAACATCGGAAACCATGGCAGACTTTATTTTTCTGGGCTCCAAAATCACTGCAGATGGTGACTGCAGCCATGAAATTAAAAGACGCTTACTCCTTGGAAGGAAAGTTATGACCAAGCTAGACAGCATATTAAAAAGCAGAGATATTACTTTGCCAACAAAGGTCCATCTAGTCAAGTCTATGGTTTTTCCAGTGGTCATGTATGGATGTGAGAGTTGGATATAAAGAAAGCTGAGCACAGAAGAACTGATGCTTTTGAACTGTGGTGTTGGAGAAGACTCTTGAGAGTCCCCTGGACTGCAAGGAGATCCAACCAGCCCATCCTAAAGGAGATCAGTCCTGGGTGTTCATTGGAAGGACTGATGTTGAAACTGAAACTCCAATACTTTGGCCACCTAATGCAAAGGGCTGACTCATTTGAAAAGACCCTGATGCGGGGAAAGATTGAGGGCGGGAGGAGAAGGGGATGTCAGAGGATGAGATGGCTGGATTGCATCACTGACTCAATGGACATGGGTTTGGGTGGACTCCAGGAGGTGGTGATGGACGGGAAGGCCTGGTGTGTTATGGTTCATGGGGCTGCAAAGAGTCGAACACGAATGAGTGACTGAACTGAGCTGAACTGGTACAATAAATAACAAATGAGAACCTATCGTATGGCACAGGGAATTACTGGATGCTCTGTGGTTACCTAAATGAGAAGGAAATCCTAAAAAGAGGGGATACATGTATATGTATGGCCGATTCACTGTGCTATTAACACAACATCATAATTAACACATCCTAAAACAGCTATGCTCAAATAAAAATTAATAATAAAAAAAGAAACATGAAGAAAGGTCCAGTGATGAGAGAGAGAGAATGCTCGGATATGAAAGGGTCTCCCTCAAGTACTCAGCAGAGTAATGATTGGGGTATCCTTATGAAGAAAGTGCCTGAGGCCAAGGAAAGAATGTTTTAAAAAGATCCTGGAACAAATCCTGGTGCTCACACAGGACAAGCAGTTGTATGTAAGTGATCTCCCCACACAGACTGGACTACTTATAACTCATGGGCCATTGGAAAGGACATTCAAAAAACTCTTGTGATGGACAGAGAGGCGTGGCTGTTAAAATGCTGCACTCAATATGCCCATAAATTTGGAAAACTCAGCAGCAACCGCAGGACTGGAAAAGGTCAGTTTTCATTCCAGTACTAAAGAAAGGCAATGCCAAAGAATGTTCAAACTACTACACAATTGTGCTCATCTCACATGTTAGCAAAGTAATGGTCAAAATTGTCACTGTGAGGCTTTTACAGTATGTAAACTGAGAACATCCAGATGTGCAAGCTGGATTCAAAAAAGGCAGAGGATCCAGGGATCAAATTGCCGACATCCCTTGGTTCGTAGTAAAAGCAAGAGGGTTCCAGAAAAACATCTACTTCTGCTTTATTTACTTCGCCAAAGACTTTGACTGTGTGGATCACAACAAACTGTGGAAAATTCTTCAAGAGATGGGAATACCAGACCACCTTACCTGCCTCCTGAGAAATCTGTATGCAGGTCAAGAAGCAACAGTTAGAATCGGACATGAAACAACAGACTGGTTCCAAATTGGGAAAGGAGTATGTCAAGACTGTATGTTGTCACCTTGCTTATTTAACTTCTATGCAAAGTACATCATGTGAAATGCCAGCCTAGATGAAGCACAAGTTGGAACAAATATTTCTGCAAGAAATATCAATAACCTCAGATATGCAGATGACACCACGTTTATGGCAGAAAGCAAAGAGGAAGTAAAGAGCCTCTTGATGAAAGTGAAAGAGGAGAGTGAAAAAGCTGGCTTAATATTCAACATTCAAAAAACTAAGATCATGACATCCGATCCCATCACTTCATGGCAAATAGATGGGGAAACTATGGAAACAGTGAGAGACTTTATTTTCTTGGGCTCCAAAATCACTGTAGATGGGGACCACAGCCATGAAATTAATGCTTGCTCCTTGGAAGAAAAGCTATGACTAACCTAGACAGCATATTAAAAAGCAGAGATATTACTTTACCAACACAGGTCAGTCTAATCAAAGCTATGGTTCTTCCAGTAGTCATGTATGGACGTGAGAGTTGGACTATAAGGGAAACTGAGTACCAAAGAATTGATGCTTTTAAACTGGAGAAGCCTCTTGAGAGCCCTTTGGACTGCAAGGAGATCCAACCAGTCCATCCTAAAGGAAATCAGTCCTGAATATTCATCAGAAGGACTGATGCTGAAGTTGAAGCTCCAATATTTTGGACAACTGATGGGAGGAGCTGACTCAGTATTAAAGTCCCTGATGCTGGGAAAGATTGAAGGCAAGAGGAGAAGTGGGTGGCTGAGGATGAGATGGTTGGATGGCATCACCAACTCAATGCACATGCATTTGAACAAACTCCAGGGTTTGGTGATAGACAGGGAAGCCTGGCATGTTGCCATCCTTGCAACCCTACTGAACTGAAGAAATTGGGGAACAGTTCCTTACCACCGGAAAGCTCCATAGGGCCTACAACCAGCCCATCTTTCTCTGCTCTGAGTCACCTTGTAGAACAAGCCACAGTCAGTGAATCCAAGAGGGCACAGGACAAAGCTGACTGCAGGATACTTTTATCTCCTGATATCCCCTCACCTTTTCACCTGGGCCCTACATCGTCTCTACCTGTGACACCTATTATCTCTCTGAAAGCCAAGAAGTTCATACCTTGTGAACACACTTCGCTTTCCCTCACCCCAGCATACCTGCGGGACAATCTGATTTGAGTCAGAGAACAAAAGGGAAGGAATTCAACACTACACCGCGGTTTCCAGCCAAAGACACAATGATGAAGAGGGTCAGGCTCTGCGGATTGAGCTGATCCAGGAGGAAAAGCAGCCGGTGGTCGAGCCGCTATCCGGGGAGGCCCCGAAATCAGGTCAAGATCAGGGAGTAGATGGACCCGCCCATCACCGGCTGAGAACCAAGTGGCCTCTGCTTCACAAGGAAACAGGTTCAGAAAGAGAGCTTGACCTCTCACCACACCTGGATTCCAGGTCTTCCCACACAACCTGCGGAGCCTCCCTTGTCCAGTTCTTGGATGAGGCTGAGCCTCTGATCCAGGGGTTGGGGAGCCGTCGTTGTGTTTTGTCACATCTTCGGGGATAGGGGATGGATCCGTCCCCTCGGCGCGGTCCACTCGCCGGCTCTGAAGCCCTGGGCCTACCATTTCTGCTGCAGGGAGCCGTGTGTCCGTGGTCCCTCGGTCGTCCGCTGTGCGTCCACTCTGACGAGGAGAGGACCACCTTACCCTCGTCCCGTCCCAGTGGGACGTCAGCATGCCGGACGCGACAGAAAACGATGAATCCGCTCCTCTGGACGTGGGAGGTGAAAACTAGGACCTGCAGGGGAGGAAAGCAAGACGAAATCTCAAGAAAAGCAAGGCGAAATCTCAAGGACTCTCAAGAATCTCCTGATCTAAAGCTGTTTTCAAGTCCGCCTCTTTGGCAACTCAGGCCTCTAGGGCGACTGAGGGTGCTGTCGAGCCGTAGCACTCTCGACCGCACTCGGAGTCCACGCGGAACCAGGAGGAGCCCTGCGGCCTGGGAGCCGGTGCGCATGCGCCCGGCGCCTCCCTCGGGTTCTGAGCCCCTGAACCTCAGACGCCAACGCAACGCCGCACTGAGAAAAGAAGGAAAGCCACTGCTGGAGAAAAGGGCACATGCATTCCCCAAATTGAGAAGCTCTACTGCTAAAGGAAACCAGAGACAGACAGACACACAGACACCACTGCATTAAAACCTTTCAGCGAAAAGAAACTCTGCCTGCTGTGAGGTAAATAGGAAAACCCTTCAAGACACCTGCTTTCTGAAAGAAAAAAACGCATTTACCTCTCTGTTACATTCGCGCTCCACGAACTGTTGACTGCAAAATTATAAAAGGAAAACAAGAGGCGTTTCAGACATTGTAAAATGTAAAACAAACCCGCCCTTCAAGAAGAATCTCAAGTTTGGAATGAAGACGGTCAGATCTGCGTGGATCGAGCCTGGCTCCTAGGCGGCTTTATGCTGGGCCTGGTAGGCAAAGGAATTCAACAAATGACCCGAGCCTCAGTCTTTGCCGCCGTTCCTGCTAAACGTGAAAGCGTGATGCAAGTCTGGACTAGAATCTGGACTGAAACTAGAGGACTAGAATCAGGCACAGACGCAGGAATCTGAGGAACCCCCGGTGCCAGGCGGCGCTGGAGAAGCGCTGCTGTGAAAGGCCTGCGAGAGAGGAGCGCACGGGTCAGGCGGGGTAGAGGGGACGGCGGGTCCTTTGTTTCCCGAGTGGGATTTGAAGCATCGAGCCTGGTCCCCGCTGGCGCCATGGGAAGGGACTCTAAGGCAGTGGATCTGCCTCTGGAAGGGCTGTGTCCACCTTGACGGACGTGTGGCCACCTGGGGCTCAGACGCACCTTACTCCCCCCCCCCCCCCGCCCCCTCCGCCCCGCCTCCTGAGGCTTCTGAGAACTGGGGAGTCAGCGGGGGCGACCTCTGGGCGCAAAGGTGGCACACAGGGACCTTGCCCCGGAAGAGGCGAGGAACCCTAAACCAGGCCCTTTCAGGAACTGCAGATCCTTACTTGACGGATTGCCTGTGTTTCCAGAGTCCTCTTCCTTTGAAAATTTGAAGGTCAGGTGTGTCCAAACATGCAATTCTTGGATATGTCACTAGACACAACTGGCCGTGTGGTTTCCGTAGTGTAGTGGTTATCACGTTCGCCTAACACGCGAAAGGTCCCCGGTTCGAAACCGGGCGGAAACAACTCCACTTTCCCCCAAAACTTTTAGATTCATATTTTAAACAGAAAATAGAGGTCTGCCGCCTGGAGTGAGGCTTGGAGCTTCAGCTTCCCCATCAGTCCTCCCAAAGAATATTCAGGGTTGATTTCCTTTAGGACTGACTGGTTTCATCTCTCCTTGACCTGCATACAGGTTTTTCAGGAAGCAGGTAAGGTGGTCTGCTATTCCCATCTCTTGAAGAATTTTCCATATTTTGTTGTGATCCACGCAGTCAAAGGCTTTAGAGGAGTCAATGAAGCAGAAATAGATGTCTTTCTGGAATTCTCTTGCTTTTTCTATGATACAATGGAGGAAAAATGGAAGGAAAAAGGAGGAAAAGGATAGAACCAAATTAATTGGAAAAGTATATGGAAAAGGTTAAATAGAGAGTATATACGCAGTGGAGAAAATTTCATTGGTAAAAGGTGTTTACAGGGTGATGATGATGAGCCTACTCTTTCATGCATTCTAGGATTCCCAGTCAACCTGCTTTCCTCCAGAGATCCTCTCTGAGGATCACAGACTACCTGGACGTATGTCCTTGTGTGTGTGTGTACACAAGACACAGAGGAGTAGGGTAGTAGTGGAGCATGGGAGAGGATGCATAGACTAGAAACAATCATACATCATTTACATTCTAAAAGAGTGAGACACGTCCCTGGGTGGGCTCAAACCAAAAGCTTTTCGGTTAACAGAGGAACTCGCTAACCGATTGCCTGATTGTGCCACAAAGTCGGGAGGAGAGTTTCATCCTCACTCCCACAGAAAGCAAGCATACTTATGGAACTGGGAGGAGCCACCTCTGTTTCACAGAATGGCGTTTCCACTTCGGAGCCTCGGACAACCTGAGAGATGGAGTCCACTGAGCCTGTTCGTTCCCGTCGGGAAGCCGGGAGGTTCCGAGGGCAGAAGGTCTCCTGAGCGTCCTCGCCGCCAAGATTCAGCGCCCAGAAGAAGCCCCGAGCTTGAGCCGAGGGGTCCCAGAAAGAAGCTGATGGCTCCTGGTTTGCTCCGCCTTCGTCCGACCATTTGCGCTTCTGGACATCGGTTTAGTAGATGGGGTGCGTGTGGCTGCAGCTGGAAAGAGATCAGTTTATTGTGATCCACTCAATGTAAGGCTTTAGTTGTCTTTTGAGGACGGGAAAGGAAAGGTGTGAAGAGGGCGAATAGATCCGAGGAAGGCCAAGGGCAGGAGAAAACAGAGAAGGAGCAAGAAGGAGAAAGGGACTGCAAGAGAGAGGAGCGGGCTGGTATCTCGGCGGGGGCCACCGGCGCTGGGCTGGGGAGATCACAGCGCCTGACCCTGGCGCAGCTCCCACGCTTTACTGAGGAGTCCAGGATTCCAGTTCACCCCCAATAGCAAAGCTGCTGGCCTTACATTTGTTCTGGCAGTTTCCTTTGCTGGTGGGCTGTGTAGGTTTGCAGGTGAATGCAAGACCTATGGGCTACCTTGGAGATGACTAGTGGGCAAGGAAACACACAAATTCACTTTCCCATTTGCAGGCTGGTCTTCAGGGTCTGGGTGGGAATCTGGAAAATCTGAGTGCCAATATCAATACTGATTTTGAGATAAGGAGATCAATAGCCAAGCAGTCAGTGAAAGTAGTTATGTTGGTGGGGGAGTGGGAGTGGGAACTTGACTGGGGCCAGTGGAGTACTCTTTGGGGTATATGTAACTCGGTATCATTCACATGTGTGTGTGTGTTGTGTGTGTGTGTATACAAACATATATACATAGTAAGGTGCATTGCTTATATTTTAACTTTAAATTTTTACATAGTCATAAATAAATATATATCTTATGTAAAATTCTGGGTCTTGTGTCATGTGTAAGAAGGTTTTCCACTTAAAACCTTAGTTTTTTTAATTGGGGGATTTTTGAGGCAAGGAATTGGACTACTGTTCTTTTGATGAGCTGATCAAATGAGCTGGTAAACTGGCAGATCCCACCAGCCCAGGAGGCTACCACTGCCACTGTAAGGCATCAGGAACTTAAAGCCACACCCAGACTTTATGCAGTGCAGTGCCAAAATGCAACACCTTACACTCAATGGTGCCATGTGCTGAGGCACTGTCTACAAGTTTTACATGGGTATACTCACTTTATCCTTTCAACAGGCTTCTATCATATCATCATCCTCATTTCACACATGAGAAACCTCAGATATGGAAGGTTAAGTAACTTGTCTAGTCACTCAATCAGTGAGTGGGAATCTGAAACCAGCATTTTGAACTGGAAGCCTGCCTGGCTCCACAGGATATGGTGCCCATCAAAGAGGAACACAAATGGTAAAAATGTTTGGCAAGAAATTTAAGACTGTATATTTCTTTCACAAAACACCAAGGAGGAGTCACGTAACATGAATAAAATTGTCTGCAATATTCTCATGAACCACTTGCCTCCCAAACACCTTCCTTATTCCAAGAGCTGCTCCCCTTGAATCCCCAACTTAAACACACCTTCTGCAAGAACTAGATTTTTCCTCCCTTTTATCCTTTCCTCTCACCTTTCTAATACCTCTTCCACAGCTCTTCTGTTCTTTCACTTCCAGGTCATTCATTTTTTTAATTACAAATATTGAATATATCTAAAGAAGGAAATAAGCAGTCATCCATAGTCCCACCTCCTGGAAGGGACTACTGTTATCATCTTTGCATGTTTTCCTTCAAATCTATTTTTAAATTATTCTAAGTTGTAGCAAAAGGTGCATGGGTTCATGCTAAGTCATTTCAGTCCTGTCTGACTCTCTTGGACCCCAGTGACTGTAGCCTGCCAGGCTCCTCTGACCGTGAGAGGATTCCAGGCCAGAATATGGAGTGGGTAGCTATGCCCTCCTCCAGGGAATCTTCCTGAACCAGGGATAGACCCCACATCTCTTGTGTCTCTTGCATTGGCAGGTGGGTTCTTTACCATTAGTATCACCTGGGAAGCCCCTAAAGTATGTAGGTTTATTTTTCAAATTTCAAATAATGCACAAAATACAAATATGTAAAATTTTGAAACATCTTAAATTCAAAAGTAACTTCTGTTAATGTAGGTAAATGCTGCTGGAGTCATTTAGGTACATCAACAGAGAGAAAAATATATATAAATATGCTTTTATATGATTGAGCTCTTATAGGTTCTATTCCTATTTTCAAGTATTTCAATTTAATAGTGCATGCTGCTGCTGCTGCTAAATCACTTCAGTTGTGTCCGACTCTGCCCGACCCCACAGACGGCAGCCCACAAGGCTCCCCCATCCCTGGGATTCTCCAGGCAAGAACACTGGAGTGGGTTGCCATTTCCTTCTCCAATGCATGCAAGTGAAAAGTGAACGTGAAGTCACTCAGTCGTGTCCGAGTCTTAGCGACCCCGTGGACTGCAGCCCACTAGTCTCCTCCATCCATGGGATTTTCCAGGCTAGAGTACTGGAGTGGGGTGCCATTGCCTTCTCCATTAATAGTGCATAAATTTAATGAAAAGTTACAAAAATGAAGAAACTGTTGAACTTTCAAATTGTTTACCTTAAGAGATATATATTTCTAAAAGAACCCTCTAATGCTAATAATAATGACTATAATTGAATTGTTATTAAAATTTGGAATGATTCTTCTCATTACTTTTTAAAAATCAAATTTCTTAAGAATTAATTTAAAAATAATACAATCTATCCATTTCATGTTTGATGACTTTTGACAACTGAACATATGCATGGAACCATTACCATGTTCAAGAACATCTCCAGCACTCCAAAATATCCTCTTGAGCCCCTTTGCCATCAATCCCCCTGCCACGCCCTGTAGCCCTGTCCCAGGTGCTCAATGATCTAGTTCTTTTCACTAGGGATTAGGTTGCCTCATCTAGTAATTTGCATAGTGGATCCACAGAGTATATACTCTTTTCATCACTCAGGGTGATATTTTAATCCATATTGTTGCCATATATCAGGAATTTGTTTCGTTTTATTGAAGAGTAGTATTCCTTTGAGTGAATATATCACCATTATATCTATTCACTTCGTGATGAACATTTGAATGGTTTTCAATTTGGAAACCATTATGAACAAAGCTGATATTAGCAAGTTCCTTTTGTGGGCATATGATTTATAAATTCCATTTAAAACTTTTTATAAATTCACAAATTTATTTTGTGACTGTGAATTCATTCACAAATTATGAATAAATTCATAAAGACAAAATTTATTGAAATGTTTAAAAACTGTATTCAAATGTTACAAAAGACTGAAGTATCAGCTTATCTTTGATTGTTTCCTACCAGAACATCCTTAATATTAGCCACATGCTCTACCAGCTATATTATTTGATTATCTCATTTAATCTACACAACAGCTTCATGAAGTACTTATTATTTCTTTTATATGACACTTGCAAAATTGGCCTAGCGTATTGGAGTTGACCCAAGGTCAAAGGGAAAGTAAGTGGTGGCACCAAGACTAAAAGGAGGCCCCCCAGTTGTTGGGCTCATTACACTTGGGCTAAATATTCTCCGCCCTTCCTGGTTTCCTGTCTACCTTTTGCCCCTGATCTGTGTGCTTGGGGCTGATCCTGGCAACCAGCATTTCCAGGTCTTTCTTGCCAATGGACTCCAATGGGTGCAGCCAAACAAATGAGATCAGAAGGGAGAGGGGAGGAATGTGAATGAAAACGGTTGCCTGCCATATCAGCAAACAAAGCATGCTGTGCCATCTGGCCACCAGCCACTACCAACCATAATAAGTGCATTAAGAAGAAACCTATCTGTTGTTGGAGTAGGAAATGCAAGCCACTGCAGTGTTCTTACCTGGAAAATCCCATGAAGAGAGGAGCGTGGTGGGCTACAGTTCATGGCATCCCACAGAGTTGGATATGACTGAGCATGCATGGCTGAATACAGACTGTGGGGTCTTAGGTCCACAAACCCTGGCCCACAGCTGTGAAAGCACCAAGTTCTAACCACTAGACTGCCAAGGAATTCTTGTCACATCTTAAGATGTCAGTTACCAGGGTGTAAACTTTGTCGAAGCACTTCATTATTTGTGTATTTGAAAGATGCAAGAGACTGGATCGTAAATATTCTCATCACAAAAAAGAAATGAGAATTATGTGATGGGATGGAGCTAGTTAATGCTCTGGTGGGAATCGTTTTGCCATATATAACTGTATCCAATCAACGTGCTGCACACCCTAAACTCACACAGTGTTATATGTCAATTATAACTCAATAAACCTGGAGAAAAAATTTATAAAAAAAAGAAAGAAACCTATCTCTTGTATCTTTGGAACCCATCAAAAGCCTAGGGAGACACATTCCAGTGCTGCAAGTTCAAGTGCTACCCAGCTGGGGAAGAAGAAGGCCTGCTTACTCACTGGCCACATAGCCAAGGATGTCTGCTTTGGCTCCAGCTGCTGAGGAGAACTCCACCCACCTTCACCGGTGCCAGGAGGGCCTGGTCCCTGCCTATACTCACTTCATCCTCAGGAGTGGTTTAGATGAGGAAATCACCGAGGATTTCTTCTTTTCCCCTAATCTATTCCCACTCTTTCACTGTGTGTCTTCAAGACCACTGTTGGATGCTGAAAGTACAGGACTTAAAGGAGATGCTGCCCTTCTCCTACTGGTCTCTTCTTGCCGGGACCGTTACTGCCCTGGGGTTCAGAACCAGAGCGGCCAGGAGGGCACTGGCTGCCTGAGAACCTCTGTCGCCACGTGCATCCAAGTGCACCGTGCACCTGTGCCTCTCCAGCTCCCTGCAATTTGAATCTGCTGCCCCCGAGCTTCTCAGGTGGCAAGAGAAGAGTAAAGCAGTCCTCTTTGATCTGCAGTGATCTCCAGGGCTGAGGGGATCTGTGAGTTTATCAGCTCATCTGATCAGCTCAACAAAAGAGCAATAATGGTCCAACTCCTTCCTTCCGGAATGCTGAACTTCTTAAAAAAAAATCATGGTTTTACATGGAAAACACTCCCCTACACATGACAATAGACCCAGAATTTTTAAAGACTTATACTTATGACTACACACAAATTTAAATCCAAAATACAAGCAATGAACTTTTGAAAATATAGTGTATGTAATACAGTGTTACACACACCCCCAAAACAGTAGTTTCCTGATCCCTTCCCATGTTCCTTTTTTCCAGGGATAACCAGTTTCACTGACTGTTTGGCTGTATATCTCCTTATCTCTAAGCAAATATTGACGCTCGGATTTTCCGGAGCCCGACGCTGCAGACCGGCCTGCAAAGCTGAAAGTGGAGTGTCTGTGTAGTTCCCTGCCCGCCAGTCATCTCCAAGGCAGCAGCCACCTGCAGAACTACGTAACCCACCTCACCACTCCACAGGGAACCCGAAAAGGGAACTTTGTCAGAACAAATGCCAGGCCAGCAGCTTTGCGATTTGGGGTGAATCGGGTCCCTGGACACCTCAGTAAAGGGTGGGAGCTGCTCGCAGTGAGGCGCTGTGGTCGCCCCAACCCAGGGACCGCCCCGCCGCAGTACCTGCCCGCTCCTCTCTCTTCCAGTCCCTTTCTGCTTCTGGCTCATCCTCTGTTCTCTCCTGATCTTGGCCCTTCCTCGGATGTTTTTGCCGACCTCATACCTTTCCTTGTAACCTCTGAAAGTTCCAAATTATAAAGATCAGAGAGATGCTTCTCAGCACCGCGAGAGGACAACTAACTAGCTATTCAGGTCCATCACGGGCCTCATCCGTACTTTTCTCCCGAGCAGTAGAGGACACAAATGTTTCCATCCGCTCACGTCGTGACAAATCATCTCGGCGGAGCAGAGTCGCGGCAGAACGAAGGGAACCCAGCCGTCGGCTCCGGACTCCCAGCGGCTCGTCTCCCCTTCGGCCCCGGAGCAGCCTGGCCGGGCGGCCCTGGATCAGGGACCTGGGTCTCCTCAGACGCCGAAATCTGCGACCTCTTTCGGTCTGAGCTTGGGACCAAAGGACGAGATTTCCAGAAGTGACGGTTCGAATCTTGACCGAACAGCGGCTTTGCGTGTCCAACGGAGACTTAAGAGCAAGAAACTCTGAATAAAATCATAATAAACTGGGACAGGGCCAATAAAAATTAGGAAGAATAGAGAACTTGAATAAAACACAGTTCTTCTCATTCAGGTCTGGAACCCTGGAACCTAAAGCTGTCGAGATTCCCGGCTAATTATCGACATCGCAGCCCTTCCACTTTACCATTTAGTCACAGGGACAACTTTTCTAATTAAACAGAAAGTGTCCACGAGATTTGAACTCAGATCGCTGGATCCAGGGTCCTCACTATTACACCATGGAACCTCTTTGGCATCTACCTTCTCTCCGCTGCCAAGGAAAGAGCATCTGCTTCTTCAGCCTCCATATGTCCCATTCCTACTCCCAAGACTTGAACACAGTTGACCCGAGTAGGTGCACATCCCTTTTGCTTTCTTAATGCTCCTCTCCTTTGATAGGCTCAGTTCACTCTCACCTCAGAAAATGAGGTAAAATCCACTTTGGGTTTTGTGCCAGGGAAGAGCCCACTAGCTCTCCATCATCAACCACATATTCTGCCCTGGTTAAGCAGAATGTCTCATCTTGAGCTAAAATTTCTGCAAATAATAGTATTTCCCTTTTCCTTGCCTTCATCTTTTCTCATTGCTCCAAGAAGGCAGATGGTTGTCAGGGCAGGAGGCGGGATTTCCTGGATCCCTTAGTTTTCCAATCATACAAATTACCCTCCAAAGCTGCTGCCACCAACTCTTATCTGTAACATGTAAACTGTATCAGCAGTGGAGTGGCAATGGAGGCAGGAGAACTCTCCTTTTCTTCATACATTTCTGATTTGGGAGGGGTAAGGTTTTCTCACAGCAAGTGTATATTTGTTAGATTTACAATGTAAGTAACAACAACCATTTACATCAAACATTCAGACAAACCAGCTATACTCACCTAGAAGTGAAGGGAACTTCGCTCAGTTTAGTCGGACTTTGTGACCCCATGGACTGGAGCATGCCAGGTTCGAAGAGATTCTCCAGGCAAGAATACTGGAGTGGGTGACCATTCCCTTCTCCAGGGGATCTTCCCAACCCAGGGATTTACCCTGGGCCTCTTGCATTGCAGGCAGATGCTTTACCTGCTGAGCCACTAGGGAAGACCCAAACTCACCTGGGGTGACTCACATATGGAAGAGGGCGTGAGGCAGAGCTCTGACACTTAGGCAGTCACAGACTCTTTGGTCAGGTCGGTCAAGTCAGTTTCTCTTCCATTTCTTAACATGTCAAATCTAGAAATTGCAGTTTTAAAAAAGGCGTACAAATATCAAGGTACACAAAAGCACTGATTGCTGAATCATAGAGGATGCACATCCAAGTTGTCTTATAGTACAGACGGTACTTATGTACCCAAAATACCACCACATTAAATATTTGCATGTATAATAGGTATAAATCCTATCAGGGCTCAGAATAATAATCTTTACTTCTTCATTGTATCCTAAAAGTGTTTCTTCCCTAAGGCAATACACATAACAGAAAAAATAGCACCAGTTTTTGGCCAGTCAAAAGAGTCAGAAAGATGCCTAGTGTTGCCTTGAGACATATTTGTTTCCAGAGACTGGAGAGAGGTTGACTCAAGGAGGAAGGGGGCAAAGGGGAGGTGCTTGTTATGAGGAGGAAGTTCACAGCTCCAGGGTGAGAATATGAATCTTCTTTTTGGAAAATCAAGCTGTTGAGTAGTAACGAACAACACAAAGTCAAGGTTTATGAGTTCAAGGACCGGAAATGGACTCTGATTCCTAAAGGAAGAAAAGAAATCCATAGAAAGTATGTTGAGAGATCACAGAATGGCCAGGAAACCTGGAGAACAGGGCTCTCACAAGGGGCAAGGACAGAATCAGGTGAGGTTAGAACTGGGATGGGTGGAGATGTGTGTTCTTCCCATTTCCTCCAGCCTGCACATCCATCCTGATCAGCAAGCAGAGAACTGACAATGAAAGGTGGTCCAGCTACAATGGAGGAAACTTCAAGAACACTCTTGGAGCAAACTGCAAGAGCAATCAGGGGAGCCATTGTCTTGATTCTGTTTACAGAAATTTCTAGAAGTATCAAGTTAATTCAAGGTGAAATAAATAAGGGTAGAGTTTGTCAAAAGATTCTGAGAATAGTGACAACAATATTTATGATTTCACAGCTGATAACATGATTCATCCAGTAGTTTCTAAGCCCAGGCACATCTGACAACAAATGCTTACATTCCTCCCATTTTAAAGCAGAAAGAAGGGAGGCACAAGAAATTTTCTATATTTGTCTAAGGCCACATAAGGACAGAACTATTTTTACAACCCAGAATTTGTACACAGATAGTTGGATCTCTCTTCTCAGAAGTGGGTGTATCAAGATTTCTCAGTTGTAGGGACGGGAAGAAGACCAAGAAGAGGAGAGAAGGCAAGAGAGGGAGGGAGAAAGGATAGAAGCATAAATTCTTTTATTCTCTCCTTCCTCCCCTCTCCTTAGGCCTCCTTGATTCTTGCCTGCACCAGCCCTGTCCCTCCTTCCCCACTCTGCTACCTGGAGTGGAGCAATGTTCAGCTCTAAGGATTCCTGCCCAAGCCTCCTGGGAGGTCTCCATGCCTTCCTCCCAAACCAGCCTTCCCAGCTTGGTTTTCACCCTTTCCCGCTCCCAGGCAAACCTCACAGAATGCAGCTTACCCAGGCTGGGAGGCAGGGGCTCCACCCAGCTTGCGCTGCTCCAGGGGCCTTTCCGTTGCCCACCCCACTGGATGCTGCAGATTCCAAAAACTGGGATAAAGTCTTTTAAAAAAGAACCATTCACTTTGAAAACTTTTCTGTGTTTCCCTTCTCAACGGCCTTCATGGGACGAAGGGCTAAAGACAATGTATTCATCCAAGTCTTAGAGCATCGCAGTGAGTGCCGGACTCTGTTGGCGGTGGGCGGACACAGAACGACCATCCCCGTGACCTCTGTGCTTAGTTGCTAAGTCCTGTAGACTGTTTGCCACCCCATGGACTTAGCCCGCCAGGCTCCTTGTCCATGGGGATTCTCTAGGCAAGAATACTGGAGTGGGTTGCACGCCCTCCTCCAGGGGATAGTCCCAAACCAGGGATTGAACCTGGGTGTCCTGCATTGCAGGCGGATTCTTACCATCTGAGCCCCAGGGAAGCCCACTCTGGTGGAAATCGCCTGGTGGACACAGGAAACCTAACACAGCCCCAGAGGCCTATTCCAGGGTGGACAAACTTTCATTCGTTGGGTGTAGGCGAGGACTTGGGAAGAGCCATCATGGGAGCCCACCGTGTGTTCAGCTGTCCTTGGATCTATTTCTGTTCAGGCCCACAGGATTGAAGCCCTGGCTCCTGGTACCTCCGGGGGCTCTGGCATCTGAGGTCATAGAGGGCATGGAAGTGGCATCGTTTCCCTGGGGGCAGGGGTCTTATCCTAGGAAGAAGTGTCAACTCCAAAGACCCCAGGAAAAGCTGATACCTCTCTCTCCGTAGCATTCGGCTGTTAACCGTAAAGGTTGGTGGTTTGAGCCCACCCAGAGACGGTGGGGTGGCATTTTAGAGACCACCGAAGAGACTCCCTTTTGCCAGGAGAACACCAGGAAGTGCAGCGTCGAGCTGGCATGCAGAGAAAGAGCACAGGAGTCAGGGACAAAGGAACAGGGGAGAGGGTGGGTCTCGGGGGATTGGAAGCGTAGATTGCCTGAGTCCAGCTTCAGCAGCCAGGGATTCAGCCTGAAGAGATGGACGGTGTCGGAGAGAAAATGAGGCAGCCTCTCAGTTTTCTTGGACTGCCTATTTATTTCAAGTTTAAGATTCTCTTTTATACTTTTACAAAAACATTGGGTCAGAGGTTTGACATTTTCAGTTCCCCCTCACCCAGATTTACTATCTCCATAAATCATTGTTGCCCTTCAAACAGAGTTCCTGCTTCAGCCATTCTCTCAGAATCAGCTTTACCATCTATTAGCTACTTATTCTTATGTGTCCTATAGTTAACTTGTGATTACATTGTAATTCATGCTACATTCCTCAGTTTATTTTTTATCTTTCTAAATCCTGTTTGCCCCTAACATCCTGAGCTCACTATCTCTTAAAAAGGCTTCTAGCTATTAGTATCTCTGAAATTCCTAACCTCTATAAGCTATAGTAAAATATGCTAACATTACAACATTCCTTAAATCTTTAACTTCTAACTATTTTAATTATTTCTAAGCACTAAATTCAGTACACTCCTTTGCCATCAATATTTTCCTCACAAATAGGCTTCAGATAGCAATCTCTCCCATGGCCTCAAGCTGCTGCTTATGTGCTTATCCTGGAACACTCTTTTGTAAAAGTCCTTAAACAAATGTCAATGATTAACTTTATGAATTATTCTCTTAGCACAGCTGCAGAAAGCTTTGTGCCTTCTCATGGTCCTCTCAAGAACAATAAGCAACTTAATATTCCTTTTCAGTCAACTCAGCCGAGGAGAGGAAAAAACAAGACAGAATCACAAGGCCTAACTCCTTCATCCCGGGTCCGTGCCTGCAGGACAAAGAGAGGGGCTTGGGGCCGTGCTTCCATTTTGTCAGTAATGCCTAGCGTGGCACCCGACAGTTGATCATTCTTGAGACCCGAGTACTGACCCCCGAGTACTGACCGCCGGTGCTGTGAAAAGGGCCACCGCGGCACAGGCCGCGGTGCGGGAGGGGCGGCATCTACATCACTGAGCAGCAGAATCGCCTGGCTTCGGACACACCTACCCTCCCCACCTCCTGGGGCTTCCAGGAGCTCGGCAATCGGCTGGGGTGACCCCTGAGCTCCGGTGCGGAGTTAAGGGTCTGAGGCCTCTGCGTTGGGTGCAGGACCCCGAATGCAACCTGTGGGGACCCCAGTGTCCTCACTTTAGGGGTGATGGGGAACTCTAAAGCAGGTCCCTCGGGAACTGGCGTCTCCGCGTCAGAGCGAGCTTGGGGCTTCAAGGTTCCTGTTTGAGTGTTAAAATTAGGTGGTCTAGATGCTGGTGGCAGCATTCGGGGTTTCATGAATACAGTGTTAAGTATTGGAGGGTGTCCCGTTTCCATAGTGTAGTGGTTATCACGTTCGCCTTACACGCGAAAGGTCCCCGGTTCGAAACCGGGCGGAAACAGGTTGCTCTCCTCCACCACCCCATCGCGGAGATTTCTGATTGGTGGAACCACCTCGTCCTGACCCGCACTGGCTCAGTGATGTCCTACTCTTTTCAACCCCATGAACTGTAGCCAGTCAGGCTCCTCTCTCTATGGGATTTTCCCGCTAATTTGCTAGAAACCCATGGGGTCAGTGCAGCTGCCCCCTTCACTCTTGCCTGCCTCCCTGTGTCCTGCAGGGACCATAAAGTGTTCTGTCAGGACACAGAGGTGAAAAGTCCTTCTCTGTGGCTGGCGGAATAGAGAACCAGATGGGAAACGCGTCCAAGGGAGGGGGAGTATCCTCAAGAGCTCTCCAGGACTGTTGAGTGGGTGCTGTTAGGTGGGTCTAAGCCCCAAGATAATAATGCCTAGTCTTGTGTTGTTCTGGCCTTGACCCAGTCCCAGGTCCACTCCAAATTCAAGCACAGAGGCATCCAGCTTTACCACACATATTCTACTCTCCCTCTCTCCAAAGTGGGGTAGTGAACCACCTTTTCTATCTCAGTGAATAGAACCCATTGGGTTTTTTTTTTTTCCCCCTTGAACTTTCTGATTTGCTGAAATGTAACTCAGGAATATAAAAAACATTTAGCTTTAGATAAATTAGTGCTCTCCATGCTACGTATAAGAAAAAATTTCAAATTGATAGTAAGGATAAATTTTGAATACTTTTAACACTCTAGATAATTCTAATAATTGATATATAATTGCATAGAAAATGTCCTGTCATACTCTCAGAGATGACTCCTGGTACGCTTTACCCAACTTTAATAATTTTAGTCTAAAACCTACTTCATGTTGACTTTCAGATTTTCTAAAAATATGTAAAATATTGGTATCATACTATTCTAGTTGTCAGATCAGATTAGATCAGTCACTCAGTCGTGTCCAACTCTTTGCGACCCCATGAATCGCAGCACACCAGGCCTCCCTGTCCATCACCAGCTCCCAGAGTTCACTCAGACTCATGTCCATCTAGTCAGTGATGCCATCCAGCCATCTCATCCTGTGTCGTCCCCTTCTCCTCCGGCGCCCAATCCCTCACAGCATCAGAGTCTTTTCCAATGAGTCAACTCTTCGCATGAGGTGATCAAAGTACTGGAGTTTCGGCTTTAGCATCATTCCTTCCAAAGAAATCCCAGGGCTGATCTCCTTCAGAATGGACTGGTTGGATCTCCTTGCAGTCCAAGGGACTCTCAAGAGTCTTCTCCAACACCACAGTTCAAAAGCATCAATTCTTCGGCACTCAGCGTTCTTCACAGTCCAACTCTCACATTCATACATGACCACAGGAAAAACCATAGCCTTAACTAGATGAACCTTTGTTGGCAAAGTAATGTCTCTCCTTTTGAAAATGCTATCTTGGTTGGTCATAACTTTTTTTCCAAGGAGTAAGTGTCTTTTAATTTCATGGCTTCAGTCACCATCTGCAGTGATTTTGGAGCCCAGAAAAATAAAGTCGGCCACTGTTTCCACTGTTTCCCCATCTATTTCCCATGAAGTGATGGGACTGGATGCTATGATCTTCGTTCTCTGAATGTTGAGCTTTAAGCCAGCTTTTTCACTCTCCACTTTCACCTTCATCAAGAGGCTTTGTAGTTCCTCTTCATTTTCTGCCATAAGGGTGGTGTCATCTGCATATCTGAGGTTATTGATATTTCTCCCGGCAATCTTGATTCCAGCTTATGTTTCTTCCAGTCCAGCGTTTCTCATGATGTACTCTGTAGAAGTCTTATATTTATTTTCTATTCAAAATCCTAATGAAAGTGAACTGCCTAAATTTCCTGTATTGCTTTGTTTCCCATAAGCAAACTCTAATCCCCAAAAATATTTCCATTTATAAAATTCAATATTATGTGCCACAGACAATTAAATATAGCATATAATCATATTTTTCAACGAAGATTAAGTCTTTTAATTATAGAAATCATAGTTACTTATATTCCCCTTTCAACGTGGGGGTAACCAGGCTCCTCCGTCCATGGGATTTTCCAGGCAAGAGTACTGGAGTGGGGTGCCATTGCCTTCTCCGTAAATGCTTTTGCTGCTGCTGCTGCTGCTGCTAAGTCGCTTCAGTCGTGTCTGACTCTGTGCGATGCCATAGACGGCAGCCCATCAGGCTCCCCCGTCCTGGCTTTTAGGTATCATCTAATATGTGAATATCTGACATGGCAGCTCATCCCCGACACTATTTACTCACAGGGACAACCGTGCAGTTACAAGACTTGCGGTGCGAAGCCCCCTGGCAGGGCAGGACTCAGTGAGCTCAGCCTCTGATTTGACTCCAGAGACCCAGGGGACCCGACGAGGGGGAGGCACTGGCTGGGCCACTGCGCCCCTGACCAGGGCTTGGAGGGCAGAGGGAGGGCCGGGCTCTGATGGCCAGAGAAGGGCAGAGCCACCCGGGTCCAGCGAGGATGCTCCGGGTCAGTCCCACACCTGTCCGTCGTGTCTGTGTGAACCACGCCGCTGAGGGTCGCGGGAGCCGGAAGGTGGGTCCTATTAGGGGAGTAAAAAGTGTTCTTCTTCTAACTAGGCAGAAAGGTCCCACCGAGATTTGAACTCAGATGGCTGGATTCAGAGTCCAGAGTGCTCACCATTACACCATGGAACCCCCTCGGGAGCCACCTGGTCTCCATCGCCAGACAACGGTATCCGCTTCTTTAGCCTCCATACGTCCCACCCATAAGCTCAGGGCCTTCTAAGGCCCTGAGGAGACTCCAATACGGTTGACTCCCCGAGGTGCTCAACCCTCTCGCTTTCTCTCTGCTCCTCTTCTTTGATCGACTCAGCTCACTCTCACCTCAGAAAATGAGGTGAAATCCACTTTGGGTTTTGTGCCAGGGAGGACCCCCTAGGTCTCTAACACCAACCACATATTCTGTTTAGGTTAACCAGAGTGTCCCATCCCGAGGTAAAATTTCTGCAAATAAGAGTGTTATTCTCCTTTTCTTTGCCTTCACCCTTTTCCCATAGCCCAGACGGGGCAGACGGTCGTCAGGGCAAGAGGCAGGGTTTCCTGGGTCCCTTAGTTTTCTCACAGCGCTGATCACACTCCTAAGCGGCCACCACCTCTTACCTGTAACATATAAAGTGTGTCAGCGGTGGAGTGGGAATGGAGGCAGGAGAACTCTTCTTTTATTCTTCATATATTTCTGATTTGGAGAGGGATAAGTTATTCTCACAACAAGTGTATATTGTTAAATTTACAATGTGAGTACAAATAACCATTTAAAGAAAACACTCAGAGAAACGAGCTATACTCACTTAAACTGAAGTCAATGTCGCTCAGTCGTGTTCAACTCTTTGTGTCCCTAGGGACTGTACCTCCCAGGCTCCACTGTCCAAAGATTCTCCAGATAAGAATACTGGAGTGGGAGGCCATTCCCTTCTTCAGGGGATCTTCCAAAATCAAGGATTGAACTAGGATGCCCTGCATTATAGACGGATTCTTACCGTCTGAGCCCCCAGGGAAGCCCACTCTGGTGGAAACCGCCTGGTGAACACAGGAAACCGAAGCACAGCCCCGGAGGCCTTTGCCAGGGTGGGCAAACTCTCATTCGTTGGGTGTAGGCGAGGAAACATGAAGAGCCACCGTGGGAGCACCCCGGTGTTCAGCTGTGCTTGGATCTACTTCGGTTCAAGCCAGGAACCTTCGAGGCCTGGATGGAGGTTTCTCCGGGGGCGCTGGCATCTGTGGCGAGTAGGGGCAGGAAAACGGCACCGTTTCTCTGGGGGACAGAGCGCTCACCCCGGAAATGAGTGTCTACTCCAGAGAGAGTCCAAAAGAACCCCGTACTGCTGTCTCTGTGGCGTAGTCGGTTAGCGCGTTCGGCTGTTAACCGAAAAGTTAGTAGTTCGAGCCCACCCAGGGACGAAAGGGTGACATTTTAGGCAACACCAAAGAGACTCTCTTTTGCCAGGAGGACACCGGAGAAGTGATGCGCCCAACGGACTTGCAGAGAAACACAACAGGAGTCAGGTGCAAAGAAACAGCGGGGAGGGCGCGTCCCGGGTGGATCGGAAGCGTCGGTCATTCCTGAGAGCCCCGAGCGCTGATCGCCGGCGCCGAGAACAGGACCACCGAGGCGCGGGTCCGCAGCCCGGGAGGGGCGGCTTCCACACCGCTGGGTTTCGGGGGTCACCTGGGCCTCGGGCGCACCCACCGTCCCCGCCTCCTGTGGGTTCCGGGAGCTGGGGGGTCGGCGGGGGCGACCCCTGAACTCAGGGTGTGCAGCTGAGGGTTTGAGGATTCTTTGTCGGGTGCGGGGCCCCAAAGGCAACCTGTGGGGGCCCGAGGGTCCTCACTTCATGGGAGAGGAGGAACCCTAAAGCAGAGCCCTTGGGAGCCGCCGTCTCCGTGCCTGAGAGAGCTTGGAGCTTCAAGGTTCCTCTTTGAGTGTTAAGAGTTGGTGGTGTGATTACTGGTGGCGGGACCTCGAATTTCATGGATACAGTGTTGAGGAACAGAGTTTACCCCGTTTCAGTAGTGTAGTGGTTATCACGTTCGCCTCACACGCGAAAGGTCCCCGGTTCGAAACCAGTCGGGAACAGGTTTTTCCCTTTCTTTTTGCCCCCCCCCCCCCCCCCCGCCCCGCCCCGAGATGTGTCTTCTCTTTGGCAAAACCAACAGGCGCGAAAGGCACGGGGTGAGGCAGGGGACGCAGCTGGAGGAAGACTTGGTGACCACCTGGAAGTCTCTTTATTCAGCGTTCGGAGAGGCCCCGGAGCCACGTCAGAGATCTGGAGGTGGACGGATCCGCTCATCACCCGCCACTCATCACCGAGCCTGACGACAAAGAAAACCGAGGTTCACAAGGAGAGCAAGACCTGGGCTCGGCAGCACGCAGCGCTACAGCTAGACCAGGAGGGACCCAGTCCGCTACTTTGTGTCCTTGCCCCAGAGCAAAAGCGACGCCCAGGAAAGGAGACGTGAAGGGCGATGAGCAGCGGGGGCACGGCTGGGAGCCCTGCACAGCTGCACACAGCCCTGGGCCGCTGCGACATTGCCTTTCCCGCTTTCTGACTTTCTGAAGCCTCATCTTCCACGCACCTTTCACCGGCAGAAACTAAGTAACTAATTTGTTTACAGCTCCCTGGTGGTCTAGTGGCTAGGATTCGGTGCTTTTACCGCTGTGGCCTGGGTTTGATTCCGGTCAGGGAAAACTTTCTTTCTTTCAGCGTCTGCACTCACATAAGTCTCTCTCTTCCTGCCCAGATCGGAAGTGTACTTTGCTTAAAGGTCCAGGGCAGAACATTTCTGCACAGAGTTTCTAAATGCTGCTGAGTCCGGGCTTCAGGGTCCTGGACCTCAGGCTGGTTATTGGAGCTGAGATGCCATGAATAGCCTGTGCTGGCCAGCTGGCCTCCACTCTTTTCTCCTGGCATGGTAAACCCAGAATCTTACTTAACAGAGTTTTCATTCAAAGAGAATGTGAGGCTTCAGTTCCAAAAAGTCATTAAAATCCCAAACCAAAAGCTTTTGTAAGATACCAAAAGTTTGCAAGAAAACGAACATCCTATATCCTGTACCTAAGTGCCCAGTTAACATCACATTCTTTCTTTATATAAGAGTCATGACATCACTTGATAGTAACGTGCCAATATCTCGGGATTGTTCCTTTCCTTTGGCGTCCCTCTCAAAGCTAATTTTTGTGGGACCTGTCTTCTAAGGCCAGGGAACAGCTTTCCCGTCCAGAAAGGGGCCCTCTTGGCCCTTCAGCACCTGGAATCCGTTCTCTTTAGGATGTAGAGAAGGTATATGTGTGTTAGTCGCTCAGTCCTTTTGGACTTTTGGCCATCCCTTGGACTGTAGCATTCCTCTCTCCATGGGCCAGCAAAGCTCAAAAGCAACACAACAACAATGCATTGGCCGGGAATCGAACCCGGGTCTCCCGCGTGGGAGGAGAGAATTCTACCACTGAACCACCAATGCTGCTATAGAGAGCATATTTGCAGGGATAGCCTAGATGGAGTTTTATTCAGGTCTTTCTCAAGTGCAGGCCACTCATGCCCTGTGCTTGTAGGACGGTCTAGGCTTTCGTCCTCCGCCCTCAGCTGCACCGGCTGCCCTCTGACCTCTGGCCTCCTGCGGGTTGCTTTGGCGGGCACTCAGGTGTGCTTTGGATCCGTCTGAGTGGTGGAACCGCCTGGTGCTCGTGCACACTGGCCCAGTCTTATCCAAAACTCTTTGCAACCCCTTGGACTCTAGCCCACCAGGCTCCTCTGTTCTTGGGATTTCCACGCTCCTTTGCTAGAAACCCATCGAGGCAGTACAGCTGCCCCCTTGGCTCTTGCCTGGCTCTCCATGCCCTGCAGGGAGCGTAAAGTGTTCTGTCAGGACACAGAGGTGAAGAATCCTTCCCTGTGGTCGGAGGATGAGAGAACCAGATGGGAAATGCTGCAAAGGGAGGGGAATATTCTCAAAAGCTTCCCAGAACTGCTGTGTGGGTGCTGTCGGTTGGGTGGCTGGCCTATGACAATAATACTTAGTCTTGTGTTCTGGCCTTGATCCAGTCCCAGGTCCAGTCTGAATTCAAGCACAGAGGCACCCTGCTTTCCCACACATATGTCATTCTGTCTCTCTCCAAGGGGAGTTCTGAACCACCTTTTCTATCTCACTGAATAGCAACCATGTGGTTTTTTTCTTTCTTTTTTTTCCTTTAACTCTGTTTTGCTGAAATGTAACTCAGGAATATAAAAAAGGTTTAGCTTTAGATAAATTAGTGCTGTCCATGCTACAAACAAGAATAAAATTCAAGTTGATTATAAGGATGAATCTCAAATACACTTACACTCCTGAAAATTCTAATAATTGATGTGTAATTACATAGAAAATGTTTGTCCGGTCATGCTCCCAGAGATGACTCTCGGTATGCACCACACTACCCTAATAATTTTGGTCTAAAAACTATCTCATGGTTACTTTCAGATTTATTATTATTTATAAAATTTCAAATTATGTGCTCCAGTAAATTAAATATACCATATAATATCTTTTAAATCAGGATTAAGTCTTTTGATTTAAGAAATAATAGTGATATAATTATTCCTCTTTCAATTTGGGGTCCATGTTTTTAGGTATCATCGAATATGTGATTTTAATCAGCATTTATCAGACATGCCTCAGCTCAAATTGCAATTTTAAGATCTATCATTAACTTTAAGCTCTTTGACTGATATTAAATTGGTTGAATTAATGTATAGTCTTTGCCTGGAAAATTTCTAATTAAGGTAGAAATAATAATGCCCAAATTTTTATAGGTTATATATAGAAGAGCTCTAGCTTAACACCTTAAGAGAACATGTGGGTATCTTTAGGAGATGTTCCTGAATGTAGCCATAACGTCACTTGAAGAAGAGCACAACACATGGACTCTTTAAGTTAAGTAAGGACATGTTGCTTACCTGATATACTCCTTTATTTAAAAAAAAAAAAAAAAAAAACAAAAAAAACAAAAATTCCTGATTCTTAGTTACCTGCCTTCTAGATCTCAAGTCACCCATTTTCCCATGTGCTAGGTAATTCTTCTTTTAGTCACTGCAGGGTCCTTAGGTGCTGGCAGGCAGGTGAACTTGAGAAGAACATGACAGGCTGCTCTCCTGCTGTGATTCTTATTTGTCTGTGTGTGTGTGAGTGAGATTCTTATTTTTGATGCCTCCTGGTTTGAATGCACCAAGGAGTGGGACCTTGGATTTCCTCCTGATACAGCAGTTTTCCTAGAGAAGGCCTGGTACCTGGTGAGCACCTAGTAAGTGCTTGCTGACTTAAGGACTCCTAATGCACAGTTTTGGAAAACTGATGAAGAAGACAGAATGTGGGTAAGATCCACACAGGCCTAGAGTATAAGGGACAGAAGGACACAAACTCCAAGAGGGAGAGAGAAGGGCAGAGAGAAATGTCCTAGAACCTAGAGACATCCTTGACTGAGTACAGAAAATCTGAAGAGCTCTTCTTTCCTCATGAACTTCAACTGAGGAATCAGTGGAAGGTGAACCAGGAACTCTAAGGATCCAGGTTTGCACAAGATGTATTATTGGTGCAGGATTCTGTAGCTTGCAACAATTTGTCTCAAATGAGATAATTTTTGCATATGTAGCCACGTACTGTTGAGATACCATACAGAGACAGTCTCAGGCTTGCAAGGAGGGAGACCCCTCATTAGATTGTGTGCATCCAACCAAAGCCAAAATACAACTCATGAAGGGAAGAGGATAAATGTCTGGGACCAGTCTTTTTTTTTTTTTTTTTAAACTCTTGTAATCCATAAGCTGCTCTGCAAGAGGCTCTCCAGAGTCATTCTGGCTGGTCTTGTCTGGACTCAATGACTTGGTCACCACTGAAAACAGTTACAATTATTAGAATACTTTCCAATCAGCTTGGAAGTTTGGTTGCTGAATATGTGCAGTCTCTGGAAATGTACACATTGCCTTTTCATTGTACCTCCCGCTAAGTTGAGTCAGTAGGGCACAAATTCCTTTGTTAGAGTAACAGACAGGTGTATTGACAATTTCTTGTGATGGCAAGACCATGAAGCAAAAGACTGTTTCCTTGAGTCGGCAAAATACATTGGAATATAAATTAGCACATCTATTTAGGGAAAATTAAGAACATAAAGAGATGCCTTCAGTTTCTAGCAAAGGTGCAGTGACAGAAATCAGATTAACCCTCCTTCCTAAAGCTCACTCTCCCTCTTTATCCCACTCCCAAAGAACAAAAAGACAAAAAGCATGAAATACTAATTTCTAAGACACTGGACATCAGGCAGCAAAGGATAGCAAGCCCTGAGAGGTAAACAAACAAGGTGAGTCTTGCCATGGGCCCAGCTTCCTGCCTTCAGTGAGTTCCCAGGCTGGGCACCAAGAGGAGGATTTCAGGTAGTATTGGTGGAGAGCAAGGCAGCTAGAGTTCACAGGACAAAGATCCAGTGATTCTTATTTGTAAAGCAGATGTAGAGCAAAGGTATGGATATCGAGGCTGAAAGGGGTGCTGGGTGAATTGGGAAATTAGGCTTTACCTATATACACTATTGATGCTATGTATGACACCACACTTATAGCAGAAAGTGAAGAAGAACTAAAGAGCCTCTTGATGAAAGTGAACGAAGAGAGTGAAAATGTTGCCTTAAAGCTCAATATTCAGAAAACTAAGATCAGGGCATCCAGTCCCATTACTTCATGGCAAATAGTGGATGGGGAAACATCGGAAATCATGGCAGACTTTATTTTTCTGGGCTCCAAAATCACTGCAGAGGGTGACTGCAGCCATGAAATTAAAAGACACTTACTCCTTGGAAGGAAAGTTATGACCAACCTAGACAGCATATTAAAAAGCAGAGATATTACTTTGCCAACAAAGCTCCATCTAGTCAAGGCATGTGAGATTTGGACTAAAAAGAAAGCTGAGCACTGAAGAATTGATGCTTTTGAACTGTGGTGTTTAGAAGACTCTTGAGAGTCCCCTGGATTGCAAGGAGATACAACCAGTCCATCCTAAAGGACATCAGTCCTGGGTGTTCATTAGGACTGATGTTGAAACTGAAACTCCAATACTTTGGCCACCTGATGCAAAGAGCTGACTCATTTGAAAAGACCCTGATGCTGGGAAAGATTGAGTGCAGGAGGAGAAGGGGACAACAGAGGATGAGATGGTTGGATGGCATCACCGACTCAATGTACATAGGTTTGGGTGAATTCCGGGAGTTGGTGATGGACAGGGAGGCCTGGCGTGCTACAGTTTATAGGGTCGAAAAGACTCAGACACAACTGAGCAACTGAACTGAGCTGAACTGGTACAATAAATAACAAAGGAGAACCTATTTTATGGCATAGAGAATTACTGGATACTCTGTGTTACCTAAATGAGAAGGAAATCCAAAAGAGAGGGAATATATGTATAGCCTATTCACTGTGCTATTAACACAACATCATAATTAACACACTGGAAAACAGATATACTCAAATAAAAGTTAATAATAAAAAAAGAAACATGAAGAAAGGTCCCGTGATAAGAGAGAGTGGGAGAGAGAGAGAATGCTGGGATATGAAAGGGGCTCCCTCAAGTACTCAGCAGAGTAATGATCGGGGTATCCTTTTGAAGAAAGTGCCTGAGGCCAAGGAAAGAACGTTTTAAAAAGATCATGGAACACAACCTGGTGCTCACACAGGACAAGCAATTGTATGTAAGCGATCTCCCACACAGACTGGACTACTTATAACTCATGGGCCATTGGGAAGAACATTCAAAAAACTCTTGTGATGGACAGGAGGGCCTGGCTGTTAAAATGCTGCACTCAATATGCCCGTAAACTTGGAAAACTCAGCAGCAGCCACAGGACTGGAAAAGGTCAGTTTTCATTCCAGTCCCAAAGAAAGGCAATGCCCAAGAATGTTCAAACTGCTACACAATTGTTGTCATCTCACACGTTAGCAAAGTAATGGTCAAAATTCTCACTGTGAGGCTTTCACAGTATGTAAACTGAGAACATCCAGATGTGCAAGCTGGATTCTGAAAAGGCAGAGGAACCAGAGATCAAATTGCCGACATCCGTTGGTTCATATTAAAAGGAAGAGAGCTCCAGAAAAACATCTACTTCTGCTTTATTGACTATGCCAAAGACGTTGACTGTGTGGATCACAACAAACTGTGGAAAATTCTTCAAGAGATGGGAACACCAGACCACCCTACCTGCCTCCTGAGAAATCTGTATGCAGGTCAAGAAGCAACAGTTAGACATGAAACAATGGACTGGTTCCAAATTAGGAAAGGAGTATGTCAAGACTGTGTGTTGTCACCCTGCTTATTTAACTTCTATGCAACGTACATCACGTGAAATGCCAGCCTGGGTGAAGCACAAGCTGGAATCAATATTTCTGCAAGAAATATCAATAACCTCAGACATGCAGATGACACCACGTTTATGGCAGAAAGCAAAGAGGAAGTAAAGAGCCTCTTGATGAAAGTGAAAGAGGAGAGTGAAAAAGCTGGCTTAATAGTCAACATTCAAAAAACTAAGATCATGGCATCTGATCCCATCATGACATGGCAAATAGATGGGGAAACAATGGAAACAGCGAGAGACTTTATTTTCTTGGGCTCCAAAATCTCTGTAGATGGGGACCACAGCCATGAAATTAAAAGACGCTTGCTCCTTGGAAGAAAAGCTATGACTAACCTAGACAGCATATTAAAAAGCAGAGATATTACCGTGCCAACACAATTCCATCTAATCAAAGCTATGGTTCCTCCAGTGGTCATGTATGGATGTGAGAGTTGGACTATAAAGGAAACTGAGTACCAAAGAATTGATGCTTTTAAACTGGTGTTGGAGAAGCCCCTCGAGAGCCACTTGGACTGAAAGAAGATCCAATCAGTCCATCCTAAAGGAAATCAGTCCTGAATATTCATCACAAGGACTGATGCTGAAGTTGAAGCTCCAATATTTTGGACACCTGATGGGAAGAGCTGACTCAGTATAAAAGTCCCTGTTGCTGGGAAAGTTTGAAGGCAAGAGGAGAAGTGGGTGGCTGAGGATGAGATGATTGGATGGCATCACCGACTCAATGCACATGCATTTGAACAAACTCCAGGGTTTGGTGATAGATAGGGAAGGCTGGCATGTTGCCATCCTTGCATCCCTACTGAACTGAAGAAATTGGGGAACAGTTCCTTACCACCGGAAAGCTCCATAGGGCCTACAACCAGCCCATCTTTCTCTGCTCTGAGTCACCTTGTAGAACAAGCCACAGTCAGTGAATCCAAGAGGGCACAGGACAAAGCTGACTGCAGGATACTTTTATCTCCTGATATCCCCTCACCTTTTCATCTGGGCCCTACATCGTCTCTACCTGTGGCACTCATTATCTCTCTGAAAACCAAGAAAATCATCCCTTGTGAACACACTTCGCTTTCCCTCACCCCAGCACACCTGCGGGACAATCTGATTTGAGTCAGAGAACAAAAGGGAAGGAATTCAACACCACAGCCGAAGACACAATGATGAAGAGGGTCAGGCTCTGCGGATTGAGCTGATCCAGGAGGAAAAGCAGCCGGTGGTCGAGCCTCTATCAGGGGAGGCCCCGAAATCAGGTCAAGATCAGGGAGTAGATGGACCCGCCCATCACCGGCTGAGAACCAAGTGGCCCCTGCTTCACAAGGAAACAGGTTCAGAAAGAGAGCTTGACCTCTCACCACACCTGGATTCCAGGTCTTCCCTCACGACCTGCGGAGCCTCCCTTGTCCAGTTCTTGGATGAGGCTGAGCCTCTGATCCAGGGGTTGGGCAGGCGTCGTTGTGCTTTGTCACATCTTCGGGGGCAGGAGATGGATCCGTCCCCTTGGCACGCTCCACCCCCCGGCTCTAAAGCCCTGTGCCTACCATTTCTGCTGCAGGGAGCCGTGTGTTTGTGGTCCCTCGGGCGTCCGCTGCGCGTCCACCCTGACGGGGAGAGGACCACCTCACCCTCGTCCCGTCCCAGTGGGACGTCAGCATGCCGGTGCGACAGAAAACGATGAATCCGCTCCTCTGGACGTGGGAGGTGAAAACTAGGACCTGCAGGGGAGGAAAGCAAGGCGAAATCTCAAGAAACGCCCTGATCTAAAGCTATTTTCAAATCCGCCTCTTTGGCAACTCAGGCCTCTAGGGCGATTGAGGGTGCTGTCGAGCCGTAGCACTCTCGACCGCACTCGGAGTCCACGCGGAACCAGGAGGAGCCCTGCGGCCTGGGAGCCGGTGCGCATGCGCCCGGCGCCTCCCTCGGGTTCTGAGCCCCTGAACCTCAGACGCCAACGCAACGCCGCACTGAGAAAAGGAGGAAAGCCACTGCTGGAGAAAAGGGCACATGCATTCCCCAAATTGAGAAGCTCTACTGCTAAAGGAAACCAGAGACAGACAGACACACAGACACCACTGCATTAAAACCTTTCAGCGAAAAGAAACTCTGCCTGCTGTGAGGTAAATAGGAAAACCCTTCAAGACACCTGCTTTCTGAAAGAAAAAAACGCATTTACCTCTCTGTTACATTCGCGCTCCACGAACTGTTGACTGCAAAATTATAAAAGGAAAACAAGAGGCGTTTCAGACATTGTAAAATGTAAAACAAACCCGCCCTTCAAGAAGAATCTCAAGTTTGGAATGAAGACGGTCAGATCTGCGTGGATCGAGCCTGGCTCCTAGGCGGCTTTATGCTGGGCCTGGTAGGCAAAAGAATTCAACAAATGACCCGAGCCTCAGTCTTTGCCGCCGTTCCTGCTAAACGTGAAAGCGTGATGCAAGTCTGGACTAGAATCTGGACTGAAACTAGAGGACTAGAATCAGGCACAGACGCAGGAATCTGAGGAACCCCCGGTGCCAGGCGGCGCTGGAGAAGCGCTGCTGTGAAAGGCCTGCGAGAGAGGAGCGCACGGGTCAGGCGGGGTAGAGGGGACGGCGGGTCCTTTGTTTCCCGAGTGGGATTTGAAGCATCGAGCCTGGTCCCCGCTGGCGCCATGGGAAGGGACTCTAAGGCAGTGGATCTGCCTCTGGAAGGGCTGTGTCCACCTTGACGGACGTGTGGCCACCTGGGGCTCAGACGCACCTTACTCCCCCCCCCCCCCGCCCCCTCCGCCCCGCCTCCTGAGGCTTCTGAGAACTGGGGAGTCAGCGGGGGCGACCTCTGGGCGCAAAGGTGGCACACAGGGACCTTGCCCCGGAAGAGGCGAGGAACCCTAAACCAGGCCCTTTCAGGAACTGCAGACCCTTACTTGACGGATTGCCTGTGTTTCCAGAGTCCTCTTCCTTTGAAAATTTGAAGGTCATGCAATTCTTGGGTATGTCACTAGACACAACTGGCCGTGTGGTTTCCGTAGTGTAGTGGTTATCATGTTCGCCTAACACGCGAAAGGTCCCCGGTTCGAAACCGGGCGGAAACAACTCCACTTTCCCCCAAAACTTTTAGATTCATATTTTAAACAGAAAATAGAGGTCTGCCGCCTGGAGTGAGGCTTGGAGCTTCAGCTTCCCCATCAGTCCTCCCAAAGAATATTCAGGGTTGATTTCTTTTAGGACTGACTGGTTTCATCTCTCCTTGACCTGCATACAGGTTTTTCAGGAAGCAGGTAAGGTGGTCTGCTATTCCCATCTCTTGAAGAATTTTCCATATTTTGTTGTGATCCACGCAGTCAAAGGCTTTAGAGGAGTCAATGAAGCAGAAATAGATGTCTTTCTGGAATTCTCTTGCTTTTTCTATGATACAATGGAGGAAAAATGGAAGGAAAAAGGAGGAAAAGGATAGAACCAAATTAATTGGAAAAGTATATGGAAAAGGTTAAATAGAGAGTATATACGCAGTGGAGAAAATTTCATTGGTAAAAGGTGTTTACAGTGTGATGATGATGAGCCTACTCTTTCATGCATTCTAGGATTCCCAGTCAACCTGCTTTCCTCCAGAGATCCTCTCTGAGGATCACAGACTACCTGGACGTACGTGCTTGTATGTGTGTGTGTGTGTGTGTGTGTGTACAAGACACAGAGGAGTAGGGTGGTAGTGGAGCATGGGAGAGGATGCATAGACTAGAAACAATCATACATCATTTACATTCTAAGAGAGTGAGACACGTCCCTGGATGGGCTCAAACCAGGAGCTTTGCGGTTAAAAGACCAACGTGCTAACCGATTGCGCCACAAAGTCGGGAGGAGAGTTTCATCCTCAGTCCCACAGAAAGCAAGCATACTTACGGAACTGGGAGGAGCCACTTCTGTTTCACAGAATGGCGTTTCCACTTCGGAGCCTCGGACAACCTGAGAGATGGAGTCCACTGAGCCTGTTCGTTCCCGTCGGGGAGCCGGGAGGTTCCGAGGGCAGAAGGTCTCCTGAGCGTCCTCGCCGCTGCAGATGTCAGCGCCCAAAAGAAGCCCCGAGCTTGAGCCGAGGGGCCCCAGAAAGAAGCTGATGGCTCCTGGTTTGCTCCGCCTTCGTCCGACCATTTGCGCTTCTGGACATCGGTTTAGTAGATGGCGTGCGTGTGGCTGCAGCTGGAAAGAGATCAGTTTATTGTGATCCATACAATGTAAGGCTTTAGCTGTCTTTTGAGGACGGGAAAGGAAAGGTGTGAAGAGGGCGAATAGATCTGAGGAAGGCCAAGGGCAGGAGAGAACAGAGAATGAGCCAGAGAGAGAAAGAGACTGCAAGAGAGAGGAGCAGGCTGGTACGGTGGCGGGGACCGACGCTGGATGGGGAGATCACAGAGCCTGACTCTGGCTCAGCTCCCACGCTTTACTGAGGTGTCCGGGAATCTGGTTCACCCCAAATCGCAAAGCTGCTGGCCTTACATTTGTTCTGGCAGTTTCCTTTGCTGATTCCATGAGGAGGGGCAAGGTGGGCTGTGTGGGTTTGCAGGTGAATACAAGACCTATGGGCTACCTTGGAGATAACTAGTGGGCAAGGAAACACACAAATTCACTTTCCCGTTTGCAGGCTGGTCTTCAGGGTCTGGGTGGGAAACTGGAAAATCTGAGTGCGGCTATCAATATTGATTTCGAGATAAGGAGATCAATAGCTAAGCAGTCAGTGAAAGTGGTTATGTTGGTGGAGGAGTGGGAGTGGGAACCTGACAAGGGGGCAGTGGACTCCTCTTCCCAGGCATGTGTAACTTGATACTGTGTGTGTGTGTGTGTGTGTGTGTGCTGTATATACACATATATACACGTAGTAAGGTCCATTGCTTGTATTTTAACTTTAAATGTTTATGTAGTCATATATATATATATATGTTATGTAAAATTCTGGGTCTTGAGTCATGTATAGGAATGTTTTCAACTGTAAAACCTTAATTTTTTTTTTAATTGGGGGATTTTTGAAGCAAGGAATTGGACTACTGTTCCCCTTTTGATGAGCTGATCAGATGAACTAGTAAACTGGCAGGTCCCACAAGCCCAGGAGGCTACTGCCGGTCAGACAGGATTCCTTCACTCTCTCTTGAAAGTTCCGCTGCCACTGAAAGATATCACTAACTTAAAAGAAAACCACACCCAGACTTTATGCAGTGCAGTGCCAAAATGCAAGACCTTACACTCAATGGTGACATGCAAAGTGCCATGTGCTGAGGCTCTGTCTACAAGTTTTACATGGGTGTACTCACTTTATCCTTCCAGCAGGCTTCTATCATATCATCATCCTCATTTCACACATGAGAAATCTGAGACATGGAAGGTTAAATAACTTGTCTAGTCACTCAATCAGTGAGTGGGATCTGAAAGCAGCAATTTGAACTGGAGCCTGCCTGGCTCCACAGGATATGGTGCTAGTCAAAGAGGAACACATATGGTAAAAATGTTTGGCAAGAGATTTAAGCCCGCATGTTTCTTTGACAAAACACCAAGGAGGAGTCATGTAAGACGAATAAAACTGCAGTATCCTCATGACCCACTTGCCTCCCAAACACCTTTCTTATTCCAAGAGCTGCTCCCCTTGAATCCCCAACTTACACACTTCTGCAAGAACTAGGTTTTCCCTCCCTTTTATCCTTTCCTCTCACATTTCCAATACCTCTTCCATAGCTCTTCTGTTCTCTCTTCTGTTCTTTCACTTCCAGGTCATTCATTTTTTTTTAATTTAAAAATGTTAACTATATCTAAAGAAGAAAATAAGCAGTCATCCATAGTCCCACCTCCTAGAATGGACTGCTGTTAACAACTTTGCACATTTTCCTTCAAATCGATTTTTACATTATTCTAAGTAGCAGAAGTGCATGGGTTCATGCTAAATCATTTCAGTCCTGTCTGACTCTTTGGGACGCATGGACTGTAGCCCCCCAGGCTCCTCTGACCATGAGAGGTTTCCAGGTAAGAATACGGAGTGGGTGGCCATGCCCTCCTCCGGGGAATCTTCCTGAACCAGGGATGGACCCCACATCTCTTGTGCCTCTTGCATTGGCAGATGGGTTCTTTACTGTTAGTATCACTTGGGAAGCCCCTAAGCTCTATATGTGTTATTTTAAAAAATTAAAAGGACACAGAACATACAAATATGTAAAATTTTGAAACATCTTAAATTCAAAAGTAACTTCTGTTAATATAAGTGAATGATAATGCAGTCATTTAGGTATACCAACCAAGAGAAAAAATATATATATATGCTTTTATATGATTGAGCTCTTATAGAATCTATTCCAACTTGAAAGTATTTCAATTTACTAGTGTATAAATTTAATGAAAAAACACAAAAATGAAGAAACTGTTGAACTTTCAATCAAATTGTTTACCTTAAGAGACATACGTTTCTAAAAGAACCCTCTAATGCTAATAATAATAATGAGTGTCATTGAATTAAGTTATTAAAATGTGGAAGGATTCTTCTCATTATTTTTAAAAAATCAAATTTCTTAAGAATTAATTTTAAAATAATACAATCTATCCATTTCAAGTCTGATGACTTTTGACAACTGAACGTACCCGTGGAAGCACTATCCAGTTCAAGAACATCTCCAGCACTCCAAACTATCCTCTTGAGCCTCTTTGCCGTCAATCCCCCTTCCACTCCCTGTCCCAGGTGCTCAGTGATCTAGTTCTTGTCACTAGGGATTAGTTTGTCTCATCGAGTAATTCCCATAGGTGGCTCCGCAGAGTATGAACTCTTTTCATCACTCAGGATGATGTTTTAATCCATATCGTTGCCATGTATCAGGAATGTGTTTCATTTTATTGAAGAGTAGTATTCCTTTGCAATGACACCCCACTCCAGTACTCTTGCCTGGAAAATCCCATGGACGGAGGAGCCTGGTGGGCTGCAGTCCATGGGGTCGCTAAGAGTCGGACACGACTGAGCGACTCCACTTTTCACTTTTCACTTTCATGCATCGGAGAAGGAAATGGCAACCCACTCTAGTGTTCTTGCCTGGAGAATCCCAGGGACAGTGGAGCCTGGTGGGCTGCTGTCTATGGGGTCGCACAGAGTCAGACATGACTGAAGCGACTTAGCAGCAGCAGTAGCAGTATTCCTTTGAGTGAATATGTCACAATTATATCTATTCACTTCGTGCTGGACATTTGAATGCCTTTCAATTTGGGGACTATTATGAACAAAGCTACTATTAGCAAGTCCCTTTTGTGGGCATATGTTTTATAAATTCCGTTTTCATTTTTCTATTCTTTAATATGCACTTATTTTGTGAATAGATGTTACATTCATCATGACAAAACTTATTGAAATATTTAAAAATGTATTCAAATGTTACAAAAGACTGAAGTGCCAGCTTATCTTTGATTGTTTCCTCCCAGAACATACTTAATATTGGCCACCTTCTGCGCCAGCTGTGTTATTTGATTATCTCATTTAATCTACACAACAGCTTTATGAAGTACTTATTATTTCTTTCATAAGACACTTGCAAAATTGGCCTAGCGTATTGGAGTTGATCCAAGGTCAAAAGGAGGGTAAGTGGTGGCACCAGGACTAATAGGAGGCCCCCTGAATGTTGGGCTCATTACATTTGGGCTAAATATTCTCTGCCGTTCCTGGTTCCTGGTTTCCTGTCTAGCTTTTGCCCCTGATCTGTGTGCTTGAGGCGGACCCTGGCAACCAGCATTTCCCGGTCTTGCTTGCCCATGGAAGCCAATGGGTGCAGCCAAACAAATGAGATCAGAAGGGAGAGGGGAGGAATGTGAATGATAAATGTTGCCTGCCATATCAGCAAACAAAGCATGCTGTGCCATCTAGCCACCAGCCACTACCGACCTTAATAAGTGCATTAAGAAGGAACCTATCTGTTGTCGGAGTAGAAAAAGGCAACCCACTGCAGTATTCTTACCTGGAAAATCCCATGAAGAGAGGAACCTGGTGGGCTACAGTCCATGGCGTCCCACAGAGTTGGATATGACTGAGCATGTATGACTGAACAGAGACTGTGGGATCTTAGGTCCACAAACCCTGGCCCACAGCTGCGAAAGCACCAAGTTCTAACCGCTAGACTTCCAGGGATTTCTTATCACATCTTAAGATGTCAGTTACCTGGGTGTAAACTTCGTCAAAGCACTTCATTATATGTACACTTGAAAACTGCAAGAGACTGGATTATACATGGTCTCATCACGAAAAAGAAATGAGAATTATGTGATGGGATGGAGGTGCCAGTTAATGCTCTGGTGGGAATCATTTTGCCATATATAACTGTATCCAATTAACGTGCTCAACTCACACAGTGTTATGTCAACTATGTCTCAAAAAAGTTGGAGAAAAAAAATTTATGAAAAAAAGAAAGAAACCGGTGTTACTTCTTTAGAATCCATCAAAAGCCAAGGGGATGCGTTCTAGTGCTGCAAGTTCAAGTGCAATGCAGCTGGGGAGGAAGAAGGACTGCTTACTCACTGGTCACCTGCCCAAGGTTGTCTGCTTTGGCTCCAGCAACTGGTGGGAACTAGACTGGCCTTCAGCAGCGCCAGGAGGACTGGGTCCCTGCAGGCTCCCACTTCATTCTCATGAGGTGTTTCGATGAGGAAATCACCAAGGATTTCTTCTTTTCCCCTAGTCTATTACCACTTTCTCACTGTGTCTCTTCAAGACCATTGTGGGATGGTTGGATGCTGAGTGGACACGGCTTGAAGGAGATGCTGCTCTTCTCCTACTGGTCTCTTCTGGCCGGGAGGTTACTGTCCGCGGGATCAGAACCAGGGGGCCGGGAGGGCACCGGCTCTCTGAGAACCAAAATTCGCCGCGTGCACCCGGGTGCGCCTTGCCGGCTCCCGGCCTACTGAATCCACGCTGCCGGCTGAAGCTTCTCCCGCGGCGCCACGCCTGCGTGGGGCTCTAGACCCCGCGACAGGGGCCATGCTGAGGTGGCCCGGCCCTGCCCCCGACCCTGGAGGACAGGCCGCGGAGAGGCCAATCTTGACCGACCTGGCCAAGAGAGTTCTCGACCTCGGCCCAGCCCCACACACTCGAGGTTAAAAGACTCAAACCCTAAAGTTTCCAAGGAGTTGAATCCATCTCCCGAGTTGAATCCATCTCCCGGCCTTTATGAGGAAAGTTGAGGGAGGAAATCAGACCAAGAAAAACGTTATGTGCCTCAAAATGCGTAACTAACCAAAGAAAAATAGGATTTTCTGACAAGTTGGAAGCGTGGTCTGAAAGACTGGTGTCAAAGAGAAGTGTGTTCGGTCTGAGCCAACAGAGCATCAGGTAAGGTGGGAAAACACCCTTGCCACAGGGGTGGAAGGGGAAAGACCCAGAGTTTCTTTCGGAACCCTGGGGCCTTCCCAGAAAGCATAATCCATTGACGCTGTCCCCTTTCCCACATCTGTGGTCCTTAGAGATATTTGGGATCCCAGGTCTCACCTGGGGGCCTCCATTCCAACTCCTTTTTTTTATTTGGAAGACAAATCCCAAAGGTTTGCATCACCCTGATGTTTGCTTTTCAACTATCGAGGTCCTGAAAGCCTCTGGACCTCGCTAACGGAAGGAGTAACTGACCAGCTGCAGTTCACAGAGGAGCCTGAAATTTTGGCCTGGGAGAAGAGTTGTGGGAGTGGAGAGCAGATGCTGGGGCATCCTGAGGTCTAACTGCCTGGGGGCCCACAGGGACCTCGCTCTGGGAGAGGTGAGGAACCCTAAGTCAGGGCCTTTCAGGAACCCCAGATCCTTACTTGAGGGATCACTTGGGCTTCCAGAGGCTTCTTCCTTTGAAAATTTGAAGGCCAGCTGTGTCCAAACATGCATTTCTTGAGCATGTCACTAGGCGGTAGTAGCCATGTGGTTTCCGTGGTGTAGTGGTTATCACGTTCGCCTAACACGCGAAAGGTCCCCGGTTGGAAACCGGGCGGAAACAGCGGCCCTTCTCCGCAAACTTTTAGATTCATATTTTAAACAAAAATGGAGGCCCGCCGCAGGGAGTGAGACTTGGCACTTCAGCTTCACCATCAGTCCTTCCAAGGAATATTCAGGGTTCATTTCCTTTAGGACTGACTGGTTTCATCTCTCCTTGACCTGCATACAGGTTTTTCAGGAAGCAGGTAAGGTGGTCTGTTTTTCCCATCTCTTGAAGAATTTTCCACAGTTTGTTGTGATCCACACAGTCAAAGGCTTTAGAGTAGTTCATGAATCAGAAACAGATGTCTTTCTGGAATTCTCTGGCTTCTTCTATGATCCAGTGGATGGAAAATGGAGGAAAAGAATAGAACCAAATTAATTGGAAAAGTATATGGGAAAGGTTAAATAGAGACGACTACAAACAGTGGAAGAAACTTCATTAGTAAAATGAGTTTACAGGGTAGATGATGAGCCTACTGTTTGGTGAATTCCAGGATTCCCGGTGACCTGCTTTCCCCCCGAGATCCCGGACATAGGTCCTCCTGTGTGTGTGTGTGTGTGTGTGTGTGTGTGTGTGTGTATCCAACACACAGAGTAATGTAGTACTGGAGCTCAGGAGAGGATGCACAGATTAGAAACAATCGTATATCATTTACATTCTAAGAGTGAGACGCCTCCCTGCGTGGGCTCGAGCCAGGAACTTTTCGGTTAACAGCCGAACTCCGTAACAGATTGCACCACAGAGACACGAGGAGAGCTTACTCCTCACTCCGACAGAAAGCAAGCATGCTTACGGAGCTAGCCGGAGCCACCTGTGTCTCTCAGAATAGCGTTTCCCCCTCCGAGCCTCGGACAACCTGAGAGACGGAGTCCACTTAGCGTGTTCATTCCCGCGGTTCCGGAAGCCGTGCGATTCCGAGGGCAGAAGGTCCCCGAAGTGTCCTCGCCGCGCGTTGCTCCAACTCCGCCGCAGATGCCAGCGGCCAGGAGACGGTCCGGAGCTTGATCCAAGGGGAGCCCGAAGGAAGCTGATGGCTCCTGGTTAGCTCCGCCTTCATCCGACCATTTGCGCTTCTGGACATCGGTTTAGTAGACGAGGTGCGTGTGGCTGCAGCTGGAGAGATCACGTCCAACGAGGAAACGTGAAAAGGAGCGGAGAGCAGGCAAAAGCATGGATGAGACAATGAGACCTGCCAGGAAGCCTGTGAAGAGGCTCAGACAGATCGTGAGGGATAAAAGATAATTTTATCACCTAGCAGAAAAATTTGTTGTGCTGTTCAGTCACTCAGTCCTCTCGGACGTTTTGCGACCCCATGGACTGCAGCACGGAAGGCTTCCCTGTCCATCACCAACTCCTGGAGCTTGCTCAAACTCGTGTCCATTGAGTCGGTGATGCCATCCAATATCTCATCCTCTGTCACGCTCTTCTCCTCCTGCCTTCACTCTTTCTCACCAGCAAGGTCTTTCCCAATGAGTCAGCTCTTCTCATCAGGTGGCCAAAGTACTGGAGCTTCAGCTTCAGCATCAGTCCTTCCAGTGAGTATTCAGGACTGATTTCCTTGAGGATTGACTGGTTTGATCTCCTTGAATTCCAAGGCACTCTCAAGAGTCTTCTCCAACACCACAGTTCAAACGCATCAAGTCTTCCATGCTCAACCTTCTTTATGGTTCAGCTCTCACATCCAGACATGACTACTGGAAAAACCATATAGCATTGACTATATGGACCCTTGTTGGCAAGTAATGTCTCTGCTTTTTAATACGCTGTCTAGGTTGGTCATAGCTTTTCTTCCAGGGAGCAAGTGTCTTTTAATTTCAGGGCTGCAGTCACCATCTGCAGTGATTTTGGAGCCCTGGAAATAAAGTCTGTCACTATTTCCATTGCTTCCCCATCTATTTGCCATGAAGTGATGAGACCGGATGTCATGCTCTTAGGTTTTTGAATGCTGAGTGATAAACCAGCTTTTTCATTCTCCTCTTTCACCTTCATCAAGAGGCTCTTTGGTTCCTCTTTGCTTTTTGCCAAAGGGTGGTGTCATCTGCATGTCTGAGGGTCTTGATATTTCTCCCTGCAGTCTTGATTCCAGCTTGTGCTTCATCCAGCCTGGCATTTCGCGTGATGTATTCTGCGTACAAGTTAAATAAGCATGGTGACAATATACAGTCTTGACGTACTCCTTTCCTTTTTTGAACCAGTCCATTGATCCATGTCTGGTTCTAACTGTTGCTTCTTGAGCTCCATACAGGTTTCTCTGGAGACAGGTAAGGAGGTCTGGTATTCCCATCTCCTGAAGAATCTTCCACAGTTTGTTGTGATCCACGCCATCAAAGCCTTGAGTGTAGTCAATGAAGCAGAAATAGATGCTTTTCTGGAATTCTCTTGCTTTTTCTATGATCCAAAAGATGTTGGCAATTTGATCTCTGGTTCCTCTGCCTTTTCTAAATGCAGCTTGAACATCTGGAAGTTCTCGGTTCACATACTGTTGAAGCCTGGCTTGGAGAATTTTGAGCTTTACACTGCTAGCATGAGAAATTAGTGCAATTGTGCAGTGGTTTGAACGTCCTTTGGCACTGCCTTTCTTTGGGCTTGGAATGAAAACTGACCTTTTCCAGTCCTGTGGCCACTGCTGAGTTTTCCAAATTTGCTGGCAAATGAGTGCAGCAATTAAACAGCATCATCTTTTAGGATTTGAAATAGCTCAGCTGGAATTCTGCCAGCTCCACTCGCTTTGTTTGCAGTGATGCTTCCTAAGTCCCTATGTTGACTTCGCACTCCAAGATGTCTGGCTCTACGTGAGTGATCACACCACCCTGGTTATCTGTGTCATGAAGGTCTTTTTTGTATAGTTCTTCTATGTATTCTTGCCACTTCTTCTTACTATCTTCTGCTTCTGTCCTTTATTGTGCCCATCTTTGCATGTAATGTTCCCTTGGTATCTCTAGTTTTCTTGAAGAGATCTCTAGTCTTTCCCATTTTAATGGTTTTGCTCTATTTCTTTGCACTGTTCACTTTGGAAGGCTTTCTCATCTCTCCTTGCTCTTCTCTGGAACTCTGCATTCATTTGGGTATATCTTTCCTTTTCTCTGCCTTTTGCTTCTCTTCCTTTCTCGGCTATTTATAAGGCCTCCTCAGACAACCATTTTGGGCATTTTTCTTTTCTTTTTCTTGGGGATGGTTTTGATCAAGGCCTCCTGTACAATGTTGCAAACCTCCGCCCATAGTTCTCCAGGCACTCTGTCTATCAGATCGAATCCCTTGAATCTGTCACTTCCACTGTATAATCAATCATAAGGGATTTGATTTAGGTCATACCTGAATGGCCTAGTGGTTTTCCCTACTTTCTTCAATTTAAGTCTGACTTTGGCAATAGAGCGTCTCCATCTTCGGGCTGCAAAGAATAGAACCAGTGTGATTTTGGTATTGACCATCTAGTGATGTCCATGTATAGAGTCGTCTCTTGTGTTGTTTGAAGAGAGTGTTTGTTATGCCCGGCGCGTTCTCTTGGCAAAACTCTGAGGGAGAATCAGAGAAGAGCATGAAAGAGAGAAAAGCTCAAGCTTCTGTTGGTGTCCACAAATAAAACAGCAAACACAGTGTGAGTATATTTACGTGGGACAGTTGCCTTATGCCACGTTGTGTGTTGTGACTGTAGAGTGTAAGTGTTGCACTGTGGCAGCAGCAACCTTGGTTCAGATCCAGGCTAAGGCAAGGTAGTGTCTGTAGCCTGTCTTGCCATTTGCCTTTTTTCTTTTTTTTACTTTGACTTATAGTTGATTTTCAATGTCGTGTTTGTTTCAGGTGTACAACAAAGTGATTCAGTTACACACACATATACATCTAGTTTTGGTTCAGGTTATTTTTTCCTTACAGATTATTACAAAATATTGAGTATAGGTCCCTGGCTATACCCGAGGTGCTTGTTGGTTATCTGTTTTCTGCATACTAGTAGTGTGTATATGTTAATCCCAAACTTCTAATTTACCCCTCCCCCTTTCCCGTTCAGTAACCATAATGTTGTTTTCTATGTCTGTGGGTTTATTTCCGTTTTGTACATATGTTCCTTTGTATCAGTTTTAGTTTTGTGTTTTAGATTTCTCATATAAGCGATGTCATATGATATTTGTCTTTCTCTGCCAGGCTTACTTCACTAGGATGACAATCTCTTGGTCCATGCATGTTGCTGTAATTGGCATTACTTCATTCTTTTTTTTTTTTTTTTTTTTTGGGTTGAGTAATAGTCTATCCATTTACTTTTAATTCCAGCACCAGCTATGCCCCCTAGCAGTGGTGGGAGAGCAGAATTTGCCACTGGCCTGGAAGCAAAATGCAGCAAGAAGAGGAGTAAATCCCACAGCGCACAAACCTGCCAGTCAAAGCAAAACCTAGAACAACTGCTTGACTCCCTGTTGAGCAGAACACATCCCCAAAGTTTAAATATTGCCCTTCAAGGAGCCTTGCCTATAGTTACACTAACAAGATAACATGGTCATTGTTGTTTTTATTTTCTGGTAAAGATATGTCTAATATCAGTGGGGTTTTTCTTACACTAAAGGAGAAGGCGTACTGAAGAGGTTTACACTAAAATGCAAACTAGTCATCATGGTCTAGACCAGCTCCTTTCCATCCACCATCCACTGATTTTTACAGAAACAGTAAATCATTGAACTATAGGCACAGTTTGTTGAATTTTTGCAAACGTAATCAGCACCCAGATCAAGGTGTAGAAAATCTCCCCCACCCTTGAAATGCCACTTGAGCCACTTTCTAGGCAATTCCTACACTAGATCGCTTATTTTATGACCATTCTGAGGTCTACTGCAAGAGTGTACTGTTGCCTGCTCTTGAAATTCAAATGAAGGAAGCTACATTTTTGGTAACTGACTTTGCTTTCATGCAACATTTTGTTCATTAAACATATTCATAGTGTTATGCACATTTCCCTACTTTTGGTATTACTGGAGTAATTTTGTCGGGATTTTTTGGTGTCAACTGGTGTTCTTGATGAATATCCCATACCAATTTTTTGCATATTGTGCATTCATAGAAGTAGTACAATTGCTGGGCCATGAAGTAGGTACAAGATTAACTTTATTAGAAACTGCCAACAGTCTTCTAGAATGATTTTGAACTGACTGCTACAGGTGCAATTGCTCCACATTTGTCGGCATTTAGCGTATGAATTTTTTAAAAAGCAGTCATGCTGGAGGCTGTGTAATGTTATCTCCTTATCAGTGTGACGTTTATTTCCCGAATGAGTAAATATGTCAAGAGTATTTTCTTATAGCTTCTGGTCATTAAAATATTACCTTTGTGATCCCCGGCTTAGGCTTCACAGGAAAAGGGAACCAGGTGCTGTGGTCGGTCGCTGAGGTGTAGATGGATTTTCCTAAGTGTCTCTCAGAGACAGAGGCCCAGGCTCAGGGTATTCCCAGTGTCGACAGGTTTAGCTCCAGTGACTGGCCCAGCAATAGTGGACATGCCCAGCCTCCCAGGCTTTTACCATCTCCACCCACTTTCAGTTGAGCAAGTGCAGAATGTGTTTTTAAAATATTCTCTTTCAACCTATTCATTCACATTCATTTCCCTGAGTACTTTGAATGGCCAATTCATCTCACTACCATCAAGGGAAAACTGATATCAGCAGCATAAGCAGATGGTTCATGTAAAAATCAACGTCAGAATATCAATACGATGGTGATCCAGGGAAATGCCCTGACTCTCCAGCTGCTGTTGTTTGGAATCCCCGTGGTCTCTACCAGGCAGTGGGCACGGTTTCCCTTTTCCCTTGGAAGCTCGCTCAGAAGACCTGTTAGGACAAATGTTATGTCCACTGTAGGGCAAGAGGTGAGTGAGGGAGCGGGGCTGGTGGGCGAGGGCCAGGGGTGTGGACCAAGCCTGCAGAGGCAGCGGTAGATGAGGCAGCAACAGTGGCTGTGCGCGTATGTGGTTCCGGAAGAGCTGATGAAAGGCGGTGAGTCCGGTGGGTGAGAGTGGGTGCTCTGCCTGTGTGGGGAGGGGCGGGAGGATTGGGAGATCTTTGCTAGAATTACTTTGCGGGGAGTGATTTGGTAAGGGTGGGGGAGGGGAGGAGGGCGACCCTGAGTGCAAGATGGTGGCCCGACGGGTCCATGCTTATAGTTAGCTGGCAGCAGAGATTCCGTGATCTTGAAGGTGCTTTCTCCAATGGAACGTCTTGTCCGTTGCCTTCCCGGCGTTCTGACCTCTGTGATTTCCCTACTAGGGTGAAATCGACTTCAGAATTTCTGCTCGATAATCCCTATATAGTAAAATGTCTATATTCCTTCAGGTGAACTGAGGAAAGGACAAACTCAATAGTTTAAAGTAGCAGGGGACGGATAGGCATTACCTGGGAAACGTGCCAGAGGGCTTCATCCATGTATCAAAGTGTATCTTCCATACCTGGCTGATAAAAAAATTTTGTACCTCTTGATTTTGGTGATTATTTCACATCAAATAGCTGTTCATTCATGATTTGTGCATCTTGTTCTGTGAATACACCTTAATAATTTTTATCTCGGATAGAATGGGCGGTCACATGTTGCAGAACCCAGTGCAGACCATTACCGTGTTGAAGAAAAAGAAGTCAGACGCCACGTGAAACACGGAGGCCATGCCGTGACTCGGATTCGAACCGAGGTTGCTGCGGCCACAACGCAGAGTACTAACCACTATACGATCACGGCGCACCACATACCAGGCGATGAGAACGGTCTTTACTGTCTGTCCTTTGACGTGAAATGATTTCGATCGTTGCGCTGCTTTATTCTTGGGAACTGCAGCTATTCGTTTTCTCTCTTTCATGCTCGCTCGTCGGTTTCCCCGCTCTGTCTCTCAATTCTGATACATTGTGACAAAAGGAAACACAATCAAACCAAACACCAATTCTCATCTCCCCAGATGCGGCACGTTCCTTCTGGGAAGTCTGGCGGTCCTCGTCCCCACCTCGCCGGCTTCTTTTCCAGCTCTTCGCAGTCGTCCCTTTGGATCCACCTTCCCGGTTAGCTGGTTCCGGCTCCCGCCCCACCGACCGCGGTCGAGCCGAGGGAGGGCAACACCAGCGGTGCAGACGGCCGGGTGAAGGCGGAGCAAAGAACCGAAAGAACCAGTACGGAGCCCACCCGGCGTCCAACCTCCCTCCGGCCCCCTCGGCTCCGGCCCGGGGCGTCTCCGGCGCGTTTCTGCCCTCGGAAATGGGTGTGGCTCCACCGGTCGTGGAAGCGGGTAATTACGCATCCATGGGGATGAGAAGCACCTTACTCGAGCGTGTCTCTGTGGCGCCACCTATTAGTGCCTTGGGCTGTTCACGGAAAGGTTGGTTGTTCTAAACACACCTTAGGAACGCCTTCCTTGAAACACTCAAAAGCTGTGTGGGTCTTTCTACGAGGCGCAACCTTTCTGGGAAAGGCAAAAGGGCTCCTCTACTGCTTCCCTCCTGTCCGGCGTCATGGTGCACAGGAGGTTTGCCAGGTCCCTGGGAGTCCAGAATTTCCTGAAGCAGTGAAACCAGTAACCGTATTTCTTTACCTTTCTCCTTTACTGAGTATGTAACAAATCCACTGTTCTGTTTTAATCAGTTACGTATTTCTATAGGGATTTATATTTAAAATCTTCTATTTTCCCCATACAGATACCATTTCTCTTTTCCTTCCTCCCTGTGCGTACATCCAGATTTCCATCTGGTGGTGTTCTTCCTGGAGGATTCCTTTAGCATTCCTTGTATAGTGGGTCTGCTGCTGCTGAAGTCTTTCAGCCTTTGTATGTCTGTAATGGTCATTATTCACCTTCATATTGAAGGACTTTAAAGGTGGGTAGAGGAAACGGCAACCCACTCCAGTGTTCTTGCCTGGAGCATCCCAGGGACGGGGGAGCCTGGTGGGCTTCCGTCTATGGGGTCGCACAGAGTCGGACACTACTGAAGCGACTTAGCAGCAGCAGCAGCAGTGATAGAAGTCCACCTTGACGTTTTTGGCTTCTGTCCTTTGAAGAGGCTGCTCCACTGTATTATAACTTCCATGCATCTCTCTCCTCCTCTCTCTCTTTTTAGTCTTTATTAAATTTGTTACAATATGGCTTCTGTTTCATGTGTGTGTGTGTGTGTGTGTGTGTGTGTGTGTGTGTTTTGCCATGAGGCCTGTTGGGTCTTAGCTCTCCAACCAGGCATCCAACTCACACCAAGAAGGCAAAGTCTTAACCACTGGACCACCCGGGAAGTCCCTCACTTCTATGCTTCTGATAAAATCCGACATGTGCACTTTTGTTTCTACATGTATCCGGTCTTTCTCCTCTGGTCCCTCGGGGACTATATGCTTTTTCAATGGCTTTGAGCACTTTAATTACGATGAGACTAGATGTGTTTTTTCCGTGCTGTTGTGCTCATTCATTTTGTTCATTTGGCTCCTTGGATCGGTGGGTTTATAATCTTTACTATGATTGAAATTATCTGACATTGTTCCTCCAAAACCTGTTTCTCGTCCCTGGGTATTTTCAGAAGCATTAGTCACCCATGTATCAGGTCTTTCAGTGATGTGCTAGCATTCAATGGGCAGTGCTAAAGAACGTTCAAAGTACTGGAGAATTGTGCTCACTTCCCATGCTAGTAAGGTTATGCTCAAAATCCTTCAAGCTAGGTAGGCTTCAGCATTCCACTTGAATGAAGAAATTCCAGATGTACAAGCTGGGTTTAGAAAAGGCAGAGGAAGCAGAGATCGAATTGCAAACATTTGCTGGATCATAGACAAAGCAAGGGAATTCCAGAAAAAACATGTACTTCTGTTTCTTGCGCTACACTAAAGCCTTTGACTGTGTGGATCATAACAAACTGTGGAACACTCTAAAAGAGATGGGAATACCAGACCATCTTCCCTGTCTCCTCAGAAGCCTGTATGCGGGTCAAGAAGCAACAGTTAGAACCTTATACGGATCAACTGACTGGTTCAAAATTGAGAAAGGAGTACAACCAGGCTGTTTACGGTCTCCCTGTTTATTTGAGTTGAATGCAGAACACATCAGGGGAAATGCCAGGCTGGATGAGTTACAAGCTGGAATCAAGATTGCTGGGAAAAATATCAGCAACCTCAGGTATGCAGATGACACCACCCTAGTGGCTGAAAGCAAAGAGGAACTAAAGAGCCTCTTGATGAGAGTGAAAGAGGAGAGTGAAAAAGCCAGCTTATAACTCAATATTAAAAAAACTAAGATCATGGCATCCAGCCCCATCACTTCATGGCAAATAGAAGGGGAAAATGTGGAAGCAGTGACAAATTTTCTGTTCTTGGGCTCTACAACCACTGCGGATGGTGACTGCAGCCATGAAATTAGAAGACACTGGCTTCTTGGAAGGAAAGCGATGGCAAACCTAGACAGTGTATTCAAAAGCAAAGACATCACTTTGCCCACAAAGGTCCATATAGTCAAAGCTGTGATCTTTCTTGCCGTCATGTACCAATGTGAGAGTTGGACGATGAAGAAGGCAGAATGTTGAAGAACTGATGCTTTGGAACTGTGGTGCTAGAGAAGACTCTTGAAAGTCCCTTGGATGCCGAGGAGATCAAACCAGTCAATCCTAAAGGAAATCAACCCTGAATACTCATTGGAAGGATGATGCTGAAACTCCAATACTTTGGCCACCTGATGAGAAGAGCAGACTCCTTGGAGAAGTCCCTGATGCTGGGAAAGTTTGAAGGCAGAAGGAGAAAAGGGCAACAGAGGATGAGATGGTTGGACGGCATCACCGATTCAACGAACACGAACTTGGGCAAACTCTGAGAGATATTGAGGGACAGGGAGGCCCGTAGTGCTGCGGTCAGTGGAGTCACAAAGAGCCAAACACAGGTTAGCAACTGAAAAACAACGACTCTTCAATGACACTATGTTCATTAAAAGCATTTTATTTGGACAGTGAGTTTCCATTTGGATACTGTGAACAGCTTTTCATTGCTTTGTGCTCCTTAATCTTGTTTATGTTGTTTTCTGCCATGTCTAATCTGCTCTTCAATCTGGTGAATTTATTGCATTGGATGTTACAGTTTTCAGCTCTAAAGTTTGATTTTTTTTTTGCCATTTTTGTGTGTTCTGTGTTTCTAATTAACATTTTGGACATATGTATACCGTCATGATAACTGTTAAAGTCTTCTCTGCAGATTTTTACATTGTGTCCCTTCTGGCTCAATTTCACTGACTGATTCATTCATTCATTTGTCTCCTCCTTACCTGTCATTTTCCTGCCTCTTTGCATGACTGGCATCCTTTGATTGGAGGCCAAGCACTGTCAGAGTTTCCCATTTGGGGCACTGGCTGTTTTGGTATTCCTACAAATCGTCTTGAGCTTTATCTGGGGTACATTTGAGTGACTTGTAAATGGTTTGATCCCTTTGGATCTTCCTTTCATGATTTTTTTAGGTAGGTCAGTCTAGAGCTGCTTATTCCCAATACTGTAACAAGAGTTTTCTGAATGTTCTTCCCAATGGCCCAGGAGTTAGGAGGAGTCCATTCTGTCTGGGGGGATCGAATACAATTGCTTGTCCTGTGTGAGCACCAGGCATTGCACCAGAATCTTTTTAAAACATTCTTTCCTTGGCCTCAGGCACTTTCTTCATAACGATACCCCATCATTACTCTGCTGAGTACTTGAGGGAGACCCTTTCATATCCCAGCATTCTCTCTCTCTCCCACTCTCTCTCATCACTGGACCTTTCTTCATGTTTCTCTCTTTTATTATTAACTTTTATTGAAGTATAGCTGATTTACGATGTTGTGATAATAGCAAAGTGAATCAGCTATACATATACATATTTCCCCTCTTTTTTGGATTTCCTTCTCATTTAGGTAACCACAGAGCATCCGGTATTTCCCTATGCCATAGAGTAGGTTCCCATTTGTTATTTACTCTATACATAGCATCAATAGCGTATATAGGTAAATCCTAACTTCCCAATTCCTCCGACTCCCCTTTCCCCCTTGATATCCATACCTTTGTTCTCTACCTCTGTGTCCCTACTTCTGCTTTGCAAATAGGAATCATTTGCAAAGCAAATGATTGGATCTTTGTCCTGTGAACTCTAGCTGCCTTGGTCTCCACCAACACTCAGCTTCTTGAGTCCAGTGGATTGACCTCAAATCCTCCTCTTGGTGCCCAGCGTGGGAACTCACCGAAAGCAGGAAGCTGGGCCCATGGCAAGACTCATCTTGTTTGTTTGTCACCTCTCAGGGCTTGCTATCCTTTGCTGCCTGATTTCCAGTGTCTTAGAAGCTAGTATTTCATGGTTTTTTGGGTTTTTGCTCCTTTGGGAGTGGGACAAAGGGGGAGAGTGAGCTTTAGGAAGGAGGGTTAATCTGATTTCTGTCACTGCACCTTTGCTAGAAACTGAAGGCATCTCTTTATGTTCTTAATTTTCCCTAAATAGATGTGCTAATTTATATTCCAATGTATTTTGCCGACTCAAGGAAACAGTCTTTTGCTTCATGGTCTTGCCATCACAAGAAATTGTCAATACACCTGTCTGTTACTCTAACAAAGGAATTTGTGCCCTACCGACTCAACTTAGCGGGAGGTACAATGAAAAGACAATGTGTACATTTCCAGAGATTACACATATTCAGCAGCTAAACCTCCAAGCTGATTGGAAAGTATTCTAATAATTGTAACTGTTTTCAGTGGTGACCAAGTCATTGAGTCCAGACAAGACCGGCCAGAATGACTCTGGAGAGCCTCTTGCAGAGCAGCTTATGGATTACAGGAGTTTAAAAAAAAAAAAAAAACAAAACAAACGCCCACTGGTCCCAGACATTTATCCTCTTTCCTTCCCTTTATGATTTGCATTTTTGCTTTGGTTGGATGCGCACAATCTAATGTGGGGTCTCCCTCCAATATACGGGTACATTTGCAAGCCCGAGACTCTCTCTGCATGATATCTCGACAGTACATGGCTACATCTGGAAAAATTATCTCATTTGAGACACATTGTTGCAAGCTACAGAATCCTGCACCGATAATACATCTTGTGCAAACCTGGATCCTTAGAGTTATTGGTTCACCTTCCACTGATTCCTCAGTTGAAGCTCAGGAGGAAACAAGAGCTCTTTGGATCTTCCGTACTCAGTCAAGGATGTCTCTGGGTTCTAGGACATTTCTCTCTGCCCCTCTCTCACCCTCTTGGAGTCTGTACCCTTCTGTCTCTCTCTGTCCCTCATACTCTAGGCCTCTGTGGATCTTACCCACTTTCTGTCCTCCTCATCTGTTTTCCGCAAATGTGCATTAGGAGTCCTTCAGTCAGCAAGCACTTACTAGGCGCTCACCAGGCACCAGGCCCTTCTCCAGGAAAACTGCTGTATCAGGAGCAAAGTCAAGGTCCCACTCCTTGGTGCATTCACACCAGGAGGCATCAAAAATAAGAATCTCTCTCTCTCTCTCTCTCTCTCTCTCTCTCACACACACACACACACACACACAAATAAAAATCACAGCAGGAGAACAACCTGTCATGTTCTCAGGTTCATCTGCCTGCCAGTGCCTAAGGACCCCAGCAGTGAGTAAAAAAAGAATTACATAGCACATGGAAAAATGGTGATTTGAGATCTAGAAGGCAGGTAACTAAGAATCAGGAATTAAAAAAAATAAAATAAAATAAATGAGCGCTTCCAGTAAACAACAGGTCCTTACTTCTCAGCTTAGGGAGTCCATGTGTTGTGCTCTTCTTCAAGTGACGTTACGGCTACATTCAGGAACATCTCCTAAAGGTACCCACACATTCTCTTAAGCTGTTAACCTATAGCCCCTCTATATATAATCTATAAAAATGTGGGCAGCATTATATTTAAACAGTGTTTTGTTATTTCTACCTTAAATAGAAATTCTCCAGGCAAAGATTATACATTAATTCAACCAATTTAATATCAGTCACAGAACTTAATGATAGATCTTAAAATCGTAAATTGAGCTGAATCGTGGCAGATAAATGCTACTTAGAGGCACGTATTAGATGATAGCTAAAAACATTGACCCGGAATTGAAAGGGGAATAATTAAGTCACTGTGATTTCGAGACTCAAAAGACTTAATCCTGATTTAAAAGATATTATATGGTATATTTAATTTACTGGGATACATAATTTTAAACTTTATAAATAATAATAAATGTGAAAGTCACCATGAAGGAGTTTTTAGATCAAAATTATTAAAGCAGTGTGGTGCATACCAGGAGTCATCTCTGGGAGCATGACAGGACAAATATTTTCTATGTAATTATACATCAATTATTAGAATTTTCAGGAGTGTAAAAGTATTTGAGATTCATCCTTATTATCAACTTGAATTTTATTCTTGTTTGTAGTATGGAGAGCACTAATTTATCTAGAGCCAAAGCTTTTTTATATTCCTGAGTTACATTTCAGCAAAACAAAGGGGGAAAAATAAATAAATAAAAGACCCACATGGTCGCTATTCACTGAGATAGAAAAGGTGGTTCAGAACTCCCCTTGGAGAGAGACAGAATAACATATGTGTGGGAAAGCAGGGTGCCTCTGTGCTTGAATTCAGACTGGACCTGGGACTGGGTCAAGGCCAGAACACAAGACTAAGCCTTATTGTCATAGGGCAGCCACCCAACCGACAGCACCCACACAGCAGTTCTGGGAAGCTTTTGAGAATATTCCCCTCCCTTTGCAGCATTTCCCATCTGGTTCTCTCATCCTCCGACCACAGGGAAGGATTCTTCACCTCTGTGTCCTGACAGAACACTTTACGCTCCCTGCAGGGCACAGGGAGCGAGGCAGGAGCCAAGGGGGCAGCTGTACTGCCTCGATGGGTTTTCTAGCAAAGGGGCGTGGCAATCCCAGGGACAGAGGAGCCTGGCGGACAAGGGGTCGCAAAGAGTTTTGGACAAGACTGGGCCAGTGAGCAGGAGCACCAGGCGGTTCCACCACTCAGACGGATCCAAAGCACACCTGAGTGCCCGCCAAAGCAACCCGCAGGAGGCCAGAGGGCAGAGGGCAGCCGGTGCAGCTGAGGGCGGAGGACGAAAGCCTAGACCGTCCCACAAGCACAGGGCATGAGTGGCCTGCACTTGAGAAAGACCTGAATAAAACTCCATCTAGGCTATCCCTGCAAATATGGTCTCTATGGCGGCATTGGTGGTTCAGTGGTAGAATTCTCGCCTCCCACGCGGGAGACCCGGGTTCGATTCCCGGCCAATGCATTGTGGTTATGTTTGTTTTGGGCTTCGCTGGCCCGTGGACAGAGGAATGCTACAGTCCAAGGGATGGCCAAAAGTCCAAAAGGACTGAGCGACTAACACACATATACCTTCTCTACATCCTAAAGAGAACGGATTCCAGGTTCCTGAAGGGCCAAGAGGGCCTTCTTCCGGACGGTACAGCTGTTCCCTGGCCTTGGAAGACAGGTCCCACAGAAGTTAGCTTTGAGAGGGACGCCAAAGGAAAGGAACAATCCCGAGATATCGGCACGTTACTATCAAGAGATGTCATAACTCTTATCCAAAGAAAGAATGTGATGTTAACCGGGCACTTAGGTACAGGATATAGGATGTTCGTATTCTTGCAAACATTGGTATCTTACAAAAGCTTTTGGTTTGGGATTTTAATGACTTTTTGGAACTGAAGCCTCAGATTCTCTTTGAATGAAAACTCTGTTAAGTAAGACTCTGGGTTTACCACGCCAGGAGAAAAGAGTGGAGGCCAGAGCTGGCCAGCCCAGGCTGTTCGCGGCATCTCAGCTCCAACAGCCAGCCTGAGGTCCAGGACCCTGAGGCCCGGACTCAGCGGCATTTAGAAACTCTGTGCAGAAATCTTCTGCCCTGGACCTTTAAGCAAAATACAGTTCCGATCTGGGCAGGAAGAGAAGGACTTGTGTGAGTGCAGACGCTGAAAGAAAGAAAGTTTTCCCTGACCGGGAATCGAACCCGGGCCGCGGCGGTGAAAGCGCCGAATCCTAGCCACTAGACCACCAGGGAGCTGTAGACAAACGGCTTACTTAGCTTCTCCAGGTGAAAGGTGAGTGTAAGATGACCCTTCAGAAAGTCAGAAAGCTGGGAAAGCAGTGTCGCAGCGGCCCAGGGCTGTGTGCAGCTGTGCAGGGCTCCCAGCCGTGCCCCCGCTGCTCATCGCCCTTCACGTCTCCTTTCCTGGGCGTCGCTTTTGCTCTGGGGCAAGGACACAAAGTAGCGGGCTGGGTCCCTCCTGGTCTAGCTGTAGCGCTGCGTGCTGCCGAGCCCAGGTCTTGCTCTCCTTGTGAACCTCGGTTTTCTTTGTCGTCAGGCTCGGTGATGAGTGGCGGGTGATGAGCGGACCCGTCCACCTCCAGATCTCTGACGTGGCTCCGGGGCCTCTCCGAGCGCTGAATAAAGAGACTTCCAGGTGGTCACCAAGTCTTCCTCCAGCTGCGTCCCCTGCCCCCCCCCCCCCCCCCCCCCCCCACCGTGCCTTTTCGCGCCTGTTGGTTTTGCCAAAGAGAAGACACATCTCAGGGCGGGGAAAAAGAAAGAGGAACCCTGTTCCCGCCCGGTTTCGAACCGGGGACCTTTCGCGTGTGAGGCGAACGTGATAACCACTACACTACGGAAACGGGACAAGCTCTGCTCCTGAACACTGTATCCACGAAATCCCGAGGTCCCGCCACCACTAAGCACACCACCAACTCTTAACTCTCAATGAGGAACCTTGAAGCCCCAAGCTCTCTCAGGCACGGAGACGGCGGCTCCCGAGGGCCCTGCTTTAGGGTTCCTCCTCTCCCCTGAAGTGAGGACCCCTGGGCCCCCACAGGTTGCCTTCGGGGTCCCGCACCCTACGCAGAATCCTCAGACCCTCAGCTGCGCGCCCTGAGTTCAGGGGTCGCCCCCGCCGACCCCCCAGCTCCCGGAAGCCGCAGGAGGCGGGGACGGTGGGTGCACCCGAGGCCCAGGTGACCCCCGAAACCCAGCGGTGTGGAAGCCGCCCCTCCCGGGCTGCGGACCCGCGCCTCGGTGGTCCTGTTCTCGGCGCCGGCGATCAGCGCTCGGGGCTCTCAGGAATGACCGACGCTTCCGATCCACCCGGGACGCGCCCTCCCCGCTGTTCCTTTGCACCTGACTCCTGTTGTGTTTCTCTGAAAGTCCGTTGGGCGCATCACTTCTCCGGTGTCCTCCTGGCAAAAGGGAGTTCTCTTCGGTGGTCCCTAAAATGTCATTCCCCCCTCCCCCACCCCGTCCCTGGGTGGGCTCGAACCACCAACCTTTCGGTTAACAGCCGAACGCGCTAACCGATTGCGCCACAGAGACAGAGGTACTGGGTTCTTTTGGACACTCTCTGGAGTAGACACTCATTCCCGGGGTGAGCGCTCTGTCCCCCAGAGAAACGGTGCCATTTCCCTGCCCCCTACCCGCCACAGATGCCAGCGCCCCCGGAGAAACCGGCATCCAGGGCACGAAGCTTCCGGGCCTGAACCGAAATAGATCCAAGGACAGCTAAACACCCGGTGGGCTCCCATGATGGCTCTTCCCGTTTCGTCGCCTACACCCAACGAATGAGAGTTTGCCCACCCAGGCAAAGGCCTCCGGCGCCGAGGTTGTGCTTCGGTTTCCTGCGTCCACCAGGCGGTTTCCGCCAGAGTGGGCTTCCCTGGGGGCTCAGACGGTAAGAATCCGCCTGCAATGCAGGACACCCGGGGTGAATCCCTGGTTTGGGAAGATCCCCTGGAGGAGGGCATGCAACCCACTCCAGTATTCTTACCTGGAGAATCCCCATGGGCCGAGAAACCTGGCGGGCTAAGTCCATGCGGTGGCAAAGAGTCGGACAGGACTTAGCGACTAAGCACATTGGTCGCGGGGATGGTCGCCCTGTGTCAGCATGCCCAGGACAGAGTCTGGCACTCGCTGGGACGCTCCAGGACTTGGATGAATACATTGTCGTCTTTAGCCCTTCGTCCCATGAAGACCCCTGAGAATGGAAATACGGAATAGTTTTCGAAGTGAACAGTCCTGTTTTAAAAGCCTTTATCCCGGTTTTTGGATTTCGCAGCACCCCATTGGGCGGGCAAACGGAAAGGTCTCCGGAGCACTGCCTGCCGGGTGGAGCGCCCAGCTGGGTAGGCTGCGTTCTGTGGGGTCCACCTGGGAGCGGGAAAGGGCGAAAACCAAGCGGGGAAGGCGGGTTTGGGAGGAGGGCATTGAGACCTCCCAGGAGACTTGGGCCAGGATCCCTAGAGGTGAACATTGCTTCAGTCCGGTCGTAGAGTGGGGAAGGAGGGAGAGGGCTGGCAGACCCAAGAGTGAAGGAGGCAAAAGGAGAGGGGAGGAAGGAGAGAATAAAAGAATTTGTGCTTCTACCCTTCCCTCCTCCCTCTCTTGCCTTCTCTCCTCTTCTTGGTCGTCTTCCCATCTCTGCAGCAGAGAAATCTTGACACACTCACTTTTGAGAAGAAAGACCCAACTAAGCTGTGCTCCGGTGCACAAATTCTGGGTTGTAAAAATAGTTCTGTCCTTATGTGCCCTTAGGGGCTTCCCTGCTGGTTCAGAGGGTAGAGCATCCGTCTGCAATGGGGGGAGACCCAGGTTTGATCCCTAGGTCGGGAAGATCTCCTGGAGAAGGAAATGGCAACCCACTCCAGTATTCTTGCCTGGAAAATTCCATGGATGGAGGAGCCTGGTGGGCTACGGTCCATGGGGTCCCAGAGAGTCAGACAGGGCTGAGCGACTTCACTTTATGTGGCCTTAGACAAATTAAAGAAAACTTTTTGTGCTTCCCTTCTTGTTGCTGTAAAATGGGACCAATGAGCGCATTCTACTTCATTCTGTTGTTGTCAGGTGTGCCTGCGTTTAGAAACTACTGGATCTAATGTCAAAAGCAGAGACATCATAAATAGTGTCATTATCGTCAGAATCTTTTGACAAACCCTTACCCTTATTTATTTCACCTTGAATTAGCTCGCTGCTTCTAGATTTTCTGTAAACAGAATCAAGACAAAGTTTCCCAAGATTGCTCTTGCAGTTTGCTCTGCTGTAGCTCGGCCGCCCTTCATCGGCAGCCTTCACCGACGTGCAGGCTGGAGGAAGTGGGAAGAACACACATCTCCACCCATCCCAGTTCTAACCTCACCTGATTCTGTCCTTGCCCCTTGTGAGAGCCCGGTTCTCCAGGTTCCCTGGCCATTCTGTGATCTCTCAACATACTTTCCAGGGATTTCTTTCTCTTTTCTTTTCTTTCTTTCTTTCTTTTTTTTTTTTTTTTTTTTGAGTCACACCAATGACTTTTACTTAGTGGAAGAAGGGGTGGTGAAGATGTGTGGGTGGCTCTTTAAATATCTCTCTTTACATTTTCAAGAATAATTTTATTCTATTAAAATACCTTTTATTCTTTCTATTCCCCTAAAAGGCCAACAGAACAGATCATACTCTGAAAAGCAGGTGGGGTATGAAGCAAGCTGTCTTGGGGAGCAGCTGAATCAACCACCCACCTGAGTCACTCAGCATCTGCAGACCCTCTTACAGGTACCGTTCCTGGGTCTGGTGAATTGGGGCTCAAAAAACACAGCAGCGTCGGTAGTTGTGGTGTGGAAGCAAAGGGTTATTTGAGCGTTTTTTTCAGACAAGGTGGGCAGGTACGCTTCTCCACGCTCTTCCTTCCTAGAGCTCCTTTTTTCCTCCCCTTTCTTGCAAGACCTCACTTCCAGAAACCGGCGTTCTCTCTCATTTCTCTCCTTTCTGCTCTCAGGTCCCAAAGAGACGGAACGTTTGGTTCTAAAGCACAGTTGCTGTTCAAAGGAGTCTGAAAATGACTGAATTTTGGAATGGGATCTTCCTTTTGATCCCATTAATGGCTCCTTGAATGACCCATCCCCTGAGCACTTTCTGTGATCCCGCACATGCGTGTGGCATCGAAATCCCTGGTCCTCATAAGAATACCTTCTAGGATGGCTGGCAGACGACATCATTCTGGGAAGCACAGGAAGTGGGCAGGGCAGGGAGCTTTTCCTGTAAGTGGCATCTTGTGATCCACGGAGGTCCGGGAGTCCTCACTCATCCTCCTCTATCCAGCTGTGACCCCAGAAGCTGCTCATCCATTTGGCAAAAGACACATCATCATCATCATCATCATCATCATCATCATCATCTTTGTGCTCCATGTAAAGGCGCTTCAGAATATCCAAGGCCTGTCCCTAAATAGGTCTTGGAGGAAGTACCTGGCATGCCTTGAGGGGTCCCATGGGTAGGTCAAGGCAGAGGGCAGATGGAGAGGAGCAGGGCAGGGAAGATGGGAACTCTGGATCTTCTCATTTCTACCCACTCACTTCGACGTCATCGCTCTGGTAATTGGTGCAGAAGGTGAGTCGCAGGGACCCGGCTCAAGCTGTTTCAACTGGAGCCAACCTAGATTTCCACCGAGTCTGATTTCTGCCACCCGCCGTTGCCCTCAATAACCTCAAATTCTTCCAAACTAAAATCTGGCGATGGTAGAGCTAAGAAGACCGGTGATATCGGGCTATCTTCAGCTTTTGACTCTTTCCTCCCACATTTTTAAAAAATCCTCCCAACCCGATGGTTCCCCGGGACACGCGCACAGACAGCGGAGCTAAGGGCCGCCGAGCTCTAAGCAGCGCCAACGTGGTGGTAACGAGAAAACCCAGGGATTTCTTTTCTTCCTATATCAGTCAGAGTCCGTTTCGGGTCCTTGTACCCATAAACCTTGACCCTTCTTCAAGTTCTCCTGGTGGAGCACTTTGTGCTGTTCGTTACCACTCAACATCTTGAGTTTCCAAGAAGTTTCATCTTCTCACCCTGGAGCTGTGAACTTCCTCCTCATAACAAGAGCCTCCCGCCTCCCCTTTGCCTCCTTCCTCCTTGAGTCAACCTCTGTCCAGTCTCTGGGGACAAAATACATCTCCAGGCAACACTGGGCTTCTTTCTGACTCTGTGTTTTGGCCAGCTAAAAACAGGTGCTATTTTTTTCTGTTCTGTGTATCAGATTAGGGAAGAAACGGTTTTAGGGTACGATGAAGAAGTAGAGATTATTACTCTGAGCCACGATAGGATTTATATCTATTCCACGTGTAAATATTTAGTCTGGTGGTATTTTGTGTTCATAAATACTGTCTATACTTAAGACAACTTGGATGTGCAGCCTCTATGATTCAGCAATCAGTGCTCTTGGGTACCTTGATATTTGTACGCCTTTTTTTAAACTGCAATTTCTGGGTTTGATATGTTAAGAAATGGGAGAGAAACTGACTTGACCAACCTGACCAAAGAGTCTGGGACTGCCTAAGTGCCAGAGCCCTGTCTCGTGTCCTCCACGACATGCGGTTGATCTTCAGTCACCCCAGGTGAGTATGGGGCTTTCCTGGTGGGCCAGCAGGTAAAGAATCTGCCTGCAATGCAACAGACCCGGGTTAAATCTCTGATTTCGGAAGATCCCCTGGAGAAGGGAATGGCCACCCACTCCAGTATTCTTGCCTGGAGAATCTCTTGGACAGTGGAGCCTGGTGGGCTACAGTCTTTGGGGCCGCAAAGAGTTGGACACGACTGAGAGACATTGACTTCACTTTTAGGTGAGTATAGCTGGTTTGTCTGACTGTTTTCTGTAAATAGTTATTCTTACTTACATGGTAAATCTAACAAATAGACACTTGTTGTGAGAATAACTTACCCCTCTCCAAATCAGAAATATATGAAGAAGAAGAGTTCTCCTGCCTCCATTCCCACTCCACCGCTGACACACTTTATATGTTACACGTAAGAGGTGCTGGCCGCTCAGGAGTGTGATCAGCGCTGTGAGAAAATTAAGGGACCCAGGAAACCCCGCCTCCTGCCCTGACAACCGTCTGCCCTCTCTGGGCTATGGGAAAAGGGGGAAGGCAAAGAAAAGGAAAATAACACTCTTATTTGCAGAAATTTTCCCTCCGGATGGGACAACTCTGGTTAACCTAGGCAGACTATGCGGTTGGTGATGGAGAGCTAAGGGGGTCCTCCCTGGCACAAAATCCAAGGTGGATTTCACCTCATTTTCTGAGGTGAGAGTGAGCTGAGTCGATCAAAGGAGAGGAGCAGAGAGAAAGCAAGAGGGTTGAGCACCCACGGGAGTCAACCGTATTGGAGTCTCCTCAGGGCCTTAGGAGAACTGCCCTGAGCTTATGGGTGGGACGTATGGAGGCTAAAGAAGCGGATACCGTTGTCTGGCGATGGAGGCCAGGCGGCTCCCGAGGGGGTTCCATGGTGTAATGGTGAGCACTCTGGACTCTGAATCCAGCGATCCGAGTTCAAATCTCGGTGGGACCTTTCTGCCTAGTTAGAAGAAGAACACTTTTTACTCCCCTAATAGGACCCGCCTTCCGGCTCCCGCGACCCTCAGCGGCGTGGTTCACACGGACACGGCGGACAGATGTGGGACCGACCCGGGGCATCCTCACTGGACCCGGGCGGCTCTGCCCATCGCTGGCCATGAGAGCCCGGCCCCTCCTCTGCCCTCCAAGCCCCGGCCAGGGGCGCAGCGGCCCAGCCAGTGCCGCCCCCTCGTCGGGTCCCCTGGGTCTCTGGAGTGAAAGGCAGAGGCTGAACCCACGGAGTCCTGCCCCGCGAGGGGCCTTCGCACCGCACGCCTTGTAACTGCACGGCTGTGCCTGTGAGTAAATGGTGCCGGGGAGGGCCTGCGATGTCGCTGACCAGCCAGGATGGCAGCTTTCGGGTCCAGGGTTCCAGACCTGAATGGGAAGGAAGTGTGTTTTAGTCAGGTTCTCTATTATTCTGAATTGTTATTGACCCTGTCCCAGTTTATTTTGATTTTATTCCGAGTTTCTCGCTCCTAAGTCTCCGTTGGGCACGCAAAGCCGCTGTTCGGCCAAGATTTGAACCTTGACTTCTGGAAATCTCCTCCTTTGGTCCCAAGCTCAGCCTGAAAGGTCGCGGATTCCCGCGTCTGAGGCGACCCCAGGTCCCTGAGCCACGGCCGCCGGGCCAGGCTGCTCCGGGGCCGAAGGGGAGACGAGCTGCTTGGAGTCCGCACCCCCGGCCGGGCCCCCTTCGTCCTGCCGAGACTCTGCTCCACGGAGAAGACACCCCATGACGTGAGCGGATGGAAACACTTGTGTCCTCTACTGCTCGTGAGAAAAACACGGATGAGGCCCGTGATGGACCTGAATGGCTAGTTAAGGTGGTTCCCTTCGCGGTTCTAAGGAGCATCTCTCCGACGCTTGTATTTTGGAACTTTCAGCGGTTACAAAGGACTGACTGACGCAGCTGTCTTTGGAGGACGGGAAAAGAAAGGGGTGCGCGCGTGCTCTGTGCTCAGTCGTGTCCGACTCTTTGCAACCCCACGGACTGTAGCCCGCCAGGCTCCCCTGTCCATGGGAGTCTCCAGGCAAGAATACTGGAGTGGGTTGCCATTTCCTCCTCCAAAGAAAAGATCGCCGGAAGGGCAAGAGCGGGAGAGAACAGAGGATGAGCCCGAAGGGAGAAAGGGACTGGAAGGGAGAGGAGCGGGCGGGTACCGTGGCGGGGCGGTCCCTGGGTTGGGGCGACCCACAGCGCCTGACGCTGGAGCAGCTGCCACCCTTTACTGAAGTGTCGGGGAACCCGGTTCACCCCAAATCGCAAAGCTGCTGGCCTGGCATTTGTTCTGGCAAAGTTCCGTTTGCGGTTCCCTGAGGAGTGGTGAGGTGGGCTGTGTGGGTCTGCAGGTGAGTGGAAGTCCTGGCGGCTGCCTTGGAGATGACTGACTGGCAGGCAGGGAACCACACACACTCCACTTTCCCCTGTTCAGGCCGGTCTGCAGCATCTGGGGTGGGAAACTGGAAAATCGGAGCATCAGTATTTATTTAGAGATAAAGGGATAAACGGCCAGTCGGTTTCCTGACCTTAAAGTGTTTATTCTTCGAAGAAAAGAAATGTGGGATGGGATCAGGGTCTACTTTTTCCCATAACAAATTTTGGGTCGTATGTACCTGTATATAATATATACGTACACATTATATGAGTAAAGCTCACTGCTTGTGTTTCCAACTTAAATGTTTGTGTAATTATATGTATCACTCATAAAATCCTGGGTCTTGTGTCATGTGCAGGAATGTTTTCCGCTGTAAAACCATAAATTTGGGGGCGGCGGGCATTCTCGAAGCAAGCAATGGGCCCATTATTCCCCCTTTGATGGGCTGATCACATGAGCTAGTAGACTGGCAGACCCTCTCAGTCCGGGAGGTCACTGCTTTCGTCTCTCTAGGAAGGTTCATAGTCACTGAAAAGTGTCAGTAACAAATAAAATCACACCCAATCTTTATGCAGTGTTGCTCCCAAAATGCAAGAGCTTACACCCAATGAAGACAGGCAAAGTGCCCAGGCATGGTCTACAAGTTTTAAATGGGTTTACTCACTTAATCCTTTCAAAAGGCTTGCATCATGTCATCATCCTCATTTCACATATGAGGAACCTGAGACATACAAAGGTTAAGTAACTTGTCAAGTCAGTCAGCGAGTGGGATCCGAAAGCAGCAAACTGTAAAAATGCTTGACAAAAAATTTAAGTCCGTGTATTTCTTTTGAAAAAACACCCAAGAGGAGTCACGTAACAGGCATTCAGTTCAGTCGCTCAGTCGTGTCCGACTCTTTGCGACCCCATGGGCTGCAGCACGCCAGGCTTCCCTGTCCATCACCAACTCCTGGAGCCTGCTCAAACTCAAGCCCATCCCGTCGGTGATGCCATCCAACCATCTCGTCCTCTGCCGTCCCCTTCTCCTCCCGCCGCCTTCAATCTTTCCCAGCGTCAGGGGCTTTTCCAGCGAGTCAGTTCTTCGCGTCGGGTAGCGAAAGTATTGGAGCTTCAGCTTCAGCAGCAGTCCTTCCGAAGAATATTTGGGGCTGATTTCCTCTACGATTGACTGGTTGGGTCTCCTTGCAGTCCAAGGGACTCTCAAGAGTCTTCTCCAACACCACAGTTCAAAAGCGTCAATTCTTCGGCGCTCTGCTTTCTTGATGGTCCAACACTCACATCCATACACAACTACTGGAAAAACCATAGCTTTGACTAGACAGACCTTTGTTGGCCACTGCTGAGGGTTCCAAATTTGCCGGCAGAATGACTGTAGCACTTTCACAGCATCATCTTTTAGGATTTGAAATAGCTCAGCTGGAATTCCATCACCTCCACTAGCTTAGTTCATAGTGATGCTTCCTAAGGCCCACTTGACTTCACACTCCAGGATGTCCGGCCCTAGGTCAGTGATCACACCATCGTGGTTATCTGGGTCATGAAGATCTCTTTTGTATAGTTCTTCTGTGTATTCTTGCCAGAATACAGGACTGTTTCTGTTCTTTATTGTGTCCGCCCTTGCATGAAATGTTCCCTTGGTAGCTCTAATTTTCTTGAAGAGATCTCTAGTCTTTCCCATTCTATTGTTTTCCTCTATTTCTTTGCATTGTTCACTGAGGAAGGCTTTCTTATCTCTCCTTGCTATTCTTTGGAACTCTGCATTCAGATGGGTATATCTTTCCTTTTCTCCTTTGCCTTTTGCTTCCTTTCTTTTCTCAGCTATTTGTAAGGCCTCCTCAGACAACCATTTTGCCTTTCTTTTTCTTGGCGATGGCTTTGATCACTGCCTCCTGTACAGTGTTACGAACCTCCGCCCACGGTTCTTCAGGC